>NC_091432.1:37481129-38119440 GCF_964237555.1 Oryctolagus cuniculus
ATAGTGGAGAGTAAAGACTCCTTTGTCTGTCTCCCAACCTTAACACTTAGATGATATTGCAACTTTTATAACCACATTTTTCTTCTTCATTCTACTGAGACATCTTTGGCACAGGGATCATGCTTCACTTATTTTTTCACTCATTACAACACTATTGTTTACTAAAACAGTGTTTCACATATAGTAAGCATTCATTAAATGTTAATTTACCAGTGAATTAATGCAGAGATAACTTTAATTATTATGAATCAAAACAAAAATTAAGAACTTCTAAAATAAACTATAATAACTATTCAATAATATGCTTAAATATGGGACTCTGGTTAAATAATTTTCTGATTAACTCATTATTTTAATTTATATTATTTGATTTGAATCCTAGTTTAGAAATTCTTTCTGTGTGCTGCCTACTTGCTTCAAGTCTTACCAAGAGCAATACAATAAAGGTGCTTAATTATTTGGTAATTACAAATTATGTAGTATTTCTCATTGTGTATACTATAATTTTGGTTGTAAAAGATGTAACACAGAGACACAGATTGTTAAGTAGATGGAGATTTGAATGACTCCACAATATGTGAGTCAGGATGCTACAGAAATCTACAATATCACATAGCTGTAACTCTCACTTTTTCTTAACACTAAATAAAAATATTTCTTCCAATACTTTAACACACAATAGGAAAAAACACACTATAAATTTTATAAAATGTGTTTTTCTGATATGTATGTTTCTCTGAATAAACTTGACAGTCTATATGTATACAAAGGAGGACTTGTGGTCAAACTTTAACTCAATAAAAATTCATTAGGCACCCATATGGGTAGATTTGTGCTGAGTGCCATAGTCTTCAAAGATGCAAGCCTCCTTAGAGCTAAAACACCATTGGAGAATTCAGATATGAATAATTATATAAAAATAATTAAAATAACATGAAATATCTGTCTCTGTACTGTATGTGAGTTTTTAAGGTATCTATGATAAATTTCCTCATCCACAACATATGGAAATAGTTGAACCTATATCAGATAATTGTTATGAGAACTAACTGCTATAATATAAATAAAGCACTTAACATAGTAACTGGTGTATTGAAGCCACTTAACCATGTTACCCAATACTAGTAATTATTTTATATAATATTAAAGGAGGTACTATAGGCAAGGTAATGATTAGGGTTGGGAATTGAATCAAATGAAATAATTTATGGAGAAAATGGTTTTAGAAAAGATAAAAAATCAGAGAGACCTATGTATGAGTGTATTCTAAAATATTTGTGGAAAAATGGAATTAAAATTAAGTTTATGTTGGTGCAAAAACTTTTTAAATTCATGCATAGTTTTACTTAAATACTTCTTCCCATGAACTTTTTGAAAACTGATTATATAAACTTTTTTAGATTACCTAAACTCATTGACACTACTTTCTGATTATAAAATGAGAACTATAGTATGTACCTCATAAGGTTGTAATCAGGATTAAATAAGAAAATGTATGTGGAAATATTGCCTAACATATAGTGAATATTATGAGAAGGATGTAAAGAATAAATAATAAGACTGCTAAAGCATTGTATCAGTTATCACTGCTGTGTAACAAGTCACTCCAAAATTTAGTAATTTAAAATGTCTATTATTTCATAGTTTCAGTGGGTCAGGAATCCAGACAAAATTTACTTGGATTTTCAAGTGAAAGTTCTCTTAGAAGAGTGCAATCAGTGTGTCTACAGCTATCAAGTGGGGAAGGATCAATCTCCCATCATGTGATTTTTGGTAAGGCTCACCGCCTCAGAAGACACTGGGGTGAAAATCTCAGTTCCTTGGTATCTGTTGTCTTTAAACTACCTTTAGTTCTTTGCCAAGTATATTTCTCCATAGTACAGCTAACAACATAGCAGCATACTTTATCAGAAATGTGTGTATCTGCAAGAAACAGAAGCAGAGAGAGAGAAAGGAAGAGACGCAGAGAGAGTGAGACAGAGAAGAGAGAGATAAGGAGAAAAACAGAGGTCATAGACCTTTATAACCTGATCCCAGGAGTGCTATCTTGTTGTCACTTTTTGATCTACTCTATTTGAAGCAGGTTATTAAATCCAACTGTCACACTAGGGGCAGAAATTATACAAGCGTTGAATTCTAGGTTCCAGAGATCACTGACGGTCATTTTAGAAGCTGCCCACTACAGTGTTCCCATGGATGACTGTTATGTATAAAGATAGTGGTCAGGAGCAGAGGCTGTGAATCCACACTGCCTGCATTCAAATCCTAGCTCTGTGATTTAGGTTTATCATTCAGAACAAGATCCTTAACCTCCATATTCTTTGGTTCCCTCATCTTTATATGAAGGGTACATGAAAAGAACTTTTACAATGTCAGGCATAAAGAACATACCAGTAATTAATATAAAAAGTACTTAAAAGTGTTCCAAACAAAATAAACCTTCAGAAAATGATAGCTCATGTCATCATCATTGCTGTTATTTGAAAATTGCCGAAAATAGTGGCTAACTGCACCAGTCACAGAGTGATAGAAAACATAGCAGAAAAAAGACTCCTGTGTGTTTATTCTTACAACACATCTCCCAAGGCATCTTGGGAAAAGATGTTGTCTGGATTAGGTTGGCAGTTGGAAGCAAGCCCTGCAAACTGGGAACCGCATTATATTCCAATGCAACAGCAAATCACCTAGGATCAAGAAGTCAAAATTGCCCCACTGCTTTGTAATGGGATTAGTCATGTCTTCATTGGCAAGAGAGAGCTTTCCTGGTAACTCCTCTAGGGTGAGCAAGCAATTTTAACACCAAATACATCAAATCAGAATATTGGATCTCCCCAACCCCCTTTCCCAGAATAGCAAACTTAGAAATATGGGAAAAACAATCTTAGTTTTTATAAATGGTAAAACCTATTAATTTGTAGTGAACTTGGTTTATTCACAGCAGAGAAATCATATTCTTTCCAGCTCCTATCTTTATTGCTAGTAAACCTCACAGAATTACAGGCAGTGAAATATGCCCCTTTTCTCTTCAGTGGTAATGAATTTCCCAGTGGAGAAGGAATAGTTTTATGTTTTGTTCTTAATAAATAATTATTGAAACACTTGAACATGTTATAATATAAGATGCTTAATTGTCTAATCAAGAAAGTGTTTCATGGGCTTAAAAGTTATTACATAATTTTCTCTGTGCTCACCAGGATAAAGGGGACTGGAAATCTAAGAGCTAAATGCTTTCAACTTAAGAGAAGCAAGGCCAGAGGACTAATAAATGTACCAAATTTACACAATAGGTTGAAGACAATAGAATAATAGCACATGTATTTATAACAATAAGGTCATGAACTCTGCCAGATCCTTATCATTTCTATTTCATTATTATCATATTTACAGATTAAGAAACTGAGGCTTCAGAAATTTATTTCTCCACTGCTTTAACATGCATGAGCTTCTTCCATACGTTATTATTTGGAATATTGTGTTGAAATTAGGAAAACAACAGGCCAGCATTCTTCCTTGGAGGAGTATATCTAAGTGTAAGGGTTAGAAAGGGAGGTGCGTAACTGTCATGTAAATAAATACTTAAATCTAATCGTGATATGTGAAAGAGGCAAGCAGAGCGCTAAGATCATACTAAGGAGACAATGTGAGCCAACCTGAAACCAGTATCTCTGAAATGATGATACTAAGCTACGCCTGGAAGGAGGAGAAATAGTTGGGAGAAGGGAGAAAGGCATTCCAAGAGAAAGAAAAGAGGGGACAATGGACCAAAGACATGAAACAGTCTGACTGTTCTTAGTTGTGGAGGTCCACTGCGAGTGGAGTAACCCACTTAGCGTGCACCAGTGTAAGTCATATCCAGGCTGCCTAACTTTCTCCCCTGCTCGTCTCCTTTCACTGTGCCCCTAAGCGAAATGCATGATAGGAAAAGGATCCCAAATGAACACAATCCTAAAGCTTCATGTGCTCCTAAACCATTTTCCTTCTAAAAATCTTCATAGTGACAGCAATCCCA
Organism: Oryctolagus cuniculus; assembly: GCF_964237555.1. Classification (NCBI taxonomy): domain Eukaryota; kingdom Metazoa; phylum Chordata; class Mammalia; order Lagomorpha; family Leporidae; genus Oryctolagus; species Oryctolagus cuniculus. Next base: position 37,485,139 of record NC_091432.1, read on the forward strand.
ACAAAAATATTCACCTTTAAATTCGGCTATGAAAAAACAAAAGATAGCAACCATTTATGTCGTTTCTTCATTGATACAAATTCCTAACATGAAAAGGACCCGAAATAAAAAGGAGCTTCCTTCTACAAATCTCAAAATAAGTCTACGAAAAAGCTGAAAACAATAACTGACCTACCTTCTTCTCCTGTTGACAGTAATGGTGACTTCCCTCAATCCAGGATTAGAATAATTATTGTAATTTTATTCTCTCCTGAAAGTCCTAATTACAAGACTAGCAAGCAAGTTTTAGTTTGGCCCTAAAGGCAGAAGAGAATTAATAGTTCTTGACCACCTACTTAATGCCAAGTATCATTCTAGGCCCTATGCTTACATTATGTCATTCTTTTCCTTATAGCAAATTGAGATGTAGGTATTTTAAACATGAAGCTATTTGAAAAGCCTCAGAAAAAGTCTGTGTTTACTCAAACTTTCACAATTGAAAAGTATAAATAACTGAGTTTACTGAGATTATAGAATTTATATTTTCCCAATAAAATGACATTTCTCAAGATAAACTATCAGAGTACAGTGCAGAGTTTGTAGCATGGATGGAGGATTCCACAGCATATGGTGAGACACAAATAGTCTGGTTTGCTACTACAATTGTTGGGTACATTAAGAAGAACAGGTTAATGATGGATATATCCTTTCTAATTGGCAGATAGTTAGATTTATTTTGATACAGCATGATCATTGATGGGCCATTATACTTCAGCAGCCATAGACAAAATGTACAGAAACCCTGCACTATAATTTGGCATTTAAATAAAGTTTCCCTGACTTCCAATCTGCCAGGAACAGCAGATTCAACAAATCTCTTAGGGCAGCCTCTGGTGTAGGCAAACAATCTGGCACTGAATACAAACACCCCCATACATCCCACATTTGTGTGCTGAGTCAAAATGCTATAGGAATATAAATTCCTGCCCAACAGACTCTGGGGGCTCCGTGGCTTGCTTTTAGAGATTATTTTCTGAGGTGCTATCCCAGTTCTCCTTTTCTACACTAATGGGCAGATTGCCTTACAAGTACAAATCATTATCAAAATAGACCAGGGATTTGACAGTACCTTTCATCAGCAATTTCAAATGCACTAGCTGGATACTAAAGTAAAAATGAATCAACCTGTTCTAAAAGCAGGTAAGGTTAGCTACAAGTCAGCTTCTAGAAAAGGCAAGTGTAAATGAGGCCCACAGTCCTGTGAACTGAAGAAAAGTGCTTCAATGCCCTAAAAAGGTGTCACTTTTCTACATTTCCCCAAGTATTCCTTGAGATTTAGATTTGCTTGTTTTTTTTTTCCTCTTTTAGCTTGCTCATTTTAAAAATGCCAGAATATGATTGTTAGGTTTAAATACCCACCTTAAAAAGTCATCTAAGTATTTTCATTACAGGGGTTCCAACGTGAACCTTTGCAAGTCAAAATAAATGAATAAGTAAATAAGATTTCTGAGCCCCATAATGGGCCAGGCACTGCAATATAAAATTTACATATGAGCCTAGATATAAAATAGGACATTTACTATTATCTGAGCATTTTGGCTAAAGCTATAACATTTGCACAAATGTGAGATAAACTCTGCTGCTTTCTAAAAGCATTGGTCAAGGCCATATCAGACTTCAAAACTCAACTAGTCATTCTGTTTATCTCATATGAGGTCAGATGGAGCAGACTTGGCAACCTAGTAAGGAGTGTCTCCATTTTTTCTTCCTAGGAGGAGAGAGGAGGTATGTGATTCTACACTGCCCACCAACCAAGGGAGGCAAAGCACCAGAGGAAAAATCATAGACATCCAGGACTCCTGAAGGAAAATAAGGAAGATAAGCCATCGCCCTCCAAAGCTGAATTCTTGATAATCTCAAGAAAGCCACATCCAGCTCAGTTCTCTCATGAGAATACAGTGTGGAGAGACTTAGAATTTGTCATGTATCTTCAAGAGTTTTGTGCTAAATCAAGATTAACTTTTGCTTTCTATAAGAGAATTTTGAAGGTGGAAGATGACAAGAGGTGAACTACAAGACAAGAGGAGAGGGTAGCAATGGAATAATTATTTATGTTCACATCAATCCTGGAAAAAATCCAGTGGTCTCAGGGGAGTAAACCAGTGGATGGAAGATCTCTCCCTCTGTCTCTCCCCATCTTTCTATAACTCTGACTTTCAAATAAATAACTAGATCTCTCTAAAAAAAAAAAAAAAAAAAAAAAAAAAACAATTCCTTCAAGGCCACATGATTTTTCATGATGGCCCTGAGATTCAGATTACCATCTTAACTGATTCTGAAGTCTCTCCTCTACCCATTACACAGTAGAATCCATAAAGGGGTGTGGATATATTATTAAATGTGGGATATCTAGAATTTAGGTTTATACAATTGTGTGATTAGGAGATTTATTGGAGAAGTAAAGAAAGTTATAAAGAACGTAAGCGTTATAATATAAAGACTCTTTTCTGCCTTTTTTTTTTTTTTTTTTTTTTTTTTTTTTGGCAGGCAGAGTGGACAGTGAGAGAGAGAGACAGAGAGAAAGGTCTTCCTTTGCCATTGGTTCACCCTCCAATGGCTGCTGCAGCCAGTGTGCTGCGGCCGGCACACCGCACCTATCCTAAGGCAGGAGCCAGGTGCTTCTCCTGGTCTCCCATGCGGGTGCAGGGCCCAAGCATTTGGGCCATCCTCCACTGCACTCCCTGGCCACAGCAGAGAGCTGGCCTGGAAGAGGGGCAACCGGGACAGAATCCGGTGCCCCAACCGGGACTAGAACCCAGGATGCCAGCGCCGCAAGGCGGAGGATTAGCCTAGTAAGCCACGGCGCCGGCCTTCTGCCTCATCTTATTCAGCTTATTCAGTAAAACAGGAATGGAAATTTGAAAAGTCTCATGGGGATGGGACAAGTATACAGAAAGACTAAATGTGACATGGATGGGTAGACAATACAGGAAAAACAAACATCACACAAAACTCATGCACATCTCCTTCTCCACTGGCTCTTCCTGCTGCTTGAAATGATGTCCAGTCATAACAACCCACACATCCAAAGTCCATATTTGCATGAAAATATGCTGACTTCATCAGAGTTAGAATCTCACTTCAATATAAGTGTTTGCAGTAATTTATTTTATATCATATTTTTCTTTCCTAAATGTTATATCCTCCTTTTTGTATCCCCTTCAGATGTTGTTTAAAAAATAGCAACAATGTATCTGACATGTAGAGGGCTTGTCAAACATTAGAATTAGTGGATAAGAGTAGGGAAGTTAAGATATAAACTTAAAATTATCAAAGCAATCAAATTCACCTGTGCCAGGAAAATTATCCTTTATGAAAGGACTCAATGAATTCAGAATATGGTTCTGGAAAAGGGGGTATGTTTGTAAGAAAGAAGTAAATGAGGTGATTTGGTTGGTTTGTTGGTACATTAAGACTTACAGAGTAAAACAACATCTGCACACGCTTTCTGAAGCCTGGATAATGTGTTATCCTCTGTCAAGGTAAATTTAAATTTAAAATAGCTTTCATATAATTATGTTAATTTAATATCCAATTGTATGTTGTGTTAAGGCAGAACAATCACCCTCCCTAAAATCACTCATGTCCTAATCCCCGGGCCCTGTAAATACATCAAGGGAAGATTAAATTGCAAATGAAATTAAGGTTGTTAATCAATTGACCTTACAAAAGAGGTTATACAGCTATGACCAATGCAATTACCAAAGTTCTTTCAAGTGGAAGATAATGATAGAAAAGGAGGTCAGAGTCAGAGAGACTTGAAATACTACATTACTGGTTTTGAGATAGTCAGAGGATCTGTGAATTAAGAAATGTAGTTGGGCTGGCGCCGTGGCTCACTAGGCTAATCCTCTGCCTTGCAGCGCCGGCACACCGGGTTCTAGTCCCGGTCGGGGCGCCGGATTCTGTCCCGGTTGCCCCTCTTCCAGGCCAGCTCTCTGCTGTGGCCCGGGAGTGCAGTGGAGGATGGCCCAAGTGCTTGGGCCCTGCACCCCATGGGAGACCAGGGTAAGTACCTGGCTCCTGCCATTGGATCAGCGTGGTGCGCCGGCCGCAGTGCACTGGCTACGGCAGCCATTGGAGGGTGAACCAATGGCAAAGGAAGACCTTTCTCTCTGTCTCTCTCTCTCACTGTCCACTTTGCCTGTCAAAAAAAAAAAGAAAAAAAAAAAGAAATGTAGTTGACCTCCAGAAGCTAAAACATGTAGGGGAACAACTTTTTCCTTAGAAACTCTAGAAGGAACATTGACCTTCATGCTAGTCCAGTGAGGTCCATTTCAAACGTCTGACCTGCAGAACTGCAAGGTAACAGATTGACTTGTTTTAAGCTACTAAGGTTGTAGTAATTTGTTATAGCAGCTATAAGAACCAATACAGATGATAAAGTCCACATTAAAATGATTGAATGGTACTGTTTGGTAGAAATTCAAAGAAAAGAAAATAGCCTATCTTCCTTATTACCAATGGATTCATTAAGCTAGTTGTGAAGAACAGAATCTCAATCATTAAAAGGTTTCTGCACTTGATGTGGCTGATTTTCTATTGTTGGTTATGTGTTTCCTTCATCACAGGTTCATCATTGCCTATGCAGAATATTCCTTATGTATAGCACTGAATCTAAACTTAAGGAGCTGACTATGCTGACTCCAGATAACAGTGTCCTTTCCTTTGCTGTGTATGTAATCACTAACTCACTTGCTGTTTTATATAATGCTTTTATTATCTTCAAATCAAAATACATATTTTTCAAAAGATTTTATTTATTTGATAGGCAGAGTTACAGAGACAAAGGGGGAGAGGGAGAGAGAGACAGACAGACAGAGCGAGCGAGCTGTTGAGAGAGAATGAGAATCTCCTCCATCTGCTGGTTCACTCCCCAAATGGTTGCAATAGCTGGAGCTTGGCCAATCTGAAGCCAGGAGCCTGGTGCCTCTTGCACATCTCCCACATAGGTACAGGGGTCCAAGGACCTGGACCATCTTCACCTGCTTTCCCAGACCAAAGCAGAGAGCTGGATCAGAAGTGGAGCTGCCAGGATTCGAACCAGCACCCACATGGGATGCAGGCACTACAGATGGTGGCTTTATCCACTAGACCTCAGCACTGGCCCCAAAACACATATTTTTAATTGAACATTAAAACCATATTCTAGGTTTGGCCTTTTATTCTTGGAATAAATTTGGCGCAATTCTTGGTATAACTGGAATCCATTGTGTATTCAGTGATGGTTTGAAATTAGGTCATGCTTTATTACAATGTACATGAAGGAAACTTATTGGCCTACTCTCCATTCCATCCTGAGGACAGGGGTCCAAAGGAGTCTGGGGGCAGAAAACAAACTGAAGAACATGTTGGTAGAGTACACAGCCAAGTCCAGTCTGTCTATGCTTTATGAAAAGGGAATTCTAGGAGAGTTAAAAGACTGCATTATTTCTGCCAGTAGATGCCTCTTAAATGTTTCTATTCACTATAATTACATAAAATCTAATTATTTCAACACAGATTGTATCCTGAGAAAAGCATGGGAACTTGTTTCTTTTTCCTTCTGTTCAGTATTTCTCTGGTGTCATTTTAAGCCCTCTCTGATATTTGTTGTTGTCAGTAAAGCCCTCTGAGGATGTTTGCTCTCACTCTAGACAGTAACCTGTAACATCCTGTCACAGTTCAGGTTGCTTTGTGGCCCTGTTGGGAAGCCTTTAATCATTGAGGTTCCACAAAATACCAGCTCTTGAGTTGGGTTGACTATAAAGGTTGCAGAATATGACCTGAACAGAAACATTTTGTCACTTTCCTGCCTCTCACTTCCCACACACAACCAATCCCCCCCCCCCATAAATATCTAGAATGTGGAAGTTAAAACTCTCCTTGATTTCTTTCTGCCAATGAAAAATGTATCAAATTAAAAATGTTAGTAGCTTCTAAAACCAAGAGCCTACATTCAAACTATGGGCAATAAATGGCAAATCCGCAGAGAGTACCCATTCTAGAGTTTGTGGGAAGAGAATAGTTTTGTGACAGCTGAGTATATGAGCATTTTCTCCAACGTGCCTCTGACCTTTACACTGAGACAGACATTTCGGTGGTAATGAAATCCTTAGTCTCTATTGACAAGAAAAGCATTTAAGAATGACAATTTTTATCACATAGTAAATTGTCTCAAATGCTGCTAAGATAATAGAAGTTTTGTCAAGTTTTAGAATTGAGTTTAAACTGCCAATAAAAATCTCTAAAAATAAAATAAAGTAAAACCAACAAAGCCATCCTTCGTATATATTTGGCTTTATGCTTTCTCCTCTAGCATTCAATTACTAAAAGAAGTTTATGACAAAAGAAATTTTTCGTTGCCATATATGAAAGCTCAATATTATGAATTCTATTTTGCTTATAAAGATCTCCTTGAGGTTTCCATTGAAAAGTCAGTCTAACATTACTCCATCTACATCTATCACACTGAACTTTATACTCTGGCTATTTATAGGCACTTCTTATCGTTCCTGCTAATCTTTGCCTTTCTTTTGGGGATAAGGACCACATGTAGTGGGGGTGACACAAAAATAATTTTAGTCATATATTTAAGAGACTCATTTTTAGAATTAAACTGAACAATTTAGTAGCTAAATGAATTTTTGGAAAACCATAGTGCTTCTCTGAATATTCTCCTTTCATGGAACACATTAGTCAGAATTTGGGAGGTACTGTAGTGTCCCTTCCTTGCCAATCAGAAGTTGTGTTCACTTTTCATTAGAATATTTTGCTTTAGAGGCCAGTGTTGTGGCACAATGGGTTTAAGCCATCTCTTGAAATCTCTCTTTCAATACCTCTCGCAGCTCCATATTGGAGCAGCAGCTTAAGTTTTGGCTATTCCAGGTCAAACCCAACTTCCTGCTAATATACCTGGGAAGGTAGCAAAAGGTGACTCAAGTACTTGGTCCCCTGTTACCCATATGGGAGACCAGGATGGTGCTCCTGGCTCCTAGCTCAGATCTGGCATTTGAGGAGTGAACCAGCAGATAAAAGTGCATGCATTCTCTTTCTCTCTTTTGCTTTGCCTTTCAAATAAATATTTTTTTCAAAAATAATATCTTGATTTCATTTTTTTCTGTTAAATAGAATTTATGTAATGTTCTATTTCTAGCAGACATGGGAGAAAGACCAAAATGTCAATATATATTTTTCACAATAATTATTTTACGGAGTAGTTCAATTGGTATCCAATTTAAAAATACTTTATAAATGATTTCACACAAGGTGGATTTATAGGAGGTGTTACATTATTTGTCCCTATATCTCCTGTTGTATTTCATGCAGAGTAGTACTTCAGTACACATTAGATAAATAAATGAACACAGAAAAATGTTGCTTACCTTTTCATTATAAAATCAACATTTTCACACAACATAGGGTATCTGTCATTATTTGACCTAATTGCCTTTATTATCACTTCCTTGACCTCCCTGACAAGAATAAGTTCTTAAGTGTTATCATAGTAGCCTGCTTGGTTCCATTCCAGTACTTTATAAAACTATAACAAATTATTTTCCTGTATTACTGACTTAATCATATATTTACTAGGGGATAATTTGTACTGAGTAGAGGAATCATGCTCATCTCATCACAACTGATAAAGTGCCAATATACTGTTAAATATTTATTAATGAATAAATACATGTACAACTTGACACTCTGCAAAGTACTGACAAAAGATTTGGTACTTTGCTTCTATTTTTGTTTTGGGACTTTATTAATCTTTAAAATCCAATTAATGCATTTGTATTTAACAAGATATTCTACCATACCTGAATGAAGTCTTAGTTGGAGAAAAGTTAAACTTGCTAGCAGAGCATATAAACCCTTACAAATATATTCTAAACTGTCCTCTTCAAACTTTGACTTTTCACCACGCATTCAATTTTCTAGCTACACTAGACTATTTTTGTACTCTCCAAACACTTATACATTTTTCCTACTTCCGTGAATTACTATACTTAAAATTCTTTGTGGAATGAGGACTCCAAATAAATAAGTGATGCTATTTAGATAAAACCTTTGGTGTCCTTAGTTTCCTCTGCTTCTCCTCCATCCTTCTCCTCACAAGCCCCTCAAGTCTAGCTCAAACATCTTTCTTCTGTGAAGCTTTTCCTGATATTCAGCCCACACTGCCCCTGAAAAACCAAGCAGAATGAATCACTCACTTTTCCAGATTTCCACAGCACTAAGATGCTTCTATATTTTATCACAGCATTATACAGTCCCCTGTTCATCTTTCCTTCTCTCTTCCCCCACTAGGCTTAGAGGGATCAGGAAACAGAAATGTATGCTATTAAAGCATACATACCATCTAGCACAGTAATTGGCACATATTGGGGACCAGTCCATTTGGGTCTTCTACTTCAAGGTTTCACAAAGTGCAAATCAAGGTGTCGTTAGGGCTATGGTCCTACCTGAGGCCCAAGTGGAAAGATCTGCTTCCAAGTTCACATGGCTATTAGCAAATTCAGTTCCTCACAGGCTATGGAATGGAAGTCTCAAGGTTTTGCTGGCTGTCAGGTGGAGGCTGCCACCATCTCTTGCCATGTGAATATCTCCATATGACATCTTAGAGCATGGCAACATGCTTCTTCAAAGGCAGAAAGAAAAAAATATAATGCATTGCAATCTTAGCTAATGTAATAATATGTACACAATCATATCCATTCCTTCATTTTTGCCATAGTCTGCAGTTTTCAGTCCTTAGTGTAGTGGGTAAATCATTATTTAATCAGCTTCCTTCTAAAATTCTGTATTAATTTATACTTATTTTATATTTATATTTTGGTGGCTTTTTGTATTTATATAATGAGAACAGATTTCATGCATTTCATATATACAATTTTTAAGCACATAATAATACTTCCCACACTCCCTTAATTCATAATTCTTCTTAATGTAATTAAAGGACAACTTTCTAGTTTTAAGAGTTGAATGATAAGCGGATTCTTTTCTCCCTTGAAAATTACAAAAAGTGAGTGTTTTTGAGAGCTCAGACCATGTTAACATCCTAAAGAAATAAATATTTGACTTTTTTTGGGGTCCAAATAGGTAATAGTGCAGAGGTGATCTGTCATTTGGAGCTGGACCACCCAGATGCAGATACTCACAGTCCTTTGTAGATACATACCTACGTGCTGGTCTCAATTACAACTTTCAAACAAAGGATATACGCCTAAACAAAAACTGTACTGTGACAATCCAGTTGTAACTGCCAACTTTTATACTAAAGTCCAAAACCTTCAAATACTTTAGGAGAGGGGCTGGTGACTAAACCAAGCAAGCTTTTTCTGGCAAGTGTTTTCTTAAGAGCCAGGATTTTAGATTCAGGGCTTCTAAAAAACTGCATTTGTCCCTGGGAATTCTTCATTAAAGCAAGTACCAAGTTACTTAACCCTTCAGATATTACTATAAGTAGAAATAAGCACCAACGAGTCCCAAAACAACAGTTATAGTTCAGCATACATGCTGAACGGGAACACCACCATATAAAGTATGTGTGTGTATATGTGTATGTGCACACATGTGCACATGTGTGAATGTTTTGATCATAAAAGAGATGCAGCCCTTATGGCACAGCAGGTTAAGCCATCCTTGGTTCACTCACACCCCATATCAGAGTGCCTGGTTGAATCCTGCCTACTCCTTTCCAAACCAGCTTCCTGCAAATGCACATCCTGCGAGGCATCAGTTAACAGCTCAAGTACTTGAGTCCCTGCCACCCATATGAGAGAATCAGATGGACCTCCGGCCCAGCCCCAGCTATTGCGGGCATTGGGAAGTGAACTAGTGAATAGGACATCTCTCTTTCTCTGTTTCTGTAGCACTGCCTTTAAAATCAATGTAAATAGAGGCCAGCATTGTCTAACCTAGCTCCCTGCCAGAGTTCCCGAGAATGCAACAGAGGATAGCACAAATACTTAGACTCCTGTTACCCACAGAGATGGCCCAGATGAAGCCCTGACTCCTGGTTTCATCCTGGCTCAGCCCTGGCCACTGTGACCATTTGGGGAGTGAACCAGAGAATTGAAGATCTCTCTCTCTCCCCACCGCTTCAAGTCAATAAAAATTTCTTTAAAAATAACTTAAAAACCAAATATAAATAAACATTAAAAATACTAACAGTAATTTAAAGGTCTTACTTTCTTTTATATACATGATGTTAAAGTTAATTTACTTCTTTACAATGTACCAAGAAAATTTTTAAAGTTTATTCCCTTTGTTCCACCACTATAGGAATGATACTGAGGTTTAAAGAAGGATTGGACATAGTGATACTTCCCACTGTACACTACTTGCTGCGCTCTCTATATGCAAAATACATGAGATTTGTTCAACTTACATAAATAAAAAGTATAAAATAAAGAAAGATTGAAACATAAAAATATGTCATTGAAATTACATTGGGCTTATCATAAGCAGTCCAGGATTTGACTTCCATCTCCTATATAAAGTGGTCTTCGAATGCTATCAAACTCCTTCTCTGGAAAATGGAGGGGAAAGGTTGAACTTGAAAAACCTCAAAGCCATTTTCTTCTCTAAAAGCCATGTTTTAGGTAGTTCGTACATTTTATACCAACAGTTATCTTGGAAATACTCAAACATAATCTTTTGAAACAAGTAAATATTTATAAGACTTCAAAAGGTATCCCACACATGCATTTTAAAATCTTCTTGTTTGATAAATTCCATTACTCACACTAGCAATAATAACATGGTAATAAGAAATCTTTTTATTTATTTATTTGCTTTAATATTTTCTCAAGCAGATTTTCTTCTTCTTTTGCTATCCCTCTGTTTAAATAAAATCCTAAATGGCATTTTCCATATAACAGGCTCACAAACTCTTTGACATCAGATTCCTCAGAACTGATATGATATAGGATTATTGGAGGGTTTTTTTTCCCCTCTACCCAAAGCCACTCCAATATAATTGAGCAGAGAGAAATCAGCAAAGTGAAAAGGTACTTTCTTGGCATCTTCATTGTAGGACATAAAAATGTAGGTACATAGAAAAACCATCTTAGAAATAAAGGTGCCCAAATGGCTTATTATTAATGTATTAGAAACCAGTCTACTTTATCCCCTAGAAAAAGAAAACAGTTCTTGTTTATGTGCTTGTCATCTGCTTCAAAACCAAAAGCCAAATAGTAGAAGTTGACATAAAGCCAGAGAAAATGAGTCCCATTAATGGAATGGCCTTTGCCATGCAGAAGAAGAGCAGTGTTTGATGCTCAATTCATAAATGAGAAAATTATATGTACCACCTGCAGAGAGAAACAACCTATTTCTTTCCTATTCTACGGTAATTTAGGTGGTATACTCATAAAGAAAATAAATTACTAATTGATACACAGTAAACTTGCTCTGGTTCCAAATAAATTACATGACTAGCAAATAAGGCTAAAAAAACACTTTAATGCTCATGGTTAGTCTTCAAGGAAAATACTGACGATGTAAGAAATTTGAGAAAATGAGTCTCATTTAACTGAAGAATACTGATTTCATGAAGTCCAAATGAAAAACACATAAATACACATGATATGCCTTTACATGTAGGGTGGTCAAATATTTCATTTTGCATCTCATATGAAGAGCATGCCTTTTCATTCTGATATGCCCATGTGTGAACGGCCACCCTCGTAATAGTTGTTAAAGTTTTACCAGTTAGCAGTTATCAAAGGCTACAAAACATTCCTGGGCACTGATTACTAAATCTGTACTCATAAAATATTTTGTAATTTTTTTTCAGTTGCCAACATTTAAATAGAGTAGCACAAAATGTCAAAATCGTTTTACCACTGCTACATCTATTTCTATTTTCTTAATCAATATCCTTATTACTTATCAAAGGGGTGATGAAAGAGTCATGAATATGGAAATGGGTCCAACCAGCTCTCACCCTGGCTCAAAAATCTTTCCCATCATGGGTGCTAAGGCAGATGTTACAAACTGGCAGCCTGTAAGCTTAAAAAAAAAAAAAAATAGGTACTTCTGGAGAGGCTTTAGACATTTTAAAATTGGCAGATTGCAAATAAAAATATAGAACTTCAGCTTTTCTTGAAAAATCCAAATTATCTGGCAACATTGACCCAAATTCCCACAATACAATAATAGACAGGACCTACATAGCAGCCGTCTCCTTTACACTAGATGCTCTCTGACATGTGACAGTCTCCCATCATTATTACTCCCAAACTTCTCTCCTCCTAAATTAACTGCCAGATTCCCACGGGCATTTGAATTTGCTGCTTCAGAGTTACAAAATGACTCAAATATTGCCTCAATATTTGCTTCAAATCTTAAAGATACTCTCCCATTTCCTCCTGTTTTAACCAGAACTTAAGACTATTTCTTAGATAGTAATATTTCATAGCCTTCTTACAGACATCTTTTCCTTTTATTTTTAGCTTTTTTTTTTCCTCTTAAAATACAGCATTCTCTGTGCCATTGGACTCCAAATCCCATTAAGTTGGCAGGTACCAATGCCAACTTACTAGTTAAAATGATAAGTTTAAGTTCATAACTAATAATAAAGGATTAAGTATCAAAGGGATCATGTAAATAAGACCAATGTCTGCTAATAATAATTGATAGAATTAAAAAAGAGAAGAATAATCCAATAGGGGAAGCAGGATACACAGCAGACTCATAAAATGACAAATGCCCTAAACAGCACTCCGGCCTCAGAATCAGCATTTAAGGCATTCAGTTCCAGCCATGAGATTATCTCAGGCATGGAAAGCCAAGGTACTGTGGCAAAAAATGACCTAAATGAAAAATCTTTATGAATGAGATCTGGGTGGAAATAAGGGGCCATCAAAGAAGGAGGTACCTTTCTCTGAAGGGAGGAGAGAACTTCCACTTTGACTATGACCTTGTCTAAGTAAGTTCAGAGTTTGTGAACTCAAAAGGCTTCCATAGCCTTGGCAGCTAATCACAAGAGCCTCAGGTGATTACTGATGTCATAAATAAGAGTGTCAATTGTTAAATCAACAACAGGAGTCACTGTGCACTTGCTCCCCATATAGGATCTCTGTCCTTAATTTGTTGTACTATGCGAATTAACAGTAAAACTAGTCTTTAAACAGTACTTTATACTTTGTGTGTCTGTGTGGGTACAAACTGTTGGAATCTTTACTAAGTATAAAGTTGATCTTCTGTTTATAAAGATAATTAAAAATGAATCTTAATGAAGAATGGGATGGGAGGGGGAGTAGGAGATGGGATACTTTGTGGACGGGAGGGTGGTTATGGGGGAAAGAACTGCTATAATCCAAAAGTTGTACTTTTGAAAATTTAATAAATAAAAGTTTTCTATTAAAAAATACAGCATTCTCTAGGCTAAATTGTTTTACTCTTCTCACTTTTCCTTAGTTCCTTAAACACATTTAATCATACCCATGACCTCATTTTGTAAATTTCTCTTAAAAGGAAGTATATATTTCTGTCACAGATCTCTGTTCTGATCTCCAAGTCAACTACATAAATGACATTTCTACTGAGCTAGGCAATGCATAGTATCAACTAAATAGATTAAAAACATTCATTATTCTTTTACAAAATGGGTCCTTTTTCCCATATTCCTCATGTTAGCGGCCATATTATATCCACAATAAATCCATGACTTCTTTTTTATTGTACTCCATATGTGTTGATGGTTCTATAACCATATTTAATTTTGTCACTGCTACTTTTCTATATTTCTAATTTCTTAATATCCTTATTACTTATCAAGTGAATTACTGAAATTATATTTTAATATTTGTTGCATGTAATCTCACTATCATTTAATCAACTCTTGATATGCTACCAGAATGCATTTTAAATCACACATTGTTATTTTTTAAATTCTTTAATTCATTGAATTCAGGACAAAAGTCACTAACATAGCATAAAATCATTCAGTAGTTAATGCTGGTCAGCCTCATAGAACATCATTCCTCTATTGTGCCATTTAAAATAGTTCACTGGAAAAAAAAAAAAAAACTATTACATTCTATGCTTTTAAATAGGCTAGGGACTTTTTCCATTGAGGAAATAACTAATTTTATTTGAAGTCTGACCTCAAGTTATACAACAGGAAGTCCTATCCCTTTGACCATTTCCATGTTAATTGTTCTTAAACCATTTATTCCTCATTGTGTATTCTGTTGTTTTCTTATTTATTCATATGACTTCCTAACTATACTTTAAAGTTCTAGAAGAATGGTATCATTTATACTTATATTTAAATTATATATCACAGAGCTTGGCATAGAGTAAGCACTCAACACACATAAATATTTTATATTATTGAAGAAATAGGTGCTTTGATATTAAATGTTTTTGAAAATTAGTGAAACTTAATACACCATCTCATTTAATTGAAAGTATTATCAATGCTCTAAAAATGTCAGTTTGCAGACAGTCCTATTTTTAAAAAAATTATTTTCACAACAATACTCTCTTTACTGCCTTCACTAATGTAACAAGATTTGGTGACGATATTTATTGGCTCCCTATATATTTCAGAAGTGACATTATAGAAACAGATCTTATTTCTTCTCTCAATTATCTTTACAGAAAAGTTCTAACTCGTTCTGTCACCATCTGTGGAAGCTCCTTTCTTTATGGTCATCCTAGGTTCTCAACTCCAGCCTCAGAGTGATTATGACATTTATAACCTTGGATTATACACATGTTTTTCAACTATTCTCATTTTTAACCAATAAAGGTTGTGAACTAGTATGAGGATGGAGAAAGTGAAAGACTATCAAGAAATTCATGTAAATTTTCTGTATTTTAAATTTACACTATTTAGAAAAGTTTTGAAATAGTGATTTTGTAATCCAAATCTTGTGTTATAAGCTTAATAATGCCCCCGCTAAAATGCCTATGCCCATGATCAGTTCCTACAAATGGAGACTTTGTTGTCATAGACCTTTATAAACATCTTGTCTGAAGCCCTATGAAACTGATTTCAGACTCTGGCCTCCAGAATTGTCAGATAAATAATTTAAATTTAAATTTTTAGAAGTCATTAAGTTTGAGATAACTTTTAACAGCAGTAATAGTAAAAATGAAATTTGATTTTGTTATATGGAAATGTGACAGTGTATAACTAAACTAAAAATGGGGAAATGTGTTTGGAACTGCATAATGGATAGAGGCTGGAAAAATTATTTAAATAGTGTGATAGGAAAAAAGTCTATGTTAACTTGAACAGACTTGTCAGCACAGCATGGATGTTAAAGACTCCGCCACCGGGGCTGGCATTATTACATGATAGTTAAACCTGGTCCTGAAATGCTGGCAGCCCATATGAGCACCAGTTCATGTCCCGGCTGCTCTACTTCCAGTGCAGCACCCTTCTCACAATCTGGGAATAGCAGCAAAAGAATACTCAAGTTCTTGGGCCCCTGTTACCTACGTGGGAGACACAGAAGTATCTCCCAGCTCCCAGCTTAGGCTTGGTCCAGACCTGGATGTTGTGGCCATCTTGGGCGTGAACCAGCAGATGGAAGATTTCTCTTTGTCTCACCCTCTCACTCTATAACTCTGACATTCAAATAAATAAATTTTAAAAAAGAGTCTGCTATTGCAGGTGCAAGAGCAGTTGAGGAAGAACACAACAGACAATGCCTATAACAATCTGATGGACTACCTAATTGTTATAAACTAACTGTAGAAATAGACATTAAAGGAACTAGTAATGAGTTAGTAGCAAGTGGGGACATGTTTTTGGAAACCATGTAGAATCAGAAACTTTGAATGAGTTTTATATTACAGTTACATGAAAAGCTTATAAGAAATGACTATTTAGCTGAAAAGATTTTTTTTAAAAAGTATAGAAACTATGGTCTGGATTATTCTTTTTTGCATATACTAAAATGTGGAAGAAAAAGATACATTGGAAAACTATCAATCAAAAGGAACAAGGACTTGAAAATTTAGAAAATTCTCAGTGACTTCTGATAGAAAAATATACTAAAATGAAATTCTCTATCAAGAACAAGTACTCTGGGTATAAAGCCATGGTGTGGTAGGAAAATATTTTCCAAGTGTCTCTGAAGGAACAGATAGTTACGAAATTTAATTATGAAAAGGGATATTTGAAAAGATTAGGCATATGACTTAAGAATCTCTTTAACTTTCAAAAACAGCAATAGGGGAGCAGGTAATTAGCCTAGAGTTTAAGATATCCACATTCCACATTGAAGTACCTGAGTTCAATTCCCAATGACAGAATTTTGCCAATGCAGACCCCTAGGAGGCAGCAATGATGGCTCAATTAATTAGGTTCCTGTTACTCAAGAGGGAGACTTGAGTTGAGTTGCCAGTTCCCTGCTTTGGTCCCAGCCATGCCCTGACTGTTACAGGCATTTGGAGAGTGAATCAGCAGATGATGACACACCCACACACACACACAGACACACACACACACAGACACACACATTCTCTCTCTCTCTGTTTCTCTCTCTTTGTTCCTCCTCCTCCTCTTCCTCTTCCTTCTCTCTTTATATCTCTTCAATAATTTTAAAAAAATTACTTAAGAAAGACATATGGAGGAACTGCTTGCATAATGGAATCAATGTCTACAGCAAACATAGAAGAGCTATAGGCTTTTAAGACTGTTACACAGACTGTGGCCGGTGCCGTGGTACAGTGGGTGAAGTCACCTGCCGGTTCAAGTCCTGGCTGCTCCACTTCCTATCCCGCCCTCTGCTATGGCCTGGGAAAGCAGTGGAAGACAGCCCAAGTCCTTGGGCCCCTGCATCCTCATGGCAGACCCAGAAGAAGTTCCTGGCTCCTTGCTTTGGATTGGCGCAGCTCCTGCCATTGCAGCCAATTGGGGAGTGAACCAGCAGATGGAAGACTGCTCTCTGCTTCTCCTCTCTCCATGTAACTCTTTCAAATAAATAAATAAATCCTTTAAAAAATGTTACACAGACTGAGTATCCCTTATTCGAGATTCTTAGTACTAAAAACAGTTCAAATTGAATTTCAAAAATATTTACATTGATTTTACCAAAAAGCACCCTTAATCCAAAAATATGAAGCCTAAAATGCTCTAAAATCCAAAATATTTTAAGCACCATCTTAGCATTTCAATTTTTGAATGGAATTATCTGTCACTATTATCATGTATGTATTCCACCAGTGCATTTGACAGCAGATCATTTGATTTCTGGTTCTCCAGATTCAAAGACAGAACAGAAATTCGCTCCAGGATGGATCTCACAAGAGTTTTGATCTTCTCTGGTTGAAATGATGAGATTTGGGTCTCTTTAAGTAATGACGTTTAGGCAACATCTGGTCATTGAATTGAAGCTATAAGGAGTTAAGAATTCAGGAAATGTTGGAGTCAGTAGAATCTATTTTGCCAGTTAGATGAAGGACAGGAGAGAGGCATTACAGGACAAGAGGACAGATTGTGCTAGCCTAAAATGACACTCCCTCATCTCTGAACTGTCCATGTCTTATAAACTTGTGACTCTGTTTCCTTCTGTGACAAAAGTGACTTTGAAGCTATGATTAAGAATTTTGAGATGAGGAGATTATCCTGGATTACCCAAATGGTCTTAATGTAATTACAGTGGTCCACATAAAAGGCAGGGAGGAGGGTCAGAAAGAAGGAAGGTAATGTGAGGAAATAAATGTAGGTTGATGCACTTTGAAAATAAAAAAAAGGAGCCATGAGCCACAGAAAGCAGGCAGCCTCTAGCAATGGAAATGATCAGCAGCTTCTCTTGAGAGCTTCCAGAAGAAGCCAGGCTGGCAGAAACACTGTCCTTAGCCAAATGAAACTCAATTTTGGCTTTCTTAAATTCAGAATTTTTAAAGTAAATTTGTATTGTTTTAAGCCATGGTTTGTCATAATTTTTACAGACGCAATAAAGATGTAACATACCTCATTTACCTTATACTATGAAGTAAGACTTTGTTAGGTTACACTGCAGTATATAAAAATCAGAAATTATGTCTCACAAAGATGCTATGATCTTACTTTTTAAATTAAAATTTTAATATTACCTAAAGTGTCATTGAATGAATAATAATATCAGGGCACATGATAATATTCATTTGATATGTAAAAAGAATCTCAAGGTAATGTAGTGTAGAACATATACTTTGAAGTGAACATCTTTGGGCTTCTTTTCTGTTTCTACTGCATGCTAATGGAATGATCTTGTGCATGTTATTTGCCTTTTGTGAGTCTCAGGTATCTCATCTGTGAAATTCAACCATTAACTACCTTACAGCAAGGTGATAATTTTTAATGGTCACTTAAACATACAAGAATTTTAATTTGTAAGGAACTTTCTAGGCACTTTCTATTTATGAACTCACTTGATATTCATTAAACCTCTGCCAAGTAGCAACTATTGTATTTCCCATTTCACAGAAGCGGAACCTGAGTGTCAGGTAAGAGTCCAAGGTTACACAAGTACACAGTGGCTAAGCAAAAATGACATGAATCCTTGGTGTCATAGTGCATGCTATTGACCCACTTTCTTAAACTTGGGCCAGTATCCCAGGAACAAGTGTCACTAATTACATTATTAAAATTCATCCCTCTGAATTTGAGGTTTTTTTTTTTTTATCTCAATTCATTTCTAGGAAAATATGTCCACAAGAGTGTATGTAGGTCTTGGAATAAGTCCCTACAGGTTTGCAAAGTGTATGAAGTGGTCTCTGTTGTTGCCCCAAAGGAATTGGGTTATCAAAATTCTTGCTCCAAGAAAATACAATGAATCCCCTGCACGTTCAGATATCTTGGTTAACTGGCCATTTCTATCCCTTCCAGATCACTAAATCTAAGGTTAAACTACCCAAGAAAAACATTTTTAAAAACTCATCAAAAACATCCTTGTGGCAAAGAATAAAAATAATCGTTATTGGAAAAACATACTTGGTTATGAATCAATCTCAACTTGTCCTTTATGAGAATATGTTTATTGTATCACAAATCTAAGGTTTTGACCTAGCACAAGATATAAACGGAAAAATACAACCACCCCTTAAAAGGTCTTAATGGGATTTTTAGCGTTTTATTTTTATCTTCAAAGGAACTAAGAAAATATTTCTAAAGAAAGCTATAAAATATCTCCCATTCTACCCAAAGCATTTGCATCTTCAGCGTGGCACTTTATTTAGCTCACTGTGTGCGTATTAATTTTCTGTGCTGTGATCAAGCATGTCAGTGTATATTAACACCTGATCTATAAAGGGAATGCTGAGGCCTTACTCAAAGTATTAGTCACTGCACCTTGGGAATGCTGTTTTGCTTCTGCTGTTGGCTTCAACGTGGAAGGATGCACATGTTTTGACTGTTAATGAAACATGCATAGGATCAACTTCGTCACCAAGTCCCTGAAATTTCAACAACTTCTTCAAACTTCACAAGGACTTTCCAGGCATTTTCTGTTTGTTAGCCACAAGTGGCCTCTGATATATGACACCATTTCTCAACTAGAATGTTGGAAAGAGAATTGCAATGTAAAAGAGAGAAATCTAGGGGTCGGTGCTGTGGTGCAGCAGGTTAACACCCTGGCCTGAAGCGCTAGCATCCTATAAGGGAGCCAATTTGAGTCCCAGCTGCTCCACTTCTGATGCAGCTCTCTGCTATAGCCTGGGAAAGCAGTAGAAGATGGCTCAAATCTCTGGGCTCCTGCACCTGCGTGGGAGACCCTGAAGAAGCTCCTGGCTCCTGGCTTTGGATCTGCACAGCACCAGCCATTGTGTTCATCTGGGGAGTGAACCAACTGATGGAAGCTCTCTCTCTCTCTCTCACTCTCTCTCTCTGTCTCTCATTCTCTCTCTCTCTCTCTCTCTCTCTCTCTGCCTCTCCTTCTCTCTCTGTGTAACTCTGACTTCCAAATAAATAAATCTTTAAAAAAAATTAAATCTAAAATGGGGTGTGTGTGTGTGTGTGTGCGTTTAGTGCCTTTACCAAGACCTTTAAACCTGATATTCCTTTGGATTTATATTTCACATATCAGAACTTAAAACCTCAGTTTGGCTTAACTGTCTGTCTCACTTTTTAGGCTATAAGTTAAATATTGTACTGTATTCATTAATATATTCCAAGCATTACACATAGAAATGTAATGTAGCACATAATAAACACACACTCAACACTGAGCAAAAAAAAAAAAAAAAAGGAACTCTACCTCTTACTAATCGTGTCACCTCAAACTATTACCAAGTATCTCCATTTCCACTTCTGCAAAATGGGAATATTAAATTACTTTATAAATACAAAGTGCTTAAAGAAAAGTTCCTCCTTTGGCTACTTATCCAACAGATACTGGTTTATATTTTTGCTGCCTAAATCAATGTTCTAATCTCTCCAATACATTTTTGGTTTACTCAGTTCCTTTTCTTTTTCCTTTCATTACCAAATCCTGAAAAGAATAGTCATTGTTTTTTGTTTCTTTTTCTTCATAATGTTTTCACATCTTAGCTTCTGCAAACTGTTGCAACATTCCTGTTTTTTTTTTTTTTTATTTTTTTGACAGGCAGAGTGGATAGTGAGAGAGAGAGACAGAGAGAAAGGTCTTCCTTTTGCCGTTGGTTCACCCTCCAATGGCCACCACGGCTGGCGCGCTGCTGCCGGCACACCGCGCTGATTTGAAGCCAGGAGCCAGGTGCTACTCCTGGTCTCCCACGGGGTGCAGGGCCCAAGGACTTGGGCCATCCTCCACTGCCTTCCCGGGCCACAGCAGAGCTGGCTTGGAAGAGGGGCAACCGGGAAAGAATCCGGCGCCCTGACCGGGACTAGAACCCGGTGTGCAGGCGCCGCTAGGTGGAGGATTAGCCTATTGAGCTGCGAAGCCAGCCTCCTGTTTTTCAATTAAATTTTTTTTCCATCCAGGCCTGTCAATGATGTCCTGGATATCATACGTTCATTTTCACTTCTTAATGATCACTTCATAGCTTTTTAACTGTTCTATACACATTTCTCTCGGAACTCTTTCTACCAGACTCAACTCTTGCTGTCTCATGTCACTCTTCCTCAACTCTTATAAAATAGCAATCTCTCTCCTGAAGTTACTGTCTCTTACCTCAGATTTTTAATCTTACTCTGTAATCTCTCCTTTGGTCATCTTATTTAGTGTTCTGTATCTCCTGATTTTTCCTCCAAGCATCAAAACTTTATGGCAAGGCTGGTGCTGTGGCACAGCAGGTTAAAGCCCTGGCCTGAAGTGCCAGCATCCCATCTGGGTGCCAGTTCTAGTGCCTGTTGTTCCTCCTCCAATCCTGCTCTCTGCTATGGCCTGGGAAATCAGTAGAAGATGGTCCAATCTCTTGGGTCCCTACAGCCACGTGAGAGACCTGGAAGAAGATCCTGGCTCCTGGCTCCAGTCTGGCTCAGTTCCAGCTGTTGCAGCCATTTGGAGAGTGAACCAGTAGGTGGAACACCTCTCTGTCTCTCCCTCTCACTGTCTGTAACTCTATCTCTCAAATAAATAAAAAGAATCTAAGAAAAAAAACCATATGGCAAAAGAGACAAGATTACTTCTCCTTTGCCTTTCCCTGTCATAGTGACTGAAATTTGAAAATGTTCTTCTTGTATAATCTCATTATTGTGACATAAGCAGAATTTATTAGGTAGGGCCACATAGAAATATTATCCAATGTGGCTATAACTGACGCCATTTTTTCAGTATTTCCTTTTTTTATTTTATTTTTGACAGACAGAGTGGACAGTGAGAGAGAGAGACAGAGAGAAAGGTCTTCCTTTTGCCGTTGGTTCACCCTCCAATGGCCACCACGGCTGGCGCGCTGCAGCCAGCGCACCGCGCTGATCCGAAGCCAGGAGTCAGGTGCTTCTCCTGGTCTCCCATGGGGTGCAGGGCCCAAGCACTTGGGCCATCCTCCACTGCCTTCCCGGGCCACAGCAGAGAGCTGGCCTGTAAGAGGGGCAACCGGGACAGAATCTGGCGTGCATACCGGGACTAGAACCCCGTGTGCCAGCGCAGCAAGGCGGAGGATTAGCCTGTTGAGCCACGGCGCTGGCCTCAGTATTTCCTTTTATTCTTTCTCCTTCTGTTCCACATATGAATGGGACACCTATAGACATAGTAGTCATCTTCTGGCTATGGGGAAAAATACTTCATTTCTAGGAAATAATGAAACATGAAACATATATGAGGATATTTCAAAAAGATCAAGGTCACGTAAAAGATAATCAAAACTACTTTTCAAAAAGAGATTTATTTATTTGAAAGACAAAAGAATAGAGAGTGAGGAACAGAGGAAGAGAGAGAAAGAAATCTTCCATCCACTGGTTCAGTACTCCCCAAATGGCCACTCTGGCTAGGTGGGCAGGACCTAAGCTAGGAGCCTCCATGCAAAAGTCCCACATGAAAGGCAGAAAAACAAATACTTAGGCCATCCTCTGCTGCTTTCCCAGGCACATTAGCAAGGACCTAGATTAGAAGACGTGCAGGCAGGACTCAAACCAGATCACAAGTGGAGTCTTAACCCACTGTGCTACCATGCCAAGCCCCAAAAAGAACATTCTTTTGGTGAAAGAAGTTTTTGAAATCCATACATTTTTTTCATACTATGTACTTTACAGTAACTTTTAGAAGACATTCTACATGTGTTTTTAAATTTTTGCATCTAAATAAACATTTTTTAATTCTAATTTCCATAGACATTTTGAAGTACAGTGTCATAGAACAACTAAACATACAGCCTGAAATTTTCATCCTCACACTCCTAACCAAGTATTATCTTATTTAAAACTAACAAGGCCAATAAATGCTAATTTAATATCTACATAATCATCTGATTGCTTAACCTTCAATTCAAGCATATTTTTTTTTTTTCAAATCGAGCTAATTAACACCAAAGCTAACATCAATTTCAGACTGCCCTATTTCTGGCCATGCAATGATTCATTTCCACAATCATTCAAGCTTTAAATTCCTCCTTCTTTTCCTCTCCATTAGCAACCTCTGGGTCTTATATATATTTCTTCATAAAAAGAAGTCCCACAAGCTTTGCTCCCTTTCCTAACCACTGTCACCACTCAATCTTGGGCCCTTAATACCTCACAACTATATTATCACTTCCTCTTTTTTTTCTTTTATTAAATTTATATTTGTAACTCAGATTGAGTGCTCCTCATCATTGTTTACTGCTCTGTTCCTAAGCTGCTACACTGGAATTATTATCATTAAAATACAATTTAATTATAATTATTAACAAGTACCATGATTTCTTTGATTTTTTTGGAGGTCATTTAATCAAATGCCACTTTCAAGCAGTTCAAGGATGCTTGACTTTGCTAACGTTTGTTTTATACCATTTCTTCCAGATTCACAGTTCATAATCCTTACTTTATAACTGACTGTTTTTATTCTTTGAATTTTAGAAGTACAGCTATTTTGACTTTTAAATCAGCAGGTTTTCTCCCCAGAATAAGGGAGATAGTAAATATGAGTGGGATACTAGTATATTTAACTACTTGAAACTTCAATTATAAATTGATTCCGACTTGTCTCAAATTCTACTTCCTATTACATCTCAAATTTTCAGGTGCAAATGTCATTAGCTTTCTGTATCCAATTGCATTCCAGTCTTACATAGTCTGTTCATTTTTCAATTGCTTTGACCTTTTCATTTCTGTCTTATCCATAATTTAGAATCTCTGTTTAACTGTGTTTCTTATACACATACTCAAATAAACATTTCCCCTTTCCTAATCAACCACTGAAGATTTGGGTTATTCTCATATTCATATAAATGTCAATGGACCTGGAAATATGAATTGAAGCATTGTATCTCCCAGTGTTAAAGACCACTCCATTCACCATCTGAGCTATAATACAATTATGCTAATTAATAATGATAAAAGATAGTATGAGTGAACAAGAATAAACCCATAAACACATCCAGAAAACAAAAGCAGAAAATAAATCTTATAATATCGGGAATGTTCCAGAAGTTGTTTTCCATACAGTCCTTTAAAACAATCAAGATCGGAGATTCTCTTTAGTGAGCGTTACTCACTGTTTAGGCCAGTGGATTTATGTAGTTCAAAGCCATTCAGCTTATATGTCTAAAACAAAGTCTTGAACAGCAATATCAGATCAACGTTGAGATACTGATACCAGCTCATGACAAGAGCCTCCAGTGATTACTGATATCATAAATAACAGTGTCAATTGTTAAATCAACAACAGGAGTACTGTGCACCTACTCCCCATGTAGGCTCTCTGTCCTTAATGTGTTGTACTATGCGAATTAATGGTAAAACTACTACTCAAAAAGTACTCTATACTTTGTGTGTCTGTGTGGGTGCAGTCTGCTGAAATCTTTACTTAGTATATACTAAGTTGATCTTCTGTATATAAAGATAATTGAAAATTAATCTTGATTAAGAATGGAATGGGAGAGGGAGTGGGAGATGGGATGGCTGCAGGTGGGAGGGAAGCTGTGGGGGGAAAGCCACTATAATTGAAAAGTTGTACTATGGAAATTTATATTTATTAAATAAAAGTTGAAAAAAGTATTTTTAATTAAGCATGCACTCTTAAAAGACATAATGCTATTATACATAATAAACCAGATGTCCATCAACTGATGACTGGATAAAGAAAATGTGATATATATATATATATATACATATATATATATATATGATAGAATACTACTCAGCTATAAAAAAGAATGATATCCTGCCTTTCTTTCACAACAAAATGTAAGCAATTGTAGACCAGTATGCTTAGTGAAATAAGCAGTCCCCCAAAGGCAAATACCATTTGTTTTTTCTGACTCGTGATAACTAATATAGAGAGTACAAGAAATATATGAGTAAAATTGATATATTGAGGTTTGATTATTTGTTAAAGCTTTTGTCTATACTTCTGAGGAACAGTGGTCTATTTAATATCTATTGAATTCTTTAGTGGAAGATTAAGCTTATGATTATAAAGTAAACAAAGTATGTCATTGCAAAAATTAAAATAAAAATAAGAAAGGAAGGATAAGAGAATATGAGAAGAAGGGAGGGAGAGAGGGTGAGGAGTACCATCATATTCTTAAAACTGCATATATGAAGTATATGACATCTGTTCCCTTTATATAATAAATGAACAAACAAGTGAATAAAAAATGTACATTGAGCATTTTAGGTATAGTAAGTATCTCTGTTCTTTGAACTAAAGAAATCCAACACACAAAGATAGACACAAATACATATATCTGCTCATATACATATGTAGTCACATGTTTAAACCAACTCTCACACCATGAATATTTTCCTAGTCCATACAAAAATAAGTTGAAAATTGAGTGGTACACTAAAGTACAAAAGAATTTTTTTTAAATGCACAATCACTCAAAAAATTTTGTTAGGATTCACTAAATGTGAAGAATAGGTTCTCAGGTACCAGTTTTTGGTGCGATAATTGAGACATACATCCACAACCTAGATAGTAGTATCTGGGCTCAAGTTCCATCTACACTTTTTTTTTTTTGCCTGTATATGTGTTTTTTTTTAACTTTTATTTAATGAATATAAATTTCCAAAGTACGGCTTATGGATTACAATGGCTTCCCCCCCCATAACGTCCCTCCCGCCCGCAACCCTCCCCTTTCCCATTCCCTCTCCCCTTCCATTCACATCAAGATTCATTTTCGATTCTCTTTATATACAGAAGATCAGTTTAGCATACATTAAGTAAAGATTTCAACAGTTTGCTCCCACACAGAAACATAAAGTGAAAAATAATAGATGATTTTTTAAATGATGATGAAATCAGATCAGACCTATTGTCATGTTTAATCCCAGCTAGAGTCAAGTTGGGAATAGATAATTTCTTCTTTTTTCTTTTTCTTTTTTTTTTAACAGAAGATCAGTTTAGTATACATTAAGTAAAGATTTCAACAGTTTGCAACCCATAGAAACACA
Organism: Oryctolagus cuniculus; assembly: GCF_964237555.1. Lineage (NCBI taxonomy): Eukaryota > Metazoa > Chordata > Mammalia > Lagomorpha > Leporidae > Oryctolagus > Oryctolagus cuniculus. The sequence goes on from NC_091432.1 coordinate 37,511,117, forward strand.
AAGTGAAATATACTGTTTGAGTACTCGTTATAGCGTTAAGCCTCAATGTACAGCACATTAAGGACAGAGATCCTACATGAGGAGTAAGTGCACAGTGACTCCTGTTGTTGACTTTACAAATTGACACTCCTGTTTATGGCATCAGTAATCTCCCTATGCACCAGTCATGAGTTTCCAAGGCTATGGAAGCCCCTTGAGTTCTCTGACTCTTATCTTGTTTAGACAAGGTCATAGTCAAAGTGGAAGTTCTCTCCTCCCTTCAGAGAAAGGTACCTCCTTCTTTGAAGACCTGTTCTTTCCACTGGGATCTCACTCACAGAGACCTTTCATTTAGGGTTTTTGGTTTGTTTTTTTTTTTTTTTTTTTTTTGCCAGAGTATCTTGGCTTTCCATGCCTGAAATACTCTCATGGGCTTTTCAGCCAGATCCGAATGCCTTTAGGGCTGATTCTGAGGCCAGAGTGCTGTTTAGGACATCCGCCATTCTATGAGTCTGCTGAGTATCTCGCTTCCCATGTTGGATCACTCTCCCCTTTATTTATTCTATCGGTTAGTATTAGCAGAGTGTTGAAATTTAACTGAAATGTGATCCCTGTTAAACATAAGAGTGGGGATAAGAGAGGGAAGAGATGTACAATTTGGGACATGCTCAAGCTGACTTGCCCCAAATGGTAGAGTTAGAAACATACCAGGGGACTCCAATTTAATCCCATCAAGGTGGCATGTACCAATGCCATCTCACTAGTCCAAGTGATCAATTTCAGTTCACAACTGATCATAATGAAAGGACTAAGAGTCAAAGGGAGCACATAAACAAGTCCATCTACACTTCTGATTGTGGTGTTCTGCTGATGCACACCCTGGGAGGGAAGCAGGTGATAGCTCAAATTCTGGGTCTTTGCCACCCATATCAGAGAACTGGACTGAATTTTTGGTGCCCGGCTTTGACTTGGTCCAACCCTCATTGTTGGGGGCATTTGGGGAGTGAGTGAGCAAACGGAAGGTCTTTTCTTTTTCTTCCTTTATCATTTATATAAATAAAATAAATAAATAAACCAAGTATAATAAGACAATGCAAAATCTCATACATAATAAAAAGAAATAGAATATACTTCAGAAGAAATAAATTCTAGTATTTTACAACACCATGGAATGACTATACTTCACAATATTGTATTATATATTGTATGAAGAACTTGAAGGTAAGAGATCACAGGCAAAAACAAAGAAAATATAAGGAAGTAGAAATGCTTATTGCTTAATCTGATTAATTTAGACTTGTGTTACAAATATTGCGTTCAATAAAAATTTACGTTAACAAATTTTTTAAAAAACCGAAAACTAAAAGGACATACCCCGGATTTCTCTGATTTATAATACAGCTAAAATTGATAATTATGAACTTTCAAGAAATTTTTAACTTATAGTTGTTGACATAGTTACAAAATAAGGAAGGGTATCTGTATAAAGCTTCAGTTAGACTGCTATCAAGCTATAGAAAATTAAAAATAATTTAAAACTTAAAATAAGAAGCATCACTTATATGAAGAGGGATGTCATGGAAAATGTGAATTACCTTTTAAATATGTTTACATTTATTGGATAGAAAGATAGACAAACAGCATCACAAAGGGTTCCCATCCACAGATTCACTTTCCAGATGTCCACAATTACAAGGCTGAATGAGGTCAAAGACAGGAACTCAATCTAGGTCTCCTGGAATTCAAATCAAGTCTCCCACATGGATGGCTAGGAACCAGTTATTTACAACATCACCGCTGCTTCCCAGGGTGCACAGATTCCAGTTTCCTGCTACAAATCAAAACACAGCTTGAATGTGAACCCAAGCATCTAATACAATTCAAGCATCCTAATTGACATCATAATTATTAAGTTAAATGCCCACTCCTGAATTATCTTTTTAAAGATTTATTTATTTTATTTGAAAGTCAGAGTTACACAGAGAGAGAAGGAGGGAAGGAGGGAGGGAGGGAGAGAGAGAGAGAGAGGTCTTCTATACACTGGTTCACTCTCCAGTTGGCCACAACAGCTAGAGCTGTACCGATCCAAAGCCAGGAGCCAGGAGCCAGAAGCTTCATCCCGGTCTCCCATGCAGGTTCAGGGGCCCAAGGACTTGACCATCTAATACTGTTTTCCCAGGCCATAGCAGAGCGGGATCAGAAGTTGAGCAGCCGGGACTCAAACCCGTGCCCATATAGAGTGCCGGCACTGTAGGCAGCAGCTTTACCTGCTACGCCACAGCGTTAGCCCCATAAATTATCTTTTAACTATATTTTACCATAAACTTTCTGATGTGTTCCAAGGGGAAAAAAGGAGATATAAATGTATACTCTTAGAGTTTATATTATGATTTTGAATTTTTACTGATTTCTGTTTCGATGCACAATGGGCTCTATCTGTATAAATCTTGGCTTATAAACAGATTCTGATTTCATTGGGCAGAGCTAATATATGTTGGCACAATTCTTTTTGAGGAGAAAGTACCATAGCATTTACTTTATAATATTATCTTACAAATATGTAAAAACATAAAACCCTTGTTTTATATTATTTTCAAGCATACAATTAAAAAATAAACTCTGGCTTAAATATAAAAGAGAATACATTTTAATCATCAGATTAAGCCTGTTCTTTACCAGTGACATGAGAAGGAGATTGGGAAGTAGAACATCATTAAGTCAATGATTGAGATAAAGGATAGTAATTTGCATTTGAAGTACAGAGTACCTTTCATTCATGAAGAGGATGAGTAACTAGATTTGTTTTCTTTCCTCATAAATTACTAGACTTCAAGAAGCATAGTAATGATGAGAGGCCTGATTGCTTTCCATGTTTGCTGCCTTAATTTTTAAAGCTACTTACAACATTTAATCTAGTATTTACGCAAGCTCCCCAATTTGAGTTTCAAGAATGCTTTCCATGCTTTGAAAATCCAATATCAATTTTTTTTTTTTGAGAGGCAGAGTGGACAGTGAGAGATAGAGAGAGACAGAGAGAAAGGTCTTCCTTTTTTTTTGCCGTTGGTTCACTCTCCAATGGCAGCTGCAGCCAGTGCGCTGTAGCCAGCACACTGCACTGATCTGAAGCCAGGAGCCAGGTGCTTCTCCTGGTCTCCCATGCGCGTTCAGGGCCCAAGGACTTGGGCCATCCTCCACTGCCTTCCGGGGCCACAGAAGAGAGCTGGACTGGAAGAGGGGCAACCGGGACAGAATCCAGTGCCCTGACTGGGACTAGAACCTGGTGTGCTGGTGCTGCAAGGTGGAGGATTAGCCTATTGAGCCGCGGCGCCGGCCTCAATATCAATTTTCTAATAAACTATTTTGGTCCCAGGTATCAACTAGATGTTTTGTTCATGTGTAATTTTTGGCTGAGCTTTTGAGGATCTTAGTTGTTATAGAATAATACTTTATCATTCAGGCTTCTTTCCAGTTCCACAATGGAATAAGGTTTGGATGAAATAAGAATACTGAAAGTTAGCAGGAATTTGGTGCTTATGCATAGCTGATCACTTTCATAATCCTGAAACACTTTCCAAAAAAATAGAAATATGAACTGGACATTTAAAAGGTATCTGTGAACCCTTGTCAGTTTTTTTCCTAACAATTTTATCAAAATGTCATGCTATATGACAAAACTTTCAATAATTTCAAATATTTGGTTCCTTAGATGACATTACAGAATATATGTGCAAACTGAAACAAGTTGAGGTTCACCCACAAAGGAGGATCATTATCTCTTGAAGCTCTTTCTTATCAAAATTATCTTTTGCATCTCTGAAAAACAGATAAACTATATTTACTTTTTTTTAATTTCTACCTCAGTTTCCACTGGAATTCCCGAAATTTTACATTCTGCAAATAGAAGATCATATATTACTATGGAAATACATTAGTATTGAAGCCATTATTTTATTTTTAAAAAAGCTTACTGACGTCATAAATATGAGTGTCGATTGTTAAATCAACAACAGGAGTCACTCCGCACTTACTCCCCATGTAGGGTCTCTGTCCTTAATGTGTTGTACAATGTAAATTAATGCTATAACTAGTACTCAAACAGTACTTTACACTTTGTGTATATATATATATATATATATATACTTTGTATATATATACACTTTATATATATATATATATGCTTTGTATATACTTTGTATATATATAGCATATATATATATATATACTAAATTGATCTTCTGTATATAAAGACAATTGAAAATGAATCTTGATGTGAATGGGATGCGAGAGGGAGTGTGAGATGAGATGGTTGCGGGTGGGAGGGAGATTATGGGAGGAAAAAGCCGCTATAATCCAAAAGTTGTACTTTGGAAATTTAGATTTATTACATAAAAGTTAAAAAAAAAGCTTCATGACATGGGCAATCCTCATTACTTTCTTTCTCTCTCTCCAAATTATTATACATACTTTCTTCAGCTTTTAGAAACACTGTATGCCTCTTTGAAATCCAAGTTAGTAACTCTCAGATAGCTCTGAGATCTGCTGATTTCAGTTTACTATCATCAGTGAATGTCCTAATAAAATAAATTTTAAAATAAAGAAAAAAAACAGACTAAAATGAAATCATTTAAACAGAATCTATCCTCTCAACTTTATGGAAAACAAACATAAAATTTATATTTTCAATTTCATGTAGTCTGATTTATATATTTTTTATCTTGGACTTCGTGTAACATCTAAGAATAAATAAAACATTGCCAAGGCCAATGTCAAGGGGCTGTCCCCCTATGTTTTCTTCTAGAAATTTCATGATTTCAGGTCCTATATAACTTTTATCCATTTGGAGTTCATTTTTGTGTATGCTTTATGATAAGAATCCAATATCATTCTTTTGCATATGAAAATCTAGTTTTCTCAGAATCAAATTGGCAAGCTTATTCATGGCAGTGGAAAAAATAACAAAATGAAAAAGTGACATTCATTTTGAGGAAATTATTCGCAGGCCATCTATCCAAAAAGGGGTTAATATCCAAGACTTTCAAAGAACTCCTATAACTCAAACAAACAACGTAATTAATAATTAGTCAAAGAACTTAAATATACAGTTCTGAAAGATGATATAAAAATAACTAACAGTTACAAGAAAAGATATTCAACATCATTCATTGGGGAAATATATCAAAACCACTAATGAGATACTACCTGACACTTGCTAGGAGAGTTATTATTAAAAGAGGTAACAAATATTTGTCTGTGGAAAAAAGAGGACACTTATATACTATTGGTGGGAATGTAAGTTGCTACAACCATTATGGAAAACAGCTTGGGCATTTCTAAAGAAATTTAAATAAAACTACCTTATAATCAAACGATTCTATTACTGAGCATATACCCAAAAAAATGTAATGAATACTGTGTAAATCTACCTGTACTTCATGTCCATTATTCACAGTATCCTACATATGGAAACCACCTTGGTGCCCATCCATGGACAGATGAATAAAAAACATATTTAAGTTCTTTCTTTTTTAATGTTTTTAAATTTTACCATCTGATACTGTATTTTATGTTGATGTAATATTCATATAAATAGAACATATTCAATATAATTCAATGCAATGCAATTTTTTACAATACACCTCCTTTTTATAAGTACCAACAGACCAAATACACAGTACACAAGTTACTTTATTACATATACTGTTTACAATATAATGCATCTGTATATCTTTGTATAAGAATCATGTTTTTTTAACTTTTATTTAATGAATATAATTTCCAAAGTACAGCTTATGGATTACAATGGCTTCCCCCCTATAACGTACCTCCCACCCACCCACTCTCTCTCCCCTTCCATTCACATCAAGATTCATTTTCAATTCTCTTTATATACAGAAGATCAGTTTAGCATATATTAAGTAAAGATTTCAACAGTTTGCTCCCACACAGAAACACAAAGTGAAAAATACTGTTTGAGTACTAGTTACAGCATTAAATCACAATGTACAGCACATTAAGGACAGAGATCCTTTATCCCTTTTAGTATTTTTTTCTGTTTGTTCTACTTAATACTATTGGTTGAATTCTGTAATTAATGCACAATTATTCTTAAGTGTTGAAACTTAACTGAAAAGTGATCCCTGTTAAATATAAGAGTGGGAATAAGAGAAGGAAGAGATGTACAATTTGGGACATGTTCAATGGAACTTTCCCCAAATGGTGGAGTTAGAAACATACCAGGGGATTCCAATTCAATCCCATCAAGTTGGCATGCACCAATGCCATCTCACTAATCCAAGTGATCAATTTCTGTTCACAATTGATCATAATGATAGGACTAAGAGTCAAAGTGATCAAAGCTGTGGTTTTAAAAAAGCTGGCAAACTGAGTGAAGTGGAGGAATGAGGAGGCTACTGTTGGTGGCTAGGGTTAGGGCTAGTGTTATGCTTAGGGTTAGGTTTACGGCTAGGGTTAGGGTTAGCGCTAAGGCTAGGGCTGGGGTTGGGTTAGGGTTAGGGTTAAGGTAAGGGCTAGGGCTAGGGTTAGGGTTAGGGTGCTGCAATATTTCATGGTAGGCAAAGCATATCCTTGGTTTGTACTTTGTTTTCCCATGTCAAAGAATTCATAGTTCCAGTGTAGGACTCTTCTAATGTCCAGGAGCTGTCTGAGAGCTCCATGTGGGGGAAGGGCAGGAAGTCTCACTTTCTTGGGAGGGGTTATCCACACAGGATAACACAGAACCTGTGCCAGGCGGGCTGATCCCCCCACCTCAGCTGCACCAACGTGGGCCCCACAGCAGCCGGTGTCTTACGGCCCAGTGATGGGTTCGTACACACAGGACAAGCTCTGGACCCCAGCGGGGAGCCCTGCCCTGAGCCCATCACCCAGGTAGAAGCAACCAGAATGCACTGGCCAGGACCCCATCGGGCTACGCTGACATGTGGAGCCTCGCGAACAGGGGGTGAGGACCCCCTCCTTTCTCCTGGCCCCAGTCATCTTAGGGCGGTGGCCACAGGACAGAGGGGCGTGCCCCCCGGCAGAGGCTTCTCGCCTGGTCACCATTGCATTTTAGCATGTAAATTTTTGTTTTCTGCTGGTAAACGCTAATTGGTTCCACATGGAGTCAAATCCCCCACACATTTAAGTTTTCTAGGCAGAAAGCTTCAGAAACCCGAGAAAACATGATATTTGCATTTATAAACATGACATTGGATGCATTTGCCGAACAGAAAACTTGTGCTTTTCTCCAAAACCACTTTGACGGTGATTTTTTGGTTAAATTTCACCCGAATTCCCAGTGCTGGAGTCACTGGGAGCCCTCTGAGCTCTTCCAAGTCCACAGTAAAATGATAGGAAAACCACAGCACCCTCATAAAGCCAGGGCCACCAAGACTCGTTGGCCAGCGGTTCTGTGCTGGGGTTGTCTGCTGTTGGCTCCACGGGGGGCTGTGGAGGGTCCCGAGGCTTACGGTGAGGCTGGAGGAAGAAGGGACACTTGGGCAAAGGGATCACATAAACAAGACTAGTGTCTGCAAATACTAACTGATAGAATAAAAAAGGGAGAGAACAATCTAACATGGGAAGTGGGATACAGAGCAGACTCATAGAATAGCAGCTGTCCTAAACAGCACTCTGGCCTCAGAATCAGCCCTTAAGGCATTTGGATCTGGCTGAAGAGCCCATGAGAGTATTTCAGGCATGGAAAGCCAAGACACTCTGGAAAAAAAAAAAAAATGACCTAAATGAAAGAGCTCCGCGAGTGAGATCCCAGTGGAAAGAACAGGTCATCAAAGAAGAAGGTACCTTTCTCTGAAGGGAAGAGAGAACTTCCACTTTGACTATGACCTTGTCCAAATATGATCAGAGTTGGTGAACTCAAAAGGCTTCCACAGCCTTGGCAACTCATGACAAGAGCCTAGGGTGATTACTGACGCCATAAACAAGAGTGTCAATTTGTTAAGTCAACAACAGGAGTCACTGTGCACTTACTCCTCATGTAGGATCTTTGTCCTTAGTGTGCTGTACACTGTGATTTAATTCAATGCAATTTTAAGAATATAATGCTATTCCCTTCTTCCCTCCCTCTATCCTTTTCCTCCCTTGCTCCTTCCTTTCTTTTCTGCCCTTTTTGCCTTCTTTCTTTTCTTTACCAAATAAACTTTTCTTAGCTCCCATAAACAAATGAGTACTTGTGATTCAATGTCTGACTTATGTCTCCCAGTCTTTCTACATTGTAGCAAATGACATCATTTCATTATTTTTATGGATGAATAACATTCATTGACTCCAGATTCCTACTAATGCATAACCTGGAAGGCAGCTGTGATAGCTCAAATAATTGGATTCCTACCATTCATTGGGAGTCCTAGACTGAGTTTTCGCATCCCTGCTTTGGATTTAACCCAGTTCAAAAATTGTGGGCATTCGGGGAGCGCATCGGTGAACTGGAGATCACTTTCTCTCTCTCTTTCTCCATCCCTTACCCACTCACATAAATAAGTAAAAAAACACTTTTTACCTAACCTAATCCAAAAAGGAAAGCACAAATGCATGAAAGAAAGAATAACAGCAAGAGAATTTAAAAATTAACAGAAAATTAAAGGAGTAATTGAAAACTAATTTTTAAAGTTTATAAGAGTGAGTTCTAAAGCAGATTGTTTTATAGGGGAAAATAATTACTAAATATGACTTGTACTTAATTCCAAAAGAAAACAAAACTGTCAAAGAGCAACACCACCTCCAACATACCCCTACACACTAGGGCTAGACAGTTGTACAGAAAAATTATACCAATTATTTAAAAAATAATTAACTCCAGAACTGTTTCCAGAGAATACAAAAAGAGATGACAAAATATTAATTTGTTTTTATGAAACTAACATAACTTTAATACAAAGGCATAAAAAGACAATTATATGGGAATTACTCATCTGTGAATCCTACAATAAAAGTCCAACAAATTTTAAAAGATTAGCATACCATGGTCAAAGCATAGCACTTAGTCCAGGAAATAAAGATGATCCTGCACACTTTAATTATGTAACACACGTTGTTGATATATTTAAAAAATTAAAATAAAAAATGTTCATCACAGATACTAAAAATATAATTCATGGAGTTCAAAACATATTCTTATTTTTAATTGGAAAAAAAAAACAAAAGAAATTGAAAGATGCCATCTGAACATTTTATTATTTATATATTTTATGCACATATCCGAGTCCCAAAATAAAAATCACATTTCCTAGTGAAGTTTTAGTGGTACTCTCATTAAAATTCAAGAAGAAAATTTTACCAATTATTACCATAATTATTTAACATTTTACTAAAGAAAATACAGATGAAAATATAAAATTAGTGTTAACACAGATAATCTTGGGGAAAGAAGTACTGTGAAACAGAGAAACACAAAGAGGGAAAGATAACCAAGAAGACAGAAAATAATAAAGAAAATAATTTATAATGAACATGAATGTGATTATTTATGTATATACATGAAATCTTCCAAAAATTTTTAGAAAATGTATATTATGAAAAATCTACACATGGAATCAAAAAAATTTTGCAACAAGGATGTATGCTTTAGTTAATTAAATTTTCCATGAACTTTTTAAAGTACCCTTGAATAATCAGCTTAAACAATCCTCAAATAAAGCATAATAATAGTATTAGCAAAACCACAATTGTGACTTTACAGAGTGCATGTCAAACTGTGTCAATGAAAGGCCATCTTTCCATTTTCAATTTAACAAGCTTAGGTAATTTTTAAAAAATATGATCTCTATGAATTGATAAAAGAATTTAACAACTAATGAGTGTCACACTCATGTCAAATTTCTCTGAAAGTTTCCAAATGTTAATTCTTCATTATTATTCTTTTCTCAATGCAGACCAGTACCGGTATGTAGACTATACTACATCGCAGAAGACTCGCAAGATGAACATACACTCTCTCCTTGTGGAAAGGAAGACTCAATTTAAAAATGATAAAGGATTCTCTTTAAGTGAGTCTGTAAGTATAATAAAGTCATAATAAAATTGTTTCAACTATAATTATGAAAAAATGACAAAACAGTAGTGGATATACTTAGGGCTACAATAATTCAAACAGTAATATAATGTCATATAAATCAACTACAGATTAAAGGAATATAAGGAAAAGTCTAAGTATAGGCACAAAATTAGTTACATATTTATGATAAAGATAGAATTTCAAATAATATAATAAAGATTGAATTATTCAAAAATGGTGTGTGGCAACCAGATAGCCATATTAAAAAAGTAACTTGAATTTATTTATAAATTATTATGGAAAAAAACTATCTTCGATTCAAATATTTCAAGGTCAAATATCAACCATTAAACTCTATAAGATAAACCATAGGAAAATTTTGTGATCTCAAAGTATTAAATGCCCAAAATATTAATCCAGCGGTAATTTTTAAAAGGTTGATAAGGTGCTGCCATTGCAACACAACACTTTAAGCTGCTGCCTGTAATGCCAGCATCCCATGAGAGTGCCAGTTTGAGTCTCAGCTATTTCATCTCCAATCCAAATCTCTGCTAATATGCATGGGTAAGCAGAGTGAGATGATACAGACGCTTGGGACTTGCCGACCACTTGGGAAATCCAGATGGAGTTCTAGGGCCTTGGCTTAGGCCTTGGCAGCCCCGGCTGTTGTAGCCATTTAGGGAATAAACCAGCATATCAAAGTTTTCTCTCTCTCTCTCTCTGTAACTCCTTCAAGTAAATAAGCAAATCTTTTAAAATAATTAAAAAGTTGGGCCGGCGCCACAGCTCACTTGGCTAATCCTCCTCCTGCGGCACTGGCACCCCGGGTTCTAGTCCCGGTCGGGGTGCCGGATTCTGTCCCTGTTGCTCCTCTTCCAGTCCAGCTCTCTGCTGTGGCCCGGGAGTACAGTGGAGGATGGCCCAAGTCCTTGGGACCTGCACCCGCATGGGAGACCAGGAAGAATCACCTGGCTCCTGGCTTCGGATCAGCACAGTGCGCCAGCTGCCAGCTGTAGCGGCCATTTGAGGGGGTGAACCAAGGGAAGGAAGACCTTTCTCTCTGTCTCTCTCTCTATCTCTCACTAACTCTGCCTGTCAAAAAAAAAAAAAAAATCGACTGCAAACATAAAAATAGTCATTTTCAGAATATACAAAAACTGTAATGCTGGTGCATAAGTCACATTTAACTATGGCATAAATTTTTAAATATAGGGGACCGGCATACTGGAATAACAGGTTTAGCCACCACTCACAATACCAGCATCCCATATTGGCAGCGTTTTTAGGACTGGATGCTCCACTTCCAATCCAGCAACCTGTTAATGTGTCTGGGAAAAGTAGTATCTAAATATGCAGATAACAATAGGGGACCTTAACATTCCATTTTTATATGTAGATGAATCAACCAGACAGAAAATTAGCTTAAAAAAAAAGCTAAAGTATTTGAAGTTAACTTAGCAAAACATACCTAATAGATATGTGCAGAGAATTCTGTCCAAGAGGCATGGAACAAACACTGCTCAACTACACATAGAACATATCATAGGTATAAATCCTATGTAGGGCCACCGATAAAGCTCTAATATATTTAAGAAAGTTGGAATCATATCAAGTTATCTTTTACAATTGCAAAAGTATAGAAGATATCAATGACAGAAGTAACAAAAAAGTTCACAAACATGTAAACATAATCTTGAATAGTTAATGGGTCAAAGAAGAATAAAATGAAACTCAAAAATATTTTTGGAAAAAGCAAAATTAGAAATGTAACATACTAAAACTTAAAAGGCAATAAAAATAGTTCTAAGATCAAAATTTAGAGCAATGGACACACACTTGAAAAAAGAAGAGAGTTCTCAAAGATGTAAGCCTTAATAAGCTTGAAAAGATGAGCACACTAATCTAAAGTTACTAGATGGAAAAAAATAACAAAAATTAGAGCAGAAAAAAGAAAATAGAAGCTGGAAAAGAATAGAAAAGATAAATAAACTAAAATATTATTTTTAAATTAAAAACAGAATTGCAAATATTAAGATAAACTAAGATAAAAGAGGGAAATAGCAAAGAATAAAACCACTAAAGAAAGAAGAGACAATGATATTAATACTAAAATTAAAAGGGTAAGAAACTAAGAATGATTGTTTACAAATTGAATTACCTAGAAGTAGTTTATAAATTGCTAGAAACATACAACCTATAAATCATCGATAAATAGAAAGCCTGAACACATCAATAATAAGTAAGTAGGTTTAATCAGTATTAAAAACCTCTAATCAAACAAAAGCTTAGGAACTGATAGCTTCACTTGTGAATTGAACCATAAAAAATTAAAACCAATCTCTCTCAAAATTTTCAAAAATTTTGATAGGTTAAGAACACATCTAAAGTCACTATATGAGACCAGCATTACCATTATACTGGAACCAAAGACACCACAAAAAAAGAATATTATACTCTGATATTCCCAATGAACAAACATGCAAAAATTCTCAACAAAATACCAGCAAACCCAATTCAAAATCCTCTTTTGTGTGTGTGTGTGTGTGTGTGTGTGTGTGTGACAGGCAGAGTGGACAGTCAGAGAGAGAGAGACAGAGAGAAAGGTCTTCCTTTTGCCGTTGGTTCACCCTCCAATGGCCGCCGTGGCCGGCACAACACACTGATCCGATGGCAGGAGCCAGGTACTTTTCCTGGTCTCCCATGGGGTGCAGGGCCCAAGTACTTAGGCCATCCTCCACCGCACTCCCGGGCCACAGCAGAGAGCTGGCCTGGAAGAGGGGCAACCAGGACAGAATCCGGCGCCCCGACCGGGACTAGAACCCGGTGTGCCGGCTCTGCAAGGAGGAGGATTTATTTCCCAAAATAGGTGCAGAAAAAAATTCAAAATCCTTTCATAACAATGCCAAACACATCAAATACAGAAGAAATGCCTTTCAATGTATAGGCCATGCTCTGATATAAATAACTATGGCTAACATCATGCTCAATGGTAAAAAGCTAAAATCTTTTCCTCCACCATCAGGAACGACGACATGGATGCCCACTATGCCAATTTCTATTCAGCATAGTTCCAGAAGTTCTAGCCAGAGAAACTAAGAAAAAAAAAAAAAAAAGAAAGATCCAAATTAAAGGGGAGAATTAAACTTCCCTCTATCTGTAGTACTATGACTTTGTATATATTTAAAAAAACCTAGTGTAGGTTTTTCAAATAGCAGTTAAGCCATATCTCGGGAAGCTCACACCCCATATCACAGTCTCTGGGTTCTTCTACTCCCAGCTCTGGTTCTAGTTCCAGCTTCCTGATGCTGTGCATCCTGAAAAACAGCATGTAATGGCCTAAGTACCTGACTTCCTGCCACCCGCCTGTAACCTCAGACTAAGTTCCTGGCTGCTGTGTTTGGCCTGGTGCAGCCCAAGCCCCACTTTTATGTGCATTTGAAGAGTGAGGCAGCAAATGGAAAATCCTCCCCCCAACCCCATCTCTCCTTGTCTCACTGTCTCTCTATGTCATTTAAATAAAAAAATTCCAACATATATAAGAAACTCAAGCAAACCAATAACAATAAAACAAATAAAACAAAATAAATAATAACCCAAATAAACAAATAACCCGAATAAGCCATGCATAGAAAGATAAATACCACATGATCTCACTTATTTGAGGAATCTAAAAATGTCAAACTTACAAAGTAGAATGGAGGAAGCTGTGGCCTGAGGGCTGGGGCAACAAAGAGATGTTGGTCAAATAGCAAAAAGTTTCCATTTCAGATAAAAAAATTCTGGAGATGTAATGGGCATTGTGGTGACTGTAGTTAATAATACTGTATTCTATAGTTGCGATTTTCTAATAGAATACACATTAAACGTCTCATTCCATCCCCCCAAATAAAAAGCTAAGTAAATGAGATAATGGATCTGTTAATTATATCTAAACATAATATTGTACACCTTAAACATATATGATTTTGGCAAATTTTTAAATAAACAAAAATTTTAAATCCAAAAAACCAAGGTAGATCTCTCTATATGTATCCAAACTAAAAGATCCCCAAAATATATTCTTCAGTGACAGAGTATGGCAAAGACAATTATGTAGAGAAGGCTTAATCTTTATGAATGGTTTAATCAATGCTCGCATATACCTAAAAACATAGGGAAAAGGAGGCAAACAGTGTACTCTGATAACAGATGAAAGAGAAATTTTATTGGATTCCCTTTTATATCTTTCGAACTTTGTATTATCTGTTTTAAAAAGAATATATACTAAAAGAAGATTTCAGCAAAATGTACAAAATTACATAACATACACAAAACAGAAGTAATAATACTAGAAGTAAATGTTTATAAATACTATAAATTAAGGGATATTTTCTTTCAAGGAAGCAGTTTCCTCATTTATATAATAATTTTGATACCCGTGAACACTCCCAACTATTCAATTTCATGAACATGTTATTTCATGTTTCTAAGAATGATTCACCTATGCTTTGAAAGAATAATATCACTATCAAAGACAGATGATTATGAAATAATGAATTCTTGTGTTTGTAAATAAAAATTATAGCAGTCTATGACACAAGCCTGCTTCATGTGACTTAAAATTAAGTTCAAAAATTATAGTTTTGAGTTTGTTTCATTAGCATGTCTGTCTTATTATTTTTTTCTCCAAAGTAATGCAGTATGAATCCTTGCTCAATTTAAAACTGATGTCCCCTACACATACATATAAATACATACATACTCACTATTCAACTTTCTTGCTTTTTTATCCATAAGTTTTATCCCATTTAACTTATTGCATATTAACTTCACTTTATCATCTTCTTTCTCCCACTGTTTTGAAAACTCCATGTGAAGTATTTCTGCCCAGTTCATTGGCTGATCTGTCCCTAGACAGTAATACAATGTGTGGCATGTAATAGATAAGCACAAAATAATTCTTAAATGAGTTAATCAATGAATAAGCAACTATAGCTGTTTATTAAAACAGCTGTGTTATGAATGAGTATATCATACCAATAGGTAAGATCAAGAAGTTTATATGAATGAATTACTTTGGCTCCTCAAAGCCAAAAATTATGATACTCCCACTTAATCAAAACCTAGATCCTCCTTGATTGCCATAGGTTTGTTCTACTTTGTGCCTTCATTTCATTCTAGTTTAAGATCACGATTTGTTCTTATTCCTTTTGAACCCCCAAATGCACCTGAACAGTGCTTTTCATTTACTAGAAAAGAGTCTCAGTGAGCACTTGAAGAATCAGGCAACACGTAATGATGGAGATACGTTCTGACAAGTTCATCACTAAGGGATTTGATGGTTGTGCAATTGTCATAGATGTACTTACTCAAACTAAGATGGGCATGGTGTCTCTTGGTGATCTTATGGGATCTTATGGAATCACCATCATCTGTGCATTTTACAGTTGACCAAAATGTTACTATTTGGTACATGACTGCTTTCATTCCAGGTTACCTAAAAGCAAATATCCTACTGGGAGTTACAAATCATGTGGAAGACTAGCTATGTCCCCATCGACTTGTGAAAGAAGAATAATGGAAAAGGAGAATTTGATTCTACAGCTACCATACCAGTCACAGTAAAGATTCTTGCTTGCTGATTTTAAATAGCTTTTACTGGTTATTGAAAAGAAACAACACAATGCTGGTATCCTTATTTTGAGTGTCATTTTTAGCAATAAGCTGAAATAGTTATTTTTTTCACAGATCTTATTAGTTTTATAATCAGCTGAGGTCCAACTTATTCCAAGATTCCAGATGCCTTATTCTTTTTTTTTTTCCTTGTTATCCCATTGAGAAAGTACAAGGGATTCCAAGTTGCTAACTACAGGTTATTCTACACAGAATATCTTTTTCTTGATGCTTTCCCTATGGATATACTCAGTCCTACCAGGAAAAAACTTAAGAGATCTATTTCTGTCAGACATATCTGCATTCAGTCACCTCTGTTTTAGAAGTTATGGATTTCACAAAACCTTTCCCAGAGTTAACAGTCAATAGACATTTCAATGTATGTTCAGTATACTTATATTAGAGGGGAAAGATTGGGGGAAAAAATGGTGAGAATTTGAACTGAATTATCCATAATAAAATCATTCACAGAGATTGCTAACTTCTTGTTTTGATTTTTATTTATGTATTTTCACCTTTTGAAAGGGAAGATGGGAGATAAGAGATGAGAGTGAGTGAGTGAGTCAGTGAGTGAGTCAGTGAATGAGAGAGAGAGACACACAGAGAGGGGGGGGGGTATTTCATCTGCTGGTTCCCTCCCCAAATGTCCACAATAGTCAGCACTGTAATAGGTTAAAGCCAGGAGCCTAGAAGTCCATTTGGGTCTTCTACATGGGTGGTGGCAAGGACCTAATTACTTGAACCATCACTACTGCCTCCCAGGGGGTATATTATCAGGAGTTAGATCAGAAACAAAGGCGGGACTTGAATCAGGCATGGGATGTGGGCATCTCAAGTATATCCTTACCTCTGTGCCAAATGCCCACCCCAATTCCACTAACTTATAAAGAAAACATGTTATACGTCACCACCAAGGAGTGTACTAGACCAAAACTGATGAGCTCTTTACATGGATCACTTAAGTTTTTCAAATAGTAATTCTTCAAAATCAGTTATTATGGCAAAAATAATGATCCTATTCCCACTTTTTCAGGAATACTATTGTTGTTTGTTGAGTCTGACTGTTTTAACTCTGAGAAATGCAACACCAACATAATTTCATATATCCGGTCATGAAATTTGTGCTATCAACTTCTCCATGATTCCTAAGATGCAATAATTACTATCATAATACCAGACTGAAGAATTTCTGAATGCGTAAACAGCATATTTATATATCCCAAAGCACTATCACATTACTGAAACAGGATTATAAATCCAAAGAAGCATTTTTCTAAGTATAAAGATGATATATAATTTAGACACTATCTCTGTGACCATAGATTACCATGCTTTGTCATTCTTCCCAAACACACTTTTTGCCAATTTTCCACCAGGAAACCATTTCCAAAGCACAGAGAGAAACAACAGAAATATTATGGGCACACTTACATAAACAATGTATCTAACTTTAAAATGGGACCATGCCACAGTCAAAACAGATGAAAATCCTGAAAAGAAGGTTGAATGTGAACATAACAATTCTAGAGAAGACAGACAGATACGTTTTGAAAAATAACCTGAGAGTGGAGAGTAGAGGAAACATGAAACATTGGCCTTGGAATACAGGATAAAATTGGGTTTGGGATGCTAGGACTAGGAGTAAAAATTCTCAAAGTTTTACAAACTCTACAAATAAATTGTCTCTAACTCCCAATCAGGAAGGTATCAAGTAGTTTGAATATTATGGGGCTTCTTTTCTCTCTGTTTCACATACTCTTGGTCATTTTATCCTTTTCCTTTCTCCAGTGCACACAAAATTCATGTAGTATATCAGTGCTGAATGAGTGGAGAAATTACTCTTTGTTTTGCAATAGTTTGGAATCAGTTTGAAGTTACGAAATTTTTGCTCTGTATATTTCAGTATTGACAACTATTCTGGAAGACCTAAAAAAGAAATTTAAAATGATTTTTTTTAAATCCCTTAGGCTACAATAATGAAACGAAAAAGTCCAAGGTCAGTTTTTTCCAAAAAAAATATTTTAGAAAAGATAGAAAGGATAGTCTTTTCCAGTGCATCTAAGAAATCATTCATTGTCAATCTTTGAGAAGACCTAAAGAATTTCTAAAGATTACCTTTGCTCCACCTATGTGTGAGTGGAACAAACCCATCCTGGGTGAATTATGGAGAGACTAAAAGCATCTCCTAATATTATATCTTAAAACTTATAACTTAAAAGTATATTCCAAGGCTTTATGTCTTATAATGACAAGATGTACTATTTCCTGTGATTTTTGAGAGTTAACTGGGCAGTGCATAGTGGGCCAGCTCAGATGCGGCTGAATCATATTTGAAGGCCTCACTGATGTGGCTAAAATTTCATTGGATACTAACTGGAGTAATAGAGATAATTGAGCCATTTGTCTCTCATTATCCAGAATGTTAGACAAGACTAACTTGCATAGTACTAATCACGGTGCTCCCAAGAACAAGAAGAACATAAATCCCAAAGTGTGAACACTTTTTAAGATTCTTTTTACATCATACCTGCTAATGACTAAAGCAAGACTCTGCTTTGAATGTAGTGAACCAGATTTAAGGAAAAGAGAAACAGATTTAATCTTTCTTGATGAAAGGGACTGTAACGTTGAACTGCATAGTTCAGTTGCATAGGTCAGATGAGACATGGTGGAAGCAGCAAAAAAAATTGGAATAAAAGAATAAGAAAAATTTGTTTCTTTTCATAGCCTGCTACAGAGGAAGGATGAACTGTGAAACTAGCCTTATTCTAGATACTCTACAGAAAGGTAAGTGTCCAAAAAATTTGTTAATGAAGACTTACGGTTTGATAGTACCACGAAATCGTCCTTGAATTTTAAATATGCTTCCATGGCATGGCTTACGGCCATATTATATGTTTCTATTGTTTCAAAAGGAAACTGAAGTGTGGATGAACACAAACACAGCCCAAAGTTATTTGGAAGAAAATGGAAACCTACTGGGTAAAAAAGAGATGCTACTTGCCCTTAGAGACTACTAATTCCTGGGTACCATTATCATTCTATCTGATGCCACTTGCTTTAAGTTGCGGATTAATCTAGTTTGAAAAATGGCTTGTGATATGCTTTTACTCTAAATATGAAAGGCTTATATTGTGATTTTCCTATGATTTTGTCTTATGGCTTTCTGGCGTGTGGTTATAAAGGCTAGCCCTGCTGGGACTCCAGGAGAAGTGATCTCAAATGTTAACAGTGCGCATTTCACAGAATTCTTCTTTATCCAAGCAGACAGCTTAATACCTGAGTGTCCAACGTGTGCCTGGGTGTTTGTGTTACAGGAAATTTTTTTATATTGGCATAAGCTTTGTGGTTCTTGCCTGACCAGTGTCCAGTCTATTCCTAGATAGCTACTCTCTAGGAAAGCCTTGCTCACTATGAAAACAGATTAGCAAATCAAAAAGGGACTAAACAAATATGCTTACTTGCTCACAACAAGTAAGCCTGTTTTTAGCTGAATAACAGAGCCTAGTGGATTTGATGATGCATTTTAAAGCTATTTTAGATCTTATAAATTATAAACATTTAAAGAAACTACTTAAATAGTTCTTTTACAATTAACAATATAATTCATGGTTAATAGTAATTTCTTTACCATTAATGATATACTGTTAAATTTATTTACCATCCACAATGTAATTAATGATTTTAAATGTCAGACCAATATCCTATTTTTCTTTTGTTCAAAGTATATTCTCCATGATCACAGGGCCTTCTTGGGTTAATGGTAGAGGAGGAATAGCACATGCTACAATGGAACTGTGCCTCTTCAACATCTCATCATTCACAATGAAAGCAAGCCATTTCAAAATACTTTCTTGTACTTCAGTAAGATATTTTCAGATTAGCTACTTTATGAGTCTACACAAATCTGGACTTCATTATTTCTAATTTTCTAAAATAATTCAACTAACAGTACTTCTTGGTCCCGGAAAGACAAAGAACATCAACTCTCTAGTTCAAATATGTCTGTGAGGTTTTATTTTTCCTTTGTCAACTCTAAGACTCTGTCAGTTACTGCCAGAGTATCACATAGACAGGGATTCTAAGATCCTGTCTGATCTCAGGGGAAAGAATAAAATGATTGATTAATGTCCGCTAAGGAAACCACAGGGGTGACAATGTAAATATCACCTACTTCCCATTCCTCACCTCAGTCAAATGTGTCATTTTTAAAGACTGAGAAAGAGACAGGAAAGGGGACTTACCTAAGCTCTCACAGCTATTTAATGATAAAGCCCAGTCTAAAAACCCATCATGAGTCCCAACTAATATCTTTTTTTTTTTTTTTTTTTTTTTTTTGGACAGGCAGAGTGGACAGTGAGAGAGAGACAGAGGGAAAGGTCTTCCTTTGCCATTGGTTCACTCTACAATGGCCACCACGGCCGGCCCGCTGCAGCCGGCACATCACGCTGATCTGAAGCCAGGAGCCAGGTGCTTCTCCTGGTCTCCCATGGGGTGCAGGGCCCAAGGACTTGAGCCATCCTCCACTGCACTCCCAGGACACAGCAGAGAGCTGGCCGGGACAGAATCCAGTGCCCCGACCAGGACTAGAACCTGGTGTGCTGGCGCCGCAGGCGAAGGATTAGCCTATTGAGCCACGGTGCCGGCCTCCAACTAATATCTTTTTGAAATAAATTTTGCCTTTCTTTTTTTCTGGCTGACCAGCATCTACTCCCTGATACTGATAATGTATACCAACATTCCCTATGCTTTCTTTGTTTTGCTGTTTCTATACAGAACTGCAGAACCTAGGACTTTCTTCTACCTATCTGTATCACAGAACAGGAGAATGAGCTATGTTTTGCTATTAATATGCTTGTTATGGAATTGTGAATCTTGAAGAAATTGGAAGGGGTTGCTAGAGGATTCCAACCACAACCAGAACTTGTGGATCAACATGGCTGCTACAGAGTGACTTTGACTGCATTTCCTGCTACTCAGCCTACAACTGTTCATTTTCTAAGCCTTAGACTACCATCCAATTGTCAATTCTGGTTCTAAGCCATCATCTGTTAAGGCCAGATATGATTTCCGTTTCTTACAACCAAAAATCTTGACCGATGTTTTGCTCAGTTCCACAGTCATGAGCAAGTGTTAGTGATGTAATGCTTTCCTCAGCCAAATCATACACTTACAACCCACAGATTGAAAAAGACGTAATCCATTGAAAAATGTAGAAAATATGATTATTCAAAAGGAAAAGAAGCCATCAGCTCATCCAAGATGGTAAACCAGCACAATTATTCTATCACCTCGTTTCTCTTTGTGTGATTCAAATTGTATTTTTATCTTATTCTTTCAATGTTTATCATGAAAAACCAAAAGTTAAATAGCTGAAGTAGAACAAGAAAACTTTATCTATGTAATAAGAACTGACTGAAGGAAATTCCTTTTCTGCTCTGTGTTCACAGTATATTTCATCTGCTGACTATAGTTTATAGAGGACACTGATTTCTGAGGCTACCAGCTAGCTTATGGACCTTTGTTCATGCTGGAAATAACAAATCAGTAAAAGTCTTGCCATTTAAAATATCCAAATGTGTGAGAGTACTTCAAAAAGTTCATGGAAAGGTAGAATTAAAGAAAAGTTTATTTTGGAAGAAAAAATTTTGAAATCTATGCATATTTTTAATGGTATGTACTTTCTGTAAGTTTATTTTTGAAGGCTCCTTGTATGCATGGATTTCAAAACACTTTGCATAAAAATACTTATTTTTAATTCCATTTTCCATAAACTTTTTTATATACCTCATATATTTGGCTAGTCTTATACTCCTAAGTCACGGTGTACTTATCTGCTGTCCAAAAGAGAAGGTAAGAGGACATACTGTAGTGGGAACGAGTAAGGTAGTCCTGTCATGCTGGTATCACTTTGAGGCCAACCAATGGGGAATATATCATTCTGCTCAATTCTTTACATTAAGACTTCATTTCATAAAAAATTTTCCTGTCTTTATTAATGAAAAATGCTACATTAAGAAATTTCTGCTTGGTTTTCCTTCCTGTTTCATATAGACATTCATGTGCAATCTCCAAAGCAGTCTGCAAAGAATGGCACAAGCAGTCAAAATATTTACATATTTCCATGTAAAATATTTCATAGAAAGATTTAACAGGCATAAGTAAGCTATGACAAGCATGTTCACTTATCTGAAGAAAAATACTTTGAGCTGGTTTCCTGGCACTGAGAGGAAAGCTGGTTAAGTGACATCTCCTTTTAAGGCATGTGATGATTAAACCAATGAAATGTACATTACCTTCTCCAGGAAGGTCAGAATGATATGAGGCTGCTTTCAATGATGCTTAACATATTCCACTTGAGTGTATGGTATCTGTAGTTAATATCAGTAAGTAAAGCAAGGTATAACCTGGAGATTTTTTTTTTTAATTTTTTGCCAGGCAGAGTTAGACAGTGTGAGAGAGAGACACAGAGAGAGTTATAGACTGTGAGAGAGAGACAGAGAGAAAGGTCTTCCTTCCGTTGGTTCATTCCCCTAAAGGCCACTACGGCCGGCACGCTGCGCCGATCAGAAACCAGGAGCCGGGTACTTCCTCCCAGTCTCCTATGCGGGTGCAGGGACCCAAGCACTTGGACCATCCTCTGCTGCCTTCCTGGGCCACAGCAGAGAGCTGGACTGAAAGAGGGGAAACAGGGACTAGTACCCGGCGCCCCAACGGGGACTAGAACCCGGGGTACTGGAGCAGCAGATGGAGGATTAGCCAAGTGAGCCATGTCGGCTCTAACCTGGAGATTTTTAAAAAATAAAAGGAAAAGAAACCAAAAACAAAACTGCATGAATATGTAAATATACCCCCAAAACGTTCACACAAAAGTGGGAAAACAAAGATTTCTCAAATATTAAGAACTGCCCTAGGTTTAAGAGAGTAATTGTATACCTCAAAACCAGGAAATAGACTAAACGGTAATTTTGCCTTCTGAATTATGAGAGGATAATCTCAACGTGATCTTTTGCAGTATCTTTCTTCCAGCCATTGAGAGAGAAAAATGAACACGGGAATTTATTGATCCAAAGTAGTTTAATGTGCAAGCTCAAACACCCATTTGCTTTGCAGAGAAGTAAGTTCTAATATTACAAACTATGTAGAAGTCCAGTAGATTCTCCTCCACTGAAGTCATCAGCATTTCACTTCAGACAGTAGTAGGCTAAAGGGTGCAAAATGATGGATACTGGGCTTCTGGAATACCACATTCAAGCCCCAATTGCTCACTCATCATGATGACCTGAATTTAACCTCTACATTCTACTCTTCCTTCCCAGGCAACTGAAGATAATTTCTTTTCCTCAAAATGGTCACATAAATGGAATGACTCAAAAGTTGAAAACAAATGCAAACTATTCCATTTTGGATGGGAGTGGTAACTTCAAATAAGACTAGATCTCCATCCTGTCACACAGAAAAAAAGTTGACAAACAGAACTTCCCCACCCAGAATATCATATTAGCAGCTCTGATCATAGCTTTCACTCTTGTCTATCTTGAATTGTTCAACTTGGAAATGCATAAGCCATAATTCTTTTATTTTTTATAAGAAACCCATTTTTTTAAATTTTTATTAATATTAAGAGAACAGATTTCATGTATTTCATAGGTACAGTTCTAAGAAGATAACTAACTTCTCTCTACCCTCTCCCTCCTTCAATCCCTTCATTCTTTCCTTCTTTTTCCTTTGAAATTTTTCAAAGACATAATTTCAATCCAATATATAAACTCAGGCTTGATTTACCACTAAACATAATATTCAACAAGAAAAAAGTAAAAAAACCACAGTTCCACAGGAGTATAAACAAAGGCTAAAAACAGCAAAGATATCAAGAAGTCCATTTCATACCTTTTACATTCTTTTGTATTCTATATCAATTGCCACATATCACAGAAAGCATAATATTTATCTTCTTGGGGACCAGCTTATTTCACTAACCATAATGGTTTCCAGTTGCATCCATTATATTGCAAAAGACTAAATTATTCTTTTTTATGGCTGATTAGTATTCCATGTTGTAAATATATATCACATTTTCTTTATCCAGTCATAGTTGATGGACATCTGGGTTGATTCTGGATCTTAGCTATTGTGAATTCAGCTGCAATAAACATGGGGGTAAAGAAAGTTCTTTCATATGTTGATTTTCTTGCTTAACAGGATTTCAGTTGCTTCATAAATTCCACTGTTGGAAAATATTCAAATTCTCATTCATATACTTTACCATCTTCCAATGATTTGCACAGAATGAGAAATCAACCCAAATATCTTAGCAGACCCAGTTCTGGTGGTTCAGTGCCTATGATTTTGAAGTCATACATTAGGAAAAAGGAGGATGGCCAAGGAAGGCAGGCTTCCATCCTAACCTAAGCACTCATTTAAAAACGTGATAACCTGCTATTTCTAAAATACACTCAAAGGAGCTAGTAGTCATAGTGAATTTTTGTCTTCAGTTTAATATGTTTCTCAAGGCAATTTAAAAATAATTGACACCAAGTTTTTAAGATTTGAATGTGTTTTTCTTACTGATTTTATACATATTTTATAAAACATTACTTTTTTAATGAAGGAGAAGTAGGTTAAAAGCAATATGAACTTCTCCATTCTGTCCCTAAAATAATGGGTTGAATAGACTAGACTTCAAAAGAGATTGAAATTTCAAAGACATCTAAACTCTTCATTTAAACAAGGCAAAACAGCTTTAAAAAAAATAAAAATAAAAAACAGAAACCAAAAAACACCTTTGTATCAATCTAAAAAGGTAGTGTACATAAGAGATAAGTTTAGAATATTGAATGTGGTATTTGAAGTCAGTCCCTTAGCTTAATTCAGGTCATGTCCCTGAATTGCTGTCCCCTTGGTGGCAGACTCATTTTTTCTTTTGATATTTCTTGACAGCCCTTGTTTACCATGCACTGTGACATATTCTAAGAAAGCAAAAATACCAGAAGTTTTGTGATTTCTGTCCTCAAGGAGCTACCTTTCAAATGGTCGTGGTTGAAAGAGGAGACACTAGCAACACTTAAAATATATACTCATATAATGTGCCATGACAGAAATGTATAGAAACTACTAATCTGCCTTCTTTGGAGTGGGATTATGGTGGCAGCAGATAGTCAACTCCATGAAGAAAACATTTGCTAGCTGAATGTGATTTTGATACTGATGCGCAGCATAAATTGAGGCAACATGCAAATACAAGGACCCTTTCAAGAATAAGAGATTTGTTGTATTTATAATGGAGGTAAGATTCAGGAAAGTCATAATAATTATCTGGGGAGGGGTGTCATCTTCTGGAATTACCAAATTACAAAGCTTGATGAACTTGAGAAACAATACTAGGAGAAATAATAATAGTAATCATTATATCTTTTGTAATAGGACAGGACTCTATTAAATATTAACTCATGTATTGCTTAGAAACAGCCTATGAACTAATATTATTACTATCCCTATTTTTAAAAGAATAAAAATGAACTATAAAAGGTTAAAAATTTTTCCCAGGGATATCGTATTATTTAGTGGCTGAGCTAAGATTCAAACACAGTCCATCTGAGTCCTGATTCTCATCAGCAGCAATATTCTGTCTCTTCTTATGCCTTTCCAGTGAAGGAAGCTTGTGCCCTTGGCAAGTGAGTGACCTCCATCTACAGTGGCTTTATCAGCACTTTATCAGTACAAGCTGTACTGGAGAAATACAATTATCTAATTGCCTAACCATCTGTAGTTAAAATTGATATTAAGTCCTTGTGGCTAGATTTAGCTTACAGAATGTGTTAATGATGGTTATGGAGCTGAGACAGGAAATAAAGACAAAAAATAAACCAATGAAGTAGCAAAATACAGAAACTTTGGGCTAACTTCATGTTTAGTGTTTCCAGGGCCAGCATTGTGACATAGTGGGTTAAGCTGCCACCTGTAAGAATCCCCGCTACTCCACTATTGATCCAACTCCCTGCTAATGCACCTGGAAAGCAGCAAATGATGGCACAAGTACTTGGGACACTGTACCCACTTGGAAAACCTGGATTAAGCTGCTGGCTCCTGGCTTTGGTTTAGCACAGTACCGGTAGCCAATTAGGGAGTGAACCAGCAGATGTAAGATCCCTCTCTCTCTCTTCCTCCCTCCCTCCCTCTGTGTGTATGTGTGTGTGTGTGTGTGCTTGTGTGTGTCTGTGTCTGTCTCAATCTCCCTGTAATTCTGCTTTTCAAATAAATAACAAATCTGTATAAATCTTTAATTAAGTAAAAAAAATTTCCTTTTGTGAACACCTCATGGGCATGCATCCATAAAAGACAGAAAATCTTTATCTCAGCAGGTTGTCACAATCTTAGCATGAAGTATAATTAATTAAAAAGTTATTGGTAGTTTCTTCCCTGTATTCTTCCTTCATTATTTACTTTTGTTGTTATTTCTTCTGTTTCTTCCTTCTTTCCCTACATTCTTTTTCCTCTCCTTCTCTATCTCATTCTTTCTTCTTTCTTTCCTCTCTTCAGTCTTCCCAGTTACCCCTAGCGACTCTTCTATTTCCCCTAAGTTCTTTTGCTACTGCAGGTACTTATAAAGCTTTGAGATAAGGCACTAATGCTGGGAACTAGACAATTAGGCAAAAATATACCCCAAATTTTTCAGAATCATAGTCAACATTGAGCTATACCTAACTATGATTCCCCCTGTAAAAAACTCAGGCTGTGAAGATACCAATTATTTGGAATATTTTATCCTCACACTAACATTCATGGTACTAATATAATATTATTTAAGAAAGAATTTCAACAGTGTTGTAATCATAAAACTCAGGATTACAAGTCATCATGAAAAGATACATTTCCAAAACTTGATTTGAATTTCCTCTAGAACAGACTATGTGTTACCTCTAAGCTAGCAAAAAAATACACTCCATCTCAGAGGTCCTCTCTTTGTCTGGAATATATATATATATATATATATATGCATTTTAGGCAAGGAATAAACCACTTTTATGCTATGGTATCCTTCTATTTTCATACATAGTTATTTAATGATCCATAAATATACATTTAGTCATATTTTTAATTAATATTCCCACAAGTAAGAAAATTCAAAAATAATCTTTATAAATTTGAAACTGTCTTGATTTCAACAGAAGTCCTAATTTACTTATTTTTGACATTCTCTCCATTAGCTGTTTGTCTTATGAACGAAAGTATGAAGCAAAGGAGTAATATATTCATGTGCCATCTCCTTGGGTGTATAAAGGTTAAGGAAAATTGATTACAAACAAATGAGATCTATGACAAAAGCAGAGGAATAAGATGACCAGCCCCAAATTAATCAGCATATAAATTAGTCTTGCTTCCAAACAAAAAGTAGGACAGGAAGCATTGTCATCAATAATCTACTATGCCAAGATGTTCTCCAGGATGAATACTAATGAAGATAAAAAAATAGTAGCTGGAAGAGAAATATAAACTCTTGAAAGTTAAAAATCTGAACAGATTTTAAACTATAAACTGTACATAATTTAAATATCTTAATATCAACAATAGTGCTGTCACAGTAACTAATATCATTTACAGAGCACCTACTGAATGCCCACACTATGTGAACTTTGCACATGTTATCTGTAGTTCGCACATGCATCTTGCAAGATAAGTGGAATTATCTCTATTTTACAATCCCAGCAACTGAACCTCAGGATATTTAAGTGATTTACCTATCAAGCTGTGACATTATACCTGCATCTCTCTGGGTTCAAAACTAGACCCTTTACACCCTGTAGAAAAAATTGAAAATTGTTTTCAAAAGCATAATTTTAAAGATAAGTCTATTTCTATCATTTTGGTGTTCATTGATTAATTGTTATCATCAGATTATTTCCGAAGTTAGACATATTTTTATAGAAAGTTCTGCATTTTTTTATTTTTTGAAAATATTTATTCATTTGAAAGGCAGAGTTACAGAGAGGCAGAGGAAGAGATCTTCCATCCACTGTTTCATTCCCCAAATGGCCACAACAGCTGGAGCTGGGACATTTGAAGTCAGGAACAAAGAGCTTCTTCCAGGTCTCCCATGCAGGTACAGGAGCACTTGGACCATCTTCTGCTTTCCCTGGCTATAGCAGAGAGCTGGATCAGAAGAGGGCAGCTGGACTATACCCCATAGAGTCTAAATTTATCATCAATAAGAAGGCAACTGCAGTGCTAGCATCCCATATAGGTGCTGGTTCGAGACCCAGCTGCTCCACTGGTGCCCATATGTGATGCTGGCGCTGCAGAGCAGAGCTTAGCTTTAACCTACTATGCCACAGCGCCGGCCCCCTATGTTATATTTTGACCACCTAACTTTTCAGGTGTTCTAGAAATGATCTACCACAAAAGGCTTGGAATGAATGAGATATAGATAATCTTCTGATGCCAAGGGAGTTTTTGAAGATGAACTCTCCTAAGGAGGAATGATTTTTCGATGGTGACCTAGCCTTCTCTCCCTTGCCCGTTGGTTCTCTTTTGTTAAAGATGTGAACACATGTAAATCACACCTTTTCAAGCACTCACAACACAAATAAATCTTTAAAAAAACTATATTAAGAAGCATACATTTCTCCATAACTGGGATATTTTTAAAATTTTGGATGGATATATTCTCTGATAATATTTTAAAATTAAATCTGTTGCATTTGCCCATTATGAGAGAAACTAACATATGATTATATTAAAATATACTCAATGGACAGACCATAAATTTACTAGCCATTCTATTTTAAGAATACAATTCTTAAAATACATACAAAACATACAATTCTATTTTAAGAATAGTAAAGAAATTACCAAAATGCATTGGCCAGTATTTCTATAACAAAATAAGCCATAAATGGCCTTGGGAATTTACTCTGATTTAAATGAGAAGGTACTCGAAGTTTTTAGTAGAAGACTGACATGATCCAATTTACACTTTAACATTTAAGATTAAACAATAATAGGTAAGAGGATAAGGAGATAAAAATAGTCTGTGACCCATTGAAATAATACAAACACAAGATGAAAATCATTGAAATGAGAGTAGCTATGAAGAACATGAAAAATATTTATAATCTGGATGCATTTTGAATCAAGGGCCAAATTAGGATTTAAGAGATAGAGGGAACTTGAAGAGTGACTTCAAAAATATTTGCCTTGCCAACTGAAAGTATGAAGTTGTGACCTAGCAATATGGATAAAACTGTGAGTATAACAGGCTTAAGGAATGACAGAAGATCAGAAGTTGAGTTTTGGATATATTACATAAATAGTAACTATCAGACATTTAAAAAGAAATCTCAAAGTGTTGAGTACATGAAACAATTTTGATGAAAGTTTCAGAGGAAATATGAATTTGTGAGCTATTGGAATGTAGATTATATTTAAAATATTCAAACTTGGAACCAGCCTTTTGTCACAGCAGGCTAAGCCACTGCCTGTGACACCTGCATCCCATATGAACACTGGTTCAAATCCCAGTGAGCTCCCTGATAAATCACCTGGAAGGCAGTAGAAGTTAACACAAGTGTTTGGCCCCTGCTGCCCCTGTAGGAGATCATAAAAGAATTCTAGGTTCTTGGCTTTAGCCTGGCCCCAGACCTGGATGCTGCAGTCATTTTGGAATTGAATCAGTGGATGGAAGATCTTTTTTTCTTCCTCTGCCTCTCCTTCACTCTCTGTCATTCTTTCAAATAAATAAATAATAAGTAAATCTTTTAAAACATAAAATAACCAGACTGGATGAGATCCTCAAGGCATAAGAAGCAAAGGAATATGTAAGCTTTAAAATTATTATTTGCTGAATAAGAAATAAAAAACAAAGATTGGCATTTGGTATAGTGCTTAAGGTTCTGCTTGGGATGTCTACACGGGTATCAGAATGTCTGGATTTGAGTCCCTCTCCATTCCCAAGTCTAGTTTCCTGCTAATGTGCATTCTGAGAGGCTCAAATACCTGGGCTCAAACTCACCCACCTAGGAGACTTACGTTGAATTTCTGTCTCTTTGGTTAAGACTGACCCATGACTGGCTACTGTTGTCATTTGGAGGATAAAACAGCTGAAGAGACAATACTATTTCTTTCTCTATCTCTATGTATCTAGTTTTCAAACAAACTAACTAAATAAAACAAGAATATAACATTTGTTTATGGAAAATAAAATGTTTAATTATTAGCAGTTAAAAGAAAATATGGAATCATTTAACTATTTTGTCCTCTCCAGTAACAGAGGTATAATCAAAACAATTATTATAACAATAACTTATAACATAATAATA
Source organism: Oryctolagus cuniculus (assembly GCF_964237555.1). Classification (NCBI taxonomy): domain Eukaryota; kingdom Metazoa; phylum Chordata; class Mammalia; order Lagomorpha; family Leporidae; genus Oryctolagus; species Oryctolagus cuniculus. Next base: position 37,541,072 of record NC_091432.1, read on the forward strand.
AACATATGTTTAGTGACAGTTCATAATTTTTTTTAGATTTTATTTATTTGAAAGACAGAGTTACAGAGAGAGGTTGAGACAGAGAGAGTGGTCTTCCATCTGCTGGTTCACTCCCCAATTGGCCACAATGGCCAGAGTTGCGCCAATCCAAAGCCAGGAGCCAGAAGCCAGGAGCCTCCTCAGGGTATCCCACATGGGTGCAGGGGCCTAAGGGCTTGTGCCATCTTCAACTGCTTTTCCAGGCCACGGCAGAGAGCTGGATGGGAAGTGGAGCAGCCAGGACTCGAACCAGTGCCATATGGGATGCCAGCACTGCAGTTGGTGGCTTCACCCACCACACCATAGTGCCGGCCCCAATCATAATTTTTAAAGTTGTATTTACATATTTATTTATTTAAGAGGCAAAAAATAAAGAAAAATCTCCCATCCACTGGTTCACTTCTCATATTCCCACAGTAGTTATGCTGGAGCAGACTGAAGCCAGGAACTAGGAACCCAAAGCAGGTCTCCTACGTGGATGGCAGGGACCAGCCACTGGAGTCATCACTTGCTGCCTCTCAGCACAAAGTTGGAATGGAGCTGGGACTTAAATCCAGGGACTCTGATGTGGAATGTGGGCACCTAAACCAGCATCTTAGCCAGTAGGCCAAATGTGTACTCCTATATTATTTGAGGTATATTCTCTCCTCTTATCTAATAAAGGATCACCTCTATTTCATTTCATTAGTAACTGATATTTTAATGGGACAGTCATCTTTACAGGGTGCTTATCAATCAACTCATTATTAGAGATGCAGTACATAAAGGGGAAAATAAAAATCAAGCATGTGTCCCATCTTGTCCTAACAAATCATGCCACAATTTAACCAAGTAGTAAATGAGAATGTTTCCATTCATAGAAATATTCTAATTAGTAATCTAGAGGAAAAATTGAATTAGAATATCACCATTTGGCACACCCCAATTAGTTAATAGATCCGAAGCAATGAGAATCAATAACTGCTGGATTCATAACAAAAAATAGAAAAAACAGGCAATATTTACTGCTGATTGAGTAGCCTTGTCAGGAAAGAAAAAACCTAAGCTGAATCTTACCAAGTCATGAGGTATAACACAAACTTAAGGGAAATTCAAAAGTCTGAAGGATGAGTGAAATTAACTGTTTAGAAATGAGGAAAGAAGGAATAGTTTTATCTGAAATGACAAAGGGCAGTTTTGAAAGAAAAAGTATCATTTGAGTTGGACTCTCAATAGTAATTATGATTTCAAAAGGAAGAGGGTTTTGAAAGGGGTTTTCATGTTGAGGGAGCAGCCTGACAAAGGAGAGAGTGATGAACTCCTGCTTGTGAGATGATCAGTTAGCGATCCAAATGTGTGTGTGTGTGTGTGTGTGTGTGTGTGGTGTGTTTATATGTATGTTTATGTTTTTCTGACCTATACTTTCTAAATTACCTAACACTGACAAAGAATCATTGTGTGATAAACCTATTTCTACGTTAATTCAGGTTTCTTAATATAATTAAATAATGCTTTTTGAGCCAACCAATAAAAGATTTCAAAAGTCCCAAACACACAAAGTTTTTTTTTTCCCCACAAATCTTGGTTGTGCAATTAAAATATCTTTGGCTGCAAGTCTATTCCATTAAGTGTTGGTGCTAAGGGTGGCATCATACCTCAACTTTAGAAAAATTTAATAGGTAGTATTTTCAGGAATCAACAAATTATCATTATTAACAGTTCTACTTGAAGCCCAATAGACAAAGTACAAAATTACTACTCTACTTGAGGGAATCCTCAAAAAATATTTAACATTGACCCTAATAAAGTTTAAAATACATTGTGAATATAAACCGAATTAGTTATGTTCAATATATGCTCCAATGAAGACAAATAGTAGAACTATAGCTTGATTTCCAAACTGCTCTTTGTCCTCCAAATTGGGAATAATTGAAAGCCTGTGGATTAGTAAAAGGCTTGGCCAAACACAGACAAAGGTGAAATTCAGGATGAAAATGGAAAAAATGGTCTTTTAAAAGATTTGAGAACCACAAGGATTTGAGAAAAACACAGGACTCTTATTGTCTGATTCCTGGTGGGAGGAGACTAAGAGAGAGTTCCAAGCAGTCTTAGCATAATGGGATGTAATAGTGACTGGGTGGATACTTTAGGCATAGTGGTTTGGAAAGATTAATAAAGAGGTGACATTCAAGAAGTACCTTAAATATTAGGAAACAGCCAGCTGGCATGATTGGGATTCAATGTGTAGATGAATGTCAGGTAACAGGGACAGCACAAGTTTTGCGTGATCTGACACCCAAGAAAGTTTTGAGGAAAAGTTATATGTGTTTGAATCTGACCTCATGGATACAGCGAGCTGCTCTTTCCAGAAACATCTCTAAAAGAAAAATACCTAGAGGAAGGTTTTTGTCTTGTTTTTTAAAGTTTGGAATTCTAACAAAAAGCATCAAGAACTACTAGTAACTTGAAAGGAAAATGTAAATTTCTGTGACGAAAAAAGCAAAGAAGCTGTGAAGTTTTTATTGTCTCAGCTGAGCTTCTTCTGTGAGTTTGATACTTGCCACACCCTTCGCATGCCTGAATGACACAGATGAGAAATGCAGGAGATGAAGGTACAAATCCAATTTCCCTTTTTCAACAAGACAGAGTCACTATGTCTTTGCTGAATGTTTCATTTGAAAAGTCATCCACATTTTATTCAACTTCATAAACAATGTTTAGATAAACCTGGTGAATAATGGAGTTGAAAGGAAACTTTAAAGGTCATTTTGTGTATACCCCTTTGCTTCAGGCAAGATTGCATACATGCCCACCCAAGAAGTAGTCTTCTCTTATGTTGGTTTTATTTTGGATAATGTTTATTTCTTCCAGGGGGGAGTTGGGGAAGAGAGAAGAGTAATGAAGAATGTTTTTGCCTTAAAAGCATAAGCAGAGTTATTTTTAACATAAGTGCCCTCCCCTCTCTGTAATGCCAGGGGCAGAGTATTCTCCAAATGCCTTAGACACTTACTTTCAGCTCTAAATGTACTTGTACAAATCTCATGAATCATCAAGGCTTTTGAAAATATTTATAGGGAGAGAAACTCTAGCCTTTTCATTAAAGTGAGTAAAACTCACATTTGTATCTTACTATTGTTTAAGGAGAACAATGGATGGGTGGATGAAAGGGAATGTCAGCTGGATCAACAAACAGCTGTTCCAACAGAAGTCCTGCTATCCTATACAGTACAGCAGTATTAACTGCTGCCTTTCCTGGAGTCTCTAATGATGCTCATAATTACACAGTGCCCTGATTAACCAGTCAGAAGTTAGGGCGGATCTCAGACCCTCATCACAGCGGACACCTCACCTCCAGAAAGAGCTGTAGGCCTTTAAAGCTGTTTTCTTGCTTTCTAGGTCTACAGAGAAGACTCCACCAATCCCAAGGCATTTGTATTCTAGCATCTTTTTCAAAATTCTCATTGAAATTTCTTTTTTTTTTTTAACTTTTATTTAATGAATATACGTTTCCAAAGTACGAATAATGGATTACTATGGCTTCCCCCCCACACCGTCCCTCCCACCCACAACCCTCCCCTCTCCCACTCCCTCTCCCCTTCCATTCACATCAAGATTCATTTTCGATTATCTTAATATACAGAAGATCAGCTTAGTAAACATTAAGTAAGGATTTCAACAGTTTGCTCCCACACAGAAACATAAAGTGAAAAATAATAGATGATTTTTTTTTAATGATGATGAAATCAGATCAGACCTATTGTCATGTTTAATCCCAGTGAGAGTCAAGTTGGGAGTTGACAGTTTCTTTTCTTTTCTTTTCTTTTCTTTTTTTTTTTTTTTTTTTTTTTACAGAGGATCAGTTTAGTATGCATTAAGTAAAGATTTCAACAGTTTGCACCCCCATAGAAACACAAAGTGAAATATATTATTTGAGTACTCGTTATAGCATTAAATCTCAATGCACAGCACATTAAGGACAGAGATCCTACATGAGGAGTGAGTGCACAGTGACTCCTGTTGTTGACTTTACCAATTGACACTCCTGTCTATGGCATCAGTAATCTCCCTATGCTCCAGTCATGAGTTTCCAAGGCTATGGAAGCCCTCTGAGTTCTCCGACTCTTATCTTGTTTAGACAAGGTCTACTGTTGAAGCACCGTCCAATATCCTCTCAGTCCAGACTTCGAGTTATACTTGTGATACTACTTTCTCCAGGCAGAAGAAAGCAAATTTCTCCTGAAGTCAGTTCGGTAATCAGTAAAAGTTATAGTGATTTAGCACAGTTCTGGATAAGAATCTTTGTTCTTTTATTGTATGCCCAACTTAATTGCAATATCCAATTTATTCATCTTTCTCAAAGGGTTGTTGTGATGATTTAATAAGATAGTATGTAAAAATCATTTATGGTAATATGCCTGATAGAAATTAGATTGCCATTTTATCACTGCCCTTCTATCTTTTTAATAAATGGATGTTTTACAAGTTTTTATCCATTGTATAAGTCAAAGAGTACAGATATAGGTACAGTTATCTACAAACTATAAACTCTTGGAGTAATGGAAAGATAATCTTATGCAGTACTTCAAAACTAATGCACATGTTTAAACATTTCATTAATAAGATAGTGTAAATATTATGAACTCATACATTGTTCATGTTCCAGAATTACCCACAAGTTCTTTTCTGGAATCTTCTTAAAGCCTGTCATACATAACACATATTCAAAGATTATTTTTCTTCTCTTTACATAGTAATTACAAAGAGTATTAAATTATATCTTCATGAGTCTCAAATTTGCAAGGCATTTTTAATATTAATCTTTTTCTTTTGGATCCTAAAATATTATTGACTAATATAGTTCTGGTCACCAGTCTATCAACTAAATTGCAAATGAAAATCACAAATAGGGATATTTTCAGTACCAATTTTGGTAATAAAACACTTGATATATCCTATCATCCCATATCTAAAAATGAACTCTCAAACAAAATTACATTGTACTTATGAATGAGTCATAGCACAAATGTTTTTAATCTATAATGTGCTAGGAACCAGGATAAGATACCTGAATAATATATTCTTATAAATTTCAATTTAAAGAGAGGAAAAAAAAGCAAATATATTAGTTATAACAAAACTTGGCAAATGTTTAAGCCGATGCACAAGCAAAATGTGCGGTTCTAGTCACTTCATCTTTAAAGTAGAAGTTTTTAAATTGTCAAGTTTTAAGAAAGGTTTTCAGTATGTTATGGAGCTCTTTCTTCCAGAGATCCCAGATTCCTGAAAGCAGCAAGAATCACACGTCTCTTCCTAATGCTTTCTATTTGTCTGTTTTATTTGAAACAGAGGTAGAGAGACATAAAAAACCATAGAGAAGCCTTCAATATGGTGGTTTTCTCTCCAAATGGCCAGAGCAGCCAGGGTGAGGCTAGGGTGAAGTCAGAAGCTGGGAACTCAATCCAGGTCTCCCATGTAGGTAATAGGAACCCAACCACTTCAGCCTTCAAAGGCTGCCTTCCAGAGTGCACAGTAGCAGGAAGCTGGAGCTGGGAGCAGATCCAGGACTCAATCCCAGACTGTCTGATACAGGATACTGACATCCCAAACTGTGTTCTAACCATGTGCCTGCCACTCCCCAAGTGTTTTTGATTCATGATCACTTGTTTTTAGTTCATGCCCTTAAAATAAAATATAAATTATCTCCCATGATTTTAACAACTCTCCACTGCTTACTTCTGGAGAGGCTACAAAAGGAGAGAAAAATTATTCTCATCAGGGGAAGACTATATAAAGTCTCAGAAATTCAAAAAAATTTTAGGATATGAAGGAATATTTGAAAGCTTAATGTGATGGGAGAAGACTGGAGAAGGGTAGATGGATGAAAAAGAGGCAAGGGTGAGAGTATGCACTAGGATAAAGAAGTGGAATTTCTTATAGAAAAGGAGTTTTTTTTTAACTTTTTAAAAGAGTTTTTTAAGATTTATTTTAAAGGCAGGGTTATAAAGACAGACAGACAGAGACAGAAAGATCTTCTATCTGCTGGTTCTCTCTCCAAATGGCTGCATTGGCCAGGCTGGGCCAGGCTGAAAACAGGAGCCTGGAGTTCCATCTGGGTCTCCCACTTGGATGACAGAGACCCAAGCTCTGGAGCCATCTTCTAGCGTTTGCCCAGTTGCATTAACAGGGAGCTGGGTTAGAAGAGAAGCAGTTGGGACACAAACTGGCCCCTCTAGGGGATGTCAGCTTCGCAGGTAGCAGTTTAACCCACTATGCCACAACGCCAGGCCCTGGTTCTGGTTTTAATTTTGTTTTTATACAACAGGAAAGTCTCACTAGATTTACTTTTGGAAAATTACTCTGTGAAAAGTGAACTAGAAGGTCCATATGTGGGAGCAGAGGGGTGTAGAAGAGTTTGGGGGAGACGTGAGGAAGGCCTGCTGTGGGCCTATGCGAATCTACTATTATTACTGCAGGTGAAATAATAAAGTGCACGTGCAATGATGGGCAACGACCAAATTAATTTCCAACCTGTCACAGGAACATGTCTCAATACAGGGCTTAGGAAAGATCATAAAAATGTCACCTTCAGTTCCCAGATCATATTTATACCCTTTCTGCTTTGAGATATCAAGATTCAGAACCCAATTCTTGAGCTAAATGGTGACTGCCTGAATTTAATATTCAAATTTCTAAACATGACTATCAAAATATTCATATAGCTTTGGGATTTTCAATTGGTAAATATTCATGGAGTGTGAAAAAGCATGATCCATACATTCTATTTGATCTCAATCACATAAAAGTGGATGTTTTGTGCATACACACAGGACCCAGAAGAACATGTTGAACTAAACTGCTTGTGATTGTGGGTGACTGTTCTGTGCTACTAGTGTTTTTCAGTTTTCTGTAATGCATTTATTACCTTTTAAAAAGCAAAAGTATTTTAACATCCTCCCCCCAAAAAAATTTCCAAACATGATACTTAATCCGATGAAATGTTTTAAAAGCCCCTTTACTACATTAGATTGGAGAAAATGTTAGTTTTGTGGCATATTTACTACAGATCTTTCGTTAAGATATGTATCATGACAGATACAGCCAAATCCATCCATCCCTTAGCAATGAGGCAGAATCCCATTACACCATAACCTTAAGCTCAGTTGCAAATGCCCTGCGCTTTCCTAGCAAATTGCCTGTGTGAAGACTCAGACACCAATGCCAGTGTTAACCCTATTACAAGCCTTTGTGGAGACTGCATTATCTTCGCTTGGTTTAGAGTGGATGACTATCACATGCCACAGGATTCCAGAACCTGGGGTTCCTCTCAGAAAAAGAAATATAACCTAAATTCTGCTCTATTCAAGGCTCTGTCAGTTGCTGATAAAGCTAAGAGGATCTTAAGATCATCACAGCCATTTCACTCCCCCTGAAGTAATAGTCAAGCATTATCTCACAATAGGTTACTAGGATTAGACTGCTGCTAGCTTGCTGAGATGGTCCATCTAAGCCCTGGCCCAGTCAGTACCTCTTTGGGCAGCTTAACCCCAGTAGTGTCAGAGCACTGCGTGAGTCTATTAAGATTTACCAAGATATTTACTATTCACTATCTATTCAAATAAAAGCCTTCTTTTTAAAGCTTTCCTTCTATTTACTAGACATTGCCTCTCGATAAAGCACCTACACATTGCTCAGGAACAAATCTCAGTTTATTTTCTACTGCTAACCGTTATGACAGCTATAGATATTTGACAGCATGTAACTTAAACATTTCAGCAGAGCTTAACATATTTCCCCAAGAAGCAATTGAGGAAAGTGAAAGGAAACAATGTACTTTTCAGTAATCAGTCTGTACCTAAGTGCCTGTATCTCTCCCTTCCTTTCTCCTTCCTCTCTGGGATGTTGCCATGGTGCCAAAGTACTTGTATTGTAAGTCTTGCTGTTTACAATTCAAAATGAAGTATGTGCCTACTATAGATAATCTGGGAAGAAAATACGGAAAAGCAGAAAAATCAATAATAAATAAAACCTAAAATAAGTCAATAATCACTGTTTTAGAGCAGCACTGCAGAGGGGTGGGGATTGTAGCACAAGTTTAGCCACTGCCTGGGATGCCCACATCCCTTTATCAGATTACCTGAGATCAAGTACTGCCTCTGCTTCTGATGCAGTTTCCTGTTAATACAGCACATGACAGCCCAAGTACTTGGGTTCCTGCCAGCCACATGGAGACCAGGTTGGAATATCTAGCTTCTGGCTTCAGCCTGGCTGAGCCTCAGGATGCTGTAGGCATTTGGGCAGTGAACCAGTAGATGGAAAATCAGTAGCTTTCCCCCTCCCCTTGTTTTTCAATAAATAAATAAATATTTTAAAGAATAGTATGATAGAACGTTTTTTCCTATGAATAAAGTTAAGTTTCATTGGATTTTTTTACTTGTTTTGTGTTTTAGTATATTTACATAGATATGATCCATATTAACTTATTATGGTCAAAATTCTCTTGGTTGTAAGCAACAAAAACTCAAATTAGCTTAAGAACAAGAGATTGTACTGATTTATGTCATTTACAATGATGGGGTACCTCTGATGCTTTTATCAATTTTTTAAAGGTTTATTTATTTATTTATTTATTTGAGAGATAGAGTTACAGACAGCGAGAGGAAGAGACAGAGAGAAATGTCTTCTGTCTGCTAGTTCATTCCTCAAATGACTGCAATGGCCGGAGCTGCACTGATCTGAAGCCAGGAGCCAGGAGCTTCTTCTGGGTCTCCCACGTGGGTGCAGGGGCCCAAGGACTTGGGCATTCTCTATTGCTTTCCCAGGCCATAGCAGAGAGCTGGATGGGAAAAGGAGCAGCTGGGACTAGAACTGGTGCTCATATGGGAAGCCAGCGCTTCAGGCCAGGGCTTTAACCCTCTGTGCCACAGCGCTGGCCCTCTATCAATTACTACAAACAGGAAATAGTCTCATAACGTGGCAAGAAAGGAGAGAGTGTTTGGAAGTTCTTCTCTCTTCCCAGACTAGGCCCCAGAGGAGTGATGGATGTTCCGGCTCCAAGGGAAGGAATCTGGTTGATCCTGAACCAGTTTCAATGTTGATTCATGGTCCTATTACTCACCCCTGAGAACTATCACATGGGTTGAGCAATCTCTCAAAGAAAGGGGACATGCTATTTCTTTCTTTCTTTCTTTCTTTTTTGAAGTGATAAGCACAGGTAGGAGGAACAGTTGAGAATGAAAGCCAAAAGATATGTATTTGTTAATATCACAAATCATTGTTTTTCAGGAAATTAGAATATTCCTATACTAGGAAAGGTGAACGAAGCAGAATTTCATGAGCATTTTAAAGCTTAACTTCTGTCCTTCCTCCAAAGAGTTTTATTTCTGCCCTCTTGCTTCTTCATTTGGAAACTAATACAAGAGATAAAGATACCGTATGCCTCAAGTGCATAGAGAATAAATAAAGATCCTTTCTAAATGATGGGTCACAATTTGTAGACTGATGTCTCTATTGTTGGAGACCTGAGTGTTCTCCGTTTTTTTAACATTTTAAATAATGTTACTCTGGTGTCGCTCCCCCTCTTCGTGGAGGAACGACACAGGACCCTGCGCTGTTCTTTCATCTGCTCGGCCCTCCCCGGGTTTGCTGCTGGTTCTTCCCGGGTTGGCTACTGTCCCTTCCACCTCCGTGGAAGGGCGGTTCCCCCTGGCCACTTTCCCCACTTCCGTGGGGGAGCGGCACACCGCCGGCCGGCTCTCTCGGGGGCTGCACAGGTGTTCCCCTTAGATGTTCCCCTTAGATGTTCCTGGTGCATGCCGTCTCTCTCCTCCTTTATAGTCCTCCTCTGCCAATCCCAACTCGGCTGCCCACACGCCGAGTACGCTGCTCTCCTCCAATCAGGAGCAAGTCCTACAGTTTATTGGCTGAACTGGAGGCAGCTGTGTAGAAGCTGTTTTCTTCTCTCCCAGCGCCATATTGTGGGAGAGCAGATGCATAGAATAAGTCTTAATTCCAATAACTTAGTCTAGTCCGAGTTGCTCCCCACACTCTGGTACATAAAGAGTTTCCAAGAAATAGAATTAGTAAAGAATAGTTTCTTGAAGCAGAATTACTCGTTCCAGTACAATTCTCTTTAGGACACTCAATGCACCCTTCCTAGTGTCACTGAAACAGTGATCGGAGTTTTCTGATGCTGCTGACCAGCTAGTTTACTTTGGCATTAATTGTGCAGGTACCTGATTGAGTCAGCCCTCTTATTTGCCATTATTAGTGCTAAATACAGTACAATATGAATTGCATTCAGCAATGTTTCTCAATACAAATAAGAAGGTTTGAAAAGACCAGGAATTTTCCTAATTAATCTATATTTAGGATAAAAGAGTGAATAGGAAGTTCCTTTTATATACAAAGATAAATGATGGAGAGAAGAGAGTAACTCACCTGGTTTATTAAGTATAGATGATAATTTAAGTTTTACCTGCCTATCTGCTGCTGCCAAGAGCTTAACCTACTCCATATATCCAAAGATGACCAAGCACATCAGTATTTATGGAAAATAGCCACTTGGAGCATGCAGTAGAAAGAGCTCCAGCTGAGGAAACAAAGCTCCAGAGGAGGTTCTTAACCTCTCCAAACATTAGTGTCCTTTGAGCAACAGAATAAGAACACTTGCCACAGCTGCTTCTTGGAGCTGCCATGAGGAATGAACAGTGGACTTCACAAGTTAGTGTTCTGTAAATTTTAAAATGATACACAGATCAATTATTCTCACAATCATCATTACAAGTCCAGAAGAGTTGTTCTCAAGTAACTTGAAGTTGTAATGCTCTTGTGAAAATGTAATTCAACTTTTGAGCTCTCCAAAAAAGTGTAGATACTTTAAGAGTTATATAATTTTAAAGACTGTATGAAATTCTTGAACTCAGGATACATGATTCTCAAGTTGAAAATTTTGGGCATAAAATATTGTGACATTTTTAAATTATAAGCTATTTGAAGAATCAGAAAATTGCATCAGACTCCTGTGTAACCACCACTTAGATTTCCAAAATGCTAGCATTAAGAAATGTAGCATTAGAGTTAGCAGGTGTTTGACATTGCAATTAAGACACCACTTGGGATTCTTGCATCCCATATCAGAGTGTCTGAGTCCTATCTGCTTAAAATTCCAGCTTCCTGTTAATTCACAGCCTGGGAGTCAGCAGTTTATGGCTTCAGCATTTAAGTCCCTGCCACGCACATGAAGGTCTGGGTTGGGTTCCAGGCTCCTGCCTTTATAGTCAATTAAGGAATAAACCAGCAGGTTAAGATTTCCTTTCTCCCTCTCCCTCTTTTCCCCCTTTCCCTCTCCCTATGTCTGTCCTTTTCAAGTAAATAAAAGTAAATAAAAACTTAGAAATACATAATTATAAATATGGCCATATCCAAACATTGCATTCCATTCTGTTGTTTTATGCAAATAAAATGTAAAATGTTCTTACTTAGAAATATTTCCATGTTAGTCAAATGAACATCCATTAAAGAGAGAGAAAAAGGTGGTAATTATAGAAGAGTGTCAAGAAGATGGATCACTTGGAAGCCTGAAGTCATGAACACAATCATCATGGAGGTGGTTACATTACTTCACATTGGACAACACACTAAGCACAGATCCCACATTAGAAGTAAGTACAGAGTGACTCCTGTTGTTGACTTAACAATTTGACACTCTTGTTTATGGCGTCAGTAATCTCCCTACGCTCTAGTCATGAGTTGCCAAGGCTATGGAAGTCTTTATCTTTCCAACAAAGATCCATACAGACTGAAAGTGAAAGGCTGGTAAAACATATACCATGCCAACAGAAATGAAAAAGGAGCAGGCGTAGCCATCTTAATAGCAGACAACATAAACTTTAACACAGCAGGATGTAAATTCATTGCACAAAAATCAACAGCCTTTGTATACACAGCCAATACCATGGCTGAGGAAGAACTTCTAAGATCAATCCCATTCACAATAGCTACAAAAACAATCAAATACCTTGGAATAAATTTAACCAAGGACGTTAAGTATCTCTACGATGAAAATTACAAAACCTTAAAGAAAGAAATAGAAGAGGATACCAAAAAATGGAAAAATCTTCCATGCTCATGGATTGGAAGAATCAATATCATCGAAATGTCCATTCTCCCAAAAGCAATTTATAGATTCAATGCAATACCAATCAAGATACCAAAGACCTTCTTCTCAGATCTGGAAAAAATGGTGCTGAAATTTATATGGAGGCACAAGAGACCTCGAATAGCTAAAGCAATCTTGTACAACAAAAACAAAGCCGGAGGCATCACAATACCAGATTTCAGGACATACTACAGGGCAGTTGTTATCAAAACAGCATGGTACTGGTACAGAAACAGATGGATAGACCAATGGAACAGAATTGAAACACCAGAAATCAACCCAAACATCTACAGCCAACTTATATTTGATCAAGGATCTAAAACCAATCCCTGGAGCAAGGACAGTCTATTCAATAAATGGTGCTGGGAAAACTGCATTTCCACATGAAGAAGCATGAAGCAAGACCCCTACCTTACAGCTTACACAAAAATCCACTCAACATGGATTAAAGACCTAAATCTACGACCTGACACCATCTAGTTATTAGAGAACATTGGAGAAACCTTTCAAGTTATTGGCACAGGCAAAGAATTTCTGGAAAAGACCCGGGAGGCACAGACAGTCAAAGCCAAAATCAACTATTGGGATTGCATCAAATTGAGGTTTCTGTACTGCAAAAGAAACAGTCAGGAGAGTGAAGAGACAACCGACAGAATGGGAAAAAATATTTGCAAACTATGCAACAGATAAAGGGTTAATAACCAGAATCTACAAAGAGATCAAGAAACTCCACAACATCAAAACAAACAACCCACTTAAGAGATGGGCCAAGGACCTCAATAGACATTTTTCAAAAGAGGAAATCCAAATGGCCAACAGACACATGAAAAAATGTTCAAGATCACTAGCAATCAGGGAAATGCAAATCAAAACCACAATGAGGTTTCACCTCACCCTGGTTAGAATGGCTCACATTCAGAAATGTACAAACAATGGATGCTGGTGAGGATATGGGGAAAAAGGGACACTAACCCACTGTTGGTGGGAATGCAAATTGGTTAAGCCACTATGGAAGTCAGTCTGGAGATTCCTCAGAAACCTGAATATAACCCTACCATTCAACCCAGCCATCGTACTCCTTGGAATTTACCCAAAGGAAATGAAATTGGCAAACAAACAAGCTGCTGCACCCTAATGTTTATTGCAGCTCAATTCACAATAGCTAAGACCTGGAACCAACCCAAATGCCCATTAACAGTAGAGTGGATAAAGAAATTATGGGACATGTACTCTATAGAATACTATACAGTAGTCAAAAACAATGAAACCCGGTCATTTGCAACAAGATGGAGAAATTTGGAAGACATCATGCTGAGTGAATTAAGCCAGTCCCAAAGGGACAAATATCATATATTCTCCCTGATCAGCGACAACTAACTGAGCACCAAAGGGGAAACTTGTTGAAGTGCAATGGACACTATGAGAAGCAGTGACTTGATCAGCTCTTGTCCTGACGGTTGATGTACAATGTAATACTTTATCCATTTTAGTATTTTTTTTTGTTCTAGTACCATTGGTTGAACTCTGTAATTAACACACAATTATTCTTAGGCTTTTAAATTTTAACTGAAAAGTGATCCCTGTTAGGAATTTGGAAAACATTATGCTGAGTGTAATAAGCCAATCCCAAAGGGACAAATACCACTTGTTCTCCCTGATAGGTGACAACTAACTGAGCACCAAAAAGGAAACCTGTTAAAGTGAAATGAACACTAGGAGAAACGGTGACTTGATCAGCCCTCACCCTGACTGTTGATGAGCAACTTAATATGTTATCCCTCTTAGTATTTTTTTTTGTTTGTTCTACTTAATACTTTTGGTTGAATACTGTAATCAATACACAATTCTTCTTAAGTGCTGAAACTTAACTGAAAAGTGATCGCTGTTAAATATAAGAGTGGGAATAAGAGAGGGAAGAGATATGCAATTCGGGACATGCTCAAGCTGACTTACCTCAAACGGTAGAGTTAGAAACATACCAGGGGATTCCAATTCAATCCCATTGAGGTGGCATGTACCAATGCCATCTCACTAGTCCTGGTGATCAATTTCTGTTCACAATTGATCATAATGATAGGACCAAGAACCAAAGGGATCACATAAACAAGAATAGTGTCTGCAAATACTAGCTGATAGAATCAAAAAGGGAGAGAACGATCCAACATGGGAAGTGAGATACACAGCAGACCCATAGAATGGCAGATGTCCTAAACAGCACTCTGGCCTCAGAATCAGCCCATAAGGTATGCGGATCTGGCTGAAAAGCCCATGAGACTATTTCAGGCATAGAAAGCCAAGACACTCTGGGGAAAAAAAAAAAAACCTAAATGAAAGATCTCTGTGAGTGAGATCCCAGTGGAAAGAATGGGTCATCAAAGGAGGTACCTTTCTCTGAAGGGAGGAGAGAACTTCCACTTTGACCATGGCCTTGTCTAAATATGATCAGAGTCAGTGAACTCAGGGGGCTTCCATAGCCTTGGCAGCTCATGACAAGAGCCTAGGGTGATTACTGATGCCATAAACAAGAGTGTCAATTTGTTAAGTCAACAACAGGAGTCACTGTGCACTTACTCCTCATGTAGGATCTTTGTCCTTAGTGTGCTGTACATTGAGATTTAATGCTATAACTAGTACTCAAACAGTGTTTTTCACTTTATGTTTCTGTGTGGGAGCAAACTGTTGAAATCTTTACTTAATGTATGCTATACTGATCTTCTGTATATAAAGAGAATCGAAAATGAACCTTGGTTGAATGGAAGGGGAGAGAGAGTGGGAAAGGGGAGGGTTGCGGGTGGGAGGGAAGTTATGGGGGGGGAAGCCATTGTAATCCATAAGCTGTACTTTGGAAATTTATATTCATTAAATAAAAGTTTAAAAAAAATTAAAAAAAAAGATACGCCAAGTTTTTTATATCTAGATAAATTTCTCTTTTTTAAAGACATATTTATTTATTTGAAGGTTAGCGTTACACAGAAAGAGAAGGAGAGGCAGAGAGAGATAAATATTCCATCCGATGGTTCACTCCCCAATTGGCCACAATGCCTGGAGCTGCACTGATCCAAAGCCAGGAGCTAGGAGCTTCTTCCAGGTCTCCCAAGTGGCTGCAGGGACCCAAGTACTTGGGCCATCTTCTACTACTTTCCCAGGCCATAGCAGAAAGCTGGATTGGAAGTGGACCAGCTGGGAATTGAACCTGTGCCCATATGTGATGTTAGCACTGTAGGCGGCAGCTTTATCCATTAAGCCACAGCACCAGCCTGCTTAATACCTCTTGTTTCACTTGTTGCCTTATGCTAGTGGAGATAAATCAACAGTTTGTCCTTCCTGGACATAGTCTTTGTTTTCTGAAGCCTTATTTTCAGCATTATTTGTATTAGCTTATGCTTTTTCTCTCCATAGGTCTTCTCCTCATTTACCAAGTTCTGAAGCCCCAGGAAGAGATTCAAGAGCTAATTTAAGAGCCTAGGCCAATTTCTTCATAATCCCAGCATCTATTATGGCTTGAAATCATGCTGACGTTTGCTTCTCAAGCAGCTAAACAAAATGATCACCATTTTTTTCATTTATTCATGCAATAAATATTGATTATCTAGTATTGCGATTCTCTATGCTAAGTACTGGGAATGCAACAAGGAATAAAAGCAAACATTTCTGCTTTTTTAGAGTACAGAATTTGCAAGGAGTGAGAAGCAAGAAAAATTAAAATTGCAAGAAAAAATGAACTTACTTTTAGAATATAGGGGAATGAAAGATTTGGGAGTACAGATGATAGATCTTCTAATGCTGTTTCAGGAAATTGAGGGTCAAGGAAAGTTTTGTGGTGAAGTGATATATGAATTGAAACTGGACAGGACAGCAAAAACTTAAGTGGAGGGGTGAAAGCAATGCTTAACACTCTTGATGTTCTCTGGAAGATACTTGTGCTGGCCTGCTTCTTTCCCTTTAATCTGTCTCCAATCCATCTCAACTCTTACCTAGATATTTGTTACAATTTATTTTGGCTTCTTCATAGTTTTAATTCACAGTTAGGTAGGATTACTAACATTCCCCTGGGTTTAACCCAGAAAAATAAACAAACTCACCCAGGTTCACTTGTATATTCTATAACTATTGTCTGAGTCCTGCTTTGGAAACCAAACCTGAAACCAGATAATATTCATGTTGTTTCAAGTTTCACCATCAACAATTCACATGATACCAGGCTCAATTCATGTATAATATAAGCAGGTGTAAAATTTCAGCAACAAGTCACTATAGACATATGTTGGATGAGCCTTGAACTTGGCTTCACCAAAATGATTTGAGCTTCTACAGAGAAAACATTTCCATTTGTCATCACTGCAAGTATCCTTGCCTCCACCACGTACACCAATAGCCACTATAAAACAAACATTTCCTGATTTCCAAAGCACAGACAACACATGTACCATCTCCAAACTGACAGCCTGGTATGTTGAGGCATAATAATGGCCAGCCACAAAGCTTAGTGAAAACTAACACAACGTTTTAGAATAATGGGAGATGATGAATTGGATCGGCAATGAGGACTTAATATGAGATTTTAAAAACCACTAACATATGAGGAAACTTTCCAATTTACAGCAGTGTGGAAAGTAATGCAATAATATGTTTGATTAGGAAGCACTTCGGGATGTATTAATGTAAGCACTTAGCAAGTCTCTCAAACATACCATTCTGCAATGAGCATATAGATTTTTTCAAAGATATCCCTTTCCACTTAGGTTGTACTCCAGCTGATTGCTCTAAATGCAGAGGAAGTTCTACAAGCTCTTTTATTTTACGTACACTAAATCTGATCTCTTGATCCTAGTTTGTTTTGCTATTTTTAATGAAAAAAAAAAACACTTCAACCTCTGTATTTCTTCAAAAGCTGTGCACATCAGCTTCTGAAAGTATCTTTCCTTTTTGAATCTTTCTAAAACTTTCATTTAACACTGTATCTTTTGCCTCTTATTCTCTTGGGATCTTGATTTACTTCAAATTTAAAAGAGCAAAACATTAAATCAGGTAATAAATCAATAATTATAGTTAACCTGGAAATATGGATGTTTAATTAGTCTTGGCAAAGTTTGAGTTAAGTTATTTAAAACAGTGAGCAACCCTTAATATCCAGGTACAAGAAATGTGAAAACAGCACACAGGAGGTAAAAAAAGACAAGAAAAAAACTTGTTTCTGTAAATAAAAATGTTAGGAAAGCATGGCAAACTTCAGAAGTCTTACCAAGACTTGGCACTACATGTGAAATTGGGAAAGCAGGAAGAGAAAAAAACTAAAAATGAGAAAAGTTTTCAAATGTAAGCTTAAACATAGGTTCATCATGAGTGGGCATGAAATGAATGGAGGGCTGTCATCTCATTGCCACTATAATCTATTAGTAGAATGCATAGGAAGAGAAAGCATCCCAGAAGAAGGCAGTATAACTCTACAGGAAACAGTCTAGCAAAAGAAAAGTCTGTCACTTCAGAGTCACCAACTTGGGTATATACGCAAATCACCTGAGGAGCTTTTTGTAAAAAATACACAAGTCTGGGGGCCTGCATTGTGACATAATAGGTTAAGCTACTGCCTATAACACTGGCATTCCATATCGGCACAGCTTAAAGTCCCAGGCTGTTCCACTTCAGTTCCAGCTCCCTGTTAATGCACCTGGGAAAGCAGCAGAAGATGGTCCAATTACCTGGGGCCTCTGTTCCCATTTGGGAGACCTGGATAAAGCTCTTGGCTCCTGGCTTTGGCCTGACCCAACCGTGGCTATTTTGGCCATGTGCAGAGTGCACTGGTAGAGGGAATATCTATCTCTTTCTCTCTCTCTCTCCGTAACTCTGCCGTTCAAGTAAATAAATCTTTTTGAAACGTACATATGCCTTGACTATTAATCTGAGAATCTAATTTGGAACTATATATTTCCACCAAATAACGTCATTTTTCTAATACCCGTAATAATTTTCTCACTTGTCATGGTTGATAATGATTCTTAAACTTGCTCCTTCACTATGTTTACAGTTTTCATTAACAGTTGGTATAATCTTCCCACAGATTCCTATTACCCTGGATGTGATGAAATTCTCTAAACCTTTGTCCCTTGGTGTGTTTGCTTCCTAGAACTGCCACAGCAAAGTGCCGCATACCAAGTAGCTTAGCACAGCAGAAAAGCATTTTCTCACAGCTCTGTAGACTAAAAACTGAACATGTCAGTGTTGGTGGGGTTGAATTCTTCTGAGGGTTGTGAGGGAGAATTTGTTCTCTGTCGCTCATGGCTTCTGTTAACTTGCCAGAAATATTTGTCATTCCTTGAATAATGTCAGCGTAACTCCAACTTTCACATGAGATTTCATATATGTTTTTCTATGTTCAAATTTCCATTTTTTTAATTTTTTTTAACTTTTATTTAATAAATATAAATTTCCAAAGTACAGCTTATGGATTACAATGGCTTCCCCCCTATATCGTCTCTCCCACCCGCATCCCTCCCCTTTCCCACTCCCTCTCCCCTTCCATTCACATCAAGATTCATTTTCGATTCTCTTTATATACAGAAGATCAGTTTAGCATACATTAAGTAAAGATTTCAACAGTTTGCTCCCACACAAACATAAAGTGAAAAATAATAGATGATTTCTTTAATGATGATGAAATCAGATCAGACCTATTGTCATGTTTAATCCCAGTGAGAGTCAAGTTGGGAATTGCTAATTTCTTCTTTTTTTTTTTTTTTGACAGAAGATCAGTTTAGTATACATTAAGTAAAGATTTCAACAGTTAGCACCCCCATAGAAACACAAAGCGAAATATATTGTTTGAGTACTCATTATAGCATTAAGTCTCAATGTACAGCACATTAAGGACAGAGATCCTACATGAGGAGTAAGTGCACAGTGACTCCTGTTGTTGACTTAACAAATTGACACTCCTGTTTATGGCATCAGTAATCTCCCTATGCACCAGTCATGAGTTTCCAAGGCTATGGAAGCCTTTTGAGTTCACTGACTCTTATCTTGTTTAGACAAGGTCATATTCAAAGTGGAAGTTCTCGCCTCCCTTCAGAGAAAGGTACCTCCTTCTTTGATGACCTGTTCTTTCCACTGGGATCTCACTCACAGAGATCTTTCATTTAGGGTTTGTTGTTGTTGTTGTTGTTGTTTTGGCTTTCCATGCCTGAAATACTCTCATGGGCTTTTCAGCCAGATCAGAATGCCTTTAGGGCTGATTCTGAGGTCAGAGTGCTGTTTAGGACATCCACCATTCTATGAGTCTGCTGAGTATCTTGCTTCCCATGTTGGATCACTCTCCCCTTTATTTATTCTATCAGTTAGTATTAGCAGACACTAGTCTTGTTTATGTGCTCCCTTTGACTCTTAGTCCTTTCATTATGATCAATTGTGAACTGAAATTGATCACTTGGACTGGTGAGATGGCATTGGTACATGCCACCTTGATGGGATTAAATTGGAGTCCCTGGTATGTTTCTAACTCTACCATTTGGGGCAAGTCAGCTTGAGCATGTCCCAAATTGTACATCTCTTCCCTCTCTTATTCCTACTCTTATGTTTAACAGGGATCACATTTCAGTTAAATTTCAACACTTAAGAATAACTGTGTATTAATTACAGAATTAAACCAGTCATATTAAGTAGAACAGACAAAAAAACTACTAAGAGGGATAATGTATTAAGTTGTTCATTAACAGTCAGGGCTATGCTGATCAAGTCACCGTTTTTGTAAGGACACAGCCATATTGGGTTAAGGCCTACTCTACAATTGTCATCTGATATTGATCATCTACAAAAGATGCTTTCCAAATAAGATCACCTTCACAGGTACTAGATGTTAAGATTTTGGCATCTTTTTAGGAATGTGGTTGAGGACACTTGAACCCATAACACTATGATCCTTCATTTGTTCAAGCTATAAATATTTACAGATTAGAATCTATGATTAAGGCCTGCCCTAGGCAATGGATGTGTCAGGATTAACAAGACAACTTTGAGATGATTGAATTTCTCTATTAGATATTGATATCAGGCTACTCTTTTTTTTTTTTTAAGATTATTTACTTATTTGAGGGGAAGAATTACTGAGAGAGGGAGAGACAGAGAGAGAGAGGTATTCCATCTGCTGGTTCCCTCCCTAAATGGCCACAATAGCCAGAGTTGGGCCTATCTGAAACCAGGAGCCTGGAGCTTCTTCTGGGTCTCCCATGTGGTTGTAGCCCAAGCCCTTGGGCCATCTTTTATTGCTTTCCCAAGCCATTAGCAAAGAGCTGGATTGGAAGATGAGCAGCCAGGATACAAACAGGTGCCCATATGGGATGCCAGTTCCTCAGGCTGAGGCTTAACCTACTACGGCACAACACTGAATCCTATATCAGCATGTTATATAAGGCTAAGGAACACACTGTATTCCTATGAAGAATTAGCTCATCAATTAATTCACTCATTGATCATTTCTGGCATGCAGAATATTGTCTTAGGAGCCACATAAGAAATAAAGAATAAAGTAGTTCCTGACCTCAGGGTGCTTAATATTGTGAGATACATGCAAAAGACAGAAATGTATATTACATAAAAATAAAAGAGGAGCATCTAAGTGAAGTAAGAGAAGAATTGCTTTCAAGGGGAGAGCTCACTTGATATGTGTCTTCAAGGGCATGTAGAAGTCAGAAGGGGACAAGGAATGAAGGGTGGTCTAGGCATGTAAGAGAAAATGTATAAAAAGAGGAGAGAAGAAAGAGCATTAAAAGTATGGAGAAGCATGAGTAAATCTATTTGTTGTCATTATTGTTGTTTAGAAGGGAGAGTATGGACTTGGGAGTATGAGATAAAGAGGTCATGAGCAGCACCTTAATCCAGGCATTAGGGGAGCAATGATGCTGGATGTGTGCTTCAGGAAGCTAATTTCAAGAACTACATGGCAGGAAGGAGACAAAGCTGGAGTTCTGAAGGCCACTATGATGAGGACCTGAAGTAAGGCAGAAGCGGGAGGGTGGATAAGGAGGGCAGACAGTTTCTGGAGATGTCAGTGGGACAGATCAAATTTACATTAACCAATAAAATATGGCAGTGGGAACAAGGGAAGAGTATGAACCTAAACCTACATATTATCAGAGAAGCCAAATATTATTGTCTGCTTACAGATGCTTCAAATTCATGCTGTCTACCTGAAATGTGCTTCCTTACATAATGAAGAAAGAGCTCATGCTTTAAAATTCAGCTCAGCATCATGACTGGAAAACTTTCCCATCTATCTCTCTTTAATCTTTTCCCATAGTAGCTTTTATGTCCATATTCTTACGAACTTTATTTATAAAAACTCTGAAATAGCAAACTCCTACTCCTGGCATAGTGATTGAATCATAATAAATTTTAAGGAGCATTCATTTATTGAATTAATGTGCTTGATCTACTTTTCAACCAGCCCATACAAGATTGACAATTATGATAGGTTTCCATTAAAATAAATTAACAATAAAATTGTGTATGTTAGAAGAGTTAAGCTAAAGTTATCAAGAAATACTGATAATTCTAGCTAAATATAGGATCATTCTCTCTTGTATTTGATGGAACTTAATTACCATTAGCACTTAGCTATTACTTTATTAGGAATGAAGAACTAGGACTTTGTATTTCAAATGTGAGTGGATTGAACACACCCTCTCAAAATACAGCCACAGCACAATTCTCCTTTCTTTTATTTGTTTTCCCAGCACATGGGAAATTGACTTCATCCCTTTTCCCACATTTCCATTTCAGATGAGCTTTTAGTGTGTTAAGGAAGTTAGTTGCTGAAGAAACTACAA
The DNA here is from genome assembly GCF_964237555.1 of Oryctolagus cuniculus. NCBI lineage: Eukaryota > Metazoa > Chordata > Mammalia > Lagomorpha > Leporidae > Oryctolagus > Oryctolagus cuniculus. Next base: position 37,563,065 of record NC_091432.1, read on the forward strand.
CATTCTCCCAATGGTTAATGCTGGAAACACATCCAACCCAGCTTCTTTTAACTTTGGTTCCAATGATATTACAGGAATCTATGAATGAAAGGAAAATGTTTTGAAATCCAAGTCTCTTTAATAGCCCAAGCAATCATCAGTAAATTGCAGACTTTACAGGTATCATTTTCAGTAAGGGTCAGGAAAATTCATTCATTAGAATTACGGGAGATAAAAATTTAAACGTCTCTGTAATATTTATAGGAAAAGTGTCATCACTATAAAGCGGCCTTAAATCACATTCATTCATTATTAAGCACTCCTCTACATTTCTGAGTGAAGTTTCTAATGGGATGAATCTGTTCAGCTGCAATAACATCATGGCTATCTATTTATAGCCAAGTTGTCTTTGGTTATGGAAGTGCCTTTTTGGTTGGGAATTAAAACAGGTTTTCCCTTTAAAGAGAGACATCAAACTTTAAATGAATGTAACCCATTGATTAGTAAATAAGAGTTCATTAAAATTGGAAACCCCTAATAATTATAACTATATAATACGTGGCACCAAAGTATGATACTACTGTTTATTGTCCAAATTTCGTTGAGTTTTATTTCATTTGTTTATAAGAGATAGTGTTGCATTTTCTATTAAAAATGGGAGGATGGGGGCAGAGCCAGGAACGGAAGGATTCATGCTTGTAGGTGAATATCAGGTTGACTGTTCCCACTTGGTCATTAAGCACTCAACTCTTGAGGTCAAGCCTGCTTGACTATTCTCTCCTTCTATCATTGAAGACCAATTATCATCCTATTAATGCCCATTTCCTCCTCACATACACCTGAGCTTTTGACAATAATATCCTCCTTAAAACTGTATCATTCATAAATTGAGAACATGCTGTTTAAATACACAGAACTGAAGACACACCCATACATCTGTTCATTTCCTATTCATAAATGATATCACCTATGTAATTATTTGCTATTCAATTTGCAAAATTGTGCCTTTTGCTAAGAAAGCCTCAGGGTACAATCAAATCATTAATTATGATATGTAAAATATTTAAAGCCAGTGACAGCACTAGTGAAACACAAGAAGAACACAGCAGGAGCAGAGCTTAAAAATAGCAATAGGCAACATTCTTTGCCTGTACTTCACTATCCCAATTACACAGATAATTCAGGCATGAGCAAGGATAATTGAGTCATTGCACTGCAGTGCTGTGAAGTTGAAGATCTGGTCAAAAACTAGCATCCATCAGGGCTGATGGGGATCTTCTTTTAAAGATATCCAAAGGCTAACAAATAGATTAGTGAGAAGACTAATGAAATGCACTCTCATAAATTGATAGGAAATGTTCAATTTCAAACAATGCATATTTATTCAAGCCATAACTCTTGTTAGAATGATTTAATAAATCTGCTAAACTTCTATTTCAAGCAAAAATTGAAGATTGAGCCAGGAGTCCAATCAAAGAACTTCCAAGAGGTATACATATAAACACACACAAAAAAAACAAGGGGTCCAGTGCTGTGGTACAGTGGATAAAGCCCCACCTGTGACATGGGCATTCCATAAGGGCACCGGTTCATGACCTGGCTGCTCCACTTCTAATCCAGTTCCCTGCTAATGGCCTGGGAAAAGCAGCAGAAGATGCCTTAAGTGTCTGGGCTCCTGCCATCCATGTGGGAGACCCGGATGATGCTCTTGGCTTTGGACTGGCCTAATACTGTCTGTTATGACTATCTAGGGAGTAAACCAGCAGATGGAAGAACTCTCTCTTTCTCTCTCTTGCTCTTTCTCTCTTACTCTCTCAAATAAATAAATCTTTTTTATCGACTGGCACTGTGGCATGGTAGATAAAGCCGCTGCCTGCAGTGGTGGCATCCCATATAGGTGCAAGTTTGAGCTCTGGCTGCTTCACTTCTGATCTAGCTCCCTGTTAATGTGTCTGGGAAATCAGTAGAGGGCAGCCCAAGTGCTTGGGCCCCTGCTCCCATGTGGGAGACCCAGAAGAAGCACCTGGCTCTTGGCTTTGGTCTGGCCCAGTCCTAGCCATTGCAACCAACTGGGGAGTGAGCAAACAGATGGAAGATCTCTCTCTCTCCCCTCTCTCTCTAATTCTGCCTTTCAAATAAAGTAAATAAATCTTAAAAATAAATAAATCCTTTTTAAAAAAAATACATGAGTAATGACTATCTTTTTTGAAAGCTTTTTACCCTTTATATTGGAAATGATGTTCAAAGAAAGTTAACAGGAATCCTTAAGCAAACCAACAAAACTATTTTGAAATTAGAGTGGTAAAAAGGTAATGATGCCTTAACATACATTAAGTAAATATACGTAATCCTTACAAATATCTCCATTAGGTGGGTCTTCTGCAAATGAACCACTTGGTGCATTGAGAAGATTTAAATCAAAGCCTAATTCTGCACCTCTAAATGTTTAAAAGATTACTTTTCATAATAATTAGTTCTCTTTTCCTATCTAATTTCTGATATCAGACTTTTATTGGCAGTTTTTCCCCCTGGCAATGGATACCCAAACATACTAAATCAGTAATTAAGACTCAGAACTCAATGTGTTCATGTTCATGTGTTTCACATTGGTTTTCTACCACAGTCTGCCATCCCCCCATGCAAACATAACCAGGCACACAGACAGTCAGGCCTCCACGCCCACCTTGCTTATCCCCTTCTGTGCATGCAGCTGTCAGCATCGTCACTCATCTAAATATTCTAGTACTACCTTATCCCAATGCTGAAATGTTTTTGTTGATTTATCATAATTCTTGTCTACAATGTTGATTTCTCTATTGAAAACTCCTCTAGAAGTGAACTTTCTTTTAACACCTTTTTATCCTAATTTATCAGTTATTTTTCCCTTTTCTTAAAAGATTCTTTTAACTCACTATTCCAGGCTCAGCCATCAATTTACAGAGCAGTTAGTCTTTCCAAGAATTATGAATCCAGTGACTTTTTTTGAGAAAATTAAGGATAAAGTATATATGAGACTGATCCTGAGATTCCATGTTATATTATAAAGAAGAGAATCAAAAATCTATGAATACTAGAGATTATGTACTATAATATTGTTCATGCTTTTCCCAGAGCAAAGTTTGTAACTTTAAGGAAAATACAAACTTCCATAATCATACCCATCTCTCTACACCAATATGAATCCCCAGACTAATATACAATCTTCATTTCTATATCTTGGTCTCCATTGGGAATTAATTTTTCATCTGGATATTTTTCCACATACCAAGTTTGTGAATTCTTCAGGGATTATTTTCCTTTTGCATTTAAAAAATGAATCATAGTACACAGTGTTCCTGGGAACAAATTCATATAACTCAGGGTACACCACATCATAGTTACAGCAGACCCACCATATACAATCACCAGGGTATAAGACAAAGCTCATTCTTTTTCACCATTGAGTGTATGAGCAACAAATCCTGAAAATATTTTTGAGTCACTCATTTCCCCACTTAATAGTGGGAACGTTTGATGGAAACCAAATATCCACTGCAAAGATCTCTGTATTTCTGCCAAGTGCAATTGGTCCTTGCATTCCTTCGTAGTGTTTGTGCTATTTGTCATGCTGGTTCAGTGTTGGGTATTTCTTAGCTCTCACATTGACACTTAAAGAAGTACTCAGAGCTTGGATGTACTGCTGGGAACAGAAGCCATCCTACAGAAATAGACACTTCTTCTACCCTGTTATTTTACCTTATTTTTAATTTCCATATAACAATTGTACATACTTATGAAGTACAGTGTGATAATTGCATACATATATACAATGATCAAATAAGAAAGAGTTTCAATCTATTTAAACATTCATCATTTCCTTGTGTCTAGAATATTAAAAATTCTCTCTACCAGCTATTTTGAAATATACACTTAATTTTCTGTCAACCTAATTGTCTTACTGTGTTTTATAATGCTAGAGATTTTCCTTCACATCCAATTGCAAGCCAATATCCATTAACATCATCTCTCCATCCACTCCATCCTCCTGCTCTTCCTAGCCTCTAGTAACCACTATTCTACTCTGTTTCTATTAGATCTACTTTTTCTGCTTCCACATCTGAGTGAGAATATATGGTATTTGTCTTTCTATGCCTGGTTTATTTCGCTTAACTTAATGCTCTGCATTTTAATCCATGCTGCAAATACAAGATTTCATTCTTTTATGGCTGAACAATATTCCATTATTTATATATACCACATTTTATTTATCCATTCATCCATTGATGACTCATAAGTTCATTCCGTGTCTTGGCTGACACGTATAGTGCTGAAATAAATATAGCAGTGCAGGTGTGTAATATAATGATTCCATTGATTTTTGATATAAATATATACATATATATACACACAATAGTGGAATAGATGGATCATATCAATTTTTATTTTTAGGTATCTCCATACTGTCTTCCATAATGGCTATACTAATTTACATTCCTGCCAACAGTGAATAAGACTTTTCCTATCTCTGCAATCCACTAGCACTTGTTATTTTTCATCTTTCAGCTATTTGAGCCTTCTTCAAGGCTGAAGTTGACCACACAGGGGAAGGCATACTTCACCTAGGGCCCCAGAGGTGTGTTTAATATCTTTAAGTGAAAACCCCTGCAACTTTCATTGCTGTGTGAATGATGTAAAATCGCTTTCATGATGCTAATGCAGTCAGAGAAAGGGCGGTGATGCCTCACAAGACTGTATTCAGAGGCAGACAGAGTCAAATACATGAAAAGCAAATCAGGAAGAGAACTAAGCCTGACATTCAAGGTAGAACACAGAAGGCTTGAGTAGGTCTGCAAAGGATGGGGGAGTAGTTATGGCACACTGCTCGACAACTAGAAATGAATAAGGCAGGGACTTTTCGCAGTATGGGAATCAGAAGACCAACAGTATCTTGTGCATAGACACGCATTCAGAAAGGACTCTGTTTGGAAATATTGCTTGGAAATTCTTGTAATCTCCCACAAGTATGAAAAAATGCCAGATAAGTTGGCACTTGATTGAAAACTTTTCAAATAGCTTTGCCAGTCTGGCCCAAATCAATTAGAATTAATTTCTTTCAAGTAGAAGTTAATTTGATAAGGGAAATACAGAAGAATCTAGGCAGAACAAGAATTAATATATTGACACTTTTCTCTGCACTAGCATATATCCACACACATAAATATGCATGAGATTTGAAAACTAGAAATCCAATTGATGTTTACATGTTTTATGAATATTTTAAGCAAAGACAAACTCTGTATTCTGATATACCTTTCACACGTGGAAACTGTCCTATTCTTTCCACCATACCACATCAGCATGTTGGCCACTCCTTTAGAAGAGACCAACATTGATGTTCTCTTGATCATAGTCAATTATTTTGCTCTCCCACTTGTTCCACTTTATGAAAATAAGTGATTATAAAGTCAATGATACAAAATACTCTAGCCTAAAATATCTGTATCTTTGAAGAGTTTTTTTTTTTTATTTTCAAATTGATACCTGGAAATAAAACTGCAGCATTGTTACTGCCTGTGATGCCAGAAACCTATGAGCACCAGTAGGCATCCTGACTGCTCTACTTTGTGTACAGCTCCCTGCTGATGCACTTGGTTAGGCAGAAGAGGATGCTCCAGTCCTTGGGCCCCCATCATCCTTGTGCGAGCCTGGGATGGAGTTTCAGGTTCCCGGCTTTGGCCTGGCCTAGCCCCATCCATTGTAGCCATTTGGGGAGTAACTAGTGGAGGGAAGATCCTTCCTCTCTGTAACTCAGCCATTCAAATAAATAAATAAGTCTTTAAAAAAAAGAAAACAGCAGAATTTTCAGTCTTCCTCATAATTTTCATCTGAAGCTTATTGAAATTACTAAGTAGGGACAGGCATTTGGCCCAGTGATTGAGTCGCCCACATCAGCTACTGGAATACCTGGGTTCTATACCTGCCTCTGGCTCCTGATTCCAGCTTTCTGCTAACACAAACCCTGAGAGAGAGCAATGAGAACTGAAGTGACTGAGTTCCTGCTGCCTGCATGGAAGACAAAGATTGTGTTTCTGGCTCCCAACTTTGGCCTCCGTGCAGCCGCAGCTATTGAGATTGCTTGAGGAGTGAACAAATGCATGACAGCATGAGCACTGTCTCTCTCCCTCTTTGTCCTCTTTCTTCCCTCTCAAATCAGTAAACAAAATTAATACATACATAAAAAGAACATTTATAAATTAACCATAATTTTTACCACAGAGAAAAAACATGCTGACCCTTGATAATTTTCTCTTAACATGTTCTTTCTAATATATCTAAAGGGAATCCTCAAAGGCCGCAAATAAATCTTTGGCATAGATACCATAAAGAATTATCCTTTCCTGCCTGCGCTGTGGCACAGTGGGTTAACGTCCTGGCCTAAAGTGCCAGCATCCCATATGGGCACCGATTCGAGACCTGGCTGTTCGACTTCAAATCTAACTCTCTACTATGGCCTGGGAAAGCAGTAGAAGATGGCCCAAGTCCTTGGCCACCTGCACCCATGTGAGAGACCCGGAAGAAGCTCCTGGCTCCTGACTTTAGTTTGGCACATCTCCGGCCGTTGCGGCCAATTGGGTAGTGAATCAGCGGATGGAAGACCTCTCTCTCTCTCTCTCTCTCTCTCTCTCTCTGCCTGTCTCTCTCTCTCACTGTCTCTCTCTCTCTCTCTCTGCCTCTCCTCTTTCTGTGTAACTCTAAATTTCAAATAAATAAATAAATAAATCTTTAAAAAAAAGAATTATCCTTCCCTTTCATAACCTATTCTTTCATATCCAATATGGCAATTTCAATTTTCAGACTTTATAATTTCATGTTATATACATACTCTGTGGCAAAGTAAAGAACACATTGAAATTAAACAGAATCAAGTGTATAGTGTGTGTGAAAATAGCTATTCCCAGAGTTATGAGGATTAAATAGGATAACCTATGAAAATACCTTCTATGATGCTGAGACTATTGAAGGCATTCAATAATTCCCCTCCATACTACTTGCTTTTCATAACATTTTCTACATGTACATTACCTGAGTTACTATGCTTTAGAGTAATGCCTGAGAATATTTACTTTGGAAGGGAAAAAAAGACAAATAAGAACTATGTATTCAATTCTTACTTCTGCTAAATGATCTTGGGAATGCCTTTAATTTCATTGTGGTTGTTATTTTCTCCCTCTATGAATTTAGAAAAATAATGCTTAACACCCAGTGTCGCAGTGATCATCAAATGTAACAGTGAGTCTAAACACCCTAACCCAAGCACTGACCCAATGGTAGATACTCAATCAGAGATATTTATTTTCATTTTTTCCCAAATTCCCCTAAGGTCATTGGCTACATTTCCTGCATGAGGAAGCTAAGGGCAAAGAAGTTAAGGGACTTCCTAGTTGCTAGAAAAGTGATGGAGAAGATGGGTAAGCATTTCTGACAAGTGGCTAAAGCTACCCCTTTCCCAGTTACAGGAATACAACATTGTGGTCTAGACATGTAAGAAAAAGGCATCTGGACTGCATTCCCCATTACTGGCAAGACCAATGGACTTAAATACAGTAAATAAAAAGCCTGAAATTTATTCACCTTATTAAGCCATATCATTCAGTGAAAAGCCCACAACTCATATACCGGATCAATTTCAACAAGGAACATGTACTAGTGAGAAAATCAGTTATAACTTATAATCTGTTGTGAAATTAGAATTGAGGAAAAAAGCAATGTTAATTCCTTTAGACAAACTTTACAGCTGATGGGACACCTCTGCAATGTCATTCAGATTGACCAACTCACCTGATACAATGCTGATTATGTGGACCTTACAGCATTTTTCTCTTGCTGTGCTTTCTGTCAGATTTCTCCTCCAGTTTGCCTCTCACTCCAACTAACGTGGGTATAAGAATCTATATCTGAATTATTTTCAATAAAGTTTAAAAGGGGCAAGCAAACATTATTATTTAGATACCTACTGTGAATGCCTCTTTGTTTGGCTTAATAATTATCTTGTTAATAAACTAGTATATGGAAAACATTGTGATTTGCCCATCATTTTTGATCTATTATTAGCTGTGTGTTCACTGATAAGGCAGATGATAAATTTTGCAAATGACAATCTCAAATAATCTAAATAATGGCAAGATCCAAGTATCTACTGTTGAATCAACTACCTACAGCATCTACATATGCTTTAACACAACCTTATCACATTTTTCATGAGGTCATAAACTACTTAAGAATGAGTCATAGTCAAATAAATCTTTATTTTAAATGTTTAACAACAAAAATAAAAACTGACACATAAGTTGGCATTTAAAATGTTAGTTCTTTTTTTCCGGCAAGATGGCGGAATAGGAAGGGAGCACACTGATAGTCTGGGGAGAGATAGTTTAATAAAAGTGGAGATACTGCAGGTTCAAGGAAGAGTAGGGGAGGAAACAGCAGAAGAAACTCTTCTGGAACGCGTGACTCACAGCGGACCTGCGTGGAGAGCGTGGGAGCCCACAGTTCGGGACATCAGCGGCAGACTCAACACACCAGCGCTGGAACGCGAGGTGAGCCGAACCTCAATAGCCCGAGACACCGGCAGGCAAGCGGAGAGAGGAGACTAGAGGGAACGACCCCCGGGGGGGGGAGTTCACAAGGCTAACTGGAAGAGAGAGAGAGAGAGAAAAAAGGGTGACTAGTACGGACACGGGTTTCTCTCTCTCCGCTCACCTCTCAAGGGCGAGCAAGACAAAGAGCAGGCGCCATCTTGGACATACGTCATAAGCAGAGCGACCTCAGGTCTGCACCGGCCCTGAGCCTAGCAGAAAAACCTGACTCTGGGCGGGGCGAATTAACAGGAGATTAGGAGCTAGTAAATTTGTGGTGCTACTGAACTGAGACTGTGAAAAAAGAGACGGTGGGGGAGAGAACTCACGGAATTCACGTGAGCACTCTCCAGAGACGCTACAATTCCGTAACTTTGGCAACCCAGTGGGAGGCTGAAGGAGAATTTGAGCCCACTCTGAGGGCCGAACAGATTCCCTGTGTGGTCCTTGGGAAAGAGCTTCCGATCTCTGGCTCCTGTGGGTATATCATTTGCCTGCTAACTACCTCCAACTTCGTTCAGCTGTGCGGAATTACTTCCCTTTTGAATCAAAAAAAAAAAAAGAGAGAGAGAGAGAGATTTACCACGCCTAACCTGGGAGTGTCACCTTTGGCACACCAAACAGAGCTCTCAGGCCACACCCATCTCAAGCCCTAAGGCTCCATCAAAAACAGATAGTCCACTTAATCTAGAGTCATAGTATAACAAGAAAAAGCACCACAGTGAAGAAACCAAATATCTCCAATATGCCAAATAACAAACGCAAAAACCGAGGTAATAAAAACAAGGAACTCACCATGACGCCCTCAAATGAAAAAGACACCCCAATTCAAGATTATGAAGATGATGACATAGAAGAAATGCAAGAAGCAGATCTCAAAAAATTGATAAGAACATTAAGAAGTTCTCAAAAACAAATTCTGGAACTACACAAATCCTTAATGGACAAGATAGAAAATCTCTCTCGTGAAAATGAAATATTAAGGAGGAATCAAAATGAAACGAAACAACTAGTACAACAGGAAACTGTGATAGTGACTGAAGTGAAGAATTCAATAGATCAAATGAAAAACACAATAGAGAGCCTTACAAACAGAATGGGTGAAGCAGAAGAGAGAATATCGGACTTAGAAGACAGAGAACAGGAAAGGATACAGTCAGACCAAAGAAAAGAAGAGGAAATTAGAAATCTGAAACATATTGTCGGGAATCTTCAGGATACTATTAAAAAACCCAACATTCGGGTTCTAGGAGTTCCTGAAGGCATGGAGAGGGAGAAAGGATTAGAAGGCCTTTTTAGTGAGATATTAGCAGAAAATTTCCCAGGTTTGGAGAAGGACAGAGAAATCCTAGTACAGGAAGCCCACAGAACCCCTAATAAACACGACCAAAAGAGATCCTCACCACGACACGTTGTAATTAAACTCTCCACAGTGAAACACAAAGAAAAGATCCTAAAATGTGCAAGAGAGAAACGTCAGATTACTCTCAGAGGATCTCCAATCAGACTCACAGCTGACTTCTCATCAGAAACTCTAAAAGCTAGGAGGGAATGGCGAGATATAGCCCAGGTACTAAGAGAGAACAACTGCCAGCCCAGAATATTATATCCTGCAAAGCTATCATTTGTGAATGAAGGTGAAATAAAGACTTTTCATTGCAAACAGAAATTGAAAGAATTTGTTGCCACTCGTCCAGCCCTGCAAAAGATGCTTAAAGATGTGTTACACACAGAAACACAGAAACACGGTCATCAATATGAAAGAAGGTAAAGGAAGGAAACCAAGGAAGGAAACCTCACAGCAAAAGATCACAGGGAATTCAAAGCATATATTAGAACTTATCTTTGGCAAATGGCAGGGCAAAGTTACCACTTATCATTAGTCACTTTGAACGTGAATGGCCTGAACTGTCCAGTTAAAAGACACCGATTGGCTGATTGGGTTAAGGAACAAAACCCATCTATTTGCTGCTTACAAGAAACACATCTTTCCAACAAAGATCCATACAGACTGAAAGTGAAAGGCTGGAAAAAGATATACCATGCCAACAGAAATGAAAAAAGAGCGGGCGTAGCCATCTTAATATCAGACAACATAAACTTTACCACAAAAACTGTTAAGAGAGACAAAGAGGGACACTATATCATGATTAAAGGATCAATTCAACAGGAAGATATAACAATTATCAATGTATATGCACCTAACTACAGGGCACCAGTTTATCTAAAAGATTTATTAACGGACTTAAAGGGAGACTTAGACCCCAATACAGTAGTACTGGGGGACTTCAATACTCCACTCTCAGAAATAGACAGATCATCCGGTCAGAAGATCAACAAGGATACAGTAGATTTAAACGACACTATAGCCCAAATGGATCTAACAGATATATACAGAACTTTCAATCCTACAGCTAAAGATTTTACATTCTTCTCAGCAGTACATGGAAGCTTCTCTAGGATTGACCACATACTAGGCCATAAAGCGAGTCTCAGCAAATTCAAAAGAATTAGAATCATACCATGCAGCTTCTCAGACCATAAAGGAATGAAGTTGGAAATTACCAACTCAGGAATCCCTAGAGCATACGCAAACACATGGAGATTGAACAACATGCTCCTGAATCAACAATGGGTCATAGAAGAAATCAAAAGAGAAATCAAAAACTTTCTGGAAGTAAATGAGGATAACAGCACAACATACCAAAACTTATGGGACACAGCAAAAGCAGTGTTAAGAGGAAAGTTTATATCAATAGGTGCCTACATCAAGAAATTGGAAAGACACCAAATAGATGAGCTTTCAATTCACCTCAAGGATCTAGAAAACCTACAGCAAATCAGACCCAAATCTAGTAGGAGAAGAGAAATAATTAAAATCAGAGAAGAAATCAACAGGATTGAATCAAGAAAAACATTACAAAAAATCAGCCAAACGAAGAGCTGGTTTTTTGAAAAAATAAACAAAATTGACACCCCATTGGCCCAACTAACTAAAAAAAAAAGAGAAAAGACCCAAATCAATAAAATCAGAGATGAAAAAGGAAATGTAACAACAGACACCACAGAAATAAAAAGAATCATCAGAAATTACTACAAGGACTTGTATGCCAGCAAACAGGGAAACCTATCAGAAATGGATAGATTCCTGGACACATGCAACCTGCCTAAATTGAACCAGGAAGACATCGAAAACCTAAACAGACCCATAACTGAGACAGAAATTGAAACAGTAATAAAGGCCCTCCCAACAAAGAAAAGCCCAGGACCAGATGGATTCACTGCTGAATTCTACCAGACATTTAAAGAAGAACTAACTCCAATTCTTCTCAAACTATTCAGAACAATCGAAGAAGAGGGAGTCCTCCCAAATTCTTTCTATGAAGCCAGCATCACCTTAATTCCTAAGCCGGAAAAAGATGCAGCACTGAAAGAGAATTACAGACCAATATCCCTGATGAACATAGATGCAAAAATCCTCAATAAAATTCTCGCCAATAGAATGCAACAACACATCAGAAAGATCATCCACCCAGACCAAGTGGGATTCATCCCTGGTATGCAGGGATGGTTTAATGTGCGCAAGACAATCAATGTGATACACCACATTAACAGACTGCAGAAGAAAAACCATATGATTATCTCAATAGATGCCGAGAAAGCATTTGATAAAATACAACACCCGTTCATGATGAAAACTCTAAGCAAACTGGGTTTGGAAGGAACATTCCTCAATACAATCAAAGCAATCTATGAAAAACCCACAGCCAACATCCTATTGAATGGGGAAAAGTTGGAAGCATTTCCACTGAGATCTGGAACCAGACAGGGATGCCCACTCTCACCACTGCTATTCAATATAGTTCTGGAGGTTCTAGCCAGAGCTATTAGGCAAGAAAAAGAAATTAAAGGGATACACATTGGGAAGGAAGAGCTCAAACTATCCCTCTTTGCAGATGACATGATTCTTTATTTAGAGGACCCAAAGAACTCTACTAAGAGACTATTGGAACTCATAGAAGAGTTTGGCAAAGTAGCAGGGTATAAAATCAATGCACAAAAATCAACAGCCTTTGTATACACAGACAATGCCATGGCTGAGGAAGAACTTCTAAGATCAATCCCATTCACAATAGCTACAAAAACAATCAAATACCTTGGAATAAACTTAACCAAAGACGTTAAAGATCTCTACGATGAAAATTACAAAACCTTAAAGAAAGAAATAGAAGAGGATACCAAGAAATGGAAAAATCTTCCATGCTCATGGATTGGAAGAATCAACATCATCAAAATGTCCATTCTCCCAAAAGCAATTTACAGATTCAATGCAATACCAATCAAGATACCGAAGACCTTCTTCTCAGATCTGGAAAAAATGGTGCTGAAATTTATATGGAGGCACAAGAGACCTCGAATAGCTAAAGCAATCTTGTACAACAAAAACAAAGCCGGAGGCATCACACTACCAGATTTCAGGACATACTACAGGGCAGTTGTAATCAAAACAGCATGGTACTGGTACAGAAACAGATGGATAGACCAATGGAACAGAATTGAAATACCAGAAATCAACCCAAACATCTACAGCCAACTTATATTTGATCAAGGATCTAAAACTAATTCCTGGAGCAAGGACAGTCTATTCAATAAATGGTGCTGGGAAAATTGGATTTCCACGTGCAGAATCATGAAGCAAGACCCCTACCTTACACCTTACACAAAAATCCACTCCACATGGATTAAAGACCTAAATCTACGACCTGACACCATCAAGTTACTAGAGAACATTGGAGAAACCCTTCAAGATATTGGCACAGGCAAAGAATTTCTGGAAAAGACCCAGGAGGCACAGGCAGTCAAAGCCAAAATCAACTATTGGGATTGCATCAAATTGAGAAGTTTCTGTACTGCAAAAGAAACAGTGAGGAGAGTGAAAAGACAACCGACAGAATGGGAAAAAATATTTGCAAACTATGCAACAGACAAAGGGTTAATAACCAGAATCTACAAAGAGATCAAGAAACTCCACAAAAACAAAACCAACAACCCACTTAAGAGATGGGCCAAGGACCTCAATAGACATTTTTCAAAAGAGGAAATCCAAATGGCCAACAGGCACATGAAAAAATGTTCAAGGTCATTAGCAATCAGGGAAATGCAAATCAAAACCACAATGAGGTTTCACCTCACCCCGGTTAGAATGGCTCACATGCAGAAATCTACCAACAACAGATGCTGGCGAGGATGTGGGGAAAAAGGGACACTAACCCACTGTTGGTGGGAATGCAAACTGGTCAAGCCACTATGGAAGTCAGTCTGGAGATTCCTCAGAAACCTGAAGATAACCCTACCGTTCGACCCAGCCATCCCACTCCTTGGAATTTACCCAAAGGAATTTAAATTGGCAAACAAAAAAGAGGTCTGCACCCTAATGTTTATTGCAGCTCAATTCACAATAGCTAAGACCTGGAACCAACCTAAATGCCCATCAACGATAGACTGGATAAAGAAATTATGGGATATGTACTCTTTAGAATACTATACCGCAGTAAGAAACAACGAAATCCAGTCATTTGCAACAAAATGGAGGAATCTGGAACACATCATGCTGAGTGAAATAAGCCAGTCCCAAAGGGACAAATATCATATGTTCTCCCTGATCGGTGACGACTGACTGAAGACCAAGAGGGAAACCTGTTGGAGTGAGGTGGACACTATGGGAAATGGTGCCTTGATCAGCATAGCCCTGACTGTTAATGAACAACTAAATACATTATCCCTCTTAGTAGTTTTTTTAATCTGTTCTACTTAATATGACTGGTTTAGATCTGTAATTGATGCACAGTTATTCTTAAGTGTTGAAAATTAACTGAAATGTGATCCCTGTTGAACATGGTGGTGGGAATGGGAGAGGGAAGAGATGTATAATTTGGGACATGCTCGGGCTGACTTGCCCCAAGTGGTGGAGTTGGAAGCATACCAGGGGATTCCAATTCAATCCCATCGAGGTGGCATGTACCAATGCCATCTCACTGTTCCAGGTGATCATTTTCAGTTCACAGTTGGTCATGGTGAAGGGACTGGGAGTCAAAGGGAGCACATAGACAAGTCTAGTACCTGCTAACGCTAACTGATGGAGTAAATAAAGGGGAGAGTGATCCAACATGGGAAGTGAGAATCTCAGCAGACTCATAGAATGGCAGATGTCCTAAATAGCACTCTGGCCTCAGAATCAGCCCTAAAGGCATTCGGAGCTGGCTGAAAAGCCCATGAGAGTATTTCAGGCATGGAAAGCCAAGACACTCTGGCAAAAGATCTCTGCGAGTGAGATCCCAGTGGAAAGAACAGGCCATCAAAGAAGGAGGTACCTTTCTCTGAAGGGAGGAGAGAACCTCCACTTTGACTATGAGCTTGTCTAAACAAGATAAGAATCGGAGAACTCAGAGGGCTTCCATAGCCTTGGAAACTCATGACTGGAGCATAGGGAGATTACTGATGCCATAGACAGGAGTGTCAATTGGTAAAGTCAACAACAGGAGTCACTGTGCACTTACTCCTCATGTAGGATCTCTGTCCTTAATGTGCTGTACATTGAGATTTAATGCTATAACGAGTACTCAAACAATATATTTCACTTTGTGTTTCTATGGGGGTGCAAACTGTTGAAATCCTTACTTAATGCATACTAAACTGATCCTCTGTAAAAAAAAAAAAAAAAAGAAATTATCAATTCCCAACTTGACTCTCACTGGGATTAAACATGACAATAGGTCTGCTCTGATTTCATCATCATTTTAAAAAATCATCTATTATTTTTCACTTTATGTTTCTGTGTGGGAGCAAACTGTTGAAATCCATACTTAATGTATACTAAGCTGATCTTCTGTATATTAAGATAATCGAAAATGAATCTTGATGTGAATGGAAGGGGAGAGGGAGTGGGAAAGGGGAGGGTTGTGGGTGGGAGGGATGGTATGGGGGGAAAGCCATTGTAATCCATAAGTCGTACTTTGGAAATTTATATGCATTAAATAAAAGTTTAAAAAAAAAATAAAAATAAAAAAATAAAATTACAAATATAAAAAAAAAAAAAAAATGTTAGTTCTTGCTACATTACCACGATATCTAACTCCTAATGGGAAATTGAAGCAAATGTGTTCAGCTACTTCCAAACTCAGATTCATAATTATTTTAAATTATATACAGAGAGTGGGCATTTAGCCTATTGGTTAAAACACTACTTGGGATATCCTGACCCATATCAGTGTGTCTGGGTTCAAGTCACAGGTCTGCTTCTGACTCCAGCTTTCAGCCAATGCACACCCTGGGATGCAGCAGGTGACCATGGTAGTGTTAGATCCCTGCTACCCACGTGGGAGACCTGTACTGAGTTCTTGCCTACTGATTTCAGCCTGTCCCAGTCTTGGCTGTTGTGGCTATTTCAGGGAGTGAACCAATAGATAGTTGATCTATTTATCGCTACCTTTCAAATAAATAGAAATAAATTTTAAACATTTTAAATGTGTTCATTTTAAGCCAATGTTTTTACTATAAAGAAGCTATTTTTATTTCAAGTTTTTTTAGCTAAAACTAACCAACACATATCTATTTGGAAACTCCGGAATTTACTCCAATAAATATCCCTTTTTCTACAGTGCTACAGCTTTACATGGAGTGTTGTTACAAGAATTCTATAATATAATATAATTCTATAATATGCATTTTCCATTATCTCTTTGAAGAAGTCTCATATGTGTGGATAGCAAAATTTTTTACACCAAAATAATTTTAACTTTAATTCCATTTTCCATAAACTTTATGAAGTACCCTCATATGTATTACAGACTGAATTGTGTCCCTCAAAAATTCACATTTTTGAAACCCTATACCCCAAAGTAACCATAAAAGTATTTAGAGCCATAGCCTGTAGGGAGGCAATTAAGGAAGAGACAGCAGGGCTCGCTCTCTCTTCTCCCTTCCCCTACACACAGGAAAGACCGTGCAGGGTACAGCCTGAAACCACCCATTTAAAAATCAGAAAGAGATGCCTCACAAGAAACCAATCCTGTGACACCTTGATCTGGAACTGCCAGCCTTGGAAAATGTGAGAAAATAAAATTACTTAAACCACCAAGTTGTTTTGTTTTTTTTTTTTTTTTTAATGGTAGCCAGAGCAGACAATATCTAGCTAGCTAACTATACATATAAATTGCCCCCTCTCCATGCTTTCCTTAATTTCTTCTCATCTGAGAGTACTTCAAAAAGTTCATGGTAAAACATAATTAAAAATTAAGCTTATTTTGGTGCAAATTTTGTGAAACCCACACACAATTTTTATGATGCACATTTCCCATGCACTTTTTGAAGACTTTTTGAAGCTGCTTCAATTCATTGCTTTGGGTAAGTCTGTAAATTATCTGCTCATGCATTCATGTGAGCAACAACCCTTTCCCATCCCAGAAGGCAGGTGATGGATACAAGCACCAGCAGCAGCAGGAGGTTGTCTTCAAACTGAAGTTCTCTGAGCCTCTGTTCACTTACCGCCTGACAGTGCACAAAGGGGAAAAAAAGGAAGACATTGTATTCTATATACTGGTCAAAGTATGGACACCAAGGAATTGTTTGGAAATTTATTTTCTCAAGTTAACATGTTTTCTCTAGTAAAGCAAGAGAAGGGAGAGGAAAATTTTTTTCTTTCAAAGCAAAGACCGTTGAAAAGTTTAGGAATCAAACCTTATCTTTCTGCAGTAGCAGAAAAAATAAAATGGCCAATACTTCCTAAACTATTTGTATATGCCAGGCACTGTGCTAGATCCCTGCCCTATTTTGTGTTATCTAAGCATAACAATTAACATTTACTTAACACTTAAAGAATCCAGATGTTATTTTAAGCACTTCTCATGTATGATGCCATATCTTTCCATACTGTAGCTATAATGCAGAAATACTAATTCTGTTTCATAAGTAAGGAGACTGCTGCTTTTGAGTACAAGTGACTTGTTGAAGGTGAAGCACCAATAACCAGGAGTGCCAGGATTCAATCCCAGGGAGTCTCTCTAATATGTGGACTTAGTGATTTAGCAGAAAGTGGGAAGGTAGAGAGAAACCCAGAGTCAGATAGTGTTACTCACTGTGGGATGCCGGATTTAAAAAGGACTACAAAGAACATCTCCAGGTTAAGCTGCTGCATCCAACACCAGCATCCCATATGGTTGCCGGTTTCAGTCCCAGCTCCTCCACTTCTGATCCAGCTCTCTGCTAATAGCCCGGGAAAGCAGAAGATGGCCCACATTCTTGGCAGACCTAGAAAACGCTCCTGGACCCTAATTTCGGCCTGGCCCTGCTCTGTCATTGCGGAAACTTAGGGATTGAACTAGTGGGTTGGAATCAATCTTTCTCTCTCTCTCTCTCTCTCTCTCTCTCTCTCTCTCTCTTGCTCTCCCTCTCTTGCTCACTCTGCATTTCAAGTACTTAAATCCAGCACCCTCCCACGCACACACCCCCATCTACATGCAAAGTAGTCAGTACCTTGGTAGGTAGAAATAGACTGAAGTCACAGTCCACAGGAGAGGAGACATTCCTCTGTGAGATGCAGAGGAAAGAGGAAGAGTAACCCATCACTTCCTCCTCACTTTCCTCCAAAATAAAAGAGCAGCCCCAGTCATACTACCCAAAGCCTAAATATTGTCAAATGATGCCAATATCTGAACTGGAACACGGAGAGGCTTTTGTGTAACTGTCTATTAACCAGAAAAGATGGAGGACTGTACATAAACTTCTAGTGATGTTGGGGATGGTAAATCAGAGACATGTCTGCTTATACTCTCTGGGAACTGATGCTGCTATGGAAACTAAATACGCCTCTTCTCACCCTTTGAGTTCCTTCGGCATGGAGATATTGTCAAGTTCTGCTATCACACGCTGGTTTGGAGAGGGACAGAATCAATGTAACCCAAGTCAGACTCCCAGATGAATAATCAGGAGAATTCCATGCTTCTTTGTTTGCTTAGAAGATTTTTTAAAAATTTATCTATCTACCTAGCTATTTATTTATTTATATTTTATTTGAGAGAGAGAGAGAAAAAAAAAAAAAGAGAGAGTGATCTCCCATTTACTGATTCACTTCCCAAATGCTTGGAACAGCCAGGACTGTGCCAGGCTGAGGCCAGGAGCCTGGAAATCAATACAAGTCTCCCACATGTGTGACAGGGACCTATATACTTAAGCCATCATTCTGTACTTCCCAGGGTGTGTATTAGCAAGCAGATGGTATTGGAAGTAGAACAAGACTGAAACCAGGTACTCCAGTATCGAATGTTGGTATCCCAAGTGACATCTTAACCACCATGCCAAATACCCAACCCTGTTTCATTTTTTTTTGTTTTGTATAGTATATACTGGTTTTGTTATGTGCTTCTTTTGCAGGGCCAGGGTTTAGGGATTCAAACCAGAGGAATGCCTGCTCGTTGTTGCTTCCAGCCTTGGTTTTCTGACTTCCCAGGGGCTCAGCCCACAGAACCTGCTGGATCTCCTGACACTTGACTCTCGGGAAGCAGCTTTCCTGCCCTGCTACAGAAAGGTTCTGGATATTGCATGAACACCTCAGCATCACAAGGAATTCATTATTTTCAGTGTCTATAGCCATAGCATTTTTCCTCTCCATGTTGACTTTGAAGGCAGCTTCAGAACATTGAAAAACATTTTTTTCTGTATTCTGCTCCCCAAAAGCAGGAACAAGATATATTTCTTTTCTCACCTGGCTAGATGTAAAATGCCATCAACAGCTAGTTTTGGAGAATTACATCAGTCCCTTGGGAATGGACGGCAGAGTTTGACACTGATTGTATCGAAATTTCTTTTGTGTCCACAGGAAGAACATTATCAAAATAATGAACATTTGTATTGTGGGCTAACTAAAAATAGTTTGTTGTTGTTGATGATGGTTTTTGTTGTCTTGTGCTTTTAATAAGCAGAAGGTTGTATATATCCAGGCTACTAACAAGACCCTTTCTGACTTCATCAGCCCTTTTCAAAAATATCCTTGTTTATTTTCCTCAGTAATCCACTCAACACCAGTAATGCTATGGAAACATTTTTGAAAAAAAAAAAAACTAACAAAAGTCAATTGACAAAAGCCTAGGAAATATAATTTCAGAATGCAACACAGAGATTTGAAACTACATCCTCCAAGGCTATAAGCAGTAAAGAGAAAACCCTCTTTGTGCAAGAAAACAAGTTTACTTACATTGTTAGAGAGTCTGTTCAGTTTAGGATAGATACTCTCTATTCTCCATTGCCTGGGTACAAAATGTGGTATGAAATTTGCAACCTCTCAGGTAAGGTTAGCACATATTAGCATCTCATTTGCACTAAGCAAGTTTTGAACACTTATCAAATCTAGAACAGTTGCTTGAGTTTGGTGTGTTAACAGCTGTAGTTGAGTTCCTGTTTTGCCTAGTAATGCTGTGCAAATCCATATGTTGTATATGTCAAAACTGAAGATAATTTTTCTTCTGATCTAATAAACAAACAAACCTTTCTCAAGGAGAATGTTCTACAGCACTGGGCCGACTGAAGCTATGTGTCTGTTGAAAAGTATTAAGATTCTGATAAAACACACCTGTGGGTTGTGACTGGCAGCATATGGCGTGCATATTTATGAAACACCACCTCACAAGGCGTGTTTTATTGCCTAGGAAGAGCAGAGTAAATGCTGATTTACCCTGAACAAGGAGGCACAGGATGGATTTATCTCAAGAGAGATCTTGTAAATCATTACAGCAAAGATAATTTCAATTATATGTGTAGACATTACAATGAATAACAGACCATCCTATGGCCCGAGTCTGAGACCTGGGACATAGTGTGAAGAAAAAAAAAAAAATCAACCCAGATGTGCTGGTCCAACCAGTGCTTGAGAATTGAGGTTTGATTTTCTGAGGGCTCATTACAGCACTTCCCTTACCAATCCTGTCCTCTAAATTACCACTGTCCACCAAGAAGTACAAGTAAGTCTGTTCCTACTTCCTGAGTTGAAACAAATATTAAATGGCATTTTATTAAAAATATCTATCACATAATTTATGCAATTAAATATTGAAAATAGCCTGAATGCCTAATGCAAAATTTTTCAAATTTACTGTGGTTTATCTAAAATATTATAATAAAAAGATACTTTTACCTAATAGATCACAGTACAATTCACAGTAAACATGGGAGTCTTCAAGAAGTCTTTGGAAAAGTAAAAAGATGTTTATTTTGATGCAACAAAAGTTGAAATCCATGTATAATTTTTCCTAATATGCATTTTCCATGAATGTTTTGAACATCCCTTGTATATTTATAAACTTGTAGATTAACAAAAGTTACAAAGAAACACACAGATTGTTTTTGTGTCTGGTTTTTTTTTTTGTTTGTTTGGTTTGGTTTGGTTTGGTTTTTTGTTTGTTTGTTTGTTTTTGACAGGCAGAGTTAGACAGTGAGAAAGAGAGAGAGAGAGAAAGGTCTGCCTTCCATTGGTTCATCCCCCAAATGGCCGCCACGGCTGGCGCGCTGCGCCAATACAAAGCCAGGAGCCAGGTGCTTCTTCCTGGTCTCCCATGCAGGTGCAGGGCCCAAGCACTTGGGCCATCCTCCACTGCCTTCCCAGGCCACAGCAGAGCTGGACTGGAAGAGGAGAAACCAGGACAGAATCCGGCGCCCTGACCAGGACTAGAACCTGGGGTACCGGTGCCTCAGGCGGAAGATTAGGCAGGTGAGCCGCTGCGCCGGCTTTGTGTCTGGGTTTTAAAAGAATTTTTGAAAGAGTTTGTCCTTTGTATTTGTCACATCTATAATGATTTTATAATATTTTCAAAATAAGAAAAATATATTATCTAAAAAAGAATGACATGTGTTTTCCAGAGACAAAAAAAAAGGTTATATTTGCAGAAATAATCCCTATGATGATGGTAGTAAGCAATCTGAATGGATTATAGCATTTAGATAACACAATACTATGCTGGTTAAAAGACATTGTATCTGAATCTTTCCTCTACTATTTACTTTATATAGTTTATTGACCTTGTTCCTGTTCCCTACTCTGCAAAGTAGAAGAAAAAAATCTACCTCATCAAGCTTTTGTATAAAACAATGTTTGATATTTCTTTGTATAATGCTTGTTACAAAATAGATATTCAAGAAATTTTCCACATTCAGTTTTATTGTATCATGTGAAGAGCCTGGAAAGAACATTTCTCAACTATTCTTCTCCACAATTTTGTTCCTTTTTAAAGAAAAACTATTTAAAACTTGGAAATAAGGCAAAAAAAAAAAAAGATGACAGTATTCCCTTTTGAAGTCATACAGGTGAATTGTTAAACAAGACTGTATGAGGGTTGATTCTTGCTATAGGGGAAGGCAACTATGTTTCATTTTTCAATTGCCCTGATTGGAGTTTAGATAAAGCAAGGTCTTAACGTGTAGAAGATGGACAAGCTGCAAATTTATTTTGTGCAGTAGGAAATATTACCCCAAAGGTCAAGATTTGCTTATACTGCAGGACATTAATCCATTTTGAACCTAATTTTACAGACTTTTTTTTTGAGCATTCTTTTAACTATATGTGTTTATATATATTTATATGTGGCTTTTTTCTCATTTTTTTTCCTTTGAACTAGGTTTGCCATCCTACTGTTTCCCTTATTAATGAGGTAAATAAATCTCAGGCATATGTTCACTATATATTTGTATGACAGCCATGTTTTTAACCTATTGAAAATTAGACTTTTACATTGATATTGGATATTTTCCAGTAAAGATTCATTCCTTGTGTTAAAAAACATTAGCACACATCCAACTTTCTAAGCATAAAATAACAAGTTTTATCAGTGATGAATATCTCAGCTGAAAAGGAAGATGTTACATGAGACTGGAGGGCAGGATGCCCAGATACTTCCTGGGGAGTTGCAGCCCTCAGAATGAGATACCCAGAAAATGCATCTGAAAGGTGATGATGGAGGTGTGCTTGGAACCACTGACTTCACAGGTATTGTACACCTGAGGGAATCTCACTCAAGACACAGTGCTTTTGGGCCTGTCAAGAGTGCTGGGGGACAGGGACAAAAGGATATACAAAATAAAGTGTTTGGGTACCAAAAGAAATGCTTTCCTACTTCAAAGTTTAATCTGGAACTCATCATGCCTCTGATATTCTCAAAGTATGGCCTAGGGATTCACAGGGGTACCTAAGAACCTTTCAGGCACAAGGTCAAGTAATTTTAATAAAAATGCTATGCTGGCGTATACATTTTCATTGAGTTGAAATTTATACCGCTAATGCAAAAGAACTGATAAGTAAAATTGCTTGAACTCTATCAAGACACTAAACTGTACCAGCTGTCACTACATTCATCACCACAGGGACTCATAAAAAGAAAGGCAGTTCCACTTAATAATGTCCTTGATAAAGCAACAAAATTTATCAATCTTATTAAATCTCAACATTGACTATATGTGCTTTCATCTGGGAAATATGCAGAAAGCCCTCCTACTATTGAAGTTGTCTGAAGAAAAAGCACTGTGTAATTGAGTTGTAAGCTGAATTAACTGCTTTTTTTTTCATGAATATTATTTTTAACTAAAGGAATGACTGACAAACTGCAGTTATTCAAATGTGGGGATGTGACAGTAATTTCGTCAAAATGAGTGAAGCAAGACCCTCACTTCAAGAAAAACAAGCAGAGGCATTTATTATCAATTAAAAACATTTCAGCTTGCAATAGTGTTAGGATTTTAGAAAAGCTGTTTTCACTGATGTATGGTAACTAACATATAGAGTACAAAAAATGTAATGTGTGGCCAGCGCGGCGGCTCACTAGGCTAATCCTCCGCCTTGCGGCGCCGGCACACTGGGTTCTAGTCCCGGTCGGGGCGCCGGATTCTGTCCAGGTCGCCTCTCTTCCAGGCCAGCTCTCAGCGGTGGCCAGGGAGTGCAGCGGAGGATGACCCAAGTGCTTGGGCCCTGCACCCCATGGGAGACCAGGATAAGTACCTGGCTCCTGCCATCGGATCAGCGCGGTGCACCAGCCGCAGCGCGCTGGCCGCGGCGGCCATTGGAGAGTGAACCAACAGCAAAGGAAGACCTTTCTCTCTGTCTCTCTCTCTCACTGTCCACTCTGCCTGTCAAAAAAAAAAAAAATGTAATGTGTGTGAGTGAAATTTAAATCTTGATATTTGATTAATGTTTATAGCCCTTGTCTATACTCCTGTAGAACAGTGGTCACTCTACTTTCTACTTGTTGAATTCTTTTATTTAGTGAAGGATTAAGTCTGTGATTACAAATTGAAAGCATGTTATTGCAAAAATTGAAAGAAAAGAAAAGAAAGAAAGAGGAGGGAGGGTAGGGAATATCATTATGTGCTTAAAATTGTAACATGAAATAAATGAAATCTATTCTCTTTATTTATACATTAAAAAGAAAAAAAAATTTATCCCCTAGTTGGAGCTGACAGCTTCCTAAAGATTTTTCTGTTGAAGTGAATAGTATATCCATTGATGCAGTTTTTTGTGCAGTATAATTAGAATCAACATAAAAGGACTAGCTACATGACTCAATGAACTAATATTTTTAAGTGACTTAAATATTACAAAAATTAAACATAAGTAAAGGATCTATTCAAGATAGAACAGTTGATTTAAATATACAAAATATCACCTGTCATGTGTTGGTATATTATCAAAGAAAAATATCCTCAGAGAAAGACTGACAAAAGACACAGATATTCAGAAAGACAATGAAAAAGAGGGAGAGAGAGAGAGAGAGAGAGGGAGAGAGAATGTGTTCCCTACTCTCCAAATCCCTCAGTGTCTAAGGCTGGCCCAGAGCTAAAGCCAGAAGCCAGGAATTCAATCCAGGTCTCTCATGTGGGTGGCAGGAACTCAACTTGAACCATCACTTACTGCCTCCATCACTACTGCACTAATAGGAAACTGGAATCAAGAGCTGGAGATAGTTACTGAACCCTGGCACTCCAATGTAGAATGTGAATGTCTTAACCAATTACAGCATTAGTGGCACAGAACAACACAGAGGAGCCATGTCCAAAAGTAACATTAGGTTATCCATTAAAATCCTCCGTGATCTGAAAAGTCTACTAATGTACTCCTCCCTTTTCAAAATACATGTGTTCATCTTCCCATAATGCAATCAAAGCCATGTATTGCCTTAAATTGAGTGCTGTTACAGAATCCAGCTGTCTTCTATTTAGCCAAAGAATTTAAAATAGTCCTAATCCTCACTAAGTATTATTGGCTTAAGAAAATATATTGAGACCTCAGTAAAAATGTTATCAGTGTTAACAGATAATGACCTTATATTTTAAGTTCTTAGTCATAATTTATAATATAGAAAGTATCAATGCACATGACCTTCATAACAAAAGCTCCTGGGGTTGTTCAATAATTTTTTTAAGAGTGTAAAGGGATCCTTAAATGAAAAAGTTTCAACAACATTGGTCTAAAATATAGAAGCAATAAATCTATCACTATATGATAATTAACATAGATAATACAGAGTAAGAGGGACAAAGTAATTTATATCAATTAGACTTTTTCTTCTAACAAGTTATATAATATCTTAATTCACTTAGCATGAAATGTTAAGATTAGCAACTTGCGCACTGCAGAGTTTAGAAATTATTTCATATACAAAAGTTTTGTGAAGTTTTTATAATTTAAAAAAACAATGAAACTACCATTTGATGAATAATTTTCATTTATAGAGTCTGAGAAGAGTTCATAGTAAGACTCCATTTGAATAAAGTGATTATTTTAAAAACATTTATTTTATGAGTATCCCCATAAAAGACTTTGCTGTATAGTACTGTTGATATTAAATCTACTTCTATGTGTTAATCTATGACCAAATATACACATGTACCTAAATTTACACAGATGTATGGAATAGGAGGCCAACGGGCTACATTTCATTTGCAAATGTATCCAAAATGGAAGCAACACCTTTATCAATATGGCAATAGAGCATTTATAACTTCTGTCATTGAGCTCCTTTATTGACTGTGCTTAGTTTTTTGTTTTGTTTTTCCCACCTGAACTTTCCATCACGGGATTAGATTTAAGTGCCAGGTGAAGCCTTGAGGTAATGAAGAGACCATCAAGTAATTTTATAATTTGTTTGGAAGAGGTTCATAAAATTTCTTCCTCCAATTTCCCAGTGTCCCTGAATTATAGCCTCAGGCAAAGGTCTGAAGCGCTATACATAAAGATCTCCTCCTGAAGTTAGCTCCTTCCATACACTGGCTATCACAGTTTAAAATAGATGTTTATATGTTTTTCAAAAGTCAGGAAAACAAGTCCTGAGAATCAGAATCCAATATGTTGAGCCATGATGGTTAACAGAAAAGAGGTAAAGAAAAGCCCACATATACCCAATCTGTCTGGTAATTGAAAACGTCTTTTCTCAGTTGCACAGCTAGTTCAGTTTTCATGACCAAGTCATTATAAAAATGTTGACTGGCGCCGCGGCTCACTAGGCTAATCCTCCGCCTTGCGGCGCCGGCACACTGGGTTCTAGTCCCAGTCGGGGCACCAGATTCTGTCCCGGTTGCCCCTCTTCCAGGCCAGCTCTCTGCTGTGGCCCAGGAGTGCAGTGGAGGATGGCCCAAGTGCTTGAGCCCTGCACCCCATGGGAGACCAGGAGAAGCACCTGGCTCCTGCCTTCGGATAGGCGTGGTGCGCCGGCCGCAGTGCGCCAGCCGCGCCGGCCATTGGAGTGTGAACCAACAGCAAAAGAAGACCTTTCTCTCTCTCTCTCTCTCACTGTCCACTCTGCTCGTAAAAAAAAAAAAAAAAAAAAAAAAAAAAATGATGATGACGCTGGTGCTGGAAAATATAAAATTGTCTACTTTTCAATTTACCAAAAGACTTTAAAACAAAAAACTCATATCTTCTATCTCTAATATTTAGCAAAACAAAAGTAATTTTGGTATCAAGAAAGAAAGATGAGAAGGATACAATTTAAAATAAACCCGGTGTGCCGGCGCCGCGGCTCACTAGGCTAATCCTCCGCCTAGCGGCGCCGGCACACCGGGTTCTAGTCCCGGTTGGGGCGCCGGATTCTGTCCCGGTTGCCCCTCTTCCAGGCCAGCTCTCTGCTGTGGCCAGGGAGTGCAGTGGAGGATGGCCCAAGTGCTTGGGCCCTGCACCCCATGGGAGACCAGGAAAAGCACCTGGCTCCTGGCTCCTGCCATCGGATCAGCGCGGTGCGCCGGCTGCAGCGCGCCAGCCGCGGCGGCCATTGGAGGGTGAACCAACGGCAAAGGAAGACCTTTCTCTCTGTCTCTCTCTCTCACTGTCCACTCTGCCTGTCAAAAAAACAAAACAAAACAAAACAAAAAATAAAAAAATAAAAAAATAAAAAAAAAAATAAAGGAAGCATTTTCCTTAAAATCAGCTGGTTAACAACCTTTTTTTTTTTTTTTTTTTGACAGGCAGAGTGAGAGAGTGAGAGTGAGAGAGTGAGAGAGAGAGAGAGAGAGAGGTCTTCCTTTTCTGTTGGTTCACCCCTCAAATGGCCACTACGACTGGCGTGCTGCGCCGATCCGAAGCCAGGAGCCAGGTGCTTCTCCTGGTCTTCTATGTGCCCTCCTGGGCCACAGCAGAGTTGGATTGGAAGAGGAGCAACCAGAACAGAATCCGGCACCCCAACAGGGACTAGAACCCAGGATGCCGGCGCTGCAGGCGGAGGATTAGCCTAGTGAGCTGCGACACCTGCCGGTTAACAACCTTAAGCTTACTACACGTATGTATATAATTTATAAGTATAGCTATGTATTATACATATATAAATACATACAGACACAAATAATATATATACAGCACAGCGCCAGGCACTATAAAGTGTTTGATGACATGGTAACTATTATAATTAGCTTTGTCTTTAGCTATTTAGAAGAGGATGCAGTATCAGGTATAACAATAATAGGAGAAGAGTGGTGTAATTTTAAAAATTGGACTGCCTTCCTGACTTCTTACTTCATTTTATATTCTTTTACTTCAGAACAAATTTGAAATCACTGAAGAAAAAACATTGAAAGTCCAAGAAATTTTCTAAAAGGCTTCCAAAAGCACAGTGAAAATCTTAAAAAATGTTAAATAATATTTCCAGATACACCTGCCACTATTTAGGAGATTTTGACTTATGTCAAAGCAAGAACTCAGTTTGTATTTCCTTTAGATATTCTTGAAATATTCCCTTTCAAGAGATATTATGTCAAGCGCAAAAATTTGCTCAGCAATGAAATTAGCAATAAGTAGTCAGCTGAATCATGGTGGCAATTGAGTATATAAGTAGGCTGATAAAAGGCATTTAATTAGAAAACAACCTTCCAAGTAACTTCATCCCCTTCTCCCATATTCATCAGAGCCATCATCTAGTAACTATGCCTCTCCTCCAACCAAGTGTATAAAGTCCCACTGTAACTTTTTTATCGGACGACCAAGTTTGAGTCTACTAATAGACAAGATTTGGCCTAACGGATGAAGTGCATTAGTATTCTTGTTCTAGAATTATTTTCCACATGTACATGCATTGTCAATAAGGCCTTTTACTAAAAAAACACAAACAAAATGAGAGGGAAAAAATCCTTTGTCTACTCACTCATTCGAGACATTCCTTATGTGTTAAATAACTTGGTTAGGTACCTGAGGCAATGGAAACAGTTAGGATGAAGTGACCTCCAAAACCTTATAGACTAGTGAAAGTGATGGAAAATCAATTACTAACAATAATGGTGGAAGCCAACTGGATAATGGAAGTATAAAGAAGGTGTTATGAAAACAGAGGAGGGGATCAGATCCTTCTTGGAAAAGTCATTTTGGAGGATTTTGTATAAAGCAGTAACCCTCACCTGAGTCTTAAAGCATGCCAGGATATCAGAGGTTGGGAGAAGATGTATTTTTAGGAACATTAGTCAGTCTATTAACATATAAACTATAAGGAAAAATTCTGAGATGCAAACAGTTGGTAGGAAAATAAGCAGTGGCATTAGATAAAGCTAGAGAGGAAGGAGGAATTTCAGGCATGGAAGATTTCAATGTGCTAAGGACAATACTAAGAAATTACAAGTTCCTCCATTATTTAAGAAAAAGGAGATCACTTCTGTATATAAAGAGAATCGAAAATGAATCTTGATGTGAATGGAAGGGGAGAGGGAGTGGGAAAGGGGAGGGCTGCGGGTGGGAGGGACGTTATGGGGGGGGGAGTCATTGTAATCCATAAGCTGTACTTTGGAAATTTATATTCATTAAATAAAAGTTAAAAAAAAAAGAAAAAGAAAAGAAAAAGGAGATCAAATGTGTTCAGGATCTTACACAATCTAAGAAAACTAAAAACAATGGCTCTTTATATTTTGTATTTGTATATACCATAAATGCATTTTAGAGGGGTGGACGTCAGGCTGGCAGGGGCCCTAGGGATGGCACAGCCACCATGGCTGCTCCAAGCCCTGTTCCAGCACCAGACATGGGCTAAATATATATATATATAAATAATATAAATTCACATATACCACATAATATATATTACACATTTTATATGAATGTATGTATAATTATATAACATAATGCATACTTATATGTTAATATGTTCTTACACATCTTTGTATTATTGTATTAATAAATACAACATTGTATTTATTATATGTAACACATTATATAGTTTATAGTAAATTATATACAATTTGATATAGACTATATATGTACTCTATAAGATATATGGTATATCTGTAATATTATTCCTTTTATATATTATAAAATAAAGCACATTTATAATAAAGAAATACATGCCCTCGCCCTGACTGTTGATGAACAACTTAATATGTTATCCCTCTTAGTATTTTTGTTTGTTTGTTTGTTTGTTCTACTTAATACTTTTGGTTGAATACTGTAATCAATACACAATTATCCTTAAGTGCTGAAACTTAACTGAAAAGTGATCGCTGTTAAATATAAGAGTGGGAATAAGAGAGGGAAGAGATGTGCAATTCGGGACATGCTCAAGCTGACTTACCTCAAACGGTAGAGTTAGAAACATACCAGGGGATTCCAATTCAATCCCATCAAGGTGGCATGTACCAATGCCATCTCACTAGTCCTGGTGATCAATTTCTGTTCACAATTGATCATAATGATAGGACCAAGAACCAAAGGGATCACATAAACAAGAATAGTGTCTGCAAATACTAGCTGATAGAATCAAAAAGGGAGAGAATGATCCAACATGGGAAGTGAGATACACAGCAGACCCATAGAATGGCAGATGTCCTAACAGCACTCTGGCCTCAGAATCAGCCCTTAAGGCATGCGGATCTGGCTGAAAAGCCCATGAGAGTATTTCAGGCATGGAAAGCCAAGATACTCTGGGGAAAAAAAAAAAAAAAAAAAAACCTAAATGAAAGATCTCCACGAGTGAGATCCCAGTGGAAAGAACAGGTCATCAAAGAAGGAGGTACCTTTCTCTGAAGGGAGGAAAGAACTTCCACTTTGACCATGGCCTTGTCTAAATATGATCAGAGTCAGTGAACTCAGGAGGCTTCCATAGCCTTGGCAGCTCATGACAAGAGCCTCGGTTGATTACTGATGCCATAAACAAGAGTGTCAATTTGTTAAGTCAACAACAGGAGTCACTGTGCACTTACTCCTCATGTAGGATCTCTGTCCTTAGTGTGCTGTACATTGAGATTTAATGCTATAACTAGTACTCAAACAGTATTTTCACTTTATGTTTCTGTGTGGGTGCAAACTGTTGAAATCTTTACTTAATGTATGCTAAACTGATCTTCTGTATATAAAGAGAATCGAAAATGAATCTTGATGTGAATGGAAGAGGAGAGGGAGTGGGAAAGGGGAGGGTTGCAGGTGGGAGGACGTTATGGGGGGGAAGTCATTGTAATCCATAAGCTGTACTTTGGAAATTTATATTCACTAAATAAAAGTTAAAAAAAAGAAATACATATTATATAAATCAAGTTGGGAACTTAACTCATTTCTAAAGCAATTTAGCCTACATGATATAAAACTTAAACATATTTCAGAATATAGTTAATCACAAAACTAGAGAAATAGAAATTATATGTCTTCTAATTATCACTGCATCTTCTCTCTCTTGGTGTTAGAAACAAAATGATCTGTAACTATTCCCCTAGATAAGTCACTTAACATTACTGACATCAACTCTGTATTTTAAAAAATGAGGTTAGTAAGATATTCTTGCTAGAGTTGCTGTGAAGATTAAATAATCATGGTACTCATAACATTTTTAGGCACTCATCTCAAAATTCCCTCCTCTTTAATTACAACCTCTTCCTTACATCTGCTCAAGTTAAAATTTCAGGTTTGTCCTTGACTCCTCTCTCTCTTTCACAGCCTGAAACTGGTCTCTGAGCAAATCCTCTCTTCAGTCCACTTTCCACTTTCTGTAATCTCACCCTTTATCACCAACTCCAGCACTGCCACTCTGATCCAAGGAAGCATCACCACTCATTGGATAACTCAAGAACTTTCCTTACACAGCAGCCACAATGACCCTGTCAACATGTAGGTCAGATCATGTCTGTCCTCATTTCAAAATGCCCAAAGCCTGCCAATCTCACTCAGCGTTAAAACCAAAGTCTCCACATTAACTCCCAAGATCCTACCATAGTCAGTAGCCTCTATTCTCTTTCATTTTCTCTCTCTTGTTCCCTCCATTTCAGTCACCATGACATGCTTGCCATTTTTCATACATGCCTAAAATTCTCATGCTTTGATCCTTTACCTGCTTTTCCTGGCTAGAAAACTCTTCCCCCAGTTAACAACCAGATGTCCGTCTCCTCCCTTACTTGCTCCATATATCCACTTAAATGGCACGTTATTTATGAGTCCCTCCCTGGGTATCCTATAATAAACAGCATTCTCTCTTCCAGGGCTCCCTATTCCCCTGTATCCTGTTTATTTCTCATCCAGGCCTTGTGATCACTGTCAGAGGTATTATTTGTTTCTTTCAAGTACACGGCAACTTTATCCTTCCTTGCTCCCTTTGACATTAAGTGCAAGCATATGACTTGCTCTTGCCAATGAAACGTGACATGCGTCTTTTGGCTTAACAGCCACTGCATAATTCACCATCTCCTTTTAGGGATCATGATGCATTGGGTAATGATGAAGCCTTTATACTGAAGCCCTATGTAACTGCATTGTAGATCCTCTCTGCTAACCTGCATTAAGTGTATAGCATGAGTAAGAAATAAGCTTTTACTGGGCTGGGCCACTGAGATAAGGAGTTGTCTTTTACTGCAGCACAATCTAGTTGTACCTGATGAATCTATGATCAGATATATATTTACTTGCTCATTACCTGAGCCCCTCACCAAAACATGAGCTTCTTGAAGGCAGAACCTTTTTCTACTTTGTTCACTGCTAGCACACAAGAGTTATGCCTAGCACGTAGTCCATACCCAATAACTATTGGTATAATAAATGACTATATGGATGAAAGAAGTCTTAATATGTTCCCAGTGCTTTACAGCTATTATTTGATTCCCTCATTACCACTCTATAGGAATAGGACAATTGATATGTCTTTTTGCAGACAAGATAATTAAGACAGAGAAGGGCATGGTACCTGGCACAAAGTATAAAGTTAGTAAACATAATTTCTGTGTCTGTCCTAAGAAATAGGATTTGAAATAGAAAGGTTTTAGTGACCTTTCCCAAGAAGTACTCAATAAAGTATGGTAAAAGATTGGATAAATGTAGTTTCATAAATGAATTAAACTAAGAGGTGATTAATTTGTATCTTCATTGTACTCTAGAAATGTTATATTACTTGCAGAAATTTTTATAAATTATTACAATGATACTTTGTATTTGCATCAAAATTAATATTTGCCCATTATATCAGGCCCCTTGTTCATGGGTGTATGTTCCATTTTAGTCAGAGCTTTTCATAGGAAAAAGAGTAGATTAGTTAATATAAAGCAATTTCAAGGGTGAAGATTCAAGAGGCAGGAGACATATCCCTAGGTTTGAATCCCAGCTTGAAACCTATGTTAGTATAGGTAAGTTATATAATACCTCTATGTGTCCATTGTTCCCATTAAAATAATGATATTAATTTCAGTTCACAATTGCACATTGCAGAATAAATTATGTATGTAAAGTATTTGATGTAAAGTTGGTCAATAAAAGGTAGCTACAGCCAATAAAACAAAAACAAATGCTAAGTGTGAATTCCTTTCCCTTATACTTTGCTCTACAGCTGTCTTCCCTAAAATGTATTCTGGGAAACACCAATTCTCTGGAATTTAAATAGCTGTTAAAAGCAAAGTCATTTACTGTGACCACTAAAGTAAACTAAATTTAGGAGAATTATAGCATGTTTCCCTCTGCTTGAATTCTGGAAACATTGCTGGATGTCCATCCCATTTGCTAGGTGTGCAATTATGAGCAATTATGACCTCTTGGCACCTTAGTTTTGTCACCTGTACAGCATAAAGATTGTATGAATAAATATAAGGTGATTTTAATATTAAATGAGATCTGCACATTGGGTGACCTAATAGTTTTCCAAACCAAGATGCTTTTCCCCCATGTTTTAAAATAAAAACATTCAACCATACAGAGAAATGGAAAGAACTAATACATATATCCAATAGACAACCAGATAGATCTATTATTAACATTTGGCTACACCTCAGTATCACACATCTATTCATCTAGCTATCCATTTATTTTGTTTCTGAGACACTTCTGAGAGAGAAAGAAAGCAGCATTAACATTTACACAAGAACAGAGTGGTTGTTTGGGGACTTTCCTAGCTTACCTGGATATTTGGTCTCCCTATGTATAACTTAGCACAGTGTCCAGAAAAATATAAGTGATAGCTACTTTAGCTTCTAGCTAAGTTCTTCTTCTTATTTATTTATTTATATAATTTTTTTTGACAGGCAGAGTGGACAGTGAGAGAGACAGAGAAAGGTCTTCCTTTTCCGTTTGTTCACCCCGCAATGGCCACTGCAGCCAGCACACTGCAGCCGGAGTACCACACTGATCTGAAGCCAGGAGCCAGGTGATTCTCCTGGTCTCCCATGCAGGTGCAGGGCCCAAGCACTTGGGCCATCCTCCACTGCCTTCCCGGGCCATGGCAGAGAGCTGGACTGGAAGAGGAGCAACTGGGACAGAATCCGGCGCCCCGACTGGGACTAGAACCCGCGGTGCCGGCACTGCAGGCGGAGGATTAGCCTATTGAGCCATGGTGCCAGCTAGCTAAGTTCTAAAAGTTCTGGATTAAACAAAGACATAGAGTGTTTTTCCTACAGAAATAATCTTGAATAATTTTCCTGTTAATCAATTCAATGGTTGTCTGAGACTGCCTCTATATCTCTGCAATTTTTGTTTTGTAGCACTCCAAAGACCCAATTATTACTATTGCTCACTGTGGCACCTTTATCCTACCCTGATATCCTAAAGAAAATTAATAAAACCTAAAGAATATCTTGACTGGGAGGCATAAGATGATATCTGTCGAGTTTGTAAATTTCGGCTTGCAAAACTTTGTTTCTGCTTGGGAAGTATCCCAACCACTCAACAACTGGCCTGCCCAAATTCAGGCTCCACATTCAGACTCTTGTTTAATTGTTTTCAAACAAATGATTTATCATAAATATTAAAGAATGGTCTCAGTAACTAGGTTTGTAAGCATCAGCCAAGTTGGCCAAGAAAAGGTAGGCTGTCAAATCAGTGATCCAGAGAATAGCAGTAAAAGCAAGAACAAAATACAACCCCAATGTGTTAAGTGCTTCCTGCTTGCCAAACAATGTGTTCCATACCCTACACAGAATATCTCTGGACTTAACACCTAAATTGAGTTTACATCTCTTCTAATCTGTGTCTTCAGCTCTTACTAGGTCCCTTAAACAGCTCATCCATCAAACCTGGAGAAGAATACCCTGCTTCCTGGTACTGTTTGGAGGATTGAATATAATGTAAGTCACTGTCCTATGTAAGCTACAGATTGCTATAGATTACATTGTAGTATTTTGTTTACCAGTTCTCTACAGCACCCAGAAAGCTATTTATGAATTCTAGTAGTTCAGTGATAGATGCCAATTAAAAATGCTAAGGTTGTAAGACCTAAGGAATTTCTACTAGGGAAGGGAAAATACGCTTATTCATGATAAGAAATACTGTATAATATGATAATATAATGAAGAAACCTTCTCCATCACAGGTAGATCTTGCAAGTCATCAGCCTGAGGTTTTAGAAACTCAGATGAGTCCTGTGATCCCCAAATTCCTCATCTTTAAAGTTAGAATATTATAACCTACATGACAGCATTGCTATGAGAATTAAACAAGACATGACATATAAAAGCAAGTTATAAATCTGAGAATCATTGCACAGCTATAAGACATAATTATTCTTTCCATGTACCTGAATATTCAGTTTCTGTAATGTTGAGAATTTTGACTGTGGAACTTTGTATAATTACCACTTAAGCTGCTCCCAGAATGGATATATTTTATATTCCATTCAAGAAGGCAGTTCACTTAATTTTTAATAGTATGCAGCATTTCTGGACAAATCCAGAGTGGAAAAAATGTAGCATATCATAAAATGTTCTGCAAAGAGCATCCCAAAGTAATGTTTGTTGCCTGATTCCACTTGACATTACTAAGTGATGCTAGTTGGAGATATTTGTCATGCCTTGGAGGGAGTGATAGAATTCTGCTGGCTAGAAGATCCTGTTTGAAGAGCAAATTAAAAATGAGAAACAGTGGACGTTTTCTTTCAGCCCCCCACCCCATGTTCCTTTTTTAGGTTTATAAAAGATGCTTTCGATGGAAATCAATCCTGCAACTCAAAATTGCAGCTCCTAGAGGACCACTCTGTAACTGTTAGCTAATAAATATCTTTAGAGTTGTCTTATATTGACATTGTAACTAATAACACAAAGAAAGAGGGAGATAGGGAGGGAGGAAAGATGAAGAGAGAAGATAGGAGCTATAAAAAAAAATTGTGGGACCTGTGTCATGGCATAGCAGGTTAAGCTGCCACCTGTGTTGCCAAAATTCCATATGGGCACTAGTTCTTGTCCTGGCTGCTCCAATTTTGATCCAGCTCTCTGCTAATATGCCTGGGAAAACAGTTCAATGCTAGGGCCTCTAAAACCACGTGGGAGACCAGGAGAATGTTCCTAGCTCCTGGCTCCTGGCTCTGGTCTAGCTCATTCCCAGCTGCTGCAGACATTTGGGGAGTGAATCAGCAGATGGAAGATCTCTCTCTCTCTCTCTCTCTCTCTCTCTCTCTCTCGCCCTCTCTCTCTAACTTTTCCTTTCAAATAAATAAAAATGAATCTTTTTAAACAATTTTGTGCATAAATTCAAAATAATCATCTGAACATATTATTAAGGGTCTTTCATGATGCAAAGAATAAAGGATGCAGCACTTAGGAGTCTCATTTGAATCCGACCTTCAG
Organism: Oryctolagus cuniculus; assembly: GCF_964237555.1. Lineage (NCBI taxonomy): Eukaryota > Metazoa > Chordata > Mammalia > Lagomorpha > Leporidae > Oryctolagus > Oryctolagus cuniculus. The sequence continues at coordinate 37,599,178 of NC_091432.1, forward strand.
CTCTCAACCTTGAGGCAATCTGTTAACACTCTCAATGCTCACCCTCAACTACAGGAGGTACAGAGCTATGGGGTTTGAAACATGGTTCCTACCTTGAAGGACCTCACAGTCTCAGAGAGGAAATGAGATATCTGCTCATGTGACTTGAGAACAAGGAGACGATGCGAGTGCCACTGTGAATGATGCAGCACTGAAGTTTGAGAACTCAGACTGGAAGGTACCTCAAAGTTTGGCGCAGTAAGGGTCTTTAGCTGGGTGGAGAGTAGAGGCTTGGGGTTATAAACGAGGATTGGGAATGCTAGAATGGAATACAGTACGAGCCAGATGTAGAGTGAAGAGTGAAAACAGGAGGTCAGGCACTTCCTCCTGGAAAGTGATGAGTGAAGATGTCTTATAAGGCTTTAAATGGCAAACTTGGGGATTTGAGGCTTTAGTATGTGACAAAACCAGTGAGAATTGCCTAGTGTAGGATATAATATATATTTTTAAAAAAGTTTTAATAATCTAAGCTGAACCTAAATGTATTAAGAGAGTTGGGGTGGAGACACCAAGACACTATTCAAGAAATATTTCAATAATCTTCATTTGGGATGGGCGTTTGTCATAGCAGTTAGGAAGCCAGTTAAGATGGTCACATTCCTCATCAGAGTACATGCGATCCTGGTTCTGGCCCAACTCTAGCTCCCTGCTAAACAGACCATGGGAGGCACTGATGATGGCTCAAGTAACTAGGAGAGTCTTTTTTTGAAGATTTTTTTTAACTTTTATTTAATAAATATAAATTTCCAAAGTACAACTTTTGGATTATAGCGGCTTTTCCCTCCATAACCTCCCTCCCACCCGCAACCATCCCATCACCCAGTAGGAGATTCTTGCCACCCAATGAAAGACTTGGATTGAGTTCCCAGCTCCTGGATGTGGCTATTCGTTGTGGGCATTTGGGAAACAAACCAACAGATTGAGTTTCTCCATCTGTGTGTGTGTGCGTGTGTGTGTGTGTGTGTGCTTAGGTGGGTGTATCTTTTTACTTCTCAAAAAATAACAAGTATCAAAATTAAATAAAAATTAAACCTCATCTTACTTGTAGCAATTTAGTCAATATCTTTCTTGATATGACTTCTCTCTTTCTTCATTAGGCTAACAGGACAATATGATCCAGTATTCCTCCTACCACATAAGGTCCTCTGATTTGCTAGTTACCCTAATGTCTCCACAGCCTCCTCCTGAGAATGCTTTGGGGCCCACCCAGTGCATTTCTTCATTCATCTGGTCACATTAACTCCCTTATTTCCCCCAGTCTCACAGCTTTTAATGCTTTAAAAATGCTGATGACTCCCAAACTTAAATTTTCCATCAGAATTTAACTCTTGAACTCCATATTGCTGTAAGTAGCTGTTTACTCAAATAGTTCTAAGAAGCATTTCAAACATAAGTGTCTTAAACATGCTCCTCTGACAATATGGCAACATCATTTTTTCAGGTACTTAGACTATACTTCTCTCTCTCTCTCCCTCCCTCCCTCCCTCCCTTTTTAAAGGGGGGAAGGTATTTATTTGAAAGTCAGACTTACACAGACAGAGGAAGGGACGGAGAGACAGATATCTTCCACCTGCTAGTTCCCTCCCTAAATGGCCACAATGGCCAGGGCTGGATCCAGACTGAAACCAGGATCCAGGAGCTTCATCTGGGTCTCCCCTATGGGTGCAGAGGCCCATGTACTAGGGCCATCATTTGCTATTTTTCCCAGGCCATTGACAGGAAGCTGGATTGTCAGTGGAACATCCAAGACTCCAGTGGGTACCCTTAAGGGACACTGGCATTGCAGGTGGTAGCTTTACCTGCTATGCCACAATTCTGGCCCCAACTTTGGTTCTTATGCCAAGTGAGATAAATGATCATTGGAACATTTTGAGAACAGGAAATACATGATATAAATTGTATCTTAACAGAATTATACTGGTGTGTCAGACTCTAAAAGCAAAGTAAAGAAATAAGTCACTCCTCTTGCAGTGACGTGATTGGGAAATGATAGTGGGTTGACCCTGAGTACTAGTGGAGGTTGTGTGAAGTGTGAGGGTCTTGCATTTATTTTGCAGGAAAAGTTAAGAGGATTTGCTCATGGATTGCCCTGAGTGTGAGAAAAAAAGTCCCAGCTGTTCCACTTCTATTCCAGCTTCCTGCTAGTAGCTTGGGAAAAGCAGTGGAAGATGGCCCAGATTCTTGGGCCCTGCCACCTACACGGGAAGCCTTGAAGAAGCTCCTGGGTCCTTGCTTTGGCCTGGTCCAGCCCTGGCCATTGTGGCCATCTAGAGGCGTGAACCAGTGGATGGAAGATCTCTCTGTCTCCCCTTCTTTCTCTGTAACTCGAACTTTCAAATAAATAAATCTTGAAAAAAAAATTAGAGCCTTCACCACCAGAATTCCCTATTCACCTTGCACCCCTGACTTTATTTTTCCCCACGGTTCTTAACCCACACAATATGCCCTTTCTAAATATTTATTGTTTTATCTATTTTATGAGTTTACACTAGAAGGTAAGCTGTATGAGGACAAGAATATATCAGGGTCACGTTTCTGGTCATTGTTTTCCCAGTTTTATACAAGAGTGATCTTAAAAACAACTTAAATTCTTGTTCAGAGAATGAAAATTTAATCAATAAGGATTTGAATTGCAGTGTCAACAATGGTTTGAAAAGAAGGGAAGAATTTGAAAAGAAAAGAGAAACAAAAAAGAATATTAGAATACTGCATGGCCTGCTGGAAATAGGGGTGAAGGAGAAGAAAGAAGGCTGAGGTTTTCACAGGAGCAGCTGCTTTTCATTCACACTTTTTACTATACATCATAAAACTCCCATTCACACAGGCATCCCCCTTCCCTAAAGTAAAAGTGATGAGGAGAAGAAAACCTCCTTTGGTCAAGGAAAGGTCTCCTTTCAAGAAGTGAAAACATGTTATAGAAGAGTAGCTCAGCACTTCTCAATTTCAAAAAAGCTCTCCATATTTTTGTAAGACAAAATTAATCATTTTAAAAAATCTGAATGCTGAATGACCTTTATCTACACTTAATGCATGCTTGGAGAATGGACCAGCACTAAAACACATTGAGAAAATTAAGAATTCAGGCTAAATTACTACCTCAAATATCTGTGATTCCAATTACTTTGATCATTTAACAAATAACAGCTTTTTTTCCACATGATGTCATATACTATTAAATTAGCTGCTTATAAAGCATTTTGGTAATATCTAAAATTTATTCTAAATAAAAGATACTAATGAATTATACTGTGTATCATAATCATAAAGAGAGCTCAAAGAATGTGTATTTATTAATTGAAAAGTACATAGTCTCTTGCCCTCAAGAAACCTCCAATCTATTGGGGAGGGCAAGAGTAGCACACTGGAAAAAACCTTCAGACAAATCTGAAATATTAATCAAATTACCAAAAACATGAAAACTAAGTTGTATAGCCATTGTGTTCAGGAAAATAATAATGTAAGCAAAAAGGATTAATTCAGATAATGTTATAAACCAATCTCTTTGGGGAGAAAAAGATAGAGGAGGGTAGTTAGGAATTGAAAATGTGGCAGAAGGGAGAGGAGGGCTAAGATAAGAACATTCTAGATACCAAGATCATCAAGCAAAGGGCAGATCACAGACAGCATAATGGACTAACAGCTCTTCCCCAAGTACAAAGAAGGACACACACTCTCCCAGAAGACACAATAGCCAACACTTACTTGAGAAACAGCCTCTGGATCCTCAAGTCTTGACAGTACTACCGTGGTGGAGTAGATGAGAATCAACTCTTTTTCATTTCTCCAGGTCACAGAAAAGAGCCAGAACCACAGAGAGAGAGAAGGAGACGCTCTGTGAAAGCCTCCTGCAAACTAAAGGAAATGAAGTCATTGAGGAGGGAGAAAACTGAATACTTCTAAATCTTGACTTTGCTCGGCAAAGCACCTTGCTTTCATAAAAATGAAATCTTCACAAGTTATACATATTTAATTTACTGATTCAAAGATGAGTCAGAAGAGGAAAACAATAGTTGTGAACATTTCAGTGGTGGAGAAAGATGTTTTCTAAAGTGTTCCCAAGCCTTTCCGAGGTCAGGCTCGTTCCGAGATTGCAGTAACGCATAGGATTTGTATTCATAGATGTGGCTTGATGAGACCAATGTAATCATAATTCTTATGTAGTAGAGGTCATTAATCAATAGGAAGGGATATAAAAAGTCACACTTCTCCCTCCCTGTGCCAGGAAAGAGGATGGCAGACCATTTCCGGATATATGCCACAGCCGGCAGAGTGACTCATCCTGTGCCAAAATACCACAGGGACGTGAAGGGGAAAGGAAGAAATGAAGACTGTGACAGGCCAAGAAAGCAGTGGCCACTACAATCGATCTGACACAAGCCTTTCTAACAGTTACAATAATAAGGTTTTGCTGAATCAGAGGCCTTTTGAGCTGTCAGGGGCATGTAGTCTGAACTCTTCATCTACAGATAAACAAACTGATTCCCAGAGGAGGATAGGATATGTGTGGTTCAAGGTCAGAAAACCAATGAATGGTAGAGCACCACAAAATACCAAGAATTCCCAAACATGTCCCTTGGGTGGTACTATTTTTCCTAACAAGGAAACCATCCCAACCAACAGCATTTGAAAACCATTTTGATGTTGATCGTTGGAACTCAACCAACATGGTGTGTGGTGGGAATCTGGGAAGCAGCAATAAAACATTAAGAGGACTGAAGTCCAGAGTATTGGTGATGATAGTTCCCAGGATAGCCCTCAAAAGCTTATTTAATTCATAATCTATTTCAATAACCATCCTACAAATAAAATCTCATAACAACTTTTTTAATATTTCTTTAAACTAATGCAATTGGCATGCCAGTGCACAAATTTGGCATACACATGATACCCTGAATACAGTGACAATGGCCCTGGCCAGACCGCCATAGATGGAGAAAGGGCAGAGGAGATTGTCATGTATGTATGTCAGCAACTTGTTAATTGCAACAACAACAGGAGAGGCAGGTCTTTCATTCAGTCACCTTAGCTTTCCTGATAAGAGTGCTAAAGGACAGCCCACCAGAGGGTAGAGCCTGGCTCTACCAGGCCCCATCTAGATGTAGGCTTCATTAGTCAGTCTTGTTCTTGAGACCCAGGTATTTGACCTACTGCATGAGCTTCTCACTGAACCAGTTTCTTTTACAAAGTCCAACTTATAAAACGCTGGCAGCTGTTAAATGGCTAGGGAGGGTTGAGAATAATTGTGCTAACAAAAACAATAGATAAATATTATTGCCTATATGCTACTACGTGCTGACAGTAAGCCCATTTTATACACAATACCAATAATCTCCACAACACTTTTAGGTTGATGATAATGTCCTCATTTTATGGCTGATGCTAAGACTCAGGTCAGTAAGTAATTTATCTCTCAGAGCTTTAATAAGTAAGAAATTTAGCTTTCTGACTCAGGACCATCTGACTCAAAAGTCTAGTCTTTGAACATGTCATAAAATAAGGCCACTCAGGCCATTTGGGATACTACTTCTGGCATAATTAGCAGAGGATACTAGTGTAATGCCACAACCTCCATTTATATACATGTGTCAATAAAGTAGGGAGCAGCAAGGCTAGCATTGATTTCATTCTTATAGTCATTTATCAAGTGACTATAAGAAATCATAAATTGTAGAAGGTGCTAAAAGAACAAGATGGGCAAATTTCTGCCCTCATGAAGTTTCAGAATTATACCTTGGCTATTCTTACCCATCACTACTTTCAACAAGAACATATACACCATGAATTTGTGTGTGTGTGTATGTGTGCATGTGTGTGTTAATTTAAAGCAAACATATACTCAGGACTTTTCTATTTTAAAAACCTATTGTCGGTCGGTGCCGTGGCTCACTAGGCTAATCCTCCACCTTGGGGCACCGGCACACCAGGTGCTAGTCCTGGTCGGGGCGCCAGATTCTGTCCCAGTTGCTCCTCTTCCAGTCCAGCTCTCTGCTGTGGCCAGGGAGTTCAGTGGAGGATGGCCCAAGTGCTTGGGCCCTGCACCCCATGGGAGACCAGGATAAGTATCTGGCTCCTGCCATTGGATCAGCGCAGTGCGCTGGCCGCAGCGCGCTGGCCGCGGCAGCCATTGGAGGGTGAACCAACGGCAAAAGGAAGAAGACCTTTCTCTCTCTCTCTCTCTCTCACTGTCCACTCTGCCTGTCAAAAAATTAAAAAAAAAAAAAAACTATTGTCAGGGAGAACATATGATACTTGTCCCTTTGGTGCTGGTTTAATTCACTCAGCATGATGTGTTCCAGATTCCTCCATTTTGTTGCAAATGACCAGATTTCATTGTTTTTTATAGCTGTATAATATTCTATAGAGTACATGTCCCATAATTTCTTTATCCAGTCAACTGTTGATGGGCATTTGGGTTGGTTCCAGGTCTTAGCTATTGTAAATTGAGCTGCAATAAACATTAAGGTGCAGACCACTTTTTTGTTTCCCAATTTAATTTCCTTTGGGTAAATTCTAAGGAGTGGGATGGCTAGGTTGTATGGTAGGGTTATATTCAGGTTTCCCTTGTATTCAAGGGACAAATATCATATGTTCTCCCTAATTGGTGACAACTAACCAAGCATCAAAAAGGAAACCTGTTGAAGTGAAATGGACACTATGAGAAACAGTGACTTGATCAGCCCTTGTCTGATTGTTGATGTACAATTTAATACTTTATCCCATTTAGTATTTTTTTTGTTCAACTTAATACTATTGGTTGAACTCTGTAATTAACACACAATTATTCTTAGGTGTTTAAATTTTAACTGAAAATTGATCGCTGTTAAATATAAGAGTAGGAATAAGAGAGGGAAGAGATGTGCAATTTGGGACATGCTCAATTGGACTTGCCCCAAATGGTGGAGTTAGAAATGTTCCAGGGGATTACAGTACAATCCCAACAAGGTGGCATGTACCAATGCCATCTCACTAGTCCAAGTGATCAATTTCAGTTCACAATTGATCACACTGATAGATCTAAGAGTCAAAGGGATCACATAAACAAGACTAGTGTCTGCTAATATTAACTGATAGAATAAAAAAAGGAGAGAACAATCCAACATGGGAAGCAGGATACACAGCAGACTCATAGAATGGTAGATGTCCTAAACAGCACTCTGGCCTCAGAATCAGCCCTTAAGGCATTCGGATATGGCTGAAGAGACCATGAGAGTATTTTAGGCATGGAAAGCCAAGACACTCTGGGAAAAAAAAAAAAATAAAGGAAGACCTAAATGAAAGATCTCTGTGAGTGAGATCCCAGTAGAAAGAATGGACCATCAAAGAAGGAGGTACCTTTTTCTGAAGGGAGGAGAGAACTTCCACTTTGACTATGACCCTGTCTAAATAATATCGAAGTCAGCTAACTCAAAAGGCTTCCATAGCCTTGGCAACTCATGACTAGAGCCTAGGGAAATTACTGACGCCATAAACAAGAGTGTCAAATTGTTAAGTCAACAACAGGAGTCACTGTGTACTTATTCCTCATGTAGGATCTCTGTCCTTAATGTGTTGTTCAATGTGAATTAATGCTATAACTAGTACTGAAACAGTATTTTACACTTTGTGTTTCTGTGTGGGTGCAAACTGGTGAAATCTTTACTTACTATATACTAAATTGATAAAAAAAAAACCTATTGTCAATGTGTTATCTTAGGTCTTTATTATCTTTTCTTTTTTTAGTTTTAGGACATTAATTAATATAGGATTTTCAGAATCACAGCAAATGCATGATAATGACTACAACAAAATCCTCATGAAATTGTGATATTAATACTCTCTCAGTTTTTGAGATAACATATTTTTAATTTACCTTAAAGTCAAAGGCTTACTGCTTCACTAAAGAAGGAATCCAACAAATAAAAAGTAAAAAGACCCAGGTTCATACACCAGCTTCTGAACTGATCTCTTGATCAGCACTTTCCCTTTTCCCTGTAGCTTATCATATTTACTGCTGTGGAATTTATTCCCTTGAATCACTGCTCCTTGTGAACCTGATTTAAAAATGGACAAAACTCAAGATTAGAGAATTTCAGAAGATAGTCAGAGTACCACAGCCTCTAAGTGGAGGAGCAGAGTTCAGAGCAAGGCCCATCTGATTCTGCATGCATGCTCTTCCTCCCGCCCTCTGTCAATCTTGTGGAAGCTGAGCGTGAATGGTGATAAAACCAACAGATCATCTTATCTTGGAGGAGCAGTGTGCATGAAAGAATCCACGTGTAGCTGACTGGAGGAGATTCATCTACGCCGTCTAAATAGGCCTGCTAAATAACAGAAAGATAGAAGTGTCTTGAAGCAATCAAGAAGGGACAATGGTTAGAGCCCTCTCAGAGAATAGAGAACTTAAGATGGCAGCTAAAACCTGACTCTGAAAGAACCATGAACACATACATGTTAACAAGATGACAGACCTCCTTTTTCTCTGTCTCTCTCTCTCACTGTCCACTCTGCCTGTCAAAACAAAACAAAACAAAATAAAAGGCCAGTGCCGCGGCTCAATAGGCTAATCCTCCGCCTATGGCGCCGGCACACTGGGTTCTAGTCCCAGTCAGGGAGCCAGATTCTGCCCCAGTTGCTCCTCTTCCAGTCCAGCTCTCTGCTGTGGCCCAGGAAGGCAGTGGAGGATGGCCCAAGTCCTTGGGCCCTACACCCACATGGGAGACCAGGAGAAGCGCCTGGCTCCTGGCTTCGAATCAGCGCGGTGCACCGGCCACAGCGTGCTGGCTGCAGACCTTCTTTCAGAGACTCTAAATCCTGCCTCACGAGCTTCTTGTCTAGAAAAAAAAAAAATCTACTAGGGCCTTACTAGTCCCTGAAGTCAAGATTTAAATCTCTGAACTACATATTGAGTGCTGAAAACAACTTCTCTGTAGCTTCTGGTGTTTGTTTGCTGTTTGCTTCTTCTTTAACTGAGGTATTATCTGTACCATCCTATGACTGAAGACTCCATCTCTCACTCCTTAGGATCTCCATGATAACAAGGTTCCACATAGTGAGGGGAGATGCTCACTAAATATTTGTGTCCTGGCTTACACATCTATCTACTCACCAATCAACATCTGAAGCCAGATTATGCTCTGGATAGAAATACCAGGGGTGGTATAACAGTGATGATACAAAAATTCCCCCAACTTATTTAATGATCATATTTTTGACAGCATACTAGGAAAGTCATCACAAAACAGAACTTGGTGGAGACCAAGTGGAAAATAATTCTCACAAAGACCATGTGCCACAACCTCTGATTACTGCAAAGGCAGAGGATATGAGGATTTTAAACATTTTTGTTCAGTATCATGTAAAATAAGTGTGGATATTTATTTCCCAGATTCAGAAGTTTAGCACCAGCAAATAAGAAATGAGACAGGGGTGAGTGGTATTAGAGAAGTGAGAATGAAGACTTAACAGATGTAAAGGAAAATATAGTGGTAAAATTACCAGAGATGCAAGCATTACAAAAAATAACTTTAAAAAATACCATTCAGGCTGGTGCTGCGCTCACTAGGATAATCCTCTGCCTGCGGCGCCAACACCCCGGGTTCTAGTCCCAGTCGGGGCACCAGATTCTGTCCCGGGTGCCCCTCTTCCAGGCCAGCTCTCTGCTGTGGCCCGGGAGTGCAGTGGAGGATGGCCCAGGTCCTTGGGCCCTGCACTCACATGGGAGACCAGGAGGAAGCATCTGGCTCATGGCTTCGGATCAGTGCAGGGAGCCAGCAGCAATGCACCAGCCAGCCATAGCGGCCACTTGGGGGGTGAACCAACAGAAAAAGGAAGACCTTTCACTCTGTCTCTCTCTCTCACTGTCTAACTCTGCCTGTCAAAAAAAAAATACAATTCATTCCTGAGACTATTTATTTCATATTGGTATACTTCTGTACCACTTAATAATACCTGTAAATGTTATATCTTTGTACAGTGAATTTATAAAGATGACTTTAAACAGTGTCATGGGACCTTAAAGATCTGTTTAAATCAGTTCATTGTATAAGTGGAAAAAAATCCAATATCATTCTGCTAATTAGCAAATTCAATAAACTATTATTACCAAATGCACTAAACATTGGTGTACATGTCAGATAGAAAGGCACAGATTTTTTAAACGGAATGCTATCTTTGTCTTTACGGACCTCATATTTGTTCAGCTGAATGTTATAATACTAGACAACCCTCTGACTAATATCTCTGTTTCAGCATGAGTAAAGAAGATGACACAACAAAGGAAATGGTACAAAGGAAAGGGATCACAAAGACACCAACAAAATCTAAATTTCATGCAAAGCAAATGTGATCAACATCTTCAGCGTTTCACTAATCCTGTCTACTGATTCTAACCTAAAAGAAGGGGTTGGTGTGGTTAACATGCTTCATGTCGATTTAGTGATCCATTACTCCACATGATCATTGGGGTTTTTTTAAGAATGCACAAACCACAACTTAAATAATCCACTCTGGAGTTCTGCTGGTATTTAATGTAACATTATTTGATTTACATTTTCAAAATATATTTTTTTCTTCATTGAAAGAATACAAAATTTCAATGAGTGAATGATGTACCCAACAAAGGGTTAAATGTTACTTTTGCCCTCCCCCAACAAAATAGAACTGTACTGTCACCGACTACCAGCAGGGGGCAGCAAATAGCAGGATGTACTCTTAAATGAAGGATGGGTAGAGATTTGGGGTCCCCAGAAAACTAATGCTATCTCATTGCAGAGTGATATGGCAAAGATAAAAAAAAAAAGAGTTAAAGGATGTGCTCCAAAGTAATAACTTTTTAGTAGTAACACTAGAAAGATAAAATTATACTTCTTACATTTTAAGCAAATATTTTAGAAATTTTCATTAACAGGACCTAAACTTTGTATAAAAATTAATGACTTTGAATGATGAATCTTCTTGCATTCCAGAAAACTCACTTTTCTTGAATACATCAAATGCCAAGATTACTATTTAAGTGAGGTTTCACTGAACTAACATTCTAAATGTATACAAGTTTGTATGTACCTATATAGTAGAACAGAGGAGCAGGAAGAGGCAGAAGCAAAGCATGACAAAGACAGAGATCAGGGAGGGAGGTATAGCAAGAGTGAGAGAGCAAGAGAGAGAGAGAGATCCTTTTGGAATAACAGAGCTAAAGAAAAGATCAGATCTACCTCAAACCTATTTTCTTAGTTTTCCATAGTTGCCTTAAAAAATAAGTCCTTCTTAATCTAAATTTATACACATTTCATCTGAACTCTAAGGTGAATGTCTAAAAAATTTCATGTGAATTGGTTCATTTCCGTTTTCAGCTACATCAGGATGAATAAAATAAAATGATTTTCCATTCCCAAAACAGTCTGCAATGATTTTGCTCTCCATTCTCCTAACTCAACAAATACACAAGGCTAGAAAGTTCATATCTGGAAGGATCTTAGCTTTCCTGGAAGAAAAGAAATCATGCCAAATATTTGGGAAAATACAGGATATGAATATTTAAAACTACTGATGCCCAAAGTTCTAGGCCCCTACACAGGTAGAACACTTTCTTCTTGGTGTTGTGGGACAGTTTGTAAAGTCAGTTCTTCTGAGACGTTCCGTGGTTAGGGTGTCAGCTATTCCAGTAAAGTGCTACTAAAAGAGAAGGACAGAGATATTAAAAACACATAATTTTAGGGAGGGCTGTCAATTGTGGACTTGCTGTGATAAATTGCCTTCATTCGGTTTCCTGAAATTATGAAAGCAGAAGCATCTTGGTCATTAAAGATTTAGGGAGTTGTGGGAAAGGAACAGAGGTGAGAGGGAATCTGAAGTTGTTCAAAATAGATCCTCAACTTGCCTTTCCAGTCTTGTCTCCCACCTCTTGCCCACACATTCTATGTTCTAGCCACATTTGGGTCTTCCCAGCTATCTTGAACCTCCCAATATCTCTGACTTTGCTCTTATCTTAGTATGCAATGCTCCTGCACACAACATACCTGAGTGCTTTATCTGGAAATGCCTATTCGTATTTCAAGACCTAGTCTAAATGTCACCTTTACAGGAAGAATTTCTTGATTGATCTGTAGCAGAAATAATCACAACACTCTAACATGCCAGTATTCTAATATTATAATACCAAAAAGAGGTTATTAAGATGATCTAGACATGTCTTCTCACCCTGACTTTGTCCCAGAAATCTCTGTATCATCAGTATTGCATCATGTGGTTGGTCACACAATGGGTACTTAGAGACTTTTTCTTAAATTCATGATTACTTGATGCTCTACTAATTCCTTAGAATAAACAAATAGCAATGCACATTTCATCAAGAATAATTTCCAAACATGGTTGGTAAGATTGTAGTTTTTAATATAATAAGAACAATATTCAGTATTTAGAGCATCCCATATGGGTGCTACTTCAAGTCCCAGATGCTACACTTCCAATCTAACTCCTTGCTGAGGGCCTGAGAAAGCAGTAGAAGATGTCCCAGGTGCTTGGACCCCAGAACCTGCATGGGAGACCCGGAACAAACTCCTGGCTCCTAACTTCATATCAGCCCAGTTCTGGTCATTGTGGCCATTTGGGGAGTGAACCAGCAGATGGAAGATCTCTGTCTCTCCCTCTGTGTGTAACTCTATCTCTCAATTAAATAAATAAATAAATCTTAAAAAAATAGATTCTGTCATGTTCTTCGAAAGTAGGCGATTGTGTTTTGGTATTTGGACATCTGAGGTGACCATACCTAGCCAAGATAGAAAGTTAGCTGTGGATGGGACCATCACCAGAGAAGAAGGGTGGGAACTGATTTTCCAAGAGGGTCTTAAATCTTTTTCCTTCTAATTATATGAGGTTCTTGTGTCACTATGTACTCCCCTGTCCCTAAATAAATAAGTTCATTCACCATATTTTCTTGCCTCTATCTTTATACCCTTAATTCTTCACTAACTTGCCAGTTTGCCCCTCTTCTCCCCTTCCAGGCTTAATCTAGCACATATTAGGGGCTCTATAAATAACTGCTAAAGGAATTGAGAAGGGCAAAGATTTTTATCATGATCTTTGCACAAAAGAGCAGGGAATCAGGCTTTGGAAAACATTATTATTATTATCAGGCAAAGCCTTAAAATTTACTGGTAGGATGTGGTCTACCAACTGGCAAGTCCTCAAAGAGTAATAGGTTTGATCCTGAAAATGTAGCATTGTCCAAAATAAACTATGTCTAACCAAGTAGCATGATAGAGTGAATATTTCACATGAAAGTGAACTTTTGCAAGTTGTTACCAACTCTGAGCCTCCATGTTCTCATGGCTCAGAAAGAAGTGACAATACTACCATTTCATAGCTTCATTGTGAATTAACTGAGATAACTTGTGTTTAGTGAGTGGCACACTGCTTAGAATATAGTGAGCTCTTACATATTAGCTAGTCCTAAAACAACAACAGCAATAATAAAACTCCGTTTTGAAAAATGCCTGTAATAGCTGCCCTGTCCTGAAAAACAGGGTTTAATTGTTTTCATTAAAGGCCAGGTACACCCTTCCATTTAAAGAGAGGGTAAATTTAGATATTTTCAAAACTTCCCTTGAGGCAAGGATTATGAACCCATAAATTGAATTTGGGTTTCACCATCTATGGTGAAATTTTACTACAACTTCTCTTGAACTTGTTTATGTACAGATGCTCCTCAATGGAGTTATGTCTCAAGGAATCCTCACTATCTGAAAATACGATGTGCTGGAAATGAATTTAACACATCTAACCAAGAGAATATCATAGTTTAGCAGCACCAGACACTGTAGAGTATTTGTCGTTTACCCATTTTTATGGCTGATTGGAAGCTGCCCAGCCTCACCAGAGAGCAGCAAATATTGTTAGCCTATAGAAAATCAAAATTCAAAATTCAAGTACAGTTTTTACTGACTTGCTTTCTTATCATAAAGTTGAAGTCAATTTTAAATCAGAGATCATCTGTAAGAAACTGATTCTTCTTTAGTTAAGTAAATTCTCATGCTAAAGAGAACCTAAACAAACGTACCCAAGCAGACAAACAATATTACAGGTTCACCTTTGATGTGGTTATAAATATATCATACAGGAAAAGACAAATAAACAATGGCTTATCTAGATGAATGTATCACTGAAGATGATATTCAGGGGCCGGCACCGTGGCACAGTAGGTTAATCCTGTGCCTGCAGCACTGGCATCCCATGTGGGCGCCAGTTCTAGGCCTGGCTGTTCCTCTTCCGATCCAGCTCTCTGCTGTGGCCTGGGAAAGCAGTAGAAGTTGGCCCAAGTCCTTGGGCCCCTGCACCCATGTAGGAGACCTGGAAGAGGCTCCTGGCTGCTGGCTTTGGATCAGCGCAGCTCCAACTGTTGCAGCCATTTGGGGATTGAACCAACGGATGGAAGACATTTCTCTCTGTTTCTCCCTTTCACTGTCTGTAACTCTATCTCTAAAATAAATAAATAAATAAGTCTTTTAAAAAAAAAAAAAAGATGATATTCAACTAAGTACAAAAAAGACCTGATTGTTGCAGTCCAACCAAATCAGATCTAGCAGTGGAAAATATGAAGTAGGCAATCTAGGGCCTGTGGGACTCTTTGAAGACTTAACCAAGCATTCAGGCCCATTCTAGCATGCTCCACCAGCCATAACATTTGACTTTTGTTCTCACTATGCAAGATGGCAATATCTCCAGGCATTTCTCGAGCATTCAAGGTGGAAGCAGGAAAGGCTGTAAAGGGATGAAGGAAAAAGTTACTTGCCAGATGACATTGTCCCTTTGTATCAGAAATAGAATTACTTGAACAGAAATTTCCCTAGAATTTTGTGTGCATTTCATTCAGAGAACATTCAGATAGCAATCCCTGGCTGCAAGCAATCAGTGGTGGTTAACATTTTTAAATAGGCACATTGATACCTTTTACCAAAAAAAAAAAAAAAAAAAAAAAAAAAAAAAAAAAAAAAGAGTTCTAATAATAGTATCAGACAAACTTAAGAATCATACTCATCTATTCCTGTAGGGAGGAAAAGTCACTATGGTGTGTTACTTGTGAAGTTTCCCTAGGAACCCCAATAATGCCCCACTTCTATTCAAAACAGAAGGACTCAACAATGCCTTTCCCCTATCTTAACATTCATAATAGTTCCCTCTTCCCTCCAGGAAGGTGTTTCCCATTCATATTTTCCACCAAAATCCTTTTCGAGCATCAAGAGCCAAATCAAAACCCATTCTGAGCTGTCTGCAAACACCTTACCTCACTTTATTAACAGGGTTAGGATAAAGCTTCTTGCCCTCTCCAGATACTCCAAAAGAACAAAATACCTCAGGATTTTATTATGCTCATTGTTCATAATTATCAATACCTAATATTTCTTGAGGCACTAAATTCCATGGCCATATGTTTTATATGCATTATTTGATCTCTGCCATAATAATCAGGAACTTCTAAATTCACTATATCACTATTCACAATGTCCAAGAAGTGGAAGACCTAATTGTCCATCATCAGATGAATGGTCAGAAAAAAATGATATAGACATATATAGACTATTATGTAGCCTTATTTAAAAAAGGTATTTCTACAATATGTAATAAAGTTTGAGTGCAAGATGCTTAGTGAAATAAGCTAATCACATAAGGACAATACTGTATGGCTTCATTATTTTTAAAAAAGAATTATTTATTTACCTGAAAGAGTTACAGAGAGAAAGGGGAGACAGCTAGAGAAACAGACAGGGACAGGGACAGAGACAAAGAGAGAGATCTTTCATCAGCTGGTTCACTCCCCAAATGGCCACAACCACCAAGCCTGGGCCAGGCTGAAGCCAGGAGCCAACAGCTTCTTCTGGTTCTCCCATGTGGATTCAGGAGCCCAAGTACTAGGCCATCTTCCACTGCTTTCCCAGTTGCATTCGCAGGCAGCTGGGCCAGAAGTGGGGCAGATTGTATTAAGATGGCAAATAGGGAGGGAGCTTGCTGCTCTAATCTAGGAGAACATAGTTTTTAAAAAGTGGAAAGAGTGAAGTCTCAGGGAAGAGTTAGGGAGAAAATAGCAGCAGAAACTCTAAGCAAATTGGAGGGACAGAGTGTACCTATGTGGAGGGAGAGGCCATGCACAACTCGGGACCCCATCAGTTGAGAGCCTCCACCCCAGCATTGGAGAGTGAGATGAGACCTGACTGCTGCAGCTCAAGCCACTGTGAAAAAGTTGCAAGAGGAGCCTAGAGGGAATCTAGTTTGGAACCCTGCTGGGGATAGCTTACCTGCCAAACTAGAGGAGAAAAAAACAAAGGGGGTGGGTCCATTTTCTCTCTCCTTGATCACCCTGCAATTGTACCCTGAAACAAGCTGATAGAGAACAGGCACCATTTTGGACATAAGTAATAGCTGTACTGCTTATGTCTGCACCCAGCTGTGGGGAGCAACTCGGACTAGACTAAGTTACTGGAATTAAGACTTATTCTATGCATCTGCTCTCCCACAATATGGTGCTGGGAGAGGAGAAAACAGCTTCTACACAGCTGCCTCCAGTTCAACCAATAAACTGTAGGACCTACTCCTGATTGGAGGAGAGCAGCATACTCAGCGTGTGGGCAGCCGAGTTAGGATTGGCGGAGGAGGACTATAAAGGAGGAGAGAGACGGCATGCACCAGGAACATCTAAGGGGAACATCTAAGAGGAACACCTGTGCAGCCCCCGAGAGAGCCGGCCGGCGGTGTGCCGCTCCCCCACGGAAGTGGGGAATGTGGCAGGGGGAACCGCCCTTCCACGGAGGTGGAAGGGTCAGTAGCCAACCCGGGAAGAACCAGCAGCAAACCCGGGGAGGGCCGAGCAGACAAAAGAACAGCGCACGGTCCTGTGTTGTTCCTCCATGAAGAGGGGGAGCGACACCCAGCAACCAACCTAGTGGAGACTCCTGAGTCTTTGGGGAGAACAGACAGTTCACAGGAGGCTTGCATGCCAGGACTATGAAAATATTGAGGCGCATGGGAGGTCTCAGGGTGTGGCTAAGACTTTGGGAAGTCACTGTGGGAGGCTCCATACCATCAAGTCTCATTGGTTACCTGGGGAGGGACATTGCTGGGGAATCTGAGCTTACACTGAGGACAGCACAGATTCTTTGTGTGGTCCTTGTGGCAGAGCAGAATAATATATTCACTGGAACTAGCACCCAGAAACTGGTCTCTTCAGAGGAGAGGAGCTCAGCTGAGTCTATGACAACAGACAAGAACAAACCTTCCCTCTAATAAAAAAAAAAAATAAAAGGACATTTACCACACCAAACTGGCTGTGTCAGACATGCCCTTCACCCTGGACACAGAACAGAGCTCCTTGGCCACACCCACCACATGCCTCTAGGTATTCCCTGAAAGCAAACACTGCACTAATCTACACATACTCCAAAGATAAAAGCCACCATAGTGAAAAAAAAAAGAAGAAACCAACAAGTATCTCTACAAATGCAGAATAACAAATGCACCAACTCAAGAAACAAGAATAATGAAGATAACTTGATACCCCAAAAGAACACAACACTTCAATACTAGATTGTGAAGATGATGAGATTGAAGAAATGTCAGAAATGGAATTCAAAAAGTTGATCATAGGAATACTTAGAAATAATCAAAAGCAAATACACAAACTAATGAAATCCATACATGACAAGAAAAAATTTCTCCCACAAAATGGAGATTTTAAAGAGAAATCAAAATGAAGTATTGGAAATGAAGAATCAATAGAACTAATAAAAACTGCAGTGGAAAGCCTTAACAATGGAATTGGTGAAGCAGAAGAAAGAATATCCAACTTAGAAGACATAGCACAGTAATTTATACAGTCAGACCAAACACAAGTAGAAGAAATTAGAGGGGCTGGCACTGTGACACAGTGGGTTAAAGCACCAGCCTTCAGCACCGGCATCCCATATGGGCACCAGTTCATTTCCTGGGGCTGCTCCACTTCCAATGCAGCTCTCTGCTATGGCCTGGGAAAGCAGTAGAAGATGGCCCAAGTCCTTGGGCCCCCGTGCCTGTGTGGGAGACCTGGAAGAAGCTCCTGGCTCCTGGCTTTGGATCAGCTCATCTCTGGCTACTGCAGTCATCTGGAGAGTGAACCATCAGATGGAAGACTTCTCTCTCTCTCTCTCTCTCTCTCTCTATTTCAAATAAATAAAATTTAAAAATCTTTTAAAAAAAAGAAATTAGAAAACACTGTTGGAGAGCTACAGGATACTAACAAATGATCCAATATACAAGCTAAGAGTTCCTGAAAATGTGTAAAGAGACAAAGGATTAGAAGGCATTTTAATGAAATAATAACAGAAAATTTCCCTAATTTGGAGAAAGGAAGGGACATCCAGGTACAGGAAGCACATAGAACTCCTAATAGACATGACCAGAAAAGATCTTTACCACAACACACTGTAATCAAACTCTCCAAAGTAAAACATAAAGAAAATATTCTAAAATGTGCAGGAGAGAAATGCCAGATTAATTTCAGAAGATCCCCAATTAGACTCACAGTGAACTTATCAGAAATCCTACAGGCTAGGAGAAAAAGGTAAGATATAGTCCAAGTCTTAAGACAAAAGAACTGTCAACCCAGAATACTATAGCCTGCAAAAATCTCATTTATGAATGAAAGTGAAATAAAGACCTTCCATGACAAACAGAAATTGAAAGAATTCACCACACATTCAGCCCTGTGGAAGATGGTTAAGAATGTGTTACACACTGAAACACAGAAACATGGTTATCACTATGAAAGAAGATAAAGGAAGAAAATTTCCCAGTAAAAGTACAAACAAAATCCAAAGTAAAAAATAGGAAGATTTATTGAAAAATGGCAGGGCAAAGTTATTACTTATCAATAGTCACTTTAAATGTATATGGCCTCAACTCTACAGTTAAAAGACACAGACTGGCTGAACAGATTTTAAAAAACCCATCTACTTTGCTGCCTACAAGACACATATCTCACCAACAAAGATCCATGTAGACTGAAAGTGAAAGGATGGAAAAAGATGTTTCATGTTAACAGAAAACAAAAAAGAGCTGGTGTAACAATTCTAATATCAGACAAAATAGACTTTAACACAAAAACTGTTAAAAGAGACAAAGGACACAATGTAATGATTAAGGGATCAATTCAAAAGGAAGATGTATCTATTATAAACATATATGTGCCTAATTTCAGGGTACCTGGATATTTAAAAGAAATGTTAAGGAACCTAAAGGGAGACATAGACTCAAATACAATAGTAATGGGGGATTTTAATACCCTACTTGCAGCAATGGACAGATCAACCAGGCAGAAAATCAGCAAGGAAACAGTAGAGTTAATTGACACTACAGATGAAATGGACCTAACAGATATCTACAAAAATTTAAATCCTAAAGTTGCAGAATACACATTCTTTAACCAGTGCATGGAACTTTCTCTAGGATTGACCACATGCTAGGCCATAAAGCAAATCTCAGCAAATTAAAGAAAATTGAAATCATAGCATGCATCACTCAAACCACAATGAAATGAAGCTGGAAATCGGCAACTCAGTAATCTCTAGAACATAAGTGAATACATGGAGACTGAATAACATGCTCCTGAATGAAAAGTGGGTCGCAGAAGAAATCAAAACAGAAATCAAAAAAAATTTCTAGAAACAAATGAAGATGACAATACAACATATCAAATGGGATACAGCACAACTAGTGTTAAGAGGAAAGTTTATAGCAATTGGTGCCTACATCAAGAAATTGGAAAGGCACAAAATAAATCAGCTATCAATGCATCTCAAATATCTACAAAAATAACAGTAAACAAAACCTAGTACTAGTAGGAGAAAAGAAATAATTATAATTAGAGAAGAAATCAACAAAATTGAAATAAAAAATTCAAAAGATCAGCAAAATGAAAAGCTGCCTTTGGAAAAAAATAAACAAAATTGACAAAGCATTGACCCAACTAACCAAAAGAAGTAGGGCGTTAGACCCAAATTAAAAAATTAGAGATGAAAAAGGAAATGTAACTACAGACACCACAGAAATAAAAAGACTCATCAGAAATTACTACAAAGAGATATATGCCAACAAACAGGGAAACCTATAAGAACTGGATAGATTCCTGGGAACACACAACCTACTAAATTGAGCCATGAAGATACAGAAAATCTAAACAGACCCATAACCAGAATGGAAGTTGAATCAATAATAAAGGCTCTCCCAAGAAAGAAAAGCCCAGGACCAGATGGATTCACTGCTGAATTCTACCAGATATTTAAAGAACTAACTCCAATTCTTCTCAAATTATTCAAAACAATCAAAAGGGAGGGAATCCTTCCAAATTCTTTCTATGTAGCCAGCATCACCTTAATCCCTAACCCAGAAAAGTTGCAACGGAGATAAAGAACTAAAGACCAATTTCCCTGATGAACATAGACACTAAAATCCTCAACAAAATTCTAGCCAATTGAATCCAACAACACTTCACCTGGACCAAGTGGGATATATCCCTGGTATGCAAGGTTCAACATTCACAAATCAATCAATGTGATACATCACATTAACAAATTGAAGAACAAATACCATATGATTATCTCAATAGATGCAGAGAAAGCATTTGATAAAATACAACACCCTTTCATAATGAAACCTCTAAACAAATTGGGTATAGAAAGAGCACTCCTCAACACAATCCAGGCAATTTACTTATTCGACAGTGTCCTATTGAATGGGGAAAAGTTGGAAGAATTCCCACTGAGATCTGGAACCATACAAAGATGTCCACTCTCACCAATGCTATTCAATACAGTCCTGGAAGTTTTAGCCAGAACCATTAGGCAAGGAAAAGAAATCAAAGGGATACAAATTAGAAAGGAAGAAGTCAAACTATTCCTCTTTGCAGATGATATGATTCTGTATATAAGGGATCCAAAAGACTCCACTAAAAGACTACTGAAACTCATAGAAGAGTTTGGTAAAGTAGAAAGATATAAAATCAATACACAAAAATCAACAGCCTTTGTATGCACAGAAAATGCCATGGCTGAGAAAGAACTTCTAAGATCAATCCCATTCACAATAGCTACAAAAAAAAACTAAATTCCTTGGAATAAATTTAATCAAGGATGTCAATGATCTCTCTGATGAGAGTGACAAAACATTAAAGAGAGAAATAGAAGATACAAAAAATGGAAAAATATTCCATATTCATCAATTGGAAGAATCAACATCATGACAATGTCCATTCTTCCAAAAACAATTTACAGATTCAGTGGGATACTAATCAAAATACCAAAGATATTCTTCCAAATCTAGAAAAAAATGATGTTGAAGTTCATATGGAAACACAGGAAACTTGAATAGCTAAAGCAATTTTAAACAACAAACCAAAGCTGGAGGTAACACAATACCAGATTTCAAGACATACTCAAGGCAGTTGTACTTAAACAGCCTGGTACTGGTAAAAACAAAAAACAAAAAACAAAAAAACAAAAACAAAAACCAGACAGATAGACCAATGGAACAGAATAAAATGCCATAAATAAATCCAACCCTCTACAACCAACTTATATTTGACCAAGAAGCTAAAACCCATCCCTAGAGCAAGGATAGTCTCTTCAACAAATGGTGCGGGGATAACTAGATTTCCACATGCAGAAGTATGAAGCAGGACCTCTACCTTACACCTTACACAGAAATTCATTTAAATTGGATTAAAGACCTAATCTATGACCTGATACTATCAAATTATTAGAGAACATTGGGGAAATCTTGCAACACATTGGAACAGGCAAAGAGTTCTTGGAAAAGACCCCAGAGGCACAACCAATCAAAGACAAAATCAACAAATGAAATTATATAAATTGACAAGCTTATATACTCCTAATGAAATAGGAAAGTGAAGAAGCAACTGGCAGAATGGTAGAAATTATTTACAAACTATGCAACTGATAAAGGATTAATATCAGAATATATAGAGAGATCAAGAAACTCCATAAAAACAAAACAAACAACCAAGTTAAGAAATGGGCAAAGTACTTAAACAGACTTCTTTTTTTGAGAGGCAGAGTGAACAGTGAGAGAGACAGAGAGAAAGGTCTTCCTTTTCCATTGGTTCACCCCCCCAAATGGCCACTGCGGCTGGTGCGCTGTGCTGATCCGAAGCCAGGAGCCAGGTGCTTCTCCTGGTCTCCCATGCGGGTGCAGGGCCCAAGCACTTGGGTCATCCTCCACTGCACTCCCAGGCCACAGCAGAGAGCTGGACTGGAAGAGGAGCGACTGGACAGAATCTGGCACCCCAACCAGGACTAGAACCTGGTGTGCTGGCACCGCAGGCCAAGGATTAGCCTATTGAGCTGAGGCGCCAGCCAAAACAGACATTTTTTAAAAGAGGAAATCCAAATGGCCAACAGACACATGAAAAAAATGTTCTGGATCACTAGCTGTCAGGAAAATGCAAATCAAAACCACAATGAGGTATCATCTCACTGCAGTTAGAATGGCTTTCATACAGAAATCATTAAACAACAAATGCTGGTGAGGATGTGGGGGAAAAGGTACACTAATCACCGTTTGTGGGAATGTAAACTGGTAAAACCACTAATTAAGACAGTTTGATGATACCTCTGAAATCAGAATATAGTCCTACCATATGACCCAGCCAATCCACTCCTGGGAATTTACCCAAGGGAAATGAAATCATCAAATAAAAGAGTTATCTGCACCCTCACGTTTATTGCAGCTCAATTCACAATAGCTAAGACATGGAATCAACCTAAATGCCCATCTACTGAAGTCTAGATAAAGAAATAATGGGATATGCACTCCACAGAATACTACTCAGCAGTAAAAAAAAAAAAAAAAAAAAAAAGACATCCGGTCATTTGCAACAAAATGGATAAATCTGGAAAACATTATACTTAGTGAAATAAGCCAATCCCAAAGGGATAAATACCATATATTCTTCCTGATCTGTGAGAACTAATAGAGCATCTAAAACCAAAATCTGTTCAAACAAAATTCACATTTTGAGAAGCAATGATTTTACAGTCCTTGTCTTGACTGTTGAGGAACAATTTATTTTTTTCTCTTCTTCATACTATCTGTTGAACTCTGTACTTAACATAGAGTTAATAATATGTGTATAAAATTGGGCCAGTACTTTGGCTCACTTGGTTAATCCTCCACCTGCAGTGCTGGCATCCCATATAGGGGCCGGATCCTAGTCCACGTTGCTCCTCTTCCAGTCCAGCTCTCTGCTGTAGCCCGGGAAGGCAGTGGAGGATGGCCCAAGTGCTTGGGCCACTGCACCCACATGGGAGACCAAGGGGAAGCACCTGGCTCCTGGCTTCAGATCAGTGTAGCTCCAGCCATAGCGGCCATTGGAGGGTGAACCAACGGAAGGAAGACCTTTCTCTCTGTCTTTCTCTCTCACTAATTCTATCTGTCAATTTAAAAATAAAATAAAATATGTATATAAAGTCAATTGAAAATAGATCTCAGTAAAAAATAAAAGTAGGAATAAGAGGAGGAGGAGGAAATTTGTAACTGCAAAGCTGTATAGTTGTGCACACATTCCTACGGACTTACTTCTAAGGGCACAGTTTAAAAACTTGCCATGGGATCACAAATCCCATTAAGCTGTGTGGTAAAAATGCCATCTTAAATGTTAACTTGATCATATAGATAGGAGTAAGTGTTAAAGGGATCATATAAATAAGATTAAGTGTCTGATAATAATAATAGATTATGTTCCAACATGGAAAGCTTTCACACAACAGATTTATAGAATGACAATTATGTTAAATAGCACTCTGACCCTAGAATCAGTCTTTAAGGTATTCTGGTCTGGCTGAAAAGCCCATGAAAGCCAAAAGGCTTCCATAGCCTTGGCAGCTCATGTCAAGAGCCTTGGGTGGCCACTGATGTCATATGTAAGAGTGTTAATTGTTAAATTAACAACAGGAGTCAAAGTGTACTTACTTCTCATGCAGGACTTCTGTCCTCAATGAATTATGAGAATTAACGATAAAACTTGTTCATGAATTGTGTGTGTGTGTGTTAGAAAATTGTTGAAATCTTTACTTAGTATACTGTTGGTTTCCTGAATATAAAGTTAATTGAAATGAATCATAATAGAGAATGGGACTGGGAATGAGAGGGAGGAGGAGGTGGGGTGAGAATGCAGATGGGAGGAGGGGTAGTGTGGTGGGAAGAATCACTATATTTCTAAAGTTGTAATTATGAAATCTGTACTCATTAAATAAAAGGTTTCTTTGGGAAAAAAAAAGAAGTGGATCAGCTGGGATTTGAACCAGCACCCATATGGGATGTCACTGCCACAGGTAGCAACTTTTCCTTCTATACCACAATGCCAGCTACACAACTTCATTATTATCTCCATTTGGCTGATGAGTGATGGGTCTCAGTTTGGAACCCAATGGTCACCATTGTAATAATCATCATTTCTTAGTCATCCACTAGGAAAACATAATCCTTTTTAAAGACAAAGATTGCTTCTGAAATGTGTGTTTCTTCACTATATCCTTCATTGCATTTAGCTCTGTTTACTATAGTGGTTCAATTACTGTTCATTTTATAGATAAACAATTTGAGAGTGAGGAAAGTTATTAGTCACAGAGCCTGGGCAAGAACTACATTATTTATTCTCCACTCCCAATCCACCTGTATTGACACTATACCACAATACACTATCCAATCTTTCAAGAAATATTTTAATTACCAACCATAGGCCAGGTAGTCAATATTTTTTTTGCCTAAACTGAATTTCCTGGCCTTAACGATCATAATCAAAATCTTGTTCACTGGGAAGAAATAACTTCAACAAATCCCAGAAAAGATGAGATAAAATGTTTTCATCTATCAGCTTGAGGCTACATGAAACTCTTGCTAGTTATGGATTCAAGGGAATGTGGGGATGAAATCCATCAATGCAGGTGCCATTTATCATTGTGTGGATTTTTCTTCCCCTGGTTTCTCCTGTGCTCCCCACAGACCATTTTGGATGTCATAACAGCAGAACATCTACAGAAGGTATATGTCTGGAAATCCTCCATTTTCATTCTCCTGAGTTCTGAGTCACACCCCCTCTCCTTCTAGCCTAGGGATAGTTTATCAGGAAACCTCACAAGACTTTCAGTATGTCAGAATTGTTGTCATTTGCTATGCTGTCTTTTTCTGAGATCTGCAGTCTCTGAAACATTTGCCAAAAGAGCAGCTGACAACTCAAGCTTTTATGCCAATAATAGTGTAAAGAGAAGCCTTTGTTCTTTGCCTTCTGGTAAACCAAGCCCTCCATCCCCTCTGACATCCCAGAGTCCCACCACCAGATGATAGCTCTCATTGAACTCTGTCTGCAGCAAACTCTTCACTGCAGAGGTCTTACTAGTACTGAAGATAGCATTGAGGTTATCTATTTCTTCAGATCTGGGATAAATGTTCAGGTGCACAGATGCCCTCAGTGTAGAGAAAGGAGGAGGCAAATATTACCCATAGCCAGTGGCTACCTGTGACCTTAAAACTTCTAGAGAAAGGAAATGGCAGAGTGTGTTAAATCATTCTGGAGATGACCTCCAAAGCTTCCTTTGTGACCATTGCATAAATGATAAAAATATATAACCTATCCCCACAACATGGAGAAACTACTCTTCTTTCTTCTAGTCTTCCTTTTAGGAGAAGCTGAGGTGGTGACAAACGTCTCCTGATAAAAACATATTGGATTATACATGCTTCTAAAAACTCATTGTACCAGTGATTCTCTTTTTGACTCTTCATTTCCACTTCTAAGAATACAGGCCAATGAAGATGATACCTTTGAAATAATCAGGTTTGATTTGATACTTACTTTGAGGGAAAGAGGCTACACAAAATTTCCAGAGATGAAAGGCCACAAGTAGCTATGTTGGATGACTTTGGTGCCCTTTTCGCCATTGTCCAAGCCTACTTGTTGTATCAGAGGTAGCTCTAATGGCTGATTTTAAGAACACTGAGACTCACCTCCTCTTTGAGAATGCTGTCTTCAGCTCTGCCCAGAGGTCTTCCCTGAGGCAACAGCAGCTCTAAGGGATAACTCTCAAGCAATGGGGTAAACAGTTAATGGGGAAATTTTCCAGCCTCTTTTCTTCATATGGACACTCTGGGAGACACTGCTGCCTCTGGGGGCTTCAGTAGCTATCTCAGTAACTTATCTCACATTGGCCTTTCTTTGTTCTCTAACTCTCTCCCTTGGGTTTCTCAGTCCTGCTTCCTAGAACTACCTCTCAGATTCAGGAGTATCTGTCTTTGGTTCTTTCTGCAAAATCCAAAGTTGAATGCCACCTATATCCAAATAGCTCATCAGTACATGTGGTTTATTCGACTGGATAAATACGAGAGGAAAATAGTGTCACTTCATACTCATTATTTTACTTTATTTAGGCTTAGGGGAAAAAATGTTTGATTAATTTTTCAGTGATTTTTCTGACAGCACTTGAAAGCAGACTATATGTGAAATTAAACTTGAAATAACCAGTCTAGTGTAACAAAGGATTATGTAAAATTTATTAGCACAAAGACTGCATACATGAAACCTCTGTGATTCCTTTCTGTTCTTACTTAACACACCTTTCCACCAGGAAAAATGTCATTCACTTCAGTGATAAAGCAATTAGCAAAATCATAGCTCCTGAAATTTAATTTCCATTGTACAGACATGTGCTAGACTACCAACGTATTTGAAATTCAAACAAGAAAATGCATTAGGCTGTACCTACCATGGTCAGGCATTTGTCACTTGCTGTTATCATGCTCTAGGACTATGATTTCTCAGCAGCCTTGGATCACACAGTAATGGAATAGTGAAGCCCTGCTAAGCTATACCTTGATAACAATCCTCAACTCATCTGGATTGGCACAGTATGGAAATATTATGATTCTCTTATTTGGCTCATTTCATTGAGTACAATAAATTGACAATCAAATAGTCACACATTAATTAGGGTTCTCTAGAGAAACAGAACCAATAAGATATATAGACATCAGTAAGAGGAAATTTTTTATAGGAATTGACTCACCCAATGATGGAGGCCAAGAAGTCTAATTGTCTGTAAGGCAGAGAATCAAAAAAGCCAGCATATAAGTCAATCGGAGGACAAACACCTGAGAACCAAGAAGGGTGCTGGTATAAGGCTAAAGGTACAAGAACCAGGACTACAATGTCCAGAGACAGGAGAAAATGCATGTCCCAGCTCAAGGAGAAGGAGAAAAATCAGTCTTCCTCCACCTTTGTGCCCTATAGTGGGCTCCTTCCACAGGCTGGCTGATGTCAATCCTTGGTGAAGTTAGTTTTTACTATTCTATTGATTTAAATAATGGTGATCTCTTCCAGAAATATCTTCATAGACACATTAAAAAATAATATTTTACCAGATACCAGTGCACCCACTATCCATCATATTGATGCAAAATTAATCATCACATATTAGAAATATGGCACCTTTGTATAACATCCTGTGGTATTTAGCAAAAAAGATTTTAAAAGTTTTATTTACCAATCCTGTATAACTAGATGCATGTTGGGCAACAACATGGGTCATGTGAAATTGGTACTCAATAAATAGATATTGAATGATAAAGTAATCCTTCAAATATTTACAAACCAAAATAGAACTAGAGGGTCAGTCTTTTTCACTGAAGACTTGTGATTTTCCAATCATGTTCAGAGCAATAGAAAAAGAATCAAAATTGTTAAACAAATTTTGTATCGCTTATCCAAAATATTGGGACCAGAAGTGTTTCACGCTTTGGATTTTTTTGGGAGTTGGAATACTTTGCACATACATAATGAGATATTTTTGGAATGGGACCTAGATCTATACATGAAATTCATTTATGTTTCATACATATCTTATGCACATAAACTAAAGATAATTTTATCCAATATTTTTAGTAATTTTGTTCTTGAAACAGTTTCATAATGTGGAATATTATACTGTGACATCATGTTGGTGGTCAAAAAGTTTGGATTTTGGATTATTTTGGATTTCAGATTAAGAATGTTCAATTTATATTCTGCCCATTTCTTCTCTTTAAAGTAGGGAACATACCCAGTTCTGAATCCAGAGCTGCAAATAAATGTGTGCTCTCATCAAGTCCCAGAGTTTGCTCCCAGGCTGCTGAGTGATCCCACCCCCTACTCTTGGAGTCTGTCTGTCTGGGAAGAGCTAAATTAAATTAAGCCAATTGGCAATCCATCCTGCTACCAGCATGAACAGCTCTGTCATGTCAAAATGGTTCCTCTGCTTATTTCTCCTGAGAATTTATTTTCTTAAGATCTTGCCAGTTTGGCCAAATTTGCTGAGCTGGGAAATGCTTGGAAAAGAACAGGAGGAACATTTCAACTCTTTCATGGTTTCATGGTTTCATGAGTTTTGTTTCCACTTTAGGAATCAGGCAGTATACTCCAAAGTTTAGTGTTCATGAGCTTCTAGAGCCGCAGTGTGAAATCTGCTCCTTTAATCAAGTATCAGATTCTAACCAGGGGTTCAAGATTCAAGTATTCAAGATTTGCCCAGATCTCATGACACTTCAGTTTCTTGCTATTATTTAGCGCTATCTAAATTATATTATTTACATAACTCAGAGCTCAATGAACTTTGCATGAATTATTTCATTCTATCTTCACGACAATCCTATAAATTTATTCTATTCTTGACATCTCCCTTTAAGAAATTCCCAGGCTGGCAAAACTAAGAGACTCACTCAAAGTCACACAGCTAGAAAGAGGTAAAAATAAAATCATGACTACAAAGCCAGATTTTAAATATCTGGTTTAATTATTAAAATATCATGGAAATAACCCCTTGGTCAAGCAAAATTGGGTTTGTTGAATTTATTGCCTATTAACTACTTTAACAGAGATTCAATAATGTTCAAGGTAGGAGAAAAGAAGCTATAGTACGTGCAAGGTTGTGGGGGTTCTGATGTAAGGTGGATCTTTTAACCTCACTGGGTAAGGATTATGACAGACTACAGAGGATTAAGTAAACATTTTAAAGATAGGGCTTCACTTGGTATTGAATTGTAAACAGCTGTTCCATGCTATCTATTGAAAGAAAAAAGCACACGTTTGAATAAATTTAAAAGTTCCTGAAAGAAAAATGAGTCGTTCTTTGAAATTTTAACTTCTTTGGCCAAATTTTGCTGGGTTGTAATATTCTGTTAAGAGACTGGAAGAAAGACATCATGTTAATGCAGAACATTAAGGTGTGTGGATGCAGATGCTTTGGTACTCATCATTGTCAGAAAATTAGTATTTTGGTAAATATGATTACAAAACTAACTCTCAAAGGATTAAGGAGTATATAGAGATGTAAGTTTTCAAGACTGAAGTCCCCTCGACTGCAAGTTAATTAATTTATTTTTTACTTTATTTGAAAGGCAGAGAGACAAACAGAGATCTTTCATCTGCTGGTTCACTCTGCAAATGCACAATAGCTAGGGCTGGGCCAAGCTGAAGCCAGGAACCCACAATTCAATCTAGGTCGCCCACATAGGTGGCAGGGACCCAAGTACTTAAGCCATCATCTACTGCCTCCCAATATGCACATTATCAGGAAATTGGATTGGAAGTAGAGACAGGACACAACCCTAGATACTCCGTTATGGAATATGGGTGTCCCAAATAACAGTCTAACCCACTGTGCTATAATACCCACTCCCAACTTTCTCATATTAAGTAGCAATAAACAATTAAGTACAAAAGCCTACACTGCTTTCATTTGTTGGGAATTAAAAGAATCCCACAAATAATACTCTTCTCCCATACCTAAATTCTGAACACATTGTGAAATAAGACAGAATAAGGCAGACAGACACCAGAATATCTTCCTTATAAATCAGAAAACTGATTTTGGAGATGTAGCTTATACCTGTTATTGAGTGGGTTTCTTTACACAAAACTCCAGAAAGCAGACATCTATGTAGTCATATATAGCTCTGGAAAGCAGTAGGCTTTAAATGTATGAACAAAGTCTTTCTCACTAAACTCATGCCCTCCACAAGCAGATGGATTATCCTAAAGTAAAAGGAAAGGAAGGGTCTGAGTTATTCAACTTCACTACCAGGTTAAGTCTTCCCTCCACCCTGGGAAGGAGCCAGTGAGCAGGAGGTCTACACTACTGAAGGTCCATCTACATAGAAGGAAACGTTAGAAGATGAATGTCTGTGATATCTCCCAACTGTATTCCAAGGCAGCAAAGATAGAGGGCATCTTGACATTGCAACAAACTATGTAGCTAAAATGAAAACCCATAAGGCAACCAAAGACAAGTTGACAAATTTCTGAAAAGAAAAGCAGCAGCCATTAGAATCATAAATATTTGAGAAGCAAAGATTTCATAAAGTAGGACATACTCATTCATATATAGTAGTACTATTTATTTTTCCTAATTATTAGTATAGTGTCTGATACTATGAGGTTAACAGTAAAAGATTCTTCTTTAAGATTTTATATAAAATACATAAAGAGGGCACCAGGCCTGTACCCTCAAGATTACATTCTCCCTAAAGTTAGGGATACTTTTTTTATTCAGCTGTGTGGTGGGTGTTGAAGGAATCTGGGAACCAATCAATTCATCAATCACTAGGCCAATCTTGCTTATGATGCAAAAGATTATAGACTAACTAGCCTAGAGCTTGTATTTTCTCATAAGAGATGCAACACAAAGAATGAGACCACCCTAGAAGATGATTCTCCATGTTTTCATAGTGATAGTTTCAGTTTGGGAAAAGTACTGATAGCATTTACTGTCATTTCAGTGAGTAAATAAGAGAAAGGAGAAAAAAGTAATTTTATTTTTAAGTTAGAAAATCCTACAGCCAGCATCACAGAGAGGCTTAGAATGCAACTGTTTCCCTTACTGGAAACCATCTCTTAAATAATGCAAAGGGAAAGCTGCATGTACATCCTCAAAGAGTAAGTGTTATGAAAAGGCAAGAAAGCAGGCCGGCCAGATCCCGGAAAATCCCAGTGCTGCTCCAGGGTGCGCCCAGGCTGATGTGGTGAGCTCTGCCTGAGCAAAAGATTGTAGAGAGAGGAAAAGCCCATTGCTCAGGCCTGTGAGTAAAAGCCAACTCAAGCATTCCTGTAACCTGGAGGTGCAAGAGATTCATAGGGTTACAACCACATCAATCTTTGTTCTTGGAGTTGGTTGCTTTGCTCAGACCCTATGCTTAACACTCTGAGAAGCAAAACAGAAGAAGCTAATCTACACAGGGTAAAAAATAATTTAGAACTCAATATCTCAGTTCTGAAGCTTTACTGAATGAGAGTTTGACTTTGGGCAAACTCCTAACCCTCTTTGAGCTTCATGTGCATAAAAAGGAAATTTTTGCTCAGGCCAAGTAAATTTATGGAAATGAACCAGAGATAATTATAAGTCTGTATTTTCAAATAGTGGGGTATATTAAGACTTTCATTGTCAGTTTTAGCATCACCTTCTTAAAGGATCTACAGCTCCTAAAATTTTTTCCCTTGGAGTTTGCCTCTGGTAATAACATTTTAATTTATTGAGTGAGCAGCTTTCCCTTCTTCCTTTTCTTTCTGATCAAAACTTAACTGTTTGCCATTCCAGTCCTGAATGGCCTATCTTTTGTCAGAGAGGAAAAAAAAAAAAAAAAGATGACTTCTACAGAGTAAGTTATGTACTAAATTAGGCACAGCATGTGCAGTTTGTATGATGAATTTGGGGATTCTCCAGTGGATACCAAAATCTGTATACATTCAAGTTCCCTGCGTGCAGTGCCTATATAACCTCATCCTCCTTCATACTTTAAATCACCTCCAGATTATTTCTAATACCTAATACAATGTGAATGATATGAAAATAATTGTTATACCATATTGTTTAGGGAATAAAAAAGTCTGTATATTTTCTGCACAGACGTAGGATTTTTAAAATATTTCCAATCCATGGTTGGTTGAATTGGAGGACTGCCTGGCTGAATGTATTTCAAAAAGTTTATGGAACATTCATATTATGAAAAAGCTATGCATTTTGGTAAAAAAAGCTATGCATTGATTTCAAATATTTTTGCATTAAAATAATCCCATTTTCCAGGATTGTTTTCAGGCACCCTCATGTACTGTCTAATTTTCAAGTCCTGTTCCTGAGCTACAGAACCCAAAACTATGGAATGGGGCCAGCACTGTATTCTAGGTGGTCCTATGAGCCCTCAAATTCGAAAGCAAATCTAAAACAACCCCCCCCCACACACACACACATGATAGGCATGATTTGCATTAAACAGCAATGAAATTGAGTTTGAGAGATTAAGCAGCTTGCCTGAAAACCGCCTACTAATAAATAGCAAGGCTACGATTCAAATTCAAGACAATCTGGCCACAAAGCCTGGCTCAAGACAATGTTGCCTTCCTTCCGTAATGCCATAAAAATCATGACTGAATATGACATCTTATTCTTAAGAGATAATGTTGTATTTATCATCCACATGGAATTGGAGCTAGAACACAGGATTTGGAATCACTAAGACAAACATTCAAACCCTGACCATGTATTGCTTAGCTGTAACTGTGGGAAGTCATTCAATATCCAATGCTTAAGGTCTGCATATATGCAGCTTTAACTTGACTATTTTTACAAACTTCAGGTACAATGATTCTAGACAGTTTTCTTGTCATTCAAGGCAGAATGAATGACACTTGAGGCATGGAAGTTATCTTACCTCCACTCCTGCATATAAACCCTTTGAGTTTTGAAGCTCTGGGATTCTTTAAACTCATTCAAGCCCTATCATCCAAATAGGAGAGAATAACCAGCTGTTATATTTAAAGAAAAAAGGCAGAGGAACTGTGAAAGAGTTGTATTATCTAACTCCATACAACCAGAGTTATAAACAAACTCTTTTGGGACCCAAGCTCAATTGGAAGCAACAAAATCTCTTATCCAAGATCAGAAAAATCAGAATGTACCTTCTGTGTTCAGAAATTGAAGTGGAAAGTAGCTCAACAATAACTGATATAAAAGGAATTGTGCGCCTGAGTCTGCAGTGGACAGAGACAACAGAAAGGAGTCCGATGTGACATTTTTCAGACGATTAGAACTGTGGAGCTTGTACCTGGACTGGTCATATAGACTAAAGGACTTGGAGTTGTTGTTTTGGAAGAATAAACAAGCACACATTTTTATTAGCTCGAGTTTAAGTACAAGCAGTATAATTGTCCTCATTCAATGAATCTCAATTTCCTAATTGATAAAATAGGAATAAAATGAAAAAATGCTTCTAGAGGCCAGCATTCTACCACCTGTAATGCCTGCATCCCATGTGAATGCCAGTTCAAGTCCCAGCCGCTCCACTTCCAATCCAGCTGGACTAGGCTGAAACCAGGAGCCTGGATTTCCATCCAGGTCTCCTGTGTGGGTGGCAGGGTCCCAAGTACTTGATCCATCTTCTGCTGCTTTCCCAGGTGCAGTAGCAGGGTGCTGGATTGGAAGTGGAGCAGCTGGGACTAGGTCAGGCCAAAGACAGGAGCCAGGAGCTTCATCTATGTTTCCCACATGACTGGCAGGGCCATCTTCCACAGCTTTCCTAGGTGTATTAGCAGGGACCTAGATAAGAACTGGAGCCACCAGGACTTGAACCCGCACTCATATCAGATACTGGCATTGCTAGCAGAGGTTTAACCTGCTGCCCCACCACATTGGCCCCAAGGATATTCTTCCTATCTACCTCTTCTCCCTAGTTTTACCATACTCTCACTTTTTACATGTACATACACAGGCATACACAGACCACAGTTTATATGATTGACAACAAGCTTATAATATCCTCTAATACACTCTTTGCTTTCCATCCTATCCCTGATGTGTGATGAAAAGTGATTATCAGCTTTCTTTTCTTTCTCTTTCACTGTACTGTAATCTCCTGTAGTCAGTGATCATGTGCATGCAAATAGCCAATGGAAAGTACTATGCCCCACGCAAAGCAAACTCTGGGTAAACATTGTTGAAGTGACTAAATTAATGAATCAGTGATATATGCCTAATACGGTTAAATACACAAAGACAGAAACTGGAATATTTCAATTCTCTATGCATAAACCCAAAACAGTATGCAAAATTATTAATTACATGCCTCAGCTTCCATAAAAGTGAAGTAGAGAAATAACAGTAGCTCCCTAGTGTTATTGTGAGTAGATACACAGAGAGCTCTTGGAAAGTCCCTGGCACATAGTAAGTGCAACATGAATGTCGGTTACAGCTGCTGTTATTTTAAGTAGTAAAACCAGGAACAGCAGCATCTTTAGCACTTACGTCTGAGCTCTCAACAGTCTTTCTTTCAGATACTGAACAATGAAGAAAGTAGGTATGGAGATCATGGCTGAAATTTCGTCCGCAGTTAACTCTCTAGAATAAAGGTGGGGAACCTTCCTTCAGCCAAAGCCATTTTGATGTTTGTAACATTATTCACAGGCCATACAAAATCATCAAATCAAAAATTAGGTATATTGAATTTAGAGTCGCACCTATAGTTGCCTTGCTAGGGTCAGACCAAGTGATTTTGCTGACCTTATATGCCCCAGAGGACAGACGTTCCCTGTCCCTGTCTGGGGCTTTATTTGCTTTGATGATCAAATTCAGAATAGATTTAAACACTGACTAATAATATGTTATTTTCTCACACAATACTTACAGGTTAAACAGTATCAGTTGAGACGTATTGATTACAAATTTAATTAGTTTAAATTCAGATCAAGATTCTTATTTTTTTCCAAAATCCATGGAACATGAAACAAGATCTAGTTTCTTTGAAGAGTCAAAAGTCAATACCATATACCAACAACAAGTGAATAACTACAATCTAGATCTATTATTATAGATCTAAAATAACTGTAAAGAATGAAAGCATAAAAATATGTGTTAGGCATAAATAACTAACAAAGCTTTGAATTTATGTACTGTTTGCTTTAAGTAAGTTTTTAAAATTTTTATTCATTGTTTGGAAATAAAATCTGTTGACATTTTGTGTAACACAAGGTGTGGGAAAGAAACTACCAGCAAAAAAATTAATAGAGCAACCCTAACCATCAAATAGAAACTGTATCTTACTGATCATTCCAGCTCTATGCCTAGAAAGGGAAGAGGCACATAATAGGCCCACCTGGAAATATTCACTGAGTGGGACTGAGGTGAAACAGAGCTATTATAATGGACAATGTCTGATTTCCCACATTTCAGTAGTTTCAATCACTATGTAATTTACTTCAAAATATTTCTCAAGCTATGTGTAGTGTTATACACAGCTGTATTTTCACCAGGAAATTGTTTTCAACTTGACAACTCAACAAGTCTAAATCCAAAGTTCATGATTTCAGGTGAGTTTTCCTTAAAACAGCATAAAATGAACTAGAACTCATTGGCAAGTAAGCGATGTAAGCAAAATTCAACTCTCAAAATACTTCCATTTCTAAAGTAGACTACCTCTGCCCCTATACACTAGTTAAAGCAAATACTGTCAGAAAAACAATGGTGATGTTGTGAATGACACCCCAGGAAGAAAGAACATAGAGGGGGAAATGACTGAACAAGTCTACTCTCAGAACCCAGCCCATGATATTGACACCAGCTGAGCGAACAAGAGACCAGAAAAAATAGAAGAAAAGAAAAAGAACAAAAGATTTGCTTATTAAAAGGATCTGTGAGCCTGCAGAACCCTTCAGATCCTATAGAATCCACTTGAAAAGGTGCCGAGGAGTGAGGCTGTCACCACACACACCCCAGTGACATATGGGCAATAGGTTGTTGGTAAATATTTAATACGCTGAAACTCAAGACTCTGATGCCAAACTGCTAGAGTTACATAGTAGTAGAACCATCACAACAAAGCCACAGCTTGCTGGTGACAGTGGTGCTGTGTTACAGAGCTCAGATCTGCAGACTAAAATTAAAACTCACTCTATTCACAAAACACAGATCCCTGCAGGAGATCTTGGTAGATTTTTTTCTTTAGTTAAAGCTGTCTTCTATGGTTCAGCAGCTCTAACACAGGGGGAAATTACATTGTTGTGCCTTCACATCTGTCTTATGTACTGTACGGTGACTTAAGTTTCTGTTTGGTCTCAGAATTCCCACGTCCCTAACTTAATAGCAGTGTTTACTTTTTGTCAGTTTTCTTGTATTCTCCTTATTCTGTGAAAAAAATTCTATACTAGCTAGTCCAACATCAGTCCAACATTATCTGATTAGTGATATATTTTAATTTCTTTTATAAAAGTCTGGCTTTTGGATGATTCTAATGATTGTTGAACAGATTTTAAAAAGTTTCAGTGTATTCAACAATCTCCTAAATTGGACATTCACGTCTGCTTCCTACCACCCAACACTGTCGAATCACAACAAAAATTGAGGTTATTTAGAAAACAACTGGAGATGAAAGAAAGTGTTAATAATATTAATAGTTACTATTTTTGAATATTTATTTATACCAGTCCCTATGCTGTAGTGTGTACATTATTTCCTCTCATCATCACAATAATCTTGTACAAAATAATTACTCTCTACCTGTTATAAAAGAAAAACTAAGGCTCAGAAAATGTCATCTGTCCCAGAAGGAAAAGTCCAAAATTAGGATGTAGGCTTGTCTTAAGAAAACCTATACTCTTTGCCACCAAATTACAATAACAGAGTCTTCTAGGGGAAGGTTCCTATAAGATCAGACAGGTAAGATAGTTAGAAGCAAACTGATAATAAGATAGAGAAATACCTATAAGAAATATTTATTTCTGTGGCAGGTGTTGTGGCACAGCAAGTTAACCTGTCACTTCCCAATTCGGCTTCTAGGTATTCCACTTCTGATCCCACTTTCTGTTTATGTGCCTGAGAAGCAGACGGCACAAACACTCAAACACTTGAGTTCATGCCACCCATGTGGGAGACCCAAATGGATATCACAGATCCTGACTTTAGCATCTCCCATCCCAAGCCAGTGCAGGCATTTGAGGAATAAATGAATGAGTAGAAGGTCGGTCTCTCTCTTTCTCTCTCTCTCCCTCCCTCCCTCTCCTCCTCTACTTCTCCTTTTCCCTCTCTCTGTATCCCTACCTCTCAAACAAACAAATAACTTTTTTTTAACATTTTATTTATTTGAGAGACAGTTACAGAGGGAGAGACAGAAAGAAATTCCTTCCATCTATTTGGTTTACACACCAAATGACCACAATGGCCAGAGCTGGGCAGATCAAAAGCCAGAAGCCAGGAACTTCTTCCAAGTATCCCACATGGGTGCAGGGGCCGAAGCACTTGGGCCATCTGCTGCTGCTTTCCCAGACCATCGGCAGAGAGCCAGATTGGAAGTGGAGCAGCAGGTCTTGAACTGGTGCTCATATGGGATATCAGTGCTGCAGGCAGATGCTTAACCAGCCCCTTAAACGGCTTCTTAACTGCTATGCCAAAAGCTCATCCCAAATGAAGATTATTGAAATATTCCTTGAATAGTGTCTTGGTGTCTCCACCCCACCTTTCTTAATTCCTTTCAGCTTACTAAAACTATGCCACAGTGCTGGTCCCAAAAAATAACTTTTAAAATATGTATTTTTCTCTTCTTTAAAGGAAAGAGAAATCTTGATATGAGATACAATTGAGGTAGAGTACAGTTGTGATAAAACTGAAGTTGGGGAAGAAGGGATGAGTCTCACTGAGGCTAGATCATGTCCCCAGTGCTGACCATGTACTGAGGTAGATCCAGAACTCACAGCAAGGATCGTGTAAAAGAAGTCTGTTCTCTCTCTGAAATCAGCACAAACAAGGAGCAACTTCTAGGTCAGATTTGGTTGAGACTTGGTTTAGACCAAAAAATGAAAGTGCTGAGCAACGTTGAAGGAGGAAAAAAGTTGAAAAGTTGATAAAAGAGTACATCTCCCTTGTAGTGAATGTTGGCCATGCTGACCCTGGACTTGAGGTTGTGGGCCTGGTACTATGCTGCTTTATAATCAGGCTTTAAGAAATATTTCCCTAGGAAGTACACTAAAAAGGGATAGTCACATAATGTACGAGATTTCTTTTTGGATTCTGGGTACAAAATATTTGTAAGACACGTAGCTTGCAGTAGACGAAAGGCTTTACCAGTTGTATGCCCATTTTAGTGTCTGGCCTCGGCATCTGCTGTGCCCTCACTGCAGGGCAAAGTACTCCTCATGCTCCATAAACACACATTCACACACTCATTCCCGAATTGGCCACCACTGCTTGATACAGAGGGCACAATTTGCTTCCCAGTCTCGAGCTTTTCACTAGAATCAGAACTCCTAGCCAATTAGCATGTCTGTCTGGAGGTCAGGTGACCAAATCTGTGTTGCATTACTCATTGTCAAAATTTCAGCCAAATGAGGAACATATGTAAAACTTATAGGCATGCTGGCATCACTCTTAATTAGTAACCACGATCTGAGCATTTGTTATTTAAGCTCATTTAATTCCAGCCAGATTACAGTGTGTTGCAAGGCAAGCTGCCTTCTGCATCATCATGAAAGGTTCCATTAACAGGCTTCAGGGAAACATGAAAAGTCACTTTCAATCACCTCTCAGAGCATACTGTCCTGAGCTGGAGGTAATGTGAACTACCAGGGGAGGCAGCTTGGCCAACATGGACCACCAGGAGGCGTTATCAGTGAGGGGATTCTGGCCAACACACCTTAGAGACTGCCACAGGCCTTTTCAATTTTCTGCCATATGTTACATAATAAACATCATTTAAGAACCATGCTTTTTTGAGTATGTGTGCTCATTCACCCGAATGATCAATATAAAGGCTTTATTTTCTGCCAAAAGAAATCGCAGGGTCCAGAAATGCCGTTGTTGACCTGGGTGGAGAATGGGATGCTTAATGAAGATTAATGAATTTTTTAAAATAAAAACAAGTGTCAAATTATGTGTTCAAAGACTCTCAGTTGGCCACGTGCTTACTTGTCAGAAGGCTTGTGTATTCTGGTCAAAATGTTACAGCTCTTTCTAATAAAACCTAAAACTTTTGAATACAAAATCTGGAAACATTTGTCTCTCCACAGACATGCAGGGCTGTCTGGTGCCAGGATGTGCAGACAATCAGGAGGAGCCAGAAAGGACAAAGAAAGAGAAAGACATTCAATAAACTCTCTCCTCTTGTCTCTTCTCACGGGAAAGGAGGTTATTTTAGGATCTTTGCATATCAGGGAGGACTTGGCTGTGAGGTCCATTCTCAGACTGAAAAAAATAAAAGGGGAGCTTGGGAGGCATGAGGTAGAGCCCAAGGGAAGGGGATGAGTCATCTAGATGTGGACCGGAACAGTGCACTGTCATCTAGTTCATCTTGGCTCTTACCTGGGGAGTTGCCTCCATTCCAAGTCATCATTCTACTCTTGTCGGACTTCGACCAAGTACTACATTTTTCTGGATCTCACTTTCTTCGAGGGTCCAATAAAAAGCTGAATTGCATGACCCTCAAGATCATTTCCAATTTGAATATTCTATTATTACATTAAATGAGGAAGTCCGACTTCTTTGCAATACTTGGTGTTTGAAATAAGTGTGAACACATTCTTCTATTTTAAAGCAAAGCAAATATATAATGAACCAATTTAAAAAAAGCTTTGTTAATGGACTTAAACTTGTTCTCAGGGGTGAACATTTATTCTAGCAATTATTACAACACATTGGAGACTTGGATTCAAGTCCAGCTCCTGATTCCCGTTTCCTGCTAATACACATTGGGAGGCAGAGATAATGGCTCAAGTAATTGAGTTCCTGCAACCTATGTGGAAGATTTGGATGGAATTCTTGATTCCTGGCTTCAGTCTTCCTCAGCGCCAGCTGTTGCAGCCATTTGGGAAGTGAATCAGAGGATGGGAGATTCTCTCTCTCTCTGACCCTCCTCAATAAATGTTTTTAAATGTTTAAAAACTGTTTCAACGGATTATTGTTTATTTAGGGCTCTGTTTGTGTTCAATCTTCTGATCAGAACTGGGGATATATGACATATACAAAGATATGAAGTAACTCCTGCCTACAAGCAGCTTGTAAGTCAGTGAGAACAACACACACTCATGAAGAACAAGTAAATGCAGTAAATTGGACAGTGTGGGATACGGTGATAAATTGTGAGACATCATCTATAGTGCAGTGAATTGCAGAGAACTGAATGGACAGCATGAGCTGGAGCAATGTTAGATCGTAGAGGAGATAGAAATAACACAGGGATTTGAAAAATATCTACAGAGTGGTGATAGCAGGAGATAGTGTAAGCAAAGACAAATAAGTCATTTATAATTTACACAGTGTGTGCGAGCAGGGAAAGGGACTGAGGAAATGGAGGAATGGCAAGTAGGCAGCCTAGATTGTAGTGAAATAGTCACAGAATGAAACAGTGGAGATGATCACAATGATGTGGAAACCAAAGGGAGGCCTTACAGGCCAGCAAAATTTAAAATACCCACTACCTATCTATTACATGTATGTTTGATTCTGAACATAGTTTTAATCATACTATGCATCACCTTTAATCATATTGTTACTTAGTACTGTGCTATTTAAAGCCCATATTTTCATATATTTCCTATGTTATGTCTGCTTATGAACTTACTAAGTCTTGTAAAACATGTGATCATTCTAGTGCCAACTGAAATTTGAATCTCTGTCTTACCATGTGCTATTTGAGTGACCTTACACAACTTATGCATTTTCCCCAGGACTCAGTTTCCTCATCTTTAAAACTGGAATAGCAGTAAAAGTTTTATGACAAATTTACTGAGATACCAAAAGTGTCTAGAACAGCATCTGGCACAGCAAATGTCCACAATAACATTAGCACTTATATAGATTTATCATGACTTACTTCATCATCCCCCAGTTTCAGGAATTCACATTAATTTCAATATTTCACTTTTAAAAGAGGTACATCTGTGCACCTCTTTGTGCGAAGAGCTCTTTTGTTATTTAGAATTAGCTATTTCCTTAGGAGAAAGTTTCCCAGAATTGGAATTAACAGAGCCAAAGGGTGTGAATATTTGAAGATGATTGTTTCATGTTGCCAAAGTAACTCCCTGTGGGTCAGGCAACCTTGCTTGCACAGGGCACCATCTTCTTAAAAAGAAATAGAGAAGTTGCAGGTTTGATAGAGGGAGTCAATACATCAGTGGTGTCAATTTGATTTGCTTTCCCTTGATTACTAGAGAAAATCCACATCATCCCCACTTTGTAAATGATCCATGTTTCTACTTTGGAGAATTATCTGTTCGTGACTTTTGCTTATGTGTCTGTTGAGGTCTTGATCACTTTCCCCTGCTTTCTCCCTGCATTATGCATTTAGTTTATACTTTGATGATATTTAGCAAGCACTGACACATTCCTCTCTATTTGTCTTCACATCATTTAATCCATTTGTGTTTCCTCTTCTGTATGAGCAATAACATTATCTGATAGTTCCTTAACATCCATGCCTAACAATTCTTAGTACATGAAGCCATGTTCTATGCACAGTAAGTATTCAATAAATACCTGATGAGCCACCCAGAGACTATCATTGTTTTTATTGCTATAGTCTACAGCCTTCAGAATTTAAAATTCAGATATATATATAGTCGCTCCCCCTCTTCGTGGAGGAACGACACAGGACCCTGCGCTGTTCTTTCGTCTGCTCGGCCCTCCCCGGGTTTGCTGCTGGTTCTTCCCGGGTTGGCTACTATCCCTTCCACCTCCGTGGAAGGGCAGTTCCCCCTGGCCACATTCCCCACTTCCGCAGGGGAGCGGCACACCGCCGGCCGGCTTTCTCAGGGGCTGCACAGGTGTTCCCTCAGATGTTCCCCTTAGATGTTCCTGGTGCATGCCGTCTCTCTCCTCCTTTATAGTCCTCCTCTGCCAATCCCAACTCGGCTGCCCACACGCCGAGTACGCTGCTCTCCAATCAGGAGCAGGTCCTGCTGTTTATTGGTTGAACTGGAGGCAGCTGTGCGGAAGCTGTTTACTTCTCTCCCAGCGCCATATTGTGGGAGAGCAGATGCATAGAATAAGTCTTAATTCCAGTAACTCAGTCTAGTCCGGATTGCTCCCCACAATATATATTCAGATAAATATACCCATATATATTTGTAATGTCCAGCACATGACTCTCAACTGTAGTCCATGCCTTTATTTGTGGAAATGTCAAATGTGTGCCTTATTTCAGAGTATATCACTGAGGCTTGACTGGGGAAGAACTGTATTCATTGGTAAATCCAAACAGTATATTCAGACCACCTTGACCTGAAGGACCATTGCTTCAGTCACAAATCTTAACTCCATTTATTCAACAGGCACTCGGGCCTACAAAAGAGGGAAAAAGAAACGGCACTGTTTCCCCCTAATACTTTTTGGAAATGGAAGGTTTGATGGATAGCAGGGGAATAATGAAGTGCATATTCTCCTGGACAGTCTGACGTAAGCAGTGCAAGCAGAGTGGCCTATATTTCATGAACCAAAACGTTGACAAGGGCCAAACTGCAAGCTCTCAGCACTTTGGTCATTTCATTAGCATTTGTTATTTTTATACATTGGTAGTTATGGATTTCAATGGCATTTTAATATCCCAGAATGGTCATAGCACCAGCACATTCACTCCCACTAATATTTCATGGCTCATGGATCACTTCCAAATCAAGAGCCTGGTTGGTAATATGTTTTAACACTTTTCGTAACAGAGCTAGGAGGAAGAGAAGAAGATATGCTCTCGTGGGTGCGTAGCATATTCTCTCCAATTTAGTTTATGATAACCAACATTAATTTTCATTTAT
Organism: Oryctolagus cuniculus; assembly: GCF_964237555.1. Taxonomy (NCBI): domain Eukaryota; kingdom Metazoa; phylum Chordata; class Mammalia; order Lagomorpha; family Leporidae; genus Oryctolagus; species Oryctolagus cuniculus. The sequence goes on from NC_091432.1 coordinate 37,642,034, forward strand.
TTTTATGAGATTTATAGGGAACATTTCCTCCAGAGAATTTTTTTCAGAATTGCAAGTACTTGGATGACGTGCTTGCAAGGCATTAAATTTTACTTACTCTCTGCTTAGAAGTATTTTAGATTCAGAGATTGCTGCATTACCTTTTTCTTAAATACCCAAATCTAAGCATCTCCATGAATCTTCATTTTATGAACAACACCTCCATACTGTGTACCTTAAATAACAGAATATGAAGTATGCTCTTTCCACCACTTGTATCATATTATTATCTAATTTATTATCCTTATTGTATAGACACTTGTTGTATAATTTGCTCAACTCCTTCCTATGATAATCAACATCTTGAAGAGCAAAGGATCACAAAGTGAGATTGCTAAACCAACTTTTTATAATGTAATGCATCCATGTCTTCAACTAAATGGCCCAAAGTTAGCCTTTCTAAGAATTTCAAATTAAGAGAAAGAGAGGGGAGAAGGGTAAAGCCTTTGAAAAATGGGGAGGTAGCAGACTAGGAAATGAAAGGTTAGAGAAACTCAAAAGCCCATTGGGAAATTGGATGTGATGCCAAATCAAAAGTGGCAGGAGATGCTCACAACTTTTGTGCCATACATATCAGAGGATTGCAGGTGTCTATGGCCATCGAGAACAAAAGAAGGGGACAGGTAAAGAGAAGCAGAATACAACATAGAGTCGTGATGGCTTCCTAGATCCTATCACCTGCTCTTTAGTTCCAGGATGTGAATAGTTACTCATTTATTATGTAAATATGTTGGGTATATTAGCTCAGACTAGATATTACATCTTGCTCTAATTCCAGTAAAACAATCTTTTCTTCTTCTTTTGTTGCTTATTTTTATTTTTATTTATTTATTTTCATTTTATTTCAAAGGTAGAAAGAGAAAGAGATATCTTCCATCCCCTGGGTTATTCTGCAAATATCTGCAACAGTTGGGGCTGAGCTAGACAAAAGCCAAGAGCGTAGAACTCAACCTAGTTCTCCCACATGGGTGGCAGGACCCCAAATGTTTGAGCCACCACCTGCTAATTTCCAGGGTATGCATTAGCAGGAAGCTGGTATCAGAAACAGCTGGGGGCCGGTGCTGTGGCTCACTAGGGTAATCCCCCATTGTGGCACCAGAACCCCAGGTTCTAGTCCCCGTTGGGGTGCCGGTTCTGTCCCAGTTGCCCTTCTTCCAGTCCGGCTCTCTGCTGTGGCTCGGGAGGCAGTGGAGGACGGCTCAAGTGCTTGGGCCCTGCACCCACATGGGATACCAGGAGAAGCACCTGGTTCCTGGCTTCAGATCGGCGCAGCGCACCAGGCCGTGACGGCCACTTCGGGGGTGAACCAATGGAAGGAAGACCTTTCTCTCTGTCTCTCTCTCTCTCACTGTCTAGCTCTGCCTGTCAAAAAAATTTTTAAAAAAATTTTAAAAAAGAAAGAAACAGAGCAGGAACTTAAGCACTCATACTTCAATATAGCACGCAGATGATGCAGATTTTGCAAGCAGTGTCTTAACTGCTGCACCAAACACCAACTGCATTTTTTTCTTTTAATAAATTCCATTTCTGGCCGGCACCGTGGCTCACTAGGCTAATCCTCTGCCTGTGGCACCGGCACCCTGGGTTTTAGTCCCGGTTGGGGCGCTGGATTCTGTGCCGGCTGCTCCTCTTCCAGTCCAGCTCTCTGCTGTGGCCCAGGAAGGCAGTGGAGGATGGCCCAGGTCCTTGGGCCCTGCACCTGCATAGGAGACCAGGAGGAAGCGCCTGGCTACTGGCTTCAGATCGGCACAGCGTGAGGGCTGCAGCGGGCATTTGGGGGGGGGGGGGAACCAACAGAAGGAAAACCTTTCTCTCTCTCTCTCTCTAACTCTGCCTGTCAAAAATAAATAAATAAATAAAATGCCATTTCTTTAACTTAGACCAGACCATATTAGTTTTCACTGCTTGCTATCAAATATCAACATTATTACTGTAAATGTCTCCCCAATTGGACCATGAGTTCCTTGATGGCAGTGACTCTACTTTATCTATCTCATTTATTCCTAAATTATTTATGAAAGTAGTCATAGTACATGCTAAATTAATACTGATTTAAAATTATGCGTTATCAAATCGTTCAGTACATACCCAGTAACATCACGTTAGAGAGGCCCATTGTGAACATTTGGGAATAAATTTAGCAAATACGTAATAACTGCCACTTGAGTTTAAGAGTTAAAATGTTCAATGCAGGGGCTAGCACTATGGCACAGTTAAGTTAAGCCTCCACCTGTGGCGCCAGCATCCCATATAGGCAGCAGTTCAAATATGGCTGCTTCACTTCCAATCTAGCTCCCTGCTAATGTACCTGGGAGAGCAGCAGAAGACCGCCCAAGTGCCTGGTCCCCTGTACTCACATGGGAGACCCAGAAGAATCTCCAGGCTCCTGGCTACAGATTGGCCCAGCTCCAGCTGTTGTGGCCATTTGGGGAGGGAACCAGCAGATGGAAGTCCTCTCTCTCTGTCTCTCCCTTGGTCTGTCTGTAATTCTGCCTCTCAAATAAATAAATCTTTAAAAAATGCTCAGTGCAAATTTGTGGGAGATAGAAACCAGAAAATTTTATATAATTTCAAAGTACATTTCTAGCGAAAAAAAAAAATGAAGAGGAAGAAGTAAAATAGCCACAGAGTCATAGTTTTTACTTTTCCCAAAATGCTTGTCTACTGTAAAATATTTTGTACCTACATATATTCTTTTAAAGTAAGCCCTCAGGATTTTCCAATTAATAACAGGTAGATAGCTATTCATTTATGTAAACCTGCTGAGCACATTAACCTATACTAGGTACTGTATCAGAAACTGAAAGTAATTAAGAGTCTTAAACCATTCACTATCTAGTGAGAAAGAGTTAAAAATGCATAATTAAGGTATTTGAAATGTTCTAGTGTGGAGCTCTTGATAAAACATAACAAAAAGAAAAACTTACTAGAGGGATAGAGAAACCCTCTCAAAGCAGGCACATTTTGAATTGGACACTGAACAAAAAGTATGGGTTAATGTCTTCAGCAAACAAAAATAATTTGCATGAAGTTGTACAACATAAAACCCAAAATGGCAATGATGACGAGATTTTCAGAGTCAGATTGTAGGGTTCTTTATTATAAGCCATATTTAGGAGTTCAGATATCATCTTGTAGGTTTTGGCACAATAAAATATCAGTTTTAAATTGAGAGTTTAAGATTATCACACACAATTAAGTAATCTTTTACTAGATACCATTATTGAGAGACAAGTGCCAAGCATTCTGTTAAATATTTTATAGATGTAATATTTTGAACCTGTGGGAGAAAAAAAATTTTGCTCTAAAACTTTAAGAAGTGTGTCTGAAGCTATATACACAGTTAGCATATGTTAGCTATCCCTAATAATGTTCTCATTTTGTGATCTTAGCCTTGGAATCAATCCACTAGACAGTAAACTCTTTGAAGGTGAGTTTCATGTTTTATTCCTCTCGGAATCTGAAGTGCACAGTTATAATTTTTGATGAATAAATTGATTAGCAAATTGCCCAGCTGCTAGTGAGTAGTGGAATCACCACAGAGAGTGTCCTTATTTACAGCCAGAAAAACCCTCCCATCTGACAGGGTCTCCTACATCTTCTGACACTACCCCTTTATTCCTCTCCAAAGGCCACTGATGCAGCAGTGAAGTGTAAAAAAAGGGGCATGAGGGCAGGACACAAACACTATGGAGGCATAAGAAACCTTGACCATGTTAACAACCTTTCTAGAGATGTCCCTTCACTCAAGGAGTCTACCGCCCAGGGTGGCATAAAAATATAAAAGCATGCGACATCATACTCTTAAATGAAATGTGAAGAACTATATAAATGAAAACAACTGAGTGAAATAAATGGCAAAGAATGGGTTGTAATGGACTGAGCTATTATCATCACAAGTGATATGGAAAAATGTCGCTCCCCCTCTTCGTGGAGGAATGACACTAAACCCTGCCTAGGTTTCCTATCCGAGTCACGGCACCATTATGTCGCTCCCCCTCTTCGTGGAGGAACGACACAGGACCCTGCGCTGTTCTTTGGTCTGCTCGGCCCTCCCCAGGTTTGCTGCTGGTTCTTCCCGGGTTGGCTACCGACCCTTCCACCTCCGTGGAAGGGTGGTTCCCCCTGCCACTTTCCCCACTTCCGCGGGGGAGCGGCACACCGCTGGCCGGCTCTCTCGGGGGCTGCTCAGGTGTTCCTTCAGATAGATGTTCCTGGTGCATGTTGTCTCTCTACTCCTTTATAGTCCTCTTCCACCAATCCCAACTCTGCTACCCACACGCCGAGTATGCTGCTCTCCTCCAATCAGGAGCAAGATCAGCTCCTGCAGCTCAGCCAATCAAATTGGCGAGAGGCAGCTGTGTAGAAGCTGTTTACTCCCTTCTCAGTGCCATATTGTGGGAGAACAGATGCATAGAATAAGTCTTAATTCCAGTAACAGTCTAGTCCGAGTTGCTCCCCACAGAAAAAGAAGAAGGAAATGATTATCATTAAAAGGAATTAATTTTTTCATGTGTTTCCTAAAACTTGTACAACTGGAACTTTTAATTCTTTATCAACTAATAGACTTCAACTAGTTCAAACTTCATATCTGGGAATATTTAACTAGCACAAATATTTATACATGTGTGTATAGTAGTATATTCTGGAGGAAAGTCAAGATCAAAATAGCAGGCCTGACCCACCTCTTCAACCCAACCATCCTCAATCCATAATTGGGGCTCATAGATGACCTTTGTCTGTGGGCTAAAGTGTCTTTTCCCTGTGGGTCTGGCATATGGGGCCAGGTGCACCAGAGGAGAAGACGATTTGTCTGTTTTAGAGACATCTAAAATAGGCACTTGCCAGAGGCAGGGCACAAGGCTGCATGGCCCTTTGGCCTGTCAACTGCTTTGAGAACTGCTGGAAATTCTGTTTGCCAATGTGAAATTGGCAGCTCTCTCATTTCTTATTTCTATTGGTCCAGTCTTCCTATTCTAATTGGTCTAAAAGGATCTAAAAGACCACACTGAGGTTAAACAGAAAGCCAAAGAATTGTTTGATAAAGGCAAACCAGTGTTCTCTGCTCATCTTAGGAAGCAAGATCCCTAGACTCCAGGGTCAGTGCCACCACCTGTGTACTGGGTGTGAGTCTAGGTTACCAGTTATGCAAAATAAATGCATTGGCTTGAAAGGTGGACACTGGGTTTAGTAGTCAGCTTTTCATTGTTACAAATAAAATACCTGGGCAGAGCTAAATTATTGATTTTGCTCACAGTTTTGGAGGTTCACAAGCCAAGATCACATGGCACTTCTGGTTTGGCATCTGATAAGAGCAAGGATGGTGGAGTCTGTGCACAGGAGCACTCTTAAGTCAAATCAGGATGCAGAAAGAGAACAGCTTGGCTGAACTCAGCTTACAAAGCTAACCCTCTCAGGAGAACTACCTTCCAAGGATAAATCCCCAATGAGCTAAACATTTTCCACTAGGCCCACCTGCTAGATGACATAATTAGAGTCCTTAACTTTCACCCATTAACATTAATCCATTAACCACTATACGACTTTGGGGTTTGAGCAGCTACATGAGTTGGGGAGCAAAATCCTGTTGCAACTATAGCATTATGATAAGTGAAAAAAATAGACTCTGAGTAAATAAAATTTAAAATACCTTTATTGAGAGAATTCAAGTTGTTCTCAGAACTGAGGAAAAGCCTGAAGAACAGGCCAGGAAAGGACAGGGACCAACAGGAACTACTATCTAGCCCAACCAGGATGCCAACGACAGAATGAGTGAGTATCTCTTCAGTCTAGATGGATATAGGCCATTGACCTGGCTTATGGCTTATGACTCTGTCTATTGGCTAGGTGAGGGTGAGGGTAGTACATTATAGATCTGCATGTGACAGAGTAGAAATCATAACACATTCTAATCAAAGGGAGATAGAACACATTCTAGACAGTTGAAAACCCTTCAATGTCTGTGCCAGTGGTCACTAAAGTCCTCTACAGGAATAGCCTGAGATTACATTTAGATGAAGAGTAACAAGAGGTGCATAGTAGCTGCCCAGGGTCTGGTTCTGAAACTCTTGGGTAGGCCAATGAGTGTGTATTTTCAAAATATTCCCAATGGGATTCTGATGCCAGGTTGGGTTTGTGAGACACACTGTCCCTCCATGTGTTAAGCAAGAGTATATATAATGAATGTTCCAATACTGGAGTGCTTTCACATATTAATGGCAGCCACATGTGATAAGTACACATTCTAAAAGCACAGTTCCTTAACCTTCTTTACTTATACTTCAGGACTGGAGGGCAAGAGAGGGTATTGCATGGTACAGTTTAGCCCAAGCAAAAGCAGCAAATACTCTCCCACTCTCCTTTATTAGAAACACTCAATTTAGCAATCCTCCTCCCTCCTGCTGTGCTCACGGCTCCCCCTCCCCACCTCGTATGCCATATGCTTTTAATCATGCCCCCACGGTTTCTCTTCCTGCAATGTCCTGGACAAATTAAACTTGAAAAACAGAAATCTGAGAACTTGGAGCAAACATGGAAACTCGTGACAATGGTGATAATTAGCACCCAGGCTAAACTCTCCAGCCTATGGGAAAGGAGATTGTTCTAGCCCTCAATGTAAGCATTCTTTGTGGCTTTTTTAAAAGATTTTCCTCATGGGTTCCTGAAAGTCTACTCTGGAATGTCTTCTTTGACAGAAACTAATTCAAGATTCGAAATTTCCTTTTTCATTACTTTTACCCCCTGAGTGATGTTCCAACTGAGTACATATTAGGAAGTCTGAAATCTCTAACACTGCCCCTAAAATATTTAGGAATGTAATTATAGATACCTTTTTAGGGAGAGCATGCTTTAACTTTCATCAGGTTTTCACAAAGACTTACGCACTCATAAAACACGAAATTCAATGTAAATTATTCATCTCACAGGCTATAAATATAATGGTGAAAACCTTTAAATCGAGCATTCAAAAGACCTGTTTCCATTCCTTTCTCCTCCACTTCCAAAATGTGAAACCCTTGGAAAATTATTTCTAAATCTCTTTTTCCACAGTCATTTATAGCAGGAAAATTATCTGCTTCTCAGCATTATCTAACAAATTAGAGAGATTCAAATATATTGTGGGAGTTGGCATTGTGGCACAGTGGGGTAAGCTGCCGCCTATGATGTCAGCATCCAGTATGAGCACCAGTTTAAGTCATGGCTGCTCTACTTTTGATCCTGATCCCCACTAATGTGCCCAAGTACCAAGGCCCCTGCTACCCACATGGTAGATTCAAATAGAGTCCCAGGTTCCTGGGTTCAGCCTGGCCCAGCCTGGCTGTTGCGGCCATTTGGGAAGTCTTTGGCAAGTCTTCTAATTTCTAAATTCACAAGTAAGAACAGATTCTTAATTTTACTTAACAAACTAAATAAATTTTAATTTATTGGGGTCCTCTGGACCAAGAGGAAAATTTCATAATAATAGAAGAAGCATGTTTGTAGGATGGCTGTTATCACATATTACAATCTTTGCTTCTGGGAAAGACGTATTCAGCCAAAGCATAACTAGTGAGAGTCACAGCTTGGCAAAGGCTCACAGGACTTCAGGAGACAATCTCTAACACTTTGTTTCTTGGAGAGTAAACTGAGGTTCAACTGGACAGGCGGCAAAGACACAACCACAGTTTGGAAGGAAATAAGCCAAGGGGCCCCCACAGTGGCCTAAATGTTCACCTGAGTCTCTGTTGTACTAACACTATATCTAAGAGTCAGAAGGAGGTTTGAATTTGAGGCTGCAATGTACATGCTAAACGCTTATTCTGAGTATTTAACAAGGATCAGTGAGGTGGAAGGCAATGTAAGACCAACAGATCAGATCTGTGACCTTGTAGAATTTACATTTAGAAAAGAAGAAAAACAAGAGATCTTCAAAAAGTTCACAAATGACAGATATCATAGAAAATATGCTTTTTTCAAAAGTTTTTACACGAAAATAAACATATCTTTAATTCTATTGTTCCATGAGCTTCTTAAAGCACCATCGTACACTAAATAGCAAATTACAAAATGATGATTTCATTAGAATTGTGTTTGAACTGTTGTGTAGGCCTAAACATCCTTGCCTTACGCATAAGGTTTTAGTGGTTATTACATGAAGGTGAGTGTTGGGCATATAACACAGAGTGTTTCACACTCCTTACCTATAATACCATTGTATCAGTTTTTCCTTTTCCTACATTGTTTTCCAGTTACAACTTTATGTATAAAATACTTCAAGAAATTTCATCTCACAAAGTGAGTCGGGTTCTGACTCCAGTTTGATGGAGGTCACCAGTATTTTCATTTTTTTTCATGGACACTACTGAAACACTTTCATGTTTTAGAGTTCTTCAGTGATCTTCTTCTGGTTTTATTCATCGTCTTCCCCACTTCTGAGAAAGCTTGTCGTCCTTTGACAGGTGAAATCAAGAGTGACTTAAAATGAAATAGCTTTTTTTTATTTAAACACAGAAGGATGTTTCTTTTTCTTCACTATTTAAAGAGGTAGGGCATAGACCAATGTTCCAGGAGGTTCTTTTCTTTCCTACTGACCTGAAAGGCCAGGACTCTGTGAAGTTAAATTGTATCTACACTCCATCTAGCAGCTAGGTTGAACACAGCTGTCCATGGCTCTGTTCACCTTTACCCGTTTCTTCGCATCTCCATTCTTCTCTCTGTTCCACACTGACACTACATATTCCTCCAACGTTTCTTTTGTGAAATCTTTGCCCTGTGCAAACCCTGGAGTTATCTCCCTATTATTGAAGGATCAGGGTGAACTTCTGCTGACTTTCTAATCCTAGCTCTGCCTGGGACTCACTGCATGGCCTTCAGATAGCGGCTAATTGTTCAAAGCTTATTTTCTATGCATATAAAAGGGGCAAGTAGCTAACTCAGAGGAGGATTATAGGATTAAACCAAATGGCATAAAATATACCAAAGTCCACACTCAGGAGGTGTTAAAAAAATGTCTCTTTCCTTCCTCTGACAGGATCCCTAGATAATGATAGGGGTTTTCTTTAAGGGTGTTCTGTGGAGCCCTAGCTTTCTGTAGAGGGACTTCAGGCAAGTCAGAGGAAACACAGATAGCAGGTGCTGATACTGTTGCCCTGCTGCAAATAAAGCAACTCCTTTTATATCTGTGTAAGTATTGGGATTCTGCAAAGCACTGTCCTAAAAAGGAATTTTTGCATTTACAATGAGTTGCAAAATGGGAAAGTTAAGTGACTGCAAAGTTAGAAGAAGAGTCCACAAAGATGTCCTTCACTCCTGACACCAACTCCAAGTTCAAAGAGTTCTGAGAAACACCCTCAGGCAAAATAATTTAGTAGAAGGATTCACATAACACAATGATAGAAGTTATATCCATGGTCATAGTTCATTACAGCTAAAGGCTACAGATTAGAATCAGCCAAGGTAATAGTTACATAGCTCAGAAACCAGAGTTTCAAATCTGTAGCTCGAAGTTGTATTCTTGTATTCTCAGGGCAGTGCTATTCTCCCAGTGTCAATATATGATAATACTCAGAGAATATTGCCAACCAGAGTAGCTCACTTGAGCCTCCTTGTCCAAGGTAGACTGGTTGTGCATGTGATGGATATGTCTTCAGCCCCTCCAAAGAAAGACTGATACCACCTGACCCAAACACCGCACCCTGCATTAATTATTACTATGTGCTGTGGCCAGCCCCTAATCTATGTCACAGTATTAGAATATCCAATGTAACTCAAGGCACATAGGCAAAAGACATTCCTATCAAACAGGGCATGTCAAGTTCCTAGATTACTCCCAGAAGCCAAGAGCAAAGAGCAGATCTCTCTTTGAGCAAGTTTAATTCTTTGTTGTGCAGAAAGCCATTCTTAAGTGCATACTATCCACTCTAGCTAAATCTGTCAAGATCTGTCTCACCTTGATCTTTTATTCATTCCTCACCTGAAATTCTAGAGCTCTTCTCTGTTTACCCTTAGTTCAAGGCTTATCTCAAGTCACATCACCTAGACCACACTGGCCCTTATTGATCATTCACTTTTCTTATTTCCAGAGGCACAATTTCTCTACACACTTTGTAGCACTTTAGTTTAATCAACTTTTATTATGTGCACAGTGTTATAGAGAAAAAGGAGAGCAATTACCAACATGTTGATTCCTGATTTAAAGAAAATTAATATCTATGGCAGGCAGGTTATTTTCATTCATCCATTCACTGAACATTTATTGAACATTTCCTCTGTAGCAAATTCTAAACTAGTTGTTAGACTGTGTAATTATACAGAATTAGAGACAAAAATTATATTAGACCCAATGAGAGAAAATATGAATGATGGGTTCAGATTCTAGTGCATCTTGATATTACAATAAGGAGCTAATCTTTTTGTTTATTTGGGAGGCAAGCAGACAAAAAAGAGAGAGACAGAGAAGACTCCTATCTGCTGGTTCATTCCAGAAAGATTCACAACAGCTAGAGGTAAGCCTGGTCAAAGCTTGGGGTCAGGAACTCAATCTATGTCTGTCATGTGGTTGGCAGGGACATAACTACTTGAGTTACCTACAAGGATGTTCAGGGGCACATTAGCAGGAAGCTGGATTCAGGAGCTGGATTTGGGATTCAGTGCATGTACTATAATATATGGGAGCCAGCATCTTACCTGGGGTCTTAACTACTAAGACAAATGCTCACCCCAGGAGCTAGGCTTTTATTCTAGAGTTCAATATTTCCTGAATGATGAAATATTTAGCCTAAGTTTTAAAGTTTTAAATGTTAAAGTTCAATATTGTGTGTTTATTTTAGTATATCTTTTTTTACAAACATTATGTGACTAGTATGTTCCAACCTGTGATTTCAGTTATTATTGCTTAAAAGAAGGCAAATTATAAAGAGTGAGTCATTTTAAATTATTTAATTACTACTATGACAATATTGCTACACACCAGCTGAATCATCCATGGGTATAGATAATCTCCAGCTATTACTAAACTCAAATAAGCAAGATTAGACTACCTGGAGTTTGGGGACTACTGCTATGGTAAAGGGAATTTTAAGAAAAGTCTCCAGGAGATTGGAATGGATAATAGATAAGGTGGATGTGAACCAGGAGCTAGGAGACCAGTGAAGATACTATTGGAACTCTTGTGGTAAAAATGAAAAATCTGTGTTACTCATAGAGTGGGCATGGAGAGGGAGGGCTAGCAACTTTTAATACTTGAAAGATGGATGAGAGGTAGGAGTTTAGAAAATCTAGAGTAATCTAGGATGACCTCTAGGCTTCTAGATTGCACAACTCAAAAGATTATGGTAGCAACCAAGACAGGAAATATAAAAAAAGAGAAATGGATTTTGTAGAAAAGAAATTGAGTTTCACGGGAAGAACTAAGAGTTTTCATATATTTAAGTGTATGGCATTATCTTATTGTTTCATGTATAAATTTTATCTCTTTAATGAAAACTTAACTAAAACAATAAATATTCCCTTTTTTTCATCAAAAAACAAAAAATGGCACCTCTTTCTCAAATATAGAAAAACATGTTTGAAGCCGGCGCCGCGGCTCACTAGGCTAATCCTCCGCCTTGCGGCGCCGGCACACCGGGTTCTAGTCCCGGTCGGGGCGCTGGATTCTGTCCCAGTTGCCCCTCTTCCAGGCCAGCTCTCTGCTATGGCCAGGGAGTGCAGTGGAGGATGGCCCAGGTGCTTGGGCCCTGCACCCCATGGGAGACCAGGAAAAGCACCTGGATCCTGGCTCCTGCCATCGGATCAGCGCAGTGCGCCGGCTGCAGCGGCGGCCATTGGAGGGTGAACCAACGGCAAAAAGGAAGACCTTTCTCTCTCTGTCTCTCTCTCACTGTCCACTCTGCCTGTCAAAAAAAAAAAAAAAAAGAAAAGAAAAAAAAAAAGAAAAACATGTTTGATAGAAAAACATAATCTTTTCATTGGCCGGTTTTGAGAATCCCAGACCCAAGTAGCTGTGTGGTATAGACCAAGTTACTTACATCTGTGAGGTCCCATATCTCCACAACGGGAAAATACTATCAACCACTGCTATATATACCACTGTAAAGAGCCATACAATTTTGAAGTGGGAGTAGGGAAGTAGTTGAATAGGAACTCTTCTAGAAACATTCTTGAATCATTTATCAAAATATTAGTAGTGAGAAACTGTCTGTGAGGAGACAATGTTCAATAACAAATGTTCTTATAATACATTTCTTTCCCAATCTAGCTTTCAAAAAGCAAAGCTGCATGGCGACTGTATCCAGACATTAAAGGGGAAGCAGATGTCTTACTAATAAATCCCACAATTTCTTCATCCTTGAGAAAAACAAAGCTCTACACCTCAATTTCATTTGCGTGGTCAAGCAGGCTTTCCCTCCTCCATTTCCCTCAGGCCCTAACTTTGGTCATCTGAGGCTTTGCTCAAGCCTGGTTGTGATCCATATTGTCTATTTTCATGCCAAACTGATGAGTAATGCTCTAATGGTCAAAAATGTTGGGTTCTCTTAGTGAACTTCACCCAGGCACAACTTAAACAGTGTGTTTCTAATGTGGGAAATATGTCAATAAAAGGCTTCCCAGAGCCTCTGCAAGAAGACAGAAGGAAAAGATCAGACTACATAGAGAGAACAATAGGATTTCTACTTTCAGGCTTCCCTCAATAGGTCAAAGACCTCAGTACAGAACACAAATTGTTTCCAGGTAATAGGTAACTGGAGATCTTGCTCTTGGTCCTCTAGATCCACATCCATTTTTCTATATCTGACCTTGGCATATTATTTACAGACCATTTCACCCTCTTGCTTCCTTTTTGGTCCAGTCAATGGGACTTTGAGCAGGAGATGGTAGATAAGAAAAAGATTAGTAAGAATTTTATTCTTCTAGCTCCCTTTCTCAGGAATCGAGGTGACAGGATATCCCCACCAAAGATCACAGTTACTGTGAAGTGTTTCTTTCAAATGTTAGTTTTTGGGGCCGGCACTGTGGTGTAGTGGATAAACCACATGGGTGCTGATTAAAGTCCTGGCTGCTCCAATTGCAATTCAGCTCCCTGCTGGTGGCCTGGGAAAGCAGCAGAGGATGGCCCAAGTCCTTGGGTGCCTGCACCTGAATGGGAGACCCCAGAAGAAGCCCCTGGCTTCAGATGGGCCCACCTTTGGCCATAGCATCCATTTGGGGAGTGAACCGGCAGATGGAAAACTTCTCTTTCTGTCTCTACCTCTCTCTGTAACTCTTTCAATAAATAAAATAAATATTTTTTTCAAAAAGTTAGTTTTCACTAACCACTCATTCCTCCTCCCCCACCCTTTAGGATTTCCTGAGGAATGGTCACATCCCACATCTTTCTTCACTGTACCCTAGTCACTCACTTACCTACTCCAACAATTACTGCTCACTATGACTCCTCAATCTATCTCTAGTCAACAACTAAATTTCTTATTTTACAGTCACCATTCCTTTATTTCTTCAACACTCTTTGGTATCTGCTATGTATTACATTTTTAATAACAAACAGTTTAACCAAAACATCTATAGTAATAATGCCTAACATTTGTTTAGGATTTTTATGTATAAGACAATGCTCAAGGACTTTACATACGTAACTCATTTAATCTTCATGCAAGACTGTGATTAAGGGGCTATTATAATTTAAATATAAAGGTAAAGAAACAGGCACAGAGAAATTGAGTAGTTGCCAGAAGCCACAGCTAGCAGGTAATAGAGCCAGGATTTACACGCAAGCACCTCCACTCTAGAATCTAAGATTTCTCAGGGCTGGTGCTGTGGTGCAGCAAGTTAACACCCTGGCCTGAAGCGCCAGCATCTTATATGGGTGCCTGTTCGAGACCCGGCTGCTCCACTTCCAATGCAGCTTTTTTTTTAATTTATTTTTTATTTAGTAAATATAAGTTTTCAAAGTACAGTTAATGGATTACAATGGCTTCCCCCCATAATTTCCCTCCCACTCACACCCCTCCCATCTCCCGCTCCCTCTCCCATTCCATTCACATCAAGATTCATTTTCAATTATCTTTATATACAGAAGATCAATTCAGTATATATTAAGTAAAGATTTCATCAGTTTGCAACCACACAGAAACACAAAGTGTAAAATACTATTTCAGTACTAGTTATAGCATTACTTCACATTGGACAACACACTAAGCACAGATCCCACATGAGAAGTAAGTACACAATGACTCCTGTTGATGACTTAACAATTTGACACTCTTGTTTATGGCGTCAGAAATCTCCCTAGGTTCTAGTCAAGAGTTGCCAAGGCTATGGAAGCCTTTTGAGTTCACCAACTTTGATCTTATTCTGACAGGGTCATAGTCAAAGTGGAAGTTCCTCCTCCCTTCAGAGAAAGGTACCTCCTTCTTTGATGGCCCCATTCTTTCCACTGGGATCTCACTCACAGAGATCTTCCATTTAGGTCTTCTTTTTTTTTTTTTTTTTTTTTTTTTTTTCCCAGGGTGTCTTGGCTTTCCATGCCTAAAATACTCTCATGGGCTCTCCAGCTATATCCGAATGCCTTAAGGGCTGATTCTGAGGCCAAAGTTCTATTTAGGACATCTGCCATTCTATGAGTCTACTGTGTATCCCGCTTCAAATGCAGCTTTCTGCTATAGCCTGGGAAAGCAGCAGAAGATGGCCCAAGTCCTTGGGCCCCTCCATCCATGTGAGAGACCGGAAGAAGCTCCTGGTTCCTGGCTCCTGGCTTTGGATTGGCATAGCTGCAGCTGTTGAGACCAATTGGGGAGTGAACCAGTGGATGGAAGACCTCTCTCTCTCTCTCTCTCTGTATGTGTGTGTAACTCTGACTTTCAAATAAATAAATACATCCTTAAAAAGAAATAAGATGTCTAACCATTATGAGGTGCTTGTGATGGTCACAACTTCAGTAAGTGAATGTCCCTATATCATGCCAGAAATGATTGTTCTATCTCTTGTATGAGATACATTCATGGTGTCCCAGAATTGACACTTAGGGCTGCTTACAAAGAGTCAGAATATCTAAATTAAGCTTAGTTGTAAGAGTTTTCATTCTGGGTGTTTTTTTTTTCCTTGTGAGTCATCAGTGGCAAATATTATCAGTATTGATCAACCATAAACCAGAAAACAGAATTAGACAAGTAAATTACAAATTATTAAGACTGAATGGCATAAGAGTCCCACCTCTCTCTACCTTGAAAGGCACAAAAGTTGTAAAATATGCATCCTGTGTGACTTGGCAATTCGATTCTAGAAATATTTTCTCAGGAAGTAATCAAAGCAATGTTAAAAAATCTATGAACAAGGATGCTTACAGTACGATTTATAATAAACTTGAAATAAATGTGGAGCAATAGTCAAATAATTTTATATGCACAAACTGCATACTAAACAATTAAAAATATGTATATGCATAGAGAAAATGCTCACAACTTAGTTTAACTTTAAAGTAGCTTAAAAAGAGTATATATAGCAAAATCATAATTTTTTGTTTAAAGAATTTTTAATATGTATTTATTTATTTGAAAGTCAATTTACAAATTACAGTGAGCAATGGAGAGTCAGAGAGAGAGATCTTCCATTGGCTGCTTCATTCCCTGGAATGCTACACAACAGCCAGGGCTGGTCCAGACTAAAGCCAGGAGCTAGGAGTTTCTTCCAGGTCTCACATGTGGGTGGAAGAGGCCCAAACACTTGGGCCATCTTCTGTTGCTTTTTCAGGCCATTAGCAGGGAGCTGGATCAGAAGTGTACCACCTGAGATCCAAACAGCACCCACATGGGATGCCACGCTACAGGTTGTGGCTTGCCCTCTGTGGTACCACACCAGGTCCTGTTTTGTTTTTTTTTGTTTGTTTGTTTGTTTGTTTGTTTGACAGGCAGAGTGGACAGTGAGAGAGAGAGACAGAGAGAAAGGTCTTCCTTTAGCCGTTGGTTCACCCTCCAATGGCCGCCGCGGCCGGTGCGCTGCGGCCGGCGCACCGCGCTGATCCGATGGCAGGAGCCAGGTGCTTTTCCTGGTCTCCCATGGGGTGCAGGGCCCAAGCACTTGGGCCATCCTCCACTGCACTCCCGGGCCACAGCAGAGAGCTGGCCTGGAAGAGGGGCAACCGGGACAGAATCCAGCGCCCCGACCGGGACTAGAACCCGGTGTGCCGGCGCCGCTAGGTGGAGGATTAGCCTAGTGAGCCGCAGTGCCGGCCCAGGTCCTGTTTTAAAAAGTGTGTGTGTGTGTGTATGTGTGTAAGATAATTTTAAAACTGTAAAAGCATATATATCAAATGTTATCTTCAGATTATAGGATTGTGAGTGGGTGATAATTATATACTTCCTATTTTTTATCAATTTTCCCAGTCACCATAGTTAATAACTATAATTTTCTGATAAAATATCACTAATTTTCTTAATAGAAGACATATTAGACTTTCTTCTAGTGACACCAAATCAGACCTGGGTGTGTTATTATTTATTTACTAAATTGTTTATCTGTTTTCATTACATTTAGAAGGCAGAAAGACAGATTCAAAAAAGATCTACCAAGCTCAACACTCCCCAAATGCCTGCAATACACAGGGCTGGGTCATGCTGAAGCCAGGAGCCAGAAATTCATCCTGGATATGAAATATGTCACATAAACCAGCATCCCAATTGGTGATATAACTACTGTGCCACACACCAACTTCCATGCACCAGGATCTGTTTATTTCTAAAATCCATGATTTTGTAGACATCAATAAAACAAACTTGCCCTTTGTAAATTTATAAAGCCACATGTTTCATAGATTTATTTTAAATAGGGAGGATCTAATTTATGGGTAACTGTCCTTGCCTTTTCTCTTAATGAAAATTTTACAAGGGAAGGCAGATTAGCCCATGATTGGTAGATAACAAAGTAAACAAACATGCATACATAGATACATACATAAAATACAACTGGAATGCATTTCTCTGTTCTGCTATGCCCTGGATATTTGATCTCAGAAAGAAACATTTGGTCTCTTTTAGCCTTAAATTCATTTCCTGGAATATGACGATACAAATGATAAATAATTCAAATAAAGGTGATAAGAGTAACTAAAATGTATGGGACAGACATTCTATAAATTTCAGGAATGGGTCATTCTATTTGTTTTTCTCTGTCTCAAATTAATTGTGAGACCTTGAACGAGTCACTTAACCTCAACAAACATCACATTCCTCATCCTTAAAACTCTCGAATGGATGGTGCTAGTGACATCCTGACGTTGATTTTGACTTTGTTGCTCTGTTACTCTGGGATTTCACTGGTCTGTCTGTGGGTCCTGACAGCTTCTCACAGAGCTCTGGAAAATGACATGGAAATTGAATTTATTGAGTTTGGCAGGAAACATGACGCTGACTTCAGCGCTAATATGATGAGGGGTCAGATGGCTTGAGAAGAAATGTTCTGTCCCAGCATGCTCTGAATCACTTCCTCTCCAAGAGAGGGCAAAGAGGAAGAGAAACAGGATTCTGCAGTCAGTACGCAAGGAAACTGACCCTGAGTTGATTTCCAAGGAGCCTCTCACTAAAGCTGGGCCCAGAGGGTGAGCTCTGTACACCCAGGAAAGCCGCCTCTCTTTTCTCAAAGGACTCTGGCTGACTCCTGCACTGGAAAGCTCTATGGTGAAACTGAGTGGTAATGTCTCTTTGAATGTATTTATGGTAGCAAAAAAGTGTGTGAGAACACTCAGAATGCTTCTGACCAGAGAATGTGTCACTTATAGAAAATAACTTCTGGAAAAACCATGCTATTTTTCTCACAGTGAAAGGTACAAAAATGTTCAGAAAAATATAGTATCAGAGGGGGATAGGTATTCAGTGATCAGTTGATTCAGCCCAGGCTTTTTGTAAAGGTGGAAACTGAGGCCAAGTTGGGGGTGGGGGTTGCAACAAGGGAATTGAATTATTTAATACTTACTCTTGTTCATTGCTGCATAGGGCCTTAATGGTCACTCTTTGTCTTTCTCACTTACTCTCTCTCTCTTATATATGTATGTATATGAACAAATACATATATACACACATACACGTATTATATATTGAGTGTGAGACTGAGATATGTAAATAGATTTTGTGGTACAAGCCCACAAAATAGACATGATTCATTCTCCATTTGCTTAATAAGAAAGCAGAGATTAAGTTAGATTGAGTGACTTCTCAAGGTCACAAATCTAATTAGTTAAGAGCTTAGCCCTTTTGTCCTTGACAATCAGAATCAGAGGAAAGGAAACTTTTTTTGCTTTTTTTTTTTTTTTTCCAGTTTAGAACATCCGGCCCAGGGATGAGTAAGCAGACGCTAAGGTACTTTTTTAACTTCCTAAAGATATAACAACTTGGATGCTTCTAAGTATCAGCCAGTTATTCCTTTATAGTCTTGCTTTCTATCCTGGCCACTGGCAAAGTGGCATTATTATCCTATGAATCATCATGCTAATAAATATATCTAATTTGAAGATAACCCCTTGTTCACTTGCCAGCATGATTTAACCCTCCCTCCTCCTCTCCATCCTTTTCCATTGCCAGCAAGAGTCCCTGGTGTCTAAAAACAAAATGTCACGAAAGCCAGTGATATGAAATGAAAAGAGGACAATAAGATCTTAAAATATTGCAAAACCATGACTTTGGAAAGGAACTTCAGGAACTGTTTGAGATGACTTAAAGTGAGTGTTCATAATGACAGAAAGGATGAAAAAAGAAATATGTTCCAGTATCTAATAGAGTCTATAAGAGGCTGTCTTCTGAAAACTATTGGTTATGTTTGAGGGGTGGTGGACCAGGGGTATACCAGGTACGAAGTCCATACTTGTTCAATTCTTCTTTCAAGTCCCAAAGCAAGTTGTACCTTGTTTGTGACTGAATTTCTCTGTCTTCATTGGCTATTTATTTTCTTATCTATATCTTTAAGGGAAAAGATTGCTGATTTAAATAGTAATACCTAAGGCCTAGCCCAGAGCTTGGCATAGGGAACATTTTCACAAATTTTTTGCTTCCTGAAAGAATAAAGTTCCAGGACTAGGAGGAGATCAGTAAGGTATTGGAATAATTTTTATCTATTTGGTATTTCTTCCTTCAGGGAACAACTCTTGGATTATACAATGATTCTTCCCACTTCAAAGGAGTCAAGTGGGAATAACTCTTATCCACATTGGTCCCAGGTTTTTGAATCTGCCCCACCCTACAAAACCTTGCTCCCTCCAAGACTGTTGAGGGCACATAAATGTGTGTGATTAAAACCTGGGCAATCACAGTTCTTCTTCAGCATTCTGCTAGCACAATCACAAAAAACTTATTTCATTTTCTGACTTTGTGTAAATTAAAAATCAAGTCACTTGTCACGTGACCTTTTGCTAGAGAAACAGAGACTGCTATATTATTTGAATGTGCAAGAAGAAAGTCGATGTAAAGGCTAATAGAGCTGGCATAGAGTAAGCCTTGAGGCTATCCTCTAAACACCTTAACCCAGTTATATATGGATATCTGCTCTCTTGTCTTTCCAATTATATGAACCAGCAAGTTCTCTTACAAAATGAGTTGGAGCTTCCTTACTACCAACCAAAAGAGACCTGCCAAGGAAATAAATCATATGATTTCTTACAGTCCTTTCCACATTTTAGATTCTGCCAAGTTACACAGAGATAAATGGAATGGACGAGCTGCTGGCTCATAAAATCTCAACAAAAATGCACCAACCAAGGATCTCATGCGTGATCCATGTTGAAAAAAATCTAGGTTTATGAGAGTTTTCTAGGCTTGGGAGGACAGTCTTAGCAAAAGCGATGGAAGATTTTCTTCCCAAATTTTAAGTGATGGGATTTATATATTGAATCTCACACCTGCTTTTCCAGTAAAGCATTGTGTATTAAAGTAAAGTAAAGTAAAGTGTATTCCAGTAAAGCTTTGTGTATTAAAAAGATTCCTTGGGGTAAGTGTTTGGTACAGTGGTTAAGATGCCTCTTAGGATGCCTGCAACTCACATCGCAGGACCTGGATTCCAGTTAGCTCCACTTCTGATTCCAGTTTCTTCTAATGTGTACTCTGTATGGCAGCTGGTGTTGGTTCAAGTGCTTGGGTCCCATGGACATTGGAGTTCCGGATTCCTGACTTTGAGCTGACCCAGCCATGACTGTTGTGGGCATTTGAGAAGTGAACCAGGGAATGGAGATTCTTCCTGTCTACCTTTTTCTCTCTCTGCCCTCTAAATAAATATTTAAAAAATAAATTTTCAAAAATGAAAGATTACTAGTAAACTCAGTAGACATGATTTTTATCACCTGTTATGCTGTACCTCATCATACTTGAATAAAGTCACATTGCTCTTTTAATGTCTTATACTCCTTCTTGCTCACAGAGGGATAATAACTATTTTATGGGTGGTTGTAGGAGTTAAATGAAACTATATATGAACATGAAGGCCTGGTTCAGTGACAGACATAAAATATCTTTTGAGTATCTCTGTCCTTGTGATAAAAAGTAGAAAGACAAAAAATATTATATTATATTAAGAATTGATAAGTGTAATGGAGAAAAACAAAGCATGATTAAAAAAAAAACTGTCACTTTACATAGAGTGATCATGAAAAGCATCAGTACTGAGGTTAATTGACCAGAGATCTAAATGAAGTGATAAATCACATGACTGTCTAGGGAACAACATCCTAGGTAGAGAAAATAGCCCCTGGAACGTTTGTAGTCCCGCAAGGACCTTTGAGGCTGGATTAAATAAGGGAATAGTGGCAGGAAATAGCTATATATCTGAATCTAATATAAGTTTCTATTTATTTGTTTATCTACCACATGCAACTTTAAGCTTCTGGAAACTAGAGACAGCATCTTTTGCATCCACACACAATGCTTAGCATAGTACTAACAATGAGTAGATGCTAAAATGCTCACAAAATATTTATCATAAATTTGCATATATGACTATTGGGATCTCAATAGTGATTGCCAGATTTGGATCTGAATACTATATCTGGGTTAGCAGATATGTGAAATGCATAAATATTCGCAAGTACAGAAGCACTATTACAGGACTTACAGTGATCCTTGTTTTGTTGGTAATTTTCAATCAAATGAGATTGCCTGTAGGAAAGCTGTTACAGAACTACTAATGGGTATATTTTTTATGGCCTTGATTAATTTAATATGCTACGTACATTGAACATATTATCTTATGATTCCTATGACTGAACAATGTGAAAAACAGTAGAAAACGTGGTGATGAAGGGTTAGGGAATGAGATAAATCTGTTGTTGAAAACAAAAATGTTTATGACATAAAGGACTACTTTCGCACCAAAATGACCAAACAAGATCTTACTTTCCTGATTCTTTCATCTCACTTATTTATCACACAAAGATACCTTTGAGACATGCTGAGGGACAGTGAATCTTTTGTATTGTTATACACTTTTGAAGTTCAATATTTTAGTTAAACATCAAGATATCCTTCATATAAGATTCAGTCAAGAGATTATATCACACGGTTGAGGTCACAAGTATCAGGGAAGAACTTTGATTCAAGTTTATACTTCACAATCAAGAGTTCTTCACACTTAAGAATTCACTGGGTTGTTGTGTCATGGTGAGTTAAGCCACTGTTTGGGACACACTCATTCCATTTTGAGTCCCAGCTACATTCTAATCCCGTTTCCTTTTAATGTGCCTAGGAGGTAGCAAATGATGGCCCAAGTACTTGTGTTCCTGCCACCCATGTGGAAACCTAGGTGGAGTTCTTCCCTTCTGGTTTTGGCCCTGCCTAAACTTGGCTGTTGGGGGCATTTGGGGAGTAAATCAGCAGATGAATGGTCTCTCTCTCTTCCTGTCTATCTCTATCTGCCCATGTCCCAAAGTAATTCTGTCTTTACAATAATAATTAATTAACTAAATAAATCATTAATAAGAATTCAGCCATTAATGTGGATTGAAGGACTATTTAGACTACAGTAAACATAATGGATATTTCTCTTAAAATATCTATGATAGTATTTTAAGTAGAAAATTTTATTTCATAATCATATTGAACTTTCATCACAAATATAAATAGACATTACACCCAGAGTGTAACAATTTGCATTTATAGAGATATCCTCAGAATAGAATAAATTCCAAGTTCAGTTGATTTTGAGGAAATTGTTATTTTCCTTGCCTAAGCTACACCTTCATGAATTGGCATGATTTCTGAACAAGGAAACATACAAAGTTATCTTCATGTCAATACATGTGACTTACATCCCTGTAACTACCAGATTATGTAGGGAATAAAATAATCATAGATGAAAATAATATTTTATGCTCACAGGTAAAAATTGCCTCCACTTACATCTCTTTGCCTTATTATAATGTATTTTTTCTGCTCATTACATTATCTATGCTGATTAGTTTCTATAGTTTGTAAGAGCACAACTTTAAAAATGCAATAGAAACAAACTGTAAATCAACTACAAACAAAATTACAAATCTTGTAACAGATTCATGCATTGAAGTATGTTAGATTTTCAATAAAGAACTTCTCAAATATTCTCAAAGTCACTGACTCATGAGAATCTGATAAATTTCACAAGATAATTAATATGGAAGAAAAAATAAGCAAGATAAGAGTTAAATACAAAAAGATGAAAAACATCCCTCTGTAAAATTGGTACTGTTTTATAATATTTTTGTAAAAGTGACCCTCTTGCTTACCATATTATGTAAGTTAAATGTGAAAAACTGTTGTAATAGCATATTATCAATTATCCAGGGAAAAATATGGGAAAAAATTCAACGCTCAATTTATTCTTTGTTATAACATTCAGTCTAGTTGCAATAGTAATTTAAATGCTGCTAAATGTAAAATAAACAGTCTTCAAGCTTTAAAATTATACAGAATATGGTCACTGCTTTGTAATTCTTTTATTTTTAAATTTTATTTATTTTAAAAGTAGAGAAAGATAGAGACAAAGAGACCTCCCATGCATTGATTCATTGCCCAAATGCCTGGAATAGCTATGTCTGGACCAGGACAAAACCAATCCAGGTCTCCCACATAGGTGGCAGGGGCCCAATTACTTGAGCCAACACCTGCTTCTCTCAGTGTACATTAGCAAAAAGTTGGAATGGAGAACAGCATCTGGTCTCAAAGCCAGGACTCCAACATGGGATGTGGGCTTCCCATGCATTGAGTTAACCACAGTGCCAAATGCCTACCCCCATGATTCTTTCAGAAGTTATTGCCAAAGCATCAAGAATAATGTGAAATAATAATATAATATCCTTCCTCACTAAAACCATGGCTACTGAAATGTAAACCATAGCATTTAATCCAGGAAGAACAGATAAATTAAAAATCACGCATGGAGACCTGTGATGCTTTGCAGATGCATACCCTTATCAGTGCATTTGAGAGCTACCTCAGGAACCCCAAAGACACTAAGAGCCCAGAGCAGGCTAGAGTTTGCCATTTGCTTTTTTCCATATGTAGCCAAAGCAGATTGCAGATACCATCGGTGCATCCCACCAGAACCTTGTCACATTTGAGCTGTCTTTACACCGTGATTTACTTTTAGTAAGAGCAATCGTGGTGAAAATATTCGCAGAGAGCTGTTAACAGTGCAGTGTATGATCACTAAGCAACCTTATATTTTTCTTTAAATATTTTACAAATGTAACCCCTGTTGCTGAAACAGAGATGGAGGAGCCAGGATTAGTGATTAGTTCTGAGGTTATGGTCAGCATTTAATTTTAATGAATGACTTTTGAGACTGTACAAAATGACCTTAGCTGGCTACTGGGAATTCACTGAATGTTTCTCAGCCAGACTTTTAATACTCTCCTAGGATGCTTCTGAACCCTCTACTGAATTAACTTTATGGGCATCTACAGAGGACAAGGCTGGGAAATCTGAATTGAATTTTTGTGTTTTACATTCCTTTTGAAAACTCTTTGTTTGGATGCAAAATATCTACTTAAAATACCATTCTTCACCTAGGCCTGGAAGGAGGCCACTTGGGAAGCCACTGAGACAGGGCCACACATCTTAAAATTGCTATTTACAGTTTTATTACATTGAAATATAATACTCTTTTTTTAAATTTTATTTTTAAGTCACGCCCTAGACTCTATGAGTATTGAAGAAAAATGTGGCCCAAAGATCTTCATGCAGTTTGGGGGCTGGGGAGTGTGGGGTTGGGCTGTCATTTGTTTATTAAAGATTTATTTACTTATTTGAAAGGTAGAGTTACAGAGAGAGAGAGGGAGAGAGAGAGAAATGTCTTCCATCTGCTGGTTCACTCCCCAAATGACCATAAGGGATGGAGCTGGGCCAACCCAAAGCCAGGAGCCAGGAGCTTCTTCCAGGTTGAGCACGTGGGCCCAAGGACTTGGACCATCTTCGGCTGCTTTCCCAGGCCATAGCAGAGAGCTGAATCAGAAGAAAAGCAGTGGGACAAAAACTGGCAGCCATATGGGATGCCTGCCCTGCAGGTGGCCTCTTTATTCACTATGCCCTAGCTTGGGGCACCTATTTGTTTTTGTATTGAATGTACTCATATGGTAACAGAGCATGCATAGCAGGTAAAGCCACTGCCTGTAGTGCCAGCATCCCCTGTGGCCACTGGTTCCAGTCCCAGCTGCTCCATTTCCCATCCAACTCTCTGATAAGGCCTTGGAAGCCAGTAGAAGATGGTCAAGTGCTTGGGCCCCTGTACCCGCATGGGAGATCTGGAAGAAGCTTCTGGCTCCTGACTTCAGATCAGCTCACCTCTGGCCATTGCAGCCATTTGGGGAGTGAACCAGTGGCAGATTCCCACAACCCCCAACACACACTGCCCCAGGACTCTGTCTTTCAAATAAATAAAATAAATCTTTAAAAAATAGGTTATATTGGGGCTAATGCTGTGGCACAGAGGGTTAAGGCCCTGGCCTGAGGCGCCGGCATCCCATGTGGGCACCAGTTCTAGTCCCAGCTGCTCCTCTTCTGATCCAGCTCTCTGCTGTGGCCTGGGAAAGCAGCAGAAGATGGTCCAAGTCTTTGGGCCCCTGTACCCAGGTAGGAAACCCAAAAGAAGCTCCTGGCTCCTGGCTCCCGGCTCCTGGCTCCTGGCTTCAGATCGGCGCTGCTCCGGCCATTGCAGCCATCTGGGGAGTGAACCAGCAGATGAAAGACCTCTCTCTCTGTCTCTACCTCTCTCTGTAACTCTTTCAAATAAATAAAAAATAAATCTTTAAAAAAAAAGGATATAAGGATGTGATATCTTAATCTTCAAGGAATAACTTTGTATCTAGTCAAATTCTCTTTCAAATACAAAGGCATCAGAAAAAATTGTATTTATGCAGATGCAAGAATTCTGCTTCATATATGATTCTAGAAATTACAAGAGAAATTTCGCCATGCAAAAGTAAATGGTTCAAAAGGCTTCCACAGCCTAGGGAGCTCATGTCAAGAGCCTCTGGTGATCACTGACATTACACATAACATTGTTAATCGTTAGATTAACAACAGGAGTCACTGTGCACTAACTTCCCATGCAGGACCTCTGTCCTCAAAGAGTTGTATTATGAGAGTTAATAATGAAACTTGTTCTCAAAGATTTAGTTTGTTTTAGTGTAGTAAGTGGAGGATATTCTTATGTCTCATAAGTTACAGTTATGTCTTAGTGCTCACAAAAGATGTATCATTCTTGGGATCTTCTTTAAAATTAATTTTTTCAAAAAAAAACAATGCTTAAAAAAGTGAAATCAACTTCGAGATGCAATGACTTTGAACAGCCCTTTTCTCGGCTGTGGAGGGAGAATTTTTTTCATACAATTTGTTGAACTCTTTACTTAGTATAAAGTTAATCTTTGTGTATAAAGTTAATTGAAAATAGATCTTAGTAAAAAATAAGACTGGGAATAGGAGAGGGAGGGGGAAGAGAGGTAAGAGTGTGGGTGGGAGGTCAGGAATGGTGGGAAGAATCACTATATTCCTAAAGTTGTATTTATGAAATGCATGAAGTTTGTATTGTTTAAATAAAATGTTTCTTTGGGGGAAAAAAGTTAACTGGAGAAACTATGGCAAAAGGAAATGTATTCATTGACAGGATCACAAATAAAGGAAATAAAGGACTTATAACACTGACTAGAGTGCAAATATTAAAAAATAAACTAACAAAAATTGAGGAAACAGGTAGAATTAAGAAAATGTGGAAGGTAACATAAAAACAATTATTTCTTCATCACATATTAGGAAATAACAAAATATTACTTAGAGCTAATGAGCTAATTGCTGAAACTGGTTAAATCTTAGCTTATTTAAAGTTATAAACACCAAAAAATAAACTAGCTACAAATCAAATTGGCTAGTGGGGGTAACACAAAGATGGTGACAAAAGAGGACTTATAGTTTTGCTATTCAATTTAGATTCAAGATATAATATTTAAAAATTATAGTTTTTGTTAAACAAAATAAAAAGTCAACCAGTAGAATCAAATAAAAACCTTATAAATAGTAAGAAAAGAATACCCAAAATAAACAAAAGGGAAAATTGAAAGGATATTCTGTGTTGTATGAAATGTAAAAAGAAATAAAAGCAGAAATGTATATGTATATTCGATATATATTTTATATATAATATATAGTTGGTCTTGCTTCTGTTCTTATATTTTATAATTTCAGAAATTTGTTGAGTGGCACTGCTCACACTTCTACTGCCCTAGAAAAAGTTAGATGTCCCCATCCAGGCATCCTCAGCCTTGAGAAATAGCTGGACTAACTTCACTAACAGATTGACCCCCAGAGACCCCATGAAATTATCTCAACAGCCCTCAAGACACTGACAAGTGTGCTATCTAGGAACATTACTGTGGTCTGCCCTCTTGTGTCCCTCAGACATTAACAGGCATTCCACCCTGCTACTGGGCACACTGTACTATACCCACTTAGCCCTGGACTCACATGAATCATAGAAACTGATAGAAGCTCCACAACAATTCAGCAGACATGCCAGTGAATCTCCACATTGAAGGAGGTTGTATCCCAATTGACAGTACAAACCTGGAATACCTCAGCCACTGAGATAACCACAGACATCACCAGTATTGGTCACATAGTGAAGCTACATGGACACTACACAGAAGTGCCTACTCAGAATCACAGGCAACATAGCATATCCAGCTGTACTAGGACACATTGCCAGCAGAAAATCATTTACAGTGAAAGCCACTCTAGCAACAGTCACGACGAAATGAGAAACAACAAACTGACTAACAAAGAATTCAAACAAAGAATAACAAACAATTTTTTCTCCTGCATTAGGACCACTGCTCTGAATTTATTTCTTGTACTCATTGGGTTTTGATATCTGTGTTATATTGGTATAAAATGAATTGGAAAGCATTTGGTTCTTCATTATTTTCTGAAAAAGAATATTATTTTTATAATATTAAATAATATAATAAATTATATTAATGTATAGAAATTATAAAATATAAATTTATAATAGAAAATATAATTAAAATATTATTATAATAAAAATATATTATTTCTACTTTAAATGTTTAGTACAATTCACTCATGAACCTATTTAGGCCTTTAATTATCTTTGGAATAGTTTTTTAAAAGATTTATTTATTTATTTGAAAGTCAGAGTAACAGAAAGAGAGAGAGAGATCTTCCATCTGCTAGTTCACTTCCCAAATGGCCACAATGGTATGGAGTAGGCCAAGCTGAAGCCAAGAGCCTGGAACTACATCCAGGTTGCCTATGCAAGTGGCAGTGGCCCAAGCATTTGGACCATCTTCCACTGCTTTCCCAGGCACATTAGCAGGGAGCTGGATCAAAAGTGACTCAAACCAGCGCCCATATGAGATGCCAGCATCACAGGTAGTAGCTTAACCCACCACACCACAATGCCAATCCTAAAATTAACACTTATTTTAAAAGTTAAGGATAGAGTTATCCTATTATTCTGCTATACTACTAATGTGGATATATCCAAAGGAAATGAAATCAGTTTTTCAAAGAAACCTCTATATGCTCATGTTTTCTGTAGCATTATTCACATTAGCCAAGGTATGGAATCAATTTAAGTGTATATCAACAGATGAATGGATTAAATATAATGTATTAAGCCATTAAAATTTGAAATCCAAAGAATATTGTTATGTGAAATAAGTCAGGAACAGAAAGACAAATACTACATGATCTCACTCATAAATGAACTCTACAAAAGTTGATCTCATGGAAGTTGAGGGTATAATAGTGGTTACAGAGGTAGAGGGTAAGGAAAAGAGATTCATTAATGAGTAAAATGAGACAATCAGATAGGAAAAACAAATTCTGGTGTTATATTCCACAACAGGATGACTGTAAATAACAACAATGTATATTTAAATATATAGGAGAGAATTTTTAATGTCTTCCTTAATCATTGAGGTTATGAATATGGTAATTACTCTGATTACTGCATAACATATACATGTATTATATTATACATATAAATATGTATGTATAATTATAATGAATGATAAAATAGTTGGCATCACAAAATAGCTTTCATTTACAATAAAAAATGTGAATCTTTCCTGAATTTTTAAGTACTCTCATATAACACCAAAAACACTATTAATAAAGTAGAATTCATTCATATATAATATACCCTAAATTTAGAAAATGTTTATTTCACTTAAGTATTAAAAATATATAAATTTTTTTAACTTTTATTGAGTAAATATAAATTTCCAAAGTACAGTTTATGAATTACAATGGCTTTCCCCCCCATAACTTCCTCTCCCACTTGCACCCCTCCCATCTCCCACTCCCTCTCCCATTCCATTCACATCAAGATTCATTTTAAATTCTCTTAATATACCGAAGATCAATTTAGTATATATTAAGTAAAGATTTCATCAGTTTGCAACCACACAGAAACACAAAGTGTAAAATACTATTTCAGTACTAGTTATAGCATTACTTCACATTGGACAACACATTAAGGACAGATCCCACATGAGAAGTAAGTACACAGTGACTCCTGTTGACTTAACAACTTGACACTCTTGTTTATGGCGTCAGAAATCTCCCTAGGTTCTTGTCATGAGTTGCCAAGGCTATGGAAGCCTTTTGCGTTAGCTGACTTCGATCTTATTTAGACAAGGTCATAGTCAAAGTGGAAGTTCTCTCCTCCCTTCAGAGAAAGGTACCTCCTTCTTTGATGGCCCCATTCTTTCCACTGGGATCTCACTCGCAGAGATCTTTCATTTGGGTCTTTTTTTTTTTTTTTCCAGAGTGTCTTGGCTTTCCATACCTGAAATACTCTCATGGGCTCTTCAGCCATATTCAAATGCCTTAAGGACTGATTCGGAGGCCAGAGTTCTATTTAGGACATCTGCCATTCTATGAGTCTGCTGTGTATCCCCTTCCATGTTGAATAGTTCTCTCCCTTTTTGATTCTATCAGTTAGTATTAGCAGACACTAGTCTTGTTTGTGTGATCCCTTTGACTCTTAGACCTATCATTATGGTCTATTGTGATCTGAAATTGATCACTTGGACTAGTGAGATGGCACTGGTACATGCCACCTTGATGGGATTGTATTGGAGTCCCCTGCCATGAATTAATCATATATTGGGTCAACAGGAAGTTGTATGAAGGTCAACATAGAGAAAAAAGTAAAGATAATATTCCTTAATCAATATGCAAAAAAAAAGAAAAAGGAAAGAAAGAAGCAAAGGAAGGAAAGAAAGAAAATGGAAGAGAAGGGAAAGGAAAAATCTAGACAACAAAAAACAACAAAATCTTCCTCTTAAAAATTATAAGCTATTTCTTGGATAATTGTTAGATCAATGAAATGTTCAGAAATGAACCCTAAATGCTCATAATATATAATTTACTTTTGAATATATGGAATAAATCTTAAGCCAGTATACAAAGGAAAAAGATCATAGTCTTAAAATCTATTTTAGTGAATAAGAAAGAATGAAATAACCAAATCATTGATAAATCTATGATTTATCATTATATCATAGATATTGGGAATTAAAACACCCCCATAGGTGTGGCAAAGGCAGTTCATAAAATTTAGTATTTGTTATTGAAACTACTTCCTTCGTAAATTATTTAAGACACTATGAGGAAACAATAGGATCATTCCTTTAGAATAAAAAGCCAGATTAAAAAGTGTCTTTGTCTTTTGAAAAATGTCTATTGAGGTCCTTGGCCCATCTCTTAAGTGGGTTGTTTGTTTTGATGTTGTGGAGTTTCTTGATTTCTTTGTAGATTCTGGTTATCAACCCTTTATTAGTTGCATAGTTTGCAAATATTTTTTTCCCATTCTGTCAGTTGCCTCTTCACTTTCCTGACTGTTTCTTTGGAAGTACAGAAAGTTCTCAATTTGATGCAATCCCAAATGTTAATTTTGGCTTTGACTGCCTGTGCTTCTGGGGTATTTTCCAATAAGTCTTCACCAATACCTATATCTTGCAGGGTTTTTCCAATGCTCTCAAATAATTTGATGGTATCGGGTCGTAGATTTAAGTCTTTAATCCATGTTGAGTGAATTTTTGTGTAAGGTGAAAGGTAGGGGTCTTGCTTCATGATTCTGCACGTGGAAATCCAATTTTCCCAGCTCCATTTATTGAATAGACTGTCCTTCTTCCAGGGATTGGTTTTGTATCCTTGATCAAATATAAGTTGGCTATAGATGTTTGGATTGATTTCTGGTGTTTCTATTCTGTTCCATTGGTCTATCCATCTGTTTCTGTACCAGTACCATGCTGTTTTGATAACAACTGCCCTGTAGTATGTCCTGAAATCTGGTATTGTAATGCCTCCGGCTTTGTTTTTGTTGTACAAGATTGCTTTAGCTATTCGAGGTCTCCTGTGTCTCCATATGAATTTCAGCATCATTTTTTCCAGATATGAGAAGAAGGTCTTCGGTATCTTGATTGGTATTGCATTGAATGTATAAATTGCTTTTGGGATTGGTCGGGCAAGATGGCGGAATAGGAAGGGAGCACACTGATAGTCTGGAGAGAGATAGTTTAATAAAAGTGGAGATACTGCAGGTTCAAGGAAGAGTAGGGGAGGAAACAGCAGAAGAAACTCTTCCGGAACGCGTGACTCACAGCGGACCTGCGTGGAGAGCGTGGGAGCCCACAGTTCAGGACATCAGCGGCAGACTCAACACACCAGCGCTGGAACGTGAGGTGAGCCGAACCTCAATAACCCGAGACACCGGCAGGCAAGCGGAGAGAGGAGACTAGAGGGAACGACCCCCGGGGGGGGAAGTTCACAAGGCTAACTGGAAGAGAGAGAGAGAGAGAAAAAAAAAAAAAAGGGTGACTAGTACGGACACGGGTTTCTCTCTCTCCGCTCACCTCTCAAGGGCGAGCAAGACAAAGAGCAGGCGCCATCTTGGACATACGTCATAAGCAGAGCGACCTCAGGTCTGCACCGGCCCTGAGCCTAGCAGAAAAACCTGACTCTGGGCGGGGCGAATTAACAGGAGATTAGGAGCTAGTAAATTTGTGGTGCTACTGAACTGAGATTGTGAAAAAAGAGACGGTGGGGGAGAGAACTCACGGAATTCACGTGAGCACTCTCCAGAGACGCTACAATTCCGTAACTTTGGCAACCCAGTGGGAGGCTGAAGGAGAATTTGAGCCCACTCTGAGGGCCGAACGGATTCCCTGTGGGGATCTTGGGAAAGAGCTTCTGATCTCTGGCTCCTGTGGGTATATCATTTGCCTGATAACTACCTCCAACTTCGTTCAGCTGTGCGGAATTACTTCCCTTTTGAATCAAAAAAGAAAGAAAGAGAGAGAGAGAGATTTACCACGCCTAACCTGGGAGTGTCACCTTTGGCACACCAAACAGAGCTCTCAGGCCACACCCATCTCAAGCCCTAAGGCTCCATCAAAAACAGATAGTCCACTTAATCTAGAGTCATAGTATAACAAGAAAAAGCACCACAGTGAAGAAACCAAATATCTCCAATATGCCAAATAACAAACGCAAAAACCAAGGTAATAAAAACAAGGAAGTCACCATGACGCCCTCAAATGAAAAAGACACCCCAATTCAAGATTATGAAGATGATGACATAGAAGAAATGCAAGAAGCAGATCTCAAAAAATTGATAAGAACATTAAGAAGTTCTCAAAAACAAATTCTGGAACTACACAAATCCTTAATGGACAAGATAGAAAATCTCTCTCGTGAAAATGAAATATTAAGGAGGAATCAAAATGAAACGAAACAACTAGTACAACAGGAAACTGTGATAGTGACTGAAGTGAAGAATTCAATAGATCAAATGAAAAACACAATAGAGAGCCTTACAAACAGAATGGGTGAAGCAGAAGAGAGAATATCGGACTTAGAAGACAGAGAACAGGAAAGGATACAGTCAGACCAAAGAAAAGAAGAGGAAATTAGAAATCTGAAACATATTGTCGGGAATCTTCAGGATACTATTAAAAAACCCAACATTCGGGTTCTAGGAGTTCCTGAAGGCATGGAGAGGGAGAAAGGATTAGAAGGCCTTTTTAGTGAGATATTAGCAGAAAATTTCCCAGGTTTGGAGAAGGACAGAGAAATCCTACTACAGGAAGCCCACAGAACCCCTAATAAACACGACCAAAAGAGATCCTCACCACGACACGTTGTAATTAAACTCTCCACAGTGAAACATAAAGAAAAGATCCTAAAATGTGCAAGAGAGAAAAGTCAGATTACTCTCAGAGGATCTCCAATCAGACTCACAGCTGACTTCTCATCAGAAACTCTACAAGCTAGGAGGGAATGGCGAGATATAGCCCAGGTACTAAGAGAGAACAACTGCCAGCCCAGAATATTATATCCTGCAAAGCTATCATTTGTGAATGAAGGTGAAATAAAGACTTTTCATTGCAAACAGAAATTGAAAGAATTTGTTGCCACTCGTCCAGCCCTGCAAAAGATGCTTAAAGATGTGTTACACACAGAAACACAGAAACACGGTCATCAATATGAAAGAAGGTAAAGGAAGGAAACCAAGGAAGGAAACCTCACAGCAAAAGATCACAAGGAATTCAAAGCATATATTAGAACTTATCTTTGGCAAATGGCAGGGCAAAGTTACCACTTATCATTAGTCACTTTGAACGTGAATGGCCTGAACTGTCCAGTTAAAAGACACCGATTGGCTGATTGGGTTAAGGAACAAAACCCATCTATTTGCTGCTTACAAGAAACACATCTTTCCAACAAAGATCCATACAGACTGAAAGTGAAAGGCTGGAAAAAGATATACCATGCCAACAGAAATGAAAAAAGAGCGGGCGTAGCCATCTTAATATCGGACAACATAAACTTTACCACAAAAACTGTTAAGAGAGACAAAGAGGGACACTATATCATGATTAAGGGATCAATTCAACAGGAAGATATAACAATTATCAATGTATATGCACCTAACTACAGGGCACCAGTTTATCTAAAAGATTTATTAACGGACTTAAAGGGAGACTTAGACCCCAATACAGTAGTACTGGGGGACTTCAATACTCCACTCTCAGAAATAGACAGATCATCCGGTCAGAAGATCAACAAGGATACAGTAGATTTAAACGACACTATAGCCCAAATGGATCTAACAGATATATACAGAACTTTCAATCCTACAGCTAAAGATTTTACATTCTTCTCAGCAGTACATGGAAGCTTCTCTAGGATTGACCACATACTAGGCCATAAAGCAAGTCTTAGCAAATTCAAAAGAATTAGAATCATACCATGCAGCTTCTCAGACCATAAAGGAATGAAGTTGGAAATTAGTAACTCAGGAATCCCTAGAGCATACGCAAACACATGGAGATTGAACAACATGCTCCTGAATGAACACTGGGTCATTCAAGAAATCAAAAGAGAAATCAAAAACTTTCTGGAAGTAAATGAGGATAACAGCACAAAATACCAAAACTTATGGGACGCAGCAAAAGCAGTATTAAGAGGAAAGTTTATATCAATAGGTGCCTATATCAAGAAATTGGAAAGACACCAAATAGATGAGCTTTCAATTCACCTCAAGGATCTAGAAAACCTACAGCAAATCAGACCCAAATCTAGTAGGAGAAGAGAAATAATTAAAATCAGAGAAGAAATCAACAGGATTGAATCAAGAAAAACATTACAAAAAATCAGCCAAATGAAGAGCTGGTTTTTTGAAAAAATAAACAAAATTGACACCCCATTGGCCCAACTAACTAAAAAAAGAAGAGAAAAGACCCAAATCAATAAAATCAGAGATGAAAAAGGAAATGTAACAACAGACACCACAGAAATAAAAAGAATCATCAGAAATTACTACAAGGACTTGTATGCCAGCAAACAGGGAAACCTATCAGAAATGGATAGATTCCTGGACACATGCAACCTGCCTAAATTGAACCAGGAAGACATCGAAAACCTAAACAGACCCATAACTGAGACAGAAATTGAAACGGTAATAAAGGCCCTCCCAACAAAGAAAAGCCCAGGACCAGATGGATTCACTGCTGAATTCTACCAGACGTTTAAAGAAGAACTAACTCCAATTCTTCTCAAACTATTCAGAACAATTGAAGAAGAGGGAGTCCTCCCAAATTCTTTCTATGAAGCCAGCATCACCTTAATTCCTAAGCCAGAGAAAGATGCAGCACTGAAAGAGAATTACAGACCAATATCCCTGATGAACATAGATGCAAAAATCCTCAATAAAATTCTCGCCAATAGAATGCAACAACACATCAGAAAGATCATCCACCCAGACCAAGTGGGATTTATCCCTGGTATGCAGGGATGGTTTAATGTGCGCAAGACAATCAATGTGATACACCACATTAACAGACTGCAGAAGAAAAACCATATGATTATCTCAATAGATGCCGAGAAAGCATTTGATAAAATACAACACCCATTCATGATGAAAACTCTAAGCAAACTGGGTTTGGAAGGAACATTCCTCAATACAATCAAAGCAATCTATGAAAAACCCACAGCCAACATCCTATTGAATGGGGAAAAGTTGGAAGCATTTCCACTGAGATCTGGAACCAGACAGGGATGCCCACTCTCACCACTGCTATTCAATATAGTTCTGGAGGTTCTAGCCAGAGCTATTAGGCAAGAAAAAGAAATTAAAGGGATACAAATTGGGAAGGAAGAACTCAAACTATCCCTCTTTGCAGATGACATGATTCTGTATTTAGGGGACCCAAAGAACTCCACTAAGAGACTATTGGAACTCATAGAAGAGTTTGGCAAAGTAGCAGGGTATAAAATCAATGCACAAAAATCAACAGCCTTTGTATACACAGACAATGCCATGGCTGAGGAAGAACTTCTAAGATCAATCCCATTCACAATAGCTACAAAAATAATCAAATACCTTGGAATAAACTTAACCAAAGACGTTAAAGATCTCTACGATGAAAATTACAAAACCTTAAAAAAAGAAATAGAAGAGGATACCAAGAAATGGAAAAATCTTCCATGCTCATGGATTGGAAGAATCA
The DNA here is from genome assembly GCF_964237555.1 of Oryctolagus cuniculus. Lineage (NCBI taxonomy): Eukaryota > Metazoa > Chordata > Mammalia > Lagomorpha > Leporidae > Oryctolagus > Oryctolagus cuniculus. Next base: position 37,677,588 of record NC_091432.1, read on the forward strand.
ATATCATCAAAATGTCCATTCTCCCAAAAGCAATTTACAGATTCAATGCAATACCAATCAAGATACCGAAGACCTTCTTCTCAGATCTGGAAAAAATGGTGCTGAAATTTATATGGAGGCACAAGAGACCTCGAATAGCTAAAGCAATCTTGTACAACAAAAACAAAGCCGGAGGCATTACAATACCAGATTTCAGGACATACTACAGGGCAGTTGTAATTAAAACAGCATGGTACTGGTACAGAAACAGATGGATAGACCAATGGAACAGAATTGAAACACCAGAAATCAACCCAAACATCTACAGCCAACTTATATTTGATCAAGGATCTAAAACCAATTCCTGGAGCATGGACAGTCTATTCAATAAATGGTGCTGGGAAAATTGGATTTCCACTTGCAGAATCATGAAGCAAGACCCCTACCTTACACCTTACACAAAAATCCACTCAACATGGATTAAAGACCTAAATCTACGACCTGACACCATCAAGTTACTAGAGAACATTGGAGAAACCCTTCAAGATATTGGCACAGGCAAAGAATTTCTGGAAAAGACCCGGGAGGCACAGACAGTCAAAGCCAAAATCAACTATTGGGATTGCATCAAATTGAGAAGTTTCTGTACTGCAAAAGAAACAGTCAGGAGAGTGAAAAGACAACCGACAGAATGGGAATAAATATTTGCAAACTATGCAACAGATAAAGGGTTAATAACCAGAATCTACAAAGAGATCAAGAAACTCCACAAAAACAAAACCAACAACCCAATTAAGAGATGGGCCAAGGACCTCAATAGACATTTTTCAAAAGAGGAAATCCAAATGGCCAACAGGCACATGAAAAAATGTTCAAGGTCATTAGCAATCAGGGAAATGCAAATCAAAACCACAATGAGGTTTCACCTCACCCCGGTTAGAATGGCTCACATGAAGAAATCTACCAACAACAGATGCTGGCGAGGATGTGGGGAAAAAGGGACACTAACCCACTGTTGGTGGGAATGCAAACTGGTCAAGCCACTATGGAAGTCAGTCTGGAGATTCCTCAGAAACCTGAAGATAACCCTACCGTTCGACCCAGCCATCCCACTCCTTGGAATTTACCCAAAGGAATTTAAATTGGCAAATAAAAAAGAGGTCTGCACCCTAATGTTTATTGCAGCTCAATTCACAATAGCTAAGACCTGGAACCAACCTAAATGCCCATCAACGATAGACTGGATAAAGAAATTATGGGATATGTACTCTTTAGAATACTATACCGCAGTAAGAAACAACGAAATCCAGTCATTTGCAACAAAATGGAGGAATCTGGAACACATCATGCTGAGTGAAATAAGCCAGTCCCAAAGGGACAAATACCATATGTTCTCCCTGATCGGTGACGACTGACTGAACACCAAGAGGGAAACCTGTTGGAGTGAGGTGGACACTATGGGAAATGGTGGCTTGATCAGCATAGCCCTGACTGTTAATGAACAACTTAACACATTATCCCTCTTAGTAGTTTTTTTATCTGTTCTACTTAATATGACTGGTTTAGATCTGTAATTGATGCACAGTTATTCTTAAGTGTTGAAAATTAACTGAAATGTGATCCCTGTTGAACATGGTGGTGGGAATGGGAGAGGGAAGAGATGTATAATTTGGGACATGCTCAGGCTGACTTGCCCCAAGTGGTGGAGTTGGAAGCATACCAGGGGATTCCAATTCAATCCCATCGAGGTGGCATGTACCAATGCCATCTCACTGTTCCAGGTGATCAGTTTCAGTTCACAGTTGGTCATGGTGAAGGGACTGGGAGTCAAAGGGAGCACATAGACAAGTCTAGTACCTGCTAACGCTAACTGATGGAGTAAATAAAGGGGAGAGTGATCCAACATGGGAAGTGAGATACTCAGCAGACTCATAGAATGGCAGATGTCCTAAATAGCACTCTGGCCTCAGAATCAGCCCTAAAGGCATTCGGAGCTGGCTGAAGAGCTCATGAGAGTATTTCAGGCATGGAAAGCCAAGACACTCTGGCAAAAGATCTCTGCGAGTGAGATCCCAGTGGAAAGAACAGGTCATCAAAGAAGGAGGTACCTTTCTCTGAAGGGAGGAGAGAACCTCCACTTTGACTATGACCTTGTCTAAACAAGATAAGAGTCGGAGAACTCAGAGGGCTTCCATAGCCTTGGAAACTCATGACTGGAGCATAGGGAGATTACTGATGCCATAGAGAGGAGTGTCAATTGGTAAAATCAACAACAGGAGTCACTGTGCACTTACTCCTCATGTAGGATCTCTATCCTTAATGTGCTGTACATTGAGATTTAATGCTATAACGAGTACTCAAACAGTATATTTCACTTTGTGTTTCTATGGGGGTGCACACTGTTGAAATCCTTACTTAATGCATACTAAACTGATCCTCTGTAAAAAAAAAAGAAAAAAAGAAAAAAAAAAAGAAATTATCAATTCCCAACTTGACTCTCACTGGGATTAAACATGACAATAGGTCTGCTCTGATTTCATCATCATTTAAAAAAAATCATCTATTATTTTTCACTATATGTTTCTGTGTGGGAGCAAACTGTTGAAATCCATACTTAATGTATACTAAGCTGATCTTCTGTATATTAAGATAATCGAAAATGAATCTTGATGTGAATGGAAGGGGAGAGGGAGTGGGAAAAGGGAGGGTTGTGGGTGGGAGGGACGGTATGGGGGGGAAGCCATTGTAATCCATAAGTCGTACTTTGGAAAATTATATGCATTAAATAAAAGTTAAAAAAAATAAATTAAAAAGAACATTAAAAAAAATTGCTTTTGGGAGACATTTTTCAAAAGAGAAAATCCAAATGGCCAACAGACACATAAAAAAATGTTCAAGATCGCTAGCAATCAGGGAAATGCAAATCAAAACCACAATGAGGTTTCACCTCACCCCGGTTAGAATGGCTCACATGCAGAAATCTACCAACAATAGATGCTGGAGAGGATATGGGGAAAAAGGGACACTAACCCACTGTTGGTGGGAATGCAAACTGGTTAAGCCACTGTGGAAGTCAGTTTGGAGATTCCTCAGAAACCTGAATATAACCCTACCATTCAATCCAACCATCCCACTCCTTGGAATTTACCCAAAGGAAATGAAATTGGCAAACAAACAAGCTGTCTGCACATTAATGTTTATTGCAGCTCAATTCACAATAGCTAAGACCTGGAACCAACCCAAATGCCTATCAACAGTACTGGATAAAGAAATTATGGGACATGTACTCTATAGAATACTATACAGCAGTCAAAACCAGTGATACCCGGTCATTTGCAACAAGATGGAGGAATCTGGAAAACATCATGCTGAGTGAATTAAGCCAGTCCCAAAGGGACAAATAGCATATGTTCTCCCTGATCGGCAACAAATAACTGAGCACCAAAGAGGAAACCTGTTGAAGTGAAATGGACACTATGAGAAATGGTGACTTGATAAGCTCTTAGCCTGACTGTTGATGTACAATGTAATACTTTATCCATTTTAGTATTTTTTTGTTCTAGTACTATTGGTTGAACTCTGTAATTAACACACAATTATTCTTGGGTGTTTAAATTTTAATTGAAAAGTGATCCCTGTTAGGAATTTGGAAACATTATGCTAAGTGAAATAAGCCAGTATGAAAGGGACAAATATCATATGTTCTCCCTGATCAGTGACAACTAACCAAGCACCAAAAAGGAAACCTGTTAAAGTGAAATGAACACTATGAGAAACGGTGACTTGATCAGCCCTTGTCCTGACTGTTGATGAACAATTTAATACGTTATCCCTCTTAGTATTTTTTTGTTTGTTCTACTTAATACTTTTGGTTGAATACTGTAATCAATACACAGTTATTCTTAAGTGTTGAAACTAACTGAAGAGTGATCGCTGTTAAATATAAGTGTGGGAATAAGAGAGGGAAGAGATGTACAATTTGGGACATGCTCAAGCTGACTTGCCCCAAACGGTAGAATTAGAAACATACCAGGGGATTCCAATTCAGTCCCATCAACGTGGCATGCACCAATGCCATCTCACTAGTCCAAGTGATCAATTTCTGTTCACAATTGATCATGATAGGACTAAGAGCCAAAGGGATAACATAAACAAGACTAGTGTCTGAAAATACTAGCTTGATAGAATAAAAAAGGGAGAGAACTATCCAACATGGGAAGCGGGATACACAGCAGACTCATAGAATGGCAGATGTCCTAAACAGCACTCTGGCCTCCGAATCAGTCCTTAAGGCATTTGAATATGGCTGAAGAGCCCATGAGAGTATTTCAGGTATGGAAAGCCAAGACACTCTGGAAAAAAAAAAAAAAAAGACCCAAATGAAAGATCTCTGCGAGTGAGATCCCAGTGGAAAGAATGGGGCCATCAAAGAAGGAGGTGCCTTTCTCTGAAGGGAGGAGAGAACTTCCACTTTGACCATGGCCTTGTCTAAATATGATCAGAGGCTGATGCTGTGGCTCACTAGGCTAATCCTCTGCCTTGCGGCACCAGCACACCGGATTCTGTCCCGGTTGCCCCTCTTCCAGGCCAGCTCTCTGCTGTAGCCTGGGAGTGCAGTGGAGGATGGCCCAAGTGCTTGGGCCCTGCACCCCATGGGAGACCAGGATAAGTACCTTGCTCCTGCCATCGGATCAGCGCGGCGGCCATTGGAGTGTGAACCAACAGCAAAGGAAGACCTTTCTCTCTGTCTCTCTCTCTCACTGTCCACTCTACCTGTCAAAAATAAATTAATTAATTTATTAAAAAAAAAAACTAAATATGATCAGAGTCGGTGAACTCAAAAGGCTTCCATAGCATTGGCAACTCATGACAAGAGCCTAGGGTGATTACTGAGGCCATAAACAAGAGTGTCAATTTGTTAAGTCAACAACAGGAGTCACTGTGCACTTACTCCTCATGTAGGATCTCTGTCCTTAGTGTGCTGTACATTGAGATTTAATGCTATAACTAGTACTCAAACAGTATTTTACACTTTGTGTTTCTATGTGGGTGCAAACTGTTGAAATCTTTACTTAATATATGCTAAACTGATCTTCTCTATATAAAGAGAGTTGAAAATGAATCTTGATGTGAATGGAAGGGGAGAGGGAGCGGGAAAGGGGAGGGTTGCGGGTGGGAGGGAAGTTATGGGGGGGGAGCCATTGTAATCTATAAGCTGTACTTTGGAAATTTATATTCATTAAATAAAAGTTTAAAAAAAGTGTCTTTGTCTTCATCAAGAGTTTTATGGCTATACTCAGGTCATCTATCCTGTGAATAAAAATATCAGGTATAAAGTTGGAAAATCCAATTACGTATTTCCTCAGCCTCTGTAGTAATGATGGTCATGAGCATCAGTAGGAGAATTTCAATGGGACTTTCAGGAAAAAAGTAGTTCTCTTCCAGATGAGAAAGTAGTATATATAGAGAAAACTTTTGACTCCATTGCCTTTCTCTTGCTTTTTGACTTTGAATGAAATCATGATTTCTGAATCTGTTGTAGCCATCTTGAGACCATGAGTGATAATACATTGGAAGGAAAGCAGGAAAAGGGTGGACGTGCCCAGGTCGTTATCCATGCTGAGTAACTGAGCCAGTGAAGTGGCTGTCTATCTCCAAACTTATTGTGCTAACAGAGAAAAGTATCCCTATTTGATTAAGTTAGTGTTGGTAGAGCATTTTGTTATTTGCAGTGGATACATTCCTAGATGAAAAGATAAAATTTTTTTAAAAAGCTAGACAAATATACACCTGCATTCATGGAACCTAAAATAGTTAGAAATGTTAAAATACAACATCAAAAAATCTGTCTTAAGGGCCAGCTCTGTAGCACAGTGGGTTAAAGCTCCAGCCTGCAGCAACCAGCATCCCATATAGGCACCGATTGGAAACCCTAGCTGCTCTACTTCCAGTCTGGCTCCCTGCTGATGGGCCTGGGAAAGCAGCTGAGGATGGCCCAAGTGCTTGGACCCTGCATTCATATGGGAGACCCAGAAGAAGCTCCTGGCTCCTAGCTCTTTGCTTTGGCCTGGCCCAGCCCTGGTTGTTGTAGCCATTTGGGGAATGAATTAGCAGATGGAAGGCCTCTCTCTTCTCTACCTCTCTCTGTAACTCTACCTTTCAAATAAATAAAAATAAATTTTAAAAATATCTGTCCTAATTTTATTTCTTAGCCTTATTTAGAATTGGTTTCTTACCACTATTCAGAAATCATTCTTATTCAATGATTTGTTTTAACTTTTATAAACCTCAGATGTTTGTCAGAATTATGGACTTGTGTGTATGTGCATGTGTGTCTCTACATGTGTACAAATACTAAATTCAAAGGATGAATAAGGGATAGATTTGATGTGTGTGCTCTAGAAGGAAAAGGCATGGATAAGATTGCTTCTCCAAGGTTCTGAAGGATGAACTCCAATTCAGCAGCTATACTAGTGAGTTTGGAGATAACTGATGGGCTCACCACTAAATTCTCAGGAAGAAAAGCCATGAGCTGCATTCATTTCATTTTATCACCATCATTGAAAAGGCATGGGTGAGCAGCCCCAGCACTATGGTAGCTTTCCTTCATAGATGAACTGAGGCTTGAACTAAGAAATTTTAGTTGTTATGATTCATGTAGGATAAGAATATGTGCACCGCTGGTACAAGAACAATTACTCACATGTGTGGGCAAAGTCAATCAGGATTCCTCATGCCAAAGTCTTTTACCATCCTTTATCTGTTTATTAATTATCCTTCCATCAGCTGGAAAAAGAAAGCATCTTGGAATGCCAAGCTGCCTAAAGTACCTGCACTATATTCAGTGTGTCACTGGACAACTGGCAGAGACTGACACAATGTATACACATCTGATTCCAGACAGAGATAACCTTCCATTAAAAATGCTTACAGCCGCGTGGTTTCCCAGACACCAAGTACCTAAAAGACAGGTTGACCTTTCCAAGTCTGGCTTATCAAAATACTTGTTCACCTCAGCAGGGCAGGGGTGGAGGGAAGAAAAGGTAAGGAAAAACCTTTTGCTTACAAGTTCAACACAAAAAGGCGCTGCCTCACCTACAGACAAAACATCTGTCTTCAAACTTCTAGATGAAGTAGAGACAGAATGGCACTGCATTATATGTACAGTTCAAGAATCAATCTACTCACTTGCTAATACACATGGCAAATGAGATTATATATTAATAAAAACCTTTGAAAAACATGAAAATATTGTACTGATATGTGAGTACGAATTTTAATGCAAAGCAATGATTATTCTCTTTAAAAAAATCAAAGGTTCACATTTTCTTCAGAATTAAGTCATTAATTAAGAGAGAATAATTATTCCCTTTCTCATAAATCTATATAAAAAAGTGAGGGTAACCGAGGTCTACTTTCTGAAAAATGGTAACATTAGAGTTTAGAGTAGTCTAGTTTTGGAGCTTCAAACTTCCAGGCCTGCTTCCTGTCCATTTCAAGGACAAAGAGACTGATACTTATTTGATAGTCCTTTTCAAATAGACTTAGAAGAAAGAGTGGCAAGTTCAGCAGGCTGTCATTGGAGAGATGCTACTTACTGTCTGGGAAAAGATGCAGTCTTCTGTTCTTTAGAAAGTGCCCTGATCAGTGTGGACTATTCGAATAAAAAATCTTATTTCCCAGAATATTTATTTATAATAGTTCTGGAAATTAGAAGTCTTAGAACAGGGGCTAGCATGGTCAATCGGGTTCTTGGTAAAAGTCTTCTTCTTGGGCCGGCGCCATGGCTTACTTGGCTAATCCTCCACCTGCGGCACCGGCACACCGGGTTCTAGCCCACGTTGGGGCGCCGGATTCTGTCCTGATTGTTCCTCTTCCAGTCCAGCTCTCTGCTGTGGCCCGGGAGTGCAGTGGAGGATGGCCCAAGTGCTTGGGCCCTGCACCCGCATGGGAGACCAGGAAGAAGCACCTGGCTCCTGGCTTCAGATCGGCGCAGTGCTGGCCATGGAGGCCATTAGGGGAGTAAACCAATGGAAGGAAGACGTTTCTCTCTGTCTCTCACTGTCTATACCTCTTTTTCTGTCCCTCTCTTTCACTGTCTAACTTTGCCTGTCAAAAATAAATAAATTAAAAAAAATCTTCCTGGTTTACAGAAAGATTTTTTTTTTTTCACTTTCTATACTCACAAGTTGTAGAGAAAGAGTTCTGACTTCTTCATTTTCTTATAAGGACACTAATCTTACTCATTCAGGCTTCATTCTCATGACTGTATAACCTCCCAAAGGTCCCAACTCCTATTATTATCATGGTGGGCATTTAGGCTTCAACATTTAATTTGGTTAGTGGAGGGGAACAAAAGCGTGCAGTGCTTAGCAGAAGGGGACAAGTGCACTTACAGGTTCCTGCTCTGAGCCACTTCAGAGAAAGAGATGGAAAGATTTGTGCATAAATGTATGTCAGAAGAAGAGTCTAAAGCCAATTTATAGTTAGGATTTCTAGTCAGTGTCTCATTTTACCAAACTGTTCATGAGTTACTGGGGAAAAATATAGCACAGGAGATGGTGCAGTGGTACAATCTAGCACTGAATTCCAGGTTCCTAGAGATACAAAAGAAATATCTCCCCTTTGCCCAGCATGGCAAGCTTGTTAGAGGCAACTATCTTGTGGGCCAAAGAGGAACAGTGATCAAAGAAATATCACTTAAATAAGACATCAGCTCACCAAGGAAAACAACTGAAGCTTCCAAAGTAGACATTAATATCAAGATTTCCTAAGAAATATTAACTTACAGTACCCAGTGAGTAGGGGCCTTAAAGCCTGCAAAGTAGGCACTATCAGTATTCCTATCCTTGATATCTGAATCAATTCCCAGATGGTTCAATAAGTGCAGCCAGTGCATAAGGTCACATACAGGGAGAGAAGTGCTAACCACATCTCCTGATTTCTCAGCTAGAGCTCACCTATTTCATCCTTACTCTCCAGACTGCCTTGTCTCTAGGACAGAGCCATAAGTGGAATTTGGAATTTCAATTTATTGATATAGAGTCCTACAGCATACAGTTGGCCAAGTCACAGTAACAATCATTGCCTAGAAAATTCTCCTGAAAGCTGTATCTCTTCATAGCTATACACATACCCATCATGCTGAATTATAAAACATAATAGCATGACTTACTTTCTCCCCAGTACCAGCTGCCACGGGCTAAATGGTAATAAGGAATAAGCTCCCATCATGGCCAAAATTGTGAACATTCTGGCAGCAGGTGCAGTTGGAGTGGAGCTTATCTAAAAGAGGCCAACTGACCGGCAGTTGAACTTCAGTTTGAGTAGATATGAGGACACCATTATACTCAGAGAAATAAGCCATTCCATAAAAAGACAACTATCATGTTTTTTTCTGATACGTTGTAGTTACAATAGAATACAAAAAAAAAAAAATGTATAAGAATGGCACTGGCCGGCGCCGTGGCTCAATAGGCTAATCCTCCACCTTGCGGCGCCGGCACACAGGGTTCTAGACCCGGTTGGGGCGCCGGATTCTGTCCCGGTTGCCCCTCTTCCATGCCAGCTCTCTGCTATGGCCAGGGAGTGCAGTGGAGGATGGCCCAGGTGCTTGGGCCCTGCACCCGCATGGGAGACCAGGAAAAGCACCTGGCTCTTGGCTCCTGCCATCGGATCAGCGCGGTGCGCCGGCTGCAGCGGCGGCCATTGGAGGGTGAACCAACGGCAAAGGAAGACCTTTCTCTCTGTCTCTCTCTCTCACTGTCCACTCTGCCTGTCAAAAATTAAAAAAAAAAAAAAAACACACAAGAATGGCACTGACATCTGATGATTTATTACTTTTAGCCCTTGTATATACTCCTGTGGAAGAGTGATATTTCTATTTTTACTTGTTGAACATTATGGTTAGTGTGCATTAAACCTTTAATTACAAAGTAAAATGAAAGGCTGGCGCTGTGGTGCAGGGGGTTAATGCCCTGGCCTGAAGCGCCAGCATCCCATATGGGTGCCAGTCCCAATACAGCTCTCTGCTATGGCCTGGGAAAGCAGTAGAAGATGGCCCAAGTCCTTGGGTCTCTGCACCCAAATGGGAGACCTGGAAGAAGCTCCTGGCTCCTGGCTTTGGATCGGCATAGCTCCGGCCATTGTGGCCAATTGGGGAGTAAACCATCAGACAGAAGACCTCTCCCTCTCTCTCTGTCTGTCTCCCCTCTCACCGTGTAACTCTGACTTTCAAATAAACAAATGTAAATTGGAAGTATTTTATTGTAAAAATTAAAGAAAAAAAGGGGAAGGAAGGATAGAGGAAGGGAAGTATGATTACCTTCTTAGAACTGTATCCATAAAATATATGAAATATGTTCTCTTTATATTATTAAAAATTTTTAAAAAGAGAAATTAATTCCATAAAAATGAAAAAATTTATAATGTGACATAATACCTCGAATCACAACAGTCTTCCAAGCCAGAGAGCCAAAGAGAAGCAAGGAACTGGACTCTTTATTTACACTATCAGTCATTCATTCCTAAAATATCTGCAGAACACCTCCCTAGACTTCAGAAAGATGGGAGACAGAAGCAAAAGATCAGGGTGAAGCCATCTTAGTATTTCCATTTCTATCCCTCGTAGTATCTTTGGGAAGATTTTGTAAATTAAAGATATGTAGGAGGCTTAAGTGACCCTTTCCTCTATTCCATACTCTTTTTGGCCAAGAAGACAATTTCTATGTGTTATTAGATATGGGATTGATGTGAAGTAGAAAATGGAGCCAATCCTCCAAACATGATGTAGGTCTGATACCTGTAAAAGGAGAGAGGGGAAGAAGGACAATCTGGTGGAAAGAATCTGACTGCAGAATAGGTCCAAGAAAGTTTCATCTAGACCACCGAAGAGTTTTTAGCCAATGTTGCCAATTAGAGGAGTCCCACCTTCTGGAATCTAGTTGAAGCCTGCAGGAAGCATGGAATTGGAGGTTAACACAGTGGTAGATTCAGACAGGCAGCAACTATAGCCTAAGTCAATTCTGTTCCTCATAGTGGAAGATCTGAGTAATTCATTTCATAGCTACTACCATCTTTAATTGTGTTAGGACTCCAAGCACAAGACAACAAAAGTCCACTAATTTAAACAAAGACAAAGAGTTTACATAAAGATATTGGGTACCTTACAGCACTTATGGGAAGGCTGGATAACTGGGAAGAAGTCAAAATTATGCTTCAATGAAGTTTAATTGTGGTACTATTGCTGTTATTGCTATTACATAGTATACGCCACCACTTTCACTGTGTAGTGGATATCATCAATGGCACCAGCACTACCATGACTTGACATTGGTTGTTACTGTCATTGATGTCATCTGATGACTCAGTTCTATATTGTTGATGCTTCTCTATTCTACTCAATTTATGTCCAAAGTCCAGGAAGGAGAGGTCAGCATTACACTGCAGTATATCAAGCAGCTGGTTGCAATGCTGGAATCTCATATGAGCACCTGTTTGAGTCCTTGCTCCACTTGCAAGCCAGCTCTCTGTTAATGTGCCTGAGAAACCAATGGAAGATGGTCCAAGTCTTTGGACACCTGCCACCCATGTAGGAGACCCAGATGGGTTTCCTGGCTTCTGGGTTCACCCTCCCCATTCCTGGCTGTTATGGCCATTTGGAGAGTGAACCAGCAGATGGAAGATCTATCTATCTGTCTTTCTTTCTCTCTTTCTTTCCTTCTCTCTCTCTCTCTCTCTCTCTAACTCTGCCTTTAAAATAAATCTTTGAAAATGAAACAAATCCAGAAGGAAACACCCATTTGTTCAAGCTTCAGGAACAGGTAGAATTGCAAGATTTAGCTAATAAAAATACAAAGTGTATAGTTAAGAATTTCAAATAAACATTGAAAAAATGCAGTATACCCTGTGCAATATTTGGGACATGATTATACTAAAAGAAATTTGTTTACCTGCTATTCAAACTTATCTGGATATCCTTCAATTTTTCTGGCAACACTGGCACATAGGATGATAAACCCCGTCTTCAACTAAGATTCACACAATGATGAATTCTCCAAACACTGTCAAGGATAGTAATATCTATTCATCAGAGTCAAATTAATAGATTAATCCTTGTCATAATCAATATGAAAGGAGACCAGTTATCCTAACTTCTCAGAGCCATACTTCTAGAGGTTTTTTTTAATATTTATTTGTTTATTTAATAGAATTAGAGAGAGAGAGAGAGAGAGAGATCTCCTATCTGTTGGTTCATTCCCCAAATAATAGTGCTGGACCAGCCCAAAGCCAGGAGCCAGGAGCTTCTTCCAGGTCTCCCATGTGGGTAGCAGAGGTCCAAGCACATGGGCCATCTTCTGCTGTTTATCCCAGGCTATTAGCATGGAGCTGGATCAGAAGTAGAATAGCCAGGACTCTACTCTGGTATGCTGGCATTGCAGGCAGTGGCTTTGCCTGCTACACCACAATGCTAGCCCCACAGGGACACATTCTTAACACAAATAGTTTAAGGATAGAATCAAACAGGCAGAAATTCATATTTATTCCTTCTTCTCAAAGAAAATTGTTTTTTGCAGATATGTAAGTACAAAGCATTTGCTATTTTACCTTTTTTTATTTTTAATATCCAAATCTGGGCTTCCACCAGGGACATTAATATTAAAGGTAGGGAGATACAATTGACTATAATTTCATCTACCAACTCCATTGGTCTGTGACAATTGTAAGACATAGTCCCTCTACATAGAGTGCAGGCTTTGGGCAGAGGCATTACCCAGACTTTGACCAGATAATATTCCAGTGATCACCACATGCCCACAGTGCTTTAGCAGCCTCAGCATCATGGCCTTGAGGAACCCAGCCCTAGACCTAATAGAGTCTTTCACCAGGACCCAAAACTGTATGTCTGTATCTACACTTTTCAGTTAGTCTACCACATGAATAGGAGTCATAAGGCCAGAATCTCCCAGGAAATGTTGCCTTTATGAAGGGGAGTTGTTACTATCTTTAGAAAACACAGGCTCTCAGATAACCAGAATCATGTGTCCCAAGCCTGTGTAGCTTCGTTCTCAGCAGGTGTCAGATGCTGACTGGCCTTGGAATGTACTTTCTCCAGGTAACCAACAGCACATGGGAGGAAGGATCATCACTGAGTCCCTCTCCCAGTTCATCACCAGCCTCAAGCTCTCCCAAGAGAAATGAAATCATTTCATCTCTTTCTTTTACACTTCTTTCTGTCACCCTTTTCCAAAGAGAAAAGAGGAAACTGATGTTTTCATAATGTTGCCCCTTCCTAAATGATACCTCGTCTACAGAATTTCCAAAAGAGCCTCTTCAGAGTCTTATTTTGCATGCTTGACAGGGAAATAAAAAGCATTTTCTAAAAGTCTTGTTGTAATTTTACAAAAACATCTAAGATCAGTCCATTACACATTACCCCCAATCATCCCCAACCCACACGTACACAGATACATCAGATTTTAAGTCATTTGTTAGCTTACATTTGTTCACAAATATTTGTTAACTCTATTTATCATTCAGTACCCAGCATTCAGCTACACACTAGTGACATAACAATGAAAAAGATAAAGCAATTTTCTGCTTTGACAGAGTTTTCTTCTTCATATCCCCCATAGAAATAAATACTATACAAAGCTCTACATACGGTTCATTTCAACTAAACCAGAATTGATTGAGTGCATTGGGACTCTCTTAAATAAAGTCTCTAGGGGAATAAAATCTTGAAGAAAAGATAGTTAAGGTTTTTCTTTCCTTCCTTTGTTCCAATAAATATTTATGAAATGATTTATCATATGCTAGGTACCTTGCTAGATCCTGGGTATCCAGGAGTGTAAAAAGCACTCAGGGGGCATTGCCGTTTTGAAGTGTATACCCTAGGATAGGGAATTCATCTACAAAGATCATTTCCTAAATGAAGTCATAATCAAAATAGTAGTGACACTGGTAACATTTAGGACAGGCCATGTTGGATGAACAAATATGTGAAAAACAGGCTAGGCTGAATTCAGCCTATAAAGGTAAGGCCAAGTGATGAAGAGGAAGAGGAGAGAGAGAGCCTGCCATACAGAGGTACCCTGCTGTGAATTTGTAAATTTCATCTCAGCCTTTTTCGTAAAGATTATATTTATTTATTTCAAAGTCAGGGTTCCAGGGTTACAGTGAGGGAGAGTCAGAAAGAGAGGTCTTCTAACCACTGGTTCACTCCCCAAGTGGCCACAACAGCCAAAGCCAGGAGCCAGGAGCTTCATCCAGGTCTCCCATGTGAGTGGCAGGGTGCCAAACACTTCGGCAATTTCCTGCTGCTTTTCCCAGGCCATTAGCAGGAAGCTGGATTGGAAGCAGAGCAGCCGGGACACAAACCATTACCTATATGGGATACCAGCATCAAAAGCGGTAGCTTTATGCATTATGCCACTATGCTGGCCCCTGTCTCACCCTTTTGAGGTATTCATCATTACGTTCATTTTGTATGCAAAGAAATTGAGATTTGTCCATTGTCACAGAGCTATGCAGTAATGGTAGAGGTTGGATTTTAATCCAGGATTTCCTGGTTCCAGAGGCCATGTTTTTTTTTTCATCATATCACATTCCCTCTCTTTACATTGACTATGGGGCCACGGGGAGATTGTGAACAGGTAAGCGGTACAACGAACACTACGGCCTCATTTCCTATCAGTGTCCACCTCCTTCACTGAGCTCCACACCAGTCTTGGTGCTCTTCAAAAATCCCAAACATGTTCCTATCTCAGGGCCTTGCACACATGTACATGACTACATGGATCTCTCCCTCCTTCAATCACGTGTTTCCTCAGGAATGACCTCCTTAGAGAGGGCTTTCTTATCAGACCCTATTCATGACAACAGTGCCTGTCACTCTATTTACTCTGCTTTATTTTTCTTTGTACCACTTATCACTATATGACGGAGTATTTGGTATTTGATTGTTAGTTGTTTCTTTCCCACTAAAATGTAAGCACCAAGTTAAGTTAGGAATCGTGTTCGGCAGGGCCCCAACAGGACATGAATTCCACTCTGATAGTTTCATTGAAAGAATTTTTTAAAAGGTGAGCATTTTAGAGTGGTATGTAGGTGGGTCAGAAAAAACAACGAGAAATATCAAAGCATCTAGAAATGAACAAATCTGGAAGTCACTAACACCCCTAAGCTTAGATAGTGGGGTAAAGGAAGGAAACATTGCTCCTAATATCCATCAGTGCTAGAGCTGTGAGAAGGTGTTGGCTGGCAGGAGCTATGGTCGTGAAGGAGAGGACCAGTTCTGAAATCATGACCTTAGAGCAAAGGGGAAGCCTTGACAAAATACTCAACCTCCCACCACTCCCCCATCCCATCTTAGACACCATCTCTCATTGGCCAAACCCAGTTGAAATGTAGCCTGCAAGACTATATGTGTATATATTATCTGGAGTTATCAGTCTCCCAGGCACAGAGAAGAGCAGAGAAGTTGGAAATGAAGGTGGGAGTGGAAGCCAAGAGAATTACCAGGTACAGTAACTTCATTTGTTTTGTTCATCTCATTTTCCCACAATATAGAACATTGCTTCCAATGCCTTGAGTGCTCAAAAAATATGTGTAATGAATAAAATATGCTGTGTGAAAGAGAAAGATATGAGATTGACATCAGATCAACCAGGACTCTTGTAAATGTGATTCAATGAGAATTTCTAACCAGGCAGTAGCCCAGAACATGGAATATAAAGCAGACCAGAAAATTGTCTCCAAGAAGAGACTAGATTTGTTTGTTCAGTACTACACACTTCTACAAAGTCTAAATGTCTACAGATACCATGAATAAATATTAGGGAATGCCTTCTGCATGTAATATAGACCAATGTCTACCCATTTAAAGGATCTCAGCAGGTATCTAGAGAGGATGTAAGAGAAGTCAGGACCTAAGGTTAAGTGCTCATGCTCTTTGGTATCTTAGTTATGACTCATGAAGGTGTAAGTAATAGAAACCCACTCAAATGAACTAAGTAACAAGAAAGAAAATATAAATTTGAAGAATGAGTTTAAGAAATTCAGTCTCTAAGGTTAAAGCAGTGGTTCTCAACTGGGCCAAGTGTGCCACCCACTTGCCCCCATTCCAGGGAATGTTTGACATAGCCTGGAGCTCTTTTTAGTTGTCACAGCCAGGAGAGAAAGCTGCTGCATTCAACGAGTAGAGATCAGAGCTGTTACTAAACAACCTATGAAACCCAAAGCAAAGAACTATCTGATCAAAAACATCAATAATACTAAAGTTGGGAAATCTTGAATTGTAGGAATATGGGGAGCCTAGGAAATAAGTATGAAAGCAAATGAATCTCTATCATCTGGTAAGTGCTATGCTGAAATAATTACACAGGTTTATGTACTTTCATTTTGCAGATGAATAACCAAGACTCAGAGCTTAAAGAAGTTCCCCAAGAGAGCATTATTAAGTGGTAATAACCCAGATCTGACTCCCAATGCTCTTTCCCCATATATCACAGGGTCTTTATTCAGTTCAACCTCCCAGACTTTGATTTGCAACTAACATTGAAACTCCCAGGAGTGAATATATTGTATCCCAATTAATAAACAAAAGGGAGTCTCCTGGAGCCATTATGATATTCTCCAGCCTTAAAGAGAGTTCTAGAGGAATCAATTTCAGAGCTGGCTGCTCCACTTCTGATTCAGCTTCCTGATAGTGCACCTAGGAAAGTAGCAGAAGATGGCCTGAATATTTGTACCCTTGCTAGCCATGTAGGAGACCCGTAGGAAATTCCAGGCTCCTGGTTTTGGCCTGGCCCAGCCCTAGTTACTGCAGCCATTTGGAGAGTGAACCACCAGATGGAAGATTCTCTCTCTCTCTCTGTTTCTTTCCCCTTCTCCCTCTCCCTCACCCTTTTCTTCTCTCTTCCCCCTATCCCTCCCCCATCTCTCTCTAATTCTGCCAATTCAAATAAATAAAGATTTTGAGAAAGAGAGATTTCTAAGAGACTATAAATATTAAGGGGTAAGCAATCTAATGGTGGGGAAGAAAGAAAATCTAGGAACATGAGTCCAGCATTATGGTGCATTGGGTTAAGCTGCCTCTTATAATTCCAGCATCCCACATCAGAGCTCTGGCTTAAGTCCTGGTTGCTCTGCTTCTGATCCAGTTCCCTGCTAATGTACCTGGGAAGGCAGATGAAGATAGTCAAAGTTCTTGGGACCCTGCCACCCACACTGCAGGTCCAAATAGAAGTCCTGGTACTTGGCATCAGCCTCGTCCAACCCCAATCATAACATTTGGGGAGTAAACCGGCAGATAGAAGATCTCTTTATCTCTCTATCTCTGAGCCCTGTCATTATGTTTTAGAATAAATTAAATAAATGTTTTATAAGAAAAGGTCCGGGGAATAACTGAAAGTGGGAGTGGGAAAACTGAAGAGTGACCTTCTGCTAAACCTGAAAAGGAAATAATAGTAATTCATAAGAATAATACTATAGAAATAATTCTTAAAGGACAAGTGCTGTGGTGTAGTGGGCTAAGCCCCTGCCTGAGGCACTGGCATCTCACGTGGGCACTGGTTCATGTCCTGGATGCTCCTCCTCGGATGCAGCTCTCTGTTTGTGGCTTGGGAAAGCAATGGAAGATGGCCCAAGTGCTTGGGCCCCTGCACCCACATGGGAGACCTGTAGGAGGCGCCTGGCTCCTGGCCCCTGGCCCCTGGCTTTAGATTGGCTCAGCTCCAGCTGTTACAGCTATTTGGGGAGTGAATGAGCAGATGGAAGACCATTCTGTTTTTCCCTCTGTCTGTAACTCTACCTCTCAAATAAATAAATAATCTATAAACAAAGAAAGAATTCTTGAATAATGTAAAAGTTCAATAAAACTAAGGAAAATAATGGGGATGTGGGAAAAATATCTGAAATGAAATCATGGAAATATAAAAACTGCAACAAACAGAAAAAGAAACATAAAAGAAATATATGAATAGATTAGAAGGGGATAAGAAATAGTTTGATATCTGTTAAATGTCTACTTTGTGCCAGGAAATGTGCAAACACAGGATTATACATACATTGTGAACAAATATATGTGGTTCCTACTATCAGGAAGTTTACAATTTGATGGAAAGTGGCAGAACAATCTTATAGTGTGTGTGTGTGTGTGTGTGTATACACACATAGATTTAGACTCAATTAGATTTAGTGGCAGTTTGGGGAATCAAGAGGCCATTATGAAACCTTGAGTTTCTGTGTTTTCTTAAATTATGCATCTTCTGCCAGGCTCTTTACATGCTTTCTTCAAGGGTAACAGCATAATGATGATAATGATCTTCTTTCTTGTGTTCAAAAAGATTGCTCAGCAGCCTCTGATGAGGCTTAAGGAGTTGGGAAAAAGGAAAAAAAAAAAAACAGATTGAGTGTGGAGTGCCACATTAGAGGAAATTAGCTGGGAGGATTAAGGCCCTTCACAAACAGAAAGGCTCTTTCTAGGGTGACCTAGTTGAACTGACTTAAAAGATATCATATTTGGCACTCTAATAATATCATGCTCCTAATCTTCTTGTTGTTGTTCCCATCCTCGTATCCCCCTCCAACAGACAGCTTCATAATATTCAGTTTCAAAACAAGCAACTAAAGCAAATTACAGATTACTGGGGGCGGGGGGGGGGTGGGTTACTGGTAAATATTTGAAGCAGGTGAATTCTGTTTTCAAGGTACATTCATACCCAATGCTTTTAAGAGCTCTAGTCCCTAGCAAATGCTCAATAAATAATTGTTTAATGAAGAACAAACGCTCTTATTTTCAGGCGAGTCTCTCCAATTCTTGCAAAATACTCAGTGTCCTCTTAATCTTTGATGGTGGTGGTGGGGTCATCCTTGTAGTTCTGGAAATCATTCATTCCTTCATATAATTAATGACTACTTACTACATATTGTAAATTGTGCTACCAGAAACTTCATGACAGAGTCAGTATTGTAGCTACTGCTGCCATGGGATTGTTAGTGGTATCACCTAGGAAATTATGTGCTCTCTGCCATAGAAAACATTTATTTTAAAACATTTGAAGTATTTCTGCAAAAGAATCTTCCTATTAAAAGGAACAGACTTGCTCTATGAAAGAAATCTAGCAGAGAATGAATCCTGCCAAAAGAACACATGCCATCCTCCCTCCAATCCAATACCCAGTGCTGACTGCAAAATAGAACAGACTGATGTGACCCAGAAATTCTGAGTTACAGAGATGGCATCTGAGAGAGTTTCTGAGCCATCCACCCTCAAGTTCATAAGGAAAGCAGACAGTTAAGCATATTTGTCAGTATAGGAGATGAAACCAAATCTCAACAGAAATGTAGAGAAGATCATTTAAAGATTGTTTAAAGACAATTTTAGAGGCATCTTCATCCCACATGAAACATTAGTATCATGGACTTCAATGCAACAGTTTTAGATCAATGTGTAGTGACAAGAGAAGAGGTCTACTACATAACGTTAAGCACAAAGAGAAACCCGAAAAATAATTCATTACATAATTTCATAGTGTGTGTATGTGTGTACACACTCAATAATTATTCAGTCTTCAATAACAATTTTAATTCTCTTCATGATAATTAGCATTTATTTTTAAAAATTACTTCTGTCTTTCCTACTCTCCCCTCCCTCCCTCCTTCCCAACATACCTCCCTATCTACTTCCACCCCTCACAAGAATGTCGGCTCCAAGAAAGCACCTTGCCTTTTGCATTTACAGCTGTGAGAATGTAGTCTGGCATATGGTAGGTGTTTAACAGTTTTGTATCAAAAGAAAAACTAAATGACTAGATTTGTGGTTGCATAGAAAGAATTCTGGAAGTATACAGTATCACTTGTGGACAGGGGACTTGGTAGGTAGAAAGAGACAGAATGAAGGAAATGTATCTGTTCACGAAGTACTTATGGCAAAAGTCACCTGTTACTTGTAAAACTATATTGTTTTAGTTTTATAAAGATTTTTATAGTGAAATTTGATCAGTTTGTACAGAGAGTATAACTCAACTTTCTGCAGTTGAATTTAAGCCCTACAATATGAAGATAACCACCTCTAACATAACAATGTGGAAGAGGAGTGTTGGGCCTACGAATTACAAATGACAGAAACTAGGGAAGAATGCAGACTAAACTCAGTTATTGCTATAGATGGAATGTTTGTGTTCCCCCAAAATTTATGTGTAAAAATCTTAACCCCCAAGGTGATGGGATTAGGAGGTGATAGGGTCACAAAAATAGACTCCTCATGAATTGAGTTAGCGCCTTGAAAATAGGGCTCCAGAGAGTGCCCTGCCCCTTCCTCCTGGTGAGGACACAGCTAGAGGGTACTGTCTATGAATCAGAGACCAGGATCCCACCAGACACCATATTTGCTAGCACCTTGATATTGAAATCCTTCACCTTTAGAACTATGAGAAATAATTTTATTGTATCTAAGCCACAGACTATAAGGTATTTTTTGGTACAGGCTTAGCATACTAAGGCAGTCATTGTCTTCTTTAGAAATTCCTGAGTTAAACAAACCTTCTAGGTTGGTGGTCCCTTCTGATGTGCTATAGAAAAGTTTCTAGCACTACAACATGCTTATACTATACAGAATGCTATGTTTTTCAAAGACTTGCTTCTATCTAAAAGACATTAACTATATAACTATAGATATTCATACACATCAGACACACATTATTAATATATGTAAGACTACCTTCCTGCCCCTACAAAAAGCTTAAGTTCCAATGGGTAAGACAGATGTGTGAAAAGACGCACAAAACAGCATGCCAATATCTGGAAGCCAGTTATTCTTAGAACAGAAGCAAGTTGGTGTCACAGAAACCGTATTTTATGTTAGCATTTGAAGAATCAATAGGAGTCTGCTTGTCAAAGAAGTTAAGAGAGGGGAAGTTCTTTTGCCTAGCTGCTAACATGCCAGTCAGGATTCCTATGTTCCACATTTAAGTACCCAAATTCAATTAGCTCTAGCTGTTCATTCTGGCTCCTTGCTAATGCAGACCCTAGAAACCAAAAGTGATTGGGTTCCTGTTACCCACATGAGGTTTTGTTTTTTGTTTTTTGGTTTTTTTTGTTTGTTTGTTTTTTGACAGGCAGAGTTAGTGAGAGAGAGAGAGAGAAAGATCTTCCTTCCGTTGGTTCACCCCCAAAATGGCTGCTTCAGCTGGCATGCTGTGCTGATCCGAAGCCAGGAGCCAGGTGCTTCCTCCTGGTCTCCCATGCAGTTGCAGGGCCCAAGCACTTGGGCCATCCTCCACAGCCTTCCTGGGCCACAGCAGACAGCTGGACTGGAAGAGGAGCAACCGGGACTAGTATGTAGCGCCCCAACCGGGACTAGAACCTGGGGTACCGGCGCCACAGGCAGAGGATTAGCCAAGTGAGCCATGGAGCCGGCCAACCCACATGAGATTGAGTACACAGCTCCCAGCTTCAGCCTCAGCCTAGCCCCAGTCATTGGGCATTTAGGGGATAAATCAGTGAATGAGCGCTCGCTCGCTCTCTCTCTCTCTCTCTCTCAATCTCTCACACACACACACACACACTTTTTTTTTTTTTTCAAAATGATTCAGAGGAGAAATGTATATTTGATAGTTCTTGGTGAATAACTGCAGTCCTTGCTACATTAGAAGTTTTTCTTGAGCTTTTGATATACAGACATTGACTGGGATTCTAATTTGTGTGTAGCAGGAATGGGGGAATATAATGAAGATATTGACATAACATGGTATCTCACTTCCTCAAGTTCTTTTTTTTTTTTTTTTTTTTTTTTGACAGGCAGAGTTAGACAGTGAGAGAGAGAGACAGACAGAAAGGTCTTCCTCCTGTTGGTTCACCCCCTAGATGGCCGCTATGACTGGCGCACTGTGCCGTTCTGAAGCCAGGAGCTAGGTGCTTCCTCCTGATCTCCCATGCACTTGAGCCATCCTCCACAACCTTCCTGAAACACAGCAAAGAGCTGGACTGGAAGAGGAGCAACCGGGACAGAATCTGGCAACTCAAATGGGGTTAGAACTGGGGTGCTGGCGCAGCAGGTGGAGGATTAGCCAAGTGAGCCGCAGCACCAGCCCCTCAAGTTCTTTTTTATTTAGCTAATATGAAAAACATATAATAAAGGTTGCTAATTAACTTACTGTCTACTTGCTTCAAGATTAGTATGTTAAGGCTGGCACTATGGTGTAGTAGGCTAAGCCTCTGCCTACAGTGCTGACATCCCATGTGGTTGCTGGTTTGTGTCCTGGCTGGTCCTCTTTCTATCCAGCTCTCTCCTATGGCTTGGGAAGGCAGGAGAGGATGTCCCAAGTGCTTGAACTCCTGCATCCCTGTGAAAGACCAGGAGGAAGCTCCTGGCTACTGGATTCAGATTGGTCCAGCTCCTGCCATTGAGGCCTTTTTGGGAGTGAACCAGCAGATGAAGGACCTCTCTCTCTGTCTCTCCCTCCCTCTCTCTGTAGATCTACCTCTCAAAAAAATATATATTTTTTTAAAAAAACATCATATATTTTTGTCCAAAAATGTTGTCATCTACTCATAAGTTAAATATTTTAAGATATTAGGTAGGTCAAGTTATAGAGGAATAAAGAATTCGATCTTTCTCATTTATATATAATTTCTCAATGGATAGATACTCATACTGCTACTTAGAATAAGAATTACAAAGCAGCAAAGTGTCTTGCCACTACCTCAGACATTTTATGCTCTCTTGCAGTTCTTCAAACCTGTATGTACAATTTAGGACTGCCATTCCCTTTGTCACTTGCAGCAAAATTCTAAATGACCTCTTCTCTAAAGAAAGATTTTGTCAACTCTCCAATATAGTCTGTTCTCATTATTTTCTTTTAATTAATTATGTCCCTTTTATGTTCTCTAATAATATCTAATTCACTGCAGTGCCATTTCTGGTAGCTCTGCATCACCACCACAACCCCCATCCTTCTAATGGCTCCTCCAGGACAGAGATAACCATGGCTCATTCAGCTTATATTTTTAGTACTTAACTCCTTATTTGGGACAATGGTACTGTGAAGTTTGTATGACAGACAGAAGTTCTTGAGCTAGCATAATCAATAAAAGACAACGTCAAAATAACAAAGCCAAAGGCAAAGGTAACACTTTCTCTATCCATACTGAATATTGAATTGTTATACTCAAAGTTAAAATGTACCAAACCATTGTGTTCTAAACCTAATTATCAACCCCTCTGCTAGGGTTTGAACGTGTCCTCCAAAAATCATGGTTTAGAAATTTACTTTCAAACAAGTGATGTTGGGAAGTGGAGTATAATGGGAGGTATTTAAGTCATGAAGCCTCCACCATCACAGATGAATTAATTGCATTATAAACAAGCTTGAAGCTGTGAGTTCAATCTCTTGTGCTCTCTCTCTGTTACCTTCTCTTTAACTTTCCACGACGGGGTGACACAACAAGAAGGCCCTCACCAGATGCTGGCCTCTTAGTCTTGGGGTGCCCAGCCTCCAGAACTATGAGCCATTAAATTTCTGTTCATTATAAACTATTAAATCTCAGGTATTCTATGTAACAATACAAACGGACTGAGATGCTTCCTAAACTCAAAGCTCATACTTTCACTACTCATATCCAATACAGTACTGAATGTATTAGCAAGAGGAATTAGGAAGGAGAAAGAGATAAAGGGCATCAAAATTGGAAAAGAAGTCAAAATATCCATGTACACAGATGACGTGATGTTGTACATGGAAAAACCTAAACACTGCCAGAAGACTCCTAGCACGGATAAATCAATTCAGTAAAGTTGCAGCTGACAAAATAAACATAAAAAGTAGCTTTTTAATATGCTACTGGTGAACTTACTCAAAGAGAAATCAAGAAATAAATCCCATTCACAATAGCCACAAAAAATCAAATATTTAGGAATATTTTTAAGCAAAGTAGAAAAAGATCTCTATAGTAAAAATTATAAAACATTGCTGACAGAAATCACATAGAACATAAAAAAATGGAAAGATATCCCATGCTCAAGGAATGGAGGAATTAACATCACTAAAATATCTATACTAATTAATGCATTCTATACAATCAACACAACCCCATCAAAATTCCAGTGACATTTTTAAGAATTGAAAATAAATCATGTGGAATCACAAAAGACCCAGAATGGTCAAAGTGATCTTGAGGGGGTGGCGAATGAAGATGGAGGCATCACAATATCTGACTACAGAGCATACTACCAAGCTATCGTAATCCAGAAAGATAGTCATCATTATGAAAGGATGGGAAGGCAGAAAATCTCCTAGAATTACAAAGGAAATCCAAAACAAATAATAGGAATATTTACAAAAAAATGGCAGAGCCAATTCATTACTTATCAATGGTAACCTTTGAATATAAATGGCCTTAACTCTCCAATTAAAACTGGCTGAATGGATTAAAAAACAAGACCCATCTATATGCTGCATATAAGAAACACATTTCGGCCGGCGCCACGGCTCAATAGGCTAATCCTCCGCCTGTGGCGCCGGCACTCGGGTTCTAGTCCCAGTCAGGGCGCCGGATTCTGTCCCGGTTGCTCCTCTTCCAGTCCAGCTCTCTACTGTGGCCCGGGAGTGCAGTAGAGGATGGCCCAAGTCCTTGGGCCCTGCACCCACATGGGAGACCAGGAGAAGCACCTGGCTCCTAGCTTTGGATCAGCGTGGTACACTGGTCTCAGCATGCCGGCCGCAGTGGCCATTGGAGGGTGAACCAATGGAAAAGGAAGACCTTTCTCTCTGTCTCTCTCTCTCACTGTCCACTCTGCCTGTCAAAAATAAATAAATAAATAAATAAATTTTAAAAAAAGAAACACATTTCACCAACAAAGATACATGCAGACTGAAAGTGAAAGGATGAAAAAAAGATATTCCATACTAACAGAAGAAAAAATGAGCAGATGTAGCCATCCTAATGTCGCTCCCCGTCTTCGTGGAAGAACGACACAGGACCCTGCGCTGTTCTTTCGTCTGCTCGGCCCTCCCCGGGTTTGCTGCTGGTCCTCCCCGGGTTTGCTGCTGGTCCTTCCCGGGTTGGCTACCATCCCTTCCACCTCCGTGGAAGGGCGGTTCCCCCTGCCACATTCCCCACTTCCGCGGGGGAGCAGCACACCGCCGGCCGGCTCTCTCGGGGGCTGCACAGGTGTTCCTCTTAGATGTTCCCCTTAGATGTTCCTGGTGCATGCCGTCTCTCTCCTCCTTTATAGTCCTCTTCCACCAATCCCAACTCTGCTACCCACACGCCGAGTACGCTGCTCTCCTCCAATCAGGAGCAGGTCCCACAGTTTATTGGTTGAACTGGAGGCAGCTGTGTAGAAGCTGTTTCCCTTCTCAGCGCCATATTGTGGGAAAGCAGATGCATAGAATAAGTCTTAATTCCAGTAACTTAGTCTAGTCCGAGTTGCTCCCAGTTGCTCCCCACAGATCCCCCTTTCTTTTTATTTTTGGCGTTGATACGCGCCTGTCTTCGGTGCCCCGCGGCACACACTCTGCTCTGCTTGCTAGAGTTGCCCACAGGTTCTTACAAGTCCTATCAATCAGGCAAACCGAATCCGGGTCCTCTCTTCGCCATGTTGTAAGGAGGTTTTTAGGCGCTGATGCGTGCCTGTGTTCGGTGCCCTGCAGCGCATGCTCTGCTCTGCCTGCAGGTGCTTACAAGCCCTATCAGGCAAACCGAATCCAAGCCTTCTCATTGCCATATTGTGGGGAGGCTTATTGGTGTTGATTCGTGCCTATCTTCGGTGACCTGCAGCTCATACTCTGGTCGAGCTGCCTGCTGGTGCTTATCGCCCTAATCAGGCAGACCGAATCCAAGCTCTCTCATTGCTGTGTTGTGGGGAGGCCTTTCTCTATTTCTCTATCTCTGGGCATTCCTATTTCTCTCATTTTACTTCTAAACTTCTGTTTCTCTTATCCCTGTGGCTTCCCGGCGCCCGCCCTGAGGCTGCTTCTCAGCGGCTTCCCGGCTCTGAGCCGCTTCAGCCCGCGCCGGCGCCCGCCCTGCGGCGGGCTCCCGGCTCTGCGCAGCTTGGCTTCGCGCGCTCCGCGGTCTCCACGCCTTTCGCGTCCACACCACGGCCTCGCGCCAGCCCCACGTTCCCTATCTATTCACGCCCCGTGCTCTCTCTGCACACGGCGGCTTCCGCGAGTCACACAGCCCCAGCTCACGTTTCCGCCACCACTGGCATTCAGTCCAAGTTCCCTGGACTAACCTGGCGAATTCCAACCTGGGGGCCCACGTCTCTGCCTCTGGTTCCAGATCTTCGCCTCTTGCTCCCCGGGCTGACTTGAAGAATTCCAAGATGGCTTACTTCTCCGCCTCGGCCTGCACTCGCGGCTTCATCCTCCCTAACATTTTTCTCTACCCGGTATGTTTCCCTAAGTTTTCTTCCAACAATATTCCTCCCTCATTTCTCCTGGCTTCTCCCCACAGTCCGTATCCAAGTCTAAGTTTCTTATAGGTTTCACTTTCACTTTCAACCTGCAGTCTGTATCTGAGTCTAAGTTTCTTCTTGCTTTCACTTTAAATCCTAACTTCTTTCCCACAGTCCGTATCCGAATCTGTTTGTTCTAGCTTTCACTTTCGCTTTCGACCTTAGAGATTTCTCCCAGCTTCCCCCCGTAGTCCGTATCCGAGTCTATGCCTAGGCTTTCAATAGCTCCTTCCGGCACCTTTTTCGTCCGGCTTTTCCCTAGGCTGTTTGCTAGTCTCTCTCTCCGGTATTTTCCACTTCTTCCCGTTTCTTCCCTCCTAAGTTTCCTATCCGAGTCACAGCACCATTATGTCGCTCCCCGTCTTCGTGGAGGAACGACACAGGACCCTGCGCTGTTCTTTCGTCTGCTCGGCCCTCCCTGGGTTTGCTGCTGGTCCTTCCCGGGTTGGCTACCATCCCTTCCACCTCCGTGGAAGGGCGGTTCCCCCTGCCACATTCCCCACTTCCGCGGGGGAGCGGCACACCGCCGGCCGGCTCTCTCGGGGGCTGCACAGGTGTTCCTCTTAGATGTTCCCCTTAGATGTTCCTGGTGCATGCCGTCTCTCTCCTCCTTTATAGTCCTCTTCCACCAATCCCAACTCTGCTACCCACACGCCAAGTACGCTGCTCTCCTCCAATCAGGAGCAGGTCCCACAGTTTATTGGTTGAACTGGAGGCAGCTGTGTAGAAGCTGTTTCCCTTCTCAGCGCCATATTGTGGGAAAGCAGATGCATAGAATAAGTCTTAATTCCAGTAACTTAGTCTAGTCCGAGTTGCTCCCAGTTGCTCCCCACACCTAATATCAGACAAAATGACTTCAACACAAAAATTTTTTAAAGAGAGAAAGAAGGCATTATATAATGGTTAAGGGATCAACTCAACAGGAAGATGTGACTATAATAAATGTATATGCACCCAATTCCAAGGCATGTGGTTATTTAAAAGAAATGTTAATGGATCTAAAGGGAGATATAGACTTCAACACAATAGTAGTGAGTGACTTCAATACCCTACTTTCATAAATGGACAGATCAACTAGAAAGAAAATCAGCAAGGAAGCAACAGAGCTAATCTAAACTATGGACCAAATGGACCTAACTGATGTCTACAGAACATTTCAGCCCACAATTGAAGAATACACACTCTTTTCATCAGTGCACATAACTTCTCTAGGATAGACCATATGCTGAACTATAAAGCAAGTCAGCAAATTCAGAAAAAAATTGAAATCACAGTATGCATCTTCTCTGATCACAATTGAATAAAGCTGGAAATTAAGATGAAGAATATTCAGAAAATATGCAAAAACATGGAGATAGAACAACATGTTCCTGGATGAATAGAGTCATAGAAGAAATCAAAGGAAAATAAAAAATTCCTGGAAATGAATAAAGATGGCAACATTTCAAAACTTATGGGATATAGCAAAAGAAGTGGTAAGAGTGGAATTTACAGCAATTAGTGCCTACATCAAGAAATTGGAAAGTCATCACATAAATGGGCTATCAGTACATATCAAGGTCCTAGAAACCAAACCAAACAACCAAACAAACCCAAAATTAGTTGGAGGAAAGAAATAATTAAAATTAGAATAGAAACAAACAAAATTGAAATAAAAAATATACAAAAGATCAGTTAAATGAAGAGCTGGCTTTTGAGAAAAATAAACAAAATTGATACACCATTGGCCCAACAAGTCAAAAAAAAGAGTGAGTGAGTGAGTGAGAGAGATAAAGAAAGAACCAGATCAATAAAATCAGAGGAGAAAAAAAGATGTAACAATGGATACCACAGAAATAAAAAGAATCATCAGGAATTACTACAAACATCTATATGCAAACAAATTAAAAAATCTAGAAGCATAGAAACTTTTTTTTTTTAAGGGAAACAGTTTATTGGGGAAAACCTAACAGGCTGGAGGGAAGGTAAACATATGAGGCCCAGGAGTGGGCTAAAAAACACAGTTTTCCCAGAGAAAACTTAAACAGACCAACAGCCAAGGTAAAGATTGAATCGATAATAAGAACCCTCCCAGCAAAGAAAATCAGAGACTGGATGGCTTCACTGCTGAATTGTACCGGACATTTAAAGAACTAGTTCCAATTTTTCTCAAGCTATTCAAAACAACTGAAAAGGAAAGAATCCTCCCAAACTCCTTCTATAAGGCCAATATCACCTTAATTCCAAAACCAGAAAATGATTCAACAAAGAAAGAAAACTAGAGGCCGGTGCTGTAGTGTAATGGGTAAAGCTTCCATCTGCAGTGCCTCTATCCCATCTGGGCACAGATTCAAGACCTGGCTGCTCCACTTCTGATCCAGCTCTGTGCTATGACCTGGGAAAGTAGTGGAAGATGACCCAAGTCTTTGGGCCCTTGCAACTGTGTCAAAGACCTGGAAGAAGCTCCTGGCTCCTGGCTTCAGAACAGCACAGCTCCACCCATTGTGGCCAATTGGGGAGTGAATCAGAGGATGGAAGACCTCTCTCTCTCTTTCTCTCCCTGTCTCTCCTTCTCTCTCTGTGTAACTCTTTCAAATAAATAAATATTTAGAAAAATAAACTATAGACCAATATCCCTGATGAATCTAGATGCAAAAATCCACAACAAAATATTAGGTAACTGAATCCAACAACACATCAGAAAGGACCAAGTTTGACTTATACCTATAGGCAGTGATGATTTAACATTCACAAATCAATAATTGTGATACATCACATTAACAAATTGAAGAATAAAAACCAAACCAACGATTAGCTGAATAATTTCCGAGAAACATTTGATAAAATACAACGTCCTTTCATGATAAAACCTTAAGCTATAGAAGGAAAAATTCTAAACAAGATTAAGGCAATATATGACAAATCTACAGCCAGAATCATAATGAATGAAAAAAAAAAAAAAACTGGAGCATTTCCACTAAGATCTGGAACCAGGCAAGGATCGTAGCTATTCAAAATAGTTCTGAAAATTTTAGCCAGAGCCATTAGGCAAGAAAAAGAAATCAAAGGATACAAATTGGAAAGGAGGAAGTCAAACTATCCCTGTTTGTAGATGACATGATTCTATATATATATATATATATAGGGGATCCAAAAGACTCCACCAAGAAACTATTGGAACTCATAAATAAGTTTGACAAAGTTGTAGGATATAAAATTAACACACAAATATCGATAGCTTTTGGATACACAGACAATAGCATGGCTGAGAAACAACTGCAAGATGAGTCCCATTCACAATAGCTACAAAAAACTTAAATATCTTGGAATAAATTTAACCCAGGAGGTGAAAGATCAGTACAACAAAAATTACAAAACATTCAAGAAATAAATAGAAGGAACAAAAAAATGGAAAAATCTTCCATGTTTGTGGAAGAATTAATATCATCAAAAATGTCCACACTATCAAAAGAAATTTAGAGATTCAATGTGATTCCAATCAAATTACCAGCGACAGTCTTCTCAGATCTAGAAAAAACAATGCTAAAATTCATGTGGAAACACAAGATCGTAAATAGTTAAAGCAATCAAACTGGAGGTTCATTGATTCTTTACAGCCCTTGTATCTTCTGTTGAGAAACAATGTTATTTTCTGCTATTTGTCGAATTATTTACTTAGCATAGAGGTTTTTTTTGAAGATTTATTTATTTTACTTGAAAGTCAGATTACAGAGAGGCAGAGGCAGGGAGAGAAATAGAGAAAGAGAGATAGAGAGGTTTTCCATCCCCTGATTCACTCCCCAAATGGCTGCAATGGCCGAAGCTGGGCCAATCTGAAGCCAGGAGCCAATAGCCTCTTCTAGGTCTCCCATATGGGTGCAGAGGCCCAAGGGCTGAGGCCATCTTCCACTGCTTTCCCAGGTCATAGCAGAGAGCTGGATTGGAGGTGGAGCAGCTGGGATTCGAACTAGTACTCATATGGGATGTCATATAGGCGGTGGCCTTACCCACTATGCCACAGAGCCAGCCCCTACTTAGTGTAGAGTTAATCTTATGAGCATAAAGTATACTGAAAATAAATTTTTGTAAAGATTTAAAGAGGGGCCAGCCCTGTGGTGTCAATGGTTAAGCCTTCACCTGCAGTGTTTGCATCCCATATGGGCTCCAATTCAAGTCCCAGCTGCTCCTCTTCCAATCCAGTCTCTGCTAATGAGCCTGAGAAAGCAGTGGAGGATGGCCCAAGTATTTGGGCTCCTGCATCCAAGTGGGAGACCTGGATTAAGCTCCTAGCTCCTGGCTTTTGCCTGGCCAGCCTAGGCCATTGCAACCGTTTGTGAAGTGAACCAGCAAATGGAAGATCTCACTATCTATTTCTTCTTCTCTCTATATAACTATGCATTTCAAATAAATAAATAAATCTCTTTAAAAAATTAAAGGGTAAGCATCATGGGCAGGAGGGAGGGTAGGGTGGGAAGTATCACTATGTTCCTAAGTCTGTACATATGACATATATGAAATTTGTTCACCTTAATAATTAATCTAATAAACCTTGCATGGTACTGGAATAAAAACTGACACATGGATAAATCAAACAGAATAGAGAACCCAGAAATTATAATTTTTATATATATATATATATATAGCCAACTGATTTTTGACAAAAGTACCCAGACCATACATTGGAGAAAGGATAATTTCTTGAATAAATGGTGTTGGCAAAAGTGGACTTAAATATGTTGAAGAATGAAATTAGAGTCCTCTCACCATATAAAAAAATCAATTCAAGATGGATCAAAGACCTAAATTTAAGATCTCAGACTTTGAAACTGGTGGAAGAAAATTTGGGGGAAACACTTTAAGACACTGATATAAGTGATGACTTCTTGAATAAGACCCCCAAATTACAGGCAACAAAACCAAAAGTAGACAAATCGGATTATATCAAACTCAGAAGTTTCTGCACAGCAAAGGAAACAATCAATAGAGTAAAGAGACATCTAACAGAATGGGAAAAAATACTTACAATAACCTTTCTGGCAAAGCATTAATACCCAGTATATATCAACAACTCAAGAAACAACAACTACAAAACCAAACAATCCAGTTATGAAATTAGCAAAGGACCTCAACAGTCAAGTCTCAAAAGAAGAAATACATATGTCCAACAAATACATGAAAAGGGCCCAATGTCACTGGCAATCAGAGAGACATGGAAATCAAAACCACAATGAGATATCACCTCACCCTCTCAGAATGGCTATTATCCAAAAAAAAAAAAAAAATGCAGAGGAGAATGTGGAGAAAGGGGAACACTTATATGCTGTTCGTAGGAATGTAAATTAGTGCAGCTACTGTGGAAAACAGTATGGAGATTTCTTAAAAAATCTAGAAATGGACTTGCCATATGATCCAGCAATCCCACTGCTAGGTATACATCAAGAAATGTGAACACATTGTAATCACGGAAATACCTGCACCACCAGGTCTATAGCAGCACTGTTCACAATAACCAAATATGGAATCAACCCAGATGTCCATCATCAGATTAATAAATAAATAAATATGTATATATATTTGTTTTATGAATGAGATCTTACTTCTATAATTGGTCAAACAACAGTCATAGAACACTGACTATGTAACTTAGATCATTGTCTTTCCTGGAAACATCAATGTGACTAGTTGGATATAAAAATCTAATTTATATATGTAATGTGTGTATATATATATATGTGTGTGTGTGTGTATGTATATGCGTTTGTATATGTATACATGTAATGTAATATTATTAAGCTATTAAAAGGATGAGATTCTACAATTTGCATCAAAATGGTTGCAACTGGTGGACATGTTGAGTGAAATAAACCAGATACAAAAAGACAAATATGGCATGTTCTCCCTTATATGTGGGAGCTAAATTTAAAAAGTTAAATAGATAAGTTAATAAAAAGTAAAAACAAAAAACAGAAAAGGAAAGAAATGTCTGTATATATCAACATTGCTACAAATATACTTTTGTCAAACTGTGCTTCAAATCTTTGACAGACCAATGGCTAACAATATACTACTATAGCTTTAATGATCTGTGATTATTTTTAAATTTACTATGAGCATATGAGTGAAATGGACATCTTTTCATTTGATTTTGTTTATAGTTCTTACCTATATTCCTACTGAAATATTGTCTTTTTAATTTTTACTCTTTGAACCCTTTAGTTGCTGGAGCATAAAGCCTTTGACTATAATGTAAATTTAAAATGTTACCTCAAAAATTCAAAACAAAGGAGAAAGGGAGAAGGGAGAGATAAAGAAGGGAGAAAGGGAGGAAAGTATTACGGTATTAGAATTTTATTTGTGGACTACATGGAATCTGTTCTGTTTGTATTACTATCTCATTAACATGAAAATTGATGAGAATTGTGTTGTAGTAATTAATCAACATGCATTTGCTGTGACCCTGAGAATCTAATGAATAGATTTCTCAAAATTATTTTAAAAATCACAAATATATACCTGTTCCTGTGGTTTCAATCATAATTAGTAGAACTACTACCCACAAAATTGCCCAACCAAGAAAATCAAATATCATATTAGGTGAATATTTACGATCTTTTCTGACCAACAGTTTTCTCTTATTCTGATAACCAGCCTTGCATTCCATTTTGAAGAGTTGCCCCTAGCCAACTATCAGTTCAAATGCCTTGGGATAGCTTGGTTTCTAAAAGAACTACCTATGACCTGGTCTAGGACATAAAAGATTTTTCTATCTTACTAGTCACAGTGATGTTTCCAGGAAAGACAGTGATCTAAGTTACAAAATGTTGAAGCTCAGTTGTTTAACACATCAGAGAAATGAGATCTCATTCATGAAACTGGGGGCTGAAGGTCCTATGGCATCACATGGAGCCTAAATATGGAGCCAAACCCAAAGAAACAGTGGAAAGATGGTCCCTGAGAATAATATCTGAATGAGGTTACACCTAGAGATTGTCTACTTACTTGAGTTAAAAATTGCTTTATGTATAAGTCAGCTTGAATTGAGGTTTCTGTCATTCTGCAAGAGAAACTGGCAATATCATTCTCTACTTTCTCTCCCTTATTCCATCATTCACTCACTATAGTCAATTGCATCCCTTTAATATCTCCTGAATCTGTCTACTTTCCTCCATATCCACTGAGAAGAGATGCAACTATCATTGTTCAATGAATTTTAACCTCAAACTCTTTCCTAGTCTTTTCTCTCTCCACACCAATCTCCATGCTGCAGTCAAGATGATTTCTCCAAAATGTGTAATAATGATATTACTATCCTTAAGCCACCATCTCTATTAAACCTTCCCAACACTTACTTTGCAGAAGGATATTTCTCTCCTATGAACTCCCATTCACTAGTGTTGAAGACAGTTCACTTTGCCACAGACTACTCTAGAAGTTGCATGACTTTTTCCTCAGACTTCCTCCTTGGTCTCACCCCTCTGTAACTTTTCTCTACACTGTGCTCCAAATGATTTTTTTAATGTGCAATATGATCTTATTACTGCCTTACTCAAAACCTTTCCATATTTCCTTGTTATGTTTAGTACCACATCTGAAACTTGCACTACATACAAGGTCTCTACTTATTTCTTAACTCTGTTGCTAACTCCACCTCCTCCCCTCGCCTGTATTCTCTCCAGCCGTTCTTAACAATCAATCCTCCAGATGCACTGTGACCTCTCTCATCCCCAGACTTTGGTCCACATGCATCCTTTGTTTTGCAGTGGCATCCCTGTGTTTCCATTCCCCCCAGCCAAACCCACTGGCATCTTCTATTTGTTCTCAAAACACTGCTCAGACATTAGTTT
The DNA here is from genome assembly GCF_964237555.1 of Oryctolagus cuniculus. Classification (NCBI taxonomy): domain Eukaryota; kingdom Metazoa; phylum Chordata; class Mammalia; order Lagomorpha; family Leporidae; genus Oryctolagus; species Oryctolagus cuniculus. The sequence continues at coordinate 37,711,854 of NC_091432.1, forward strand.
ATCTGGAAGTCTTTCCTGTTTCACCTCATCCAAACTTGGGTGAGATAAATCCCTCCTGAATGGTGCCTTATAACCATGTGCATACCTCTCTCTTAGCAGTTACCATCAAATTATAATTGCTTTCTTCAACTTTGCTATTTCCTGAATATAAAGGAACTCCCAAGAAATTAGGAACTGGTTCTTATTCCGTGTCATCTCCTCAGCATCTGACACAGTGTTTGGCACAAATCAATGACTAATAACTATCTGTTGGCTACACAGAGTACAGTAACTTGAAAAAATAGTCTATCTGGAAGTTGATAAATATTTTCTCCTGAATATCGGAGTCAACCTTCGCTGCTGCCTCCACCAGAGCTGAGAACAGGTCTCACTGCAGCAGAGGGAAAAAATAAGCAGGAACAGATTTTGCGGCATATGCAGCTCCTTGCTCTTTTCCTGCAACACAAATTCATTTTCACTTTCAGGTAGGCCCGGGCTGCCGTGCAGTATGCGCCGTGGCCTCCTCAGGCATCCCATAGGAGAAACAACTTGGCACAGAGTGAATGAACCGAGTTATGATAAGAAGGGGCATGTATGTGGGGGGAGGGGGGTTCCACCACATTGTCAGGCAAACCAGACTGCCAAGTGGTCGCATTTGCTGGGTAATGGGAAGAAAGAAGGAAGACTAACGGAATATCAGGCAGGGGTGCAATGCAGCTTCCAGGAAAGACGGCTTTTCCTTGGCCACACACTACAAAGGAAAGGGAACAAAGGCAGAGACAATAGGGGAAAGAATAGGTTCTTTGGGGAAATAATCTCAACCCAAATTTAAGCAATGGAGCCTTTTATTGTAGATCTGTCCAAAGAGTTCCCTTTGCTGGAAGCCTCCCCTTAATCCACTGCCTCATACTTACCTCACTCTCCTACCTGCAGTAATCTCTCTGATTACCTACCATAGCACCTACTGTCCATACCCGCTTTGGTACTAGGTACTGACCACTTTGCCACAAATTGCTATGTGTTTTGTTATTTAACTGTAAAAGCAGGTCTTGACTTACCTCTTCAACTAAATTAAAAGGTCAAGGACCATATTATAAACTTCTTATGTATTCTTCATATAATCATAGTTTTAAGTACAGGGCCATTTGTGATTAAGATGACAAGAATCACTGAACAGATGAATCAAGTCTGGTTTATTCATTCATGGCAAGATTCACAATAGAGAAATGACTGAAGGACAGAGGCAAGGCTTCCAACAAGAATGAGCTTCTGACCTGAAAATAACAGAGTATCAGTGGGAGATCCTTACTTTATCCTCTACCAAATGATGTTTAATACACTGGATTAGGTGTGGGAGAATATGAGCTTCTCCATGGATCCTATATCATATGGGATGTACCTATGTCCTCTTATGTCTATTAGTTCCTGTCTGCCTTGCTATCTCGGAAGTTCTTGGGGTTGGGGCTCAATCCCACTGTTACTGGTCTCTATTTGGTTTAACTAGCATTGAGATGAGGGTTACTTACTTTATAATAGGATACCTGTTGTCCCAGAGAAAGAAGTTGGCCTCTGTTTTTCTGCTGATTATGAGTGGACCTACCCTCCTGTGATATGGGAATCAATGTATTGCCTTTACAGATCACAAAGATGTTACAAACCCTGAGGGCTTCAAGGACAATCAAGATATAGGAATCCACTGTTTAGAACTTGTGCTCAGCAAGGAATCAATTGACCAGGAAATAGGCATTCAGAAAAGGGAGTAACACTTTGAGTTGAGTCCAGTAGATTCATGATTGACAGTGAAAGAGGTTAGTGCATGTGAGGTCATTCCAAGCTAAGGAAACAGAGAAAACCAAAGTGTAAAGGCAGGAATGTGCCAGCCTCTTCAAGAAATAGTGTGAAAAATCAATCATTCTCAAAACAGATATGTAAATGATGGTTATTCATACAACAAAAATTTACCATAGGAGTCTCTAACAAAATTTGAAAACTATTACCATAGTTGTCTTAGGGAGGTGTCTGAAATCTGTCTTCCATCTTTTAGGTTTTGCAGTGTGACGCTGCTTATGAGACATTGCTTTCATTTATGAGTGCTGGATCAGTGCTTCTTGAATTTTAATATGAATATGAGTCATCTAGGGATTATGTTAACATGCAAATTCTGATTCAATAGATCAGGAAGGTAGGTCTTGAAGTCCTACATTTCTAACTAGCTCCTACACGACACGGAGACTGCTGGTCCATGGGCCCACTTTGAGAAGCAAAGTGATAGAATATCTTACCCTTTTCTGAAGTAAATCCTATGTGTTGCAATAGATTTTTCATTAAATATACCAGATGAGATAATGCTTGGAACATAAGAAATATGAACAATAAGAATATTGTTCATATGAACATAAGAAATATAAACAATGAAAACTATACAGTCAACTTCTTTCTCTATGCTGGCCCCAGGGATGCCGATCACCACCAAATGTATGGTTCAGTCAGAACAACAATGAACACTATTATGGCCAGTAATGGATCAGCAAACTGCTTCAAACAGTCCAAGTACAGGTCGACACCTGTTTTCATAAATAAAGCTTTATTGGAACTCAGAAATACCATCTATTTACATATTGCCTATGGTTGCTTTTTAAGCTACAATCTCAGAGTTCATTAGTTGTCACAGAGACCATATGGCCACAGAGTCTGAAACACTTAGTTTTTGGCTCTTTATAGGAAAAAAATAACTTTGCTGATTCCCAGCTCAATCCCAGGATTGAGGAGATGATTTTTGAATTTGGAACTAGCTCAGAACTTAGGCACCTAACATGCCCTTTCAGGTTTCTGCCCTGAAATACAAATGTCCAAAACCCTAACAAGGAGAGACATGAAGTCCAAGGAGAGACATGAAGTCCAAGGAGAGACATGAAGTCCTCCAAGCATAAAATCCTTTCAATCATCTATATTCTTGATGTTAGGTATAACCTGTATATAACTGGTATTATGAATCAGGAATAAACTCAATCAAGGGAAACATCAACCTGCAGCCATGTGGTGGTTCACACACCTAGCTAAGACTTTGTATTCTGGTCCCCATATCACTTGATAAAAAGTCAGTTCCCCTGAGAATCCCTGTTTTGATTCAGTGTCTATTCCAGACTTGGCATAGAATAAGAGCCCCATAAGCCCAGGGAGTGGATCTCTGCCAACCACCTAGGAAATTTGAATTGTCCCAGAAAAATGGTGTTTGCCTAGATAGTCTCCTAGTTTGCTACACTGGTCTGGATATTGGAGGTCAAAATAAAATTAGAAAAAATATTAGAAAGATGAAAATCAAGGAGAAACAAGGGCAAAAATAAGATGTCTCCAAGAGTTTGGTACAAAAAAACTGAAGGCCTCTGACAGTTAAAGTATAAAATAAATAGTAAATGAATCTGAATAAAAATAAAAGTCATGTTAAAGATTCAGAAGAGCTATTCCAGGCTCCTACATCTTGACACTAACCTAAATGAAATCATTTGCATATTTAAAGGAAAAAGTGTGTCTGACAACAGAAGGGCTGCTCAGTCACTGAAGAAGGGTGAGGTAAGTCAGGGCAGTGCCAGAGGTTACTATTGCTATTGCCCAGTTTGTCCCAAATCAGAGGAACAATATTTTCAGGATGAGGGGGCTTCCTTCTTTCCCCTTTCCTCCCCTCATTTCATCTTTTTCTTTCATTCAACTCCCTCCTCCTTCTCTCTTCCCTCTTTCTTTCCCATCTTTCCTTTTTTCCATTCCATAAATATGTACAATGCATATGTTCTGTATCAAGCCCTGATATGGAGTCTGGAAATATAATGCTGAAAAAAAGGTTGACCTAGTCTTGCTCTCTGTGTGCTTGAAAGTCTTATGGGGGTGCCCATTATTAAGGAAGTAATAATACATATAAATATATAATTGCTACTAGTAAGACATGTAATAAATCCTATAAAGCAATATATATGGCGCATTCCTATCTGGGGTCTGGAATCATTTTCTCCCCAGGTATGTAAGAATCTCACTTTACTCCCTTTAAGTGTCTGTTGAAATATTATTTTATCAGTGAAACTTACCCCCAAAAAGCCTTTATATAAGAAAGCAACTTCCTCTCTGACCTCTTATCTTTTTTATCTATTTTTTATCTATCACGTTTATTTTATTCAGATACTGCATCATACATAGTGACCATGATACATTGCAAAAAAAATGCATTGTTAGGTGATTTTGTCATTATGTAAGCATCATAGATTTTGCTTTCATAGAAGCTACAAGAGAATATGATTATATTAAGAGACATAGTAAAAATGAGATGCATGAGGCTGTTATCGTCATAAAACCTCATACTGTTTTTGAGTAAATGGTTTTTAAAATAAATTTATATTTATGTATTTATTTAAGAGATAGAAAGAAACAAAGAGGGACAGACAGATAAGAGTTCTCACCCACTTGTTCACTCCCTAGATGCTCACAACCAGAGTTAGACCAGGTTGAAACCAGCAGGTGTAACTTCAATCCAGATTTGAACCAGACCTTCTGATACAGAATATGTGTATCTTGGTCACCAGGCCAAACACCTACCTCACATTTTTTAATAAGGAGAAGGAGTATACTCAAATAATGATAAAAAAAAAATGCTAGACAGTGTGTGTGTGTATATATATATTACATATACCAGTAAAATTATGATTTATTGTTAAGAATGCACTGTAGGCAACTGTATGTGCTAGATTTCTGTAGAGCTGACAGTGCAGTATGTGTATTTACCTCAATATCACCACAAAGATGTGAGTAATGTTTGCACTATGACATTAAAACAATTACATGGGCCGGCATTGTGGTGCAGTGGAATAACCCACAGTCCACAATGCCAGCATCCCTTTGAGCACTTGTTGAGTCCCTGCTGCTCCACTTGTGATCTAGCTCCCTGCTAATCTAATGTACCCAGGAAAGCAGCAGAGTATGGGAGGATGTCCCAAGTACTTCAGCCTTTGCCACCCATCAGAGAGAGTCAAATGGAGTTCCTGGATCCTGGCTTTCATTTGACTCAGTCCCAATGACTACAACCTTTTAGGAAGAGATTCAGTGGACAATCTCTCCTCCCTTTCTCTTTCTCTCTTTCTTTTTCTCTCTCCCTTATTTACTTGCCTTTCAAGTAAGTAAAAATAAATAAATAAAAAGTTTTAGCTCCACTATAATAGGAATGGCATCATATATATGGTCTGTCATTGACTGAAAAGCTTGCATGTGGCCCATGACTGTATATGTATATGTACACAGCATATTATAGTTTCTTTTGGTTGTGGTTCCTTTTGTATTTGTCTCTTCTTAAATTCCATGAAACAACATGAGTCTTGTTTCCTTCATTGCTTTGTTGCTTCTCTAGCACCCATAGTAGATTTTTTTGTTAAATACATGAATGTAAACCAGACATGATCTGAAAGTATCTATTACCTATTAGCTGTTTTTTAAAGAGTAATAGGAGTTAGCTAGTAGTTAGATTAAGAGAGAGAAAAGACTCTTCAGGAAAAGATGAGCAGGCAAGAAGACCTTGGAGAGTAAAAACAATCCAGAAGCTGGAAGGAAGATGAGGTAAAAGCCTGTCAGACTATATGGAACAAGTTATTTTTTCCCTTTTATTCCTAGAGCAATTCAAAACCACTGAAGGTTTTAAGCTGAGAGATGACATGCTCAGATTTGCATTTTTAAAATGTCATCTTGGCTATCTACTGGATAGTGGATCAGAGCTATCAGCAAGATGCCACAAAGCATTTGAATCACACAGCAAAATTCCCTTTCTCTGATTTCATGCTCACCAAAATTGTTTCTGATTTGAATTTGGCTTTCTAGAATTTGACAAAGAAAGACCATGACATGCACTTTCTAATTTACATGCGAGATATGTGAATCAATATAAAGCAGTAAATGCATATTCTGTGTTATCTGTCAACTTCTTTGAGCTGAGGTTTTGTGAGACTCTCTTGTGATATAGGTCCTGCCATGGGAGCGGAAGAGCCAAGTTTCTAAAGCAGTAAAGCTGAGGGTCTGCCCTTGGATTGCAGTCACTGAGCCAAGTTGAATGTCAACTTGCAGCCCTGTGGCAGCCCACAAACAGGCTTTCTCTGACAAATCCCCAACCTCCAGCCTTACCCTCTATTTAATTTGCACTGCTAAACAGAAAATCACTATTTAATTCTGCAGCAGGCCTTTTAGGGCTTACATGGAACACTGAGCCAGTGTAAAACTTAGCTCGGTTGGTAACTGACATCGAGGAATGAATAGGTATGTTGAAGAAAATGCGGTGGCTCGGTATTCTCTTTGGGGAACCTCAAATGAGCATCTATAAAGATCATTATTTTAGGTGTTCACAAAAATAACAAATAAAGCATCTGTGTAAAAGCAAATAAAACAAATCACTTTGAGGTTCTGTTGAGCTTAATTGAAAAGAAATGTGAAAAAAAAAAAAAAGAAATGTGTATGCTAAAATTGTGAAATGCAGCCAATGAGGCAATCACACCCTTGAAAGAACTGAAGGGGATTCCGGAACAACAGTACAAACGAAGGTTCTGAAACTTGAACAACTCGTTCTCCTAATGCAGCTCCCTCCTACCAGATCTTTTTCTGCTTGGGCATCTAGAGATGAGCCCTTATACTGCTTCCTAGAGGTTCCAACACTCTCCCCAAATACTGCCCTGAAACCAACGTTTTCCAATCAGCAGAGCAATCATAAGGTCTTCTGTATCCAAAGTAAACCAAACATTATTTCTGTGTGACAGAAATCTCTGCATTTTTGCCTTCTACTTTCTAAAGGAAAAAATTCACTTCCTTCTGGACTGGGTGTTAAAAGACATTAATTATACTCCTTGCTCTGTTACTAACTGGCTAGGAGACCCTAGCTATAATACATATTATTCATTTGTGGGTTTTTTTTCTCCAACAGTCTTTTATTCTTCACAGAATGCCAAGCTCTATACCATGTCCTTAAGATATAAAAGTGAATAAGAGAACTCTTTTTCCTGAAGTTGCTCCAAGTTCTTTTGAGAAGATAGACAAGAAAAGCAAGTGTAACAACAGCAGCGCCAATAAGCGCTATTCCAGAAATAAGTACAGGGTATTAAGTGGGCTTAGAGTACAACACAGTTCTGCCTGAGGGAGGCTGGGAATGCATCCAGGAGGAAGTGGCAGTGGAACGGAGATTTGAAAGGAGAGTTGGGGTTCACCAGGGCAGTGGGGTGGGCCTCAGGGAGAGGAGACTATTCCAGGCAAAAGATACAGCACAGGCAATGGCATTGAGGAAAGAAAAGCATTTTGTTGAAAGCAACTGCAAATTGTCCAGAGAATAAAGGTTTATTGAGTTGTGCAGTAGGAGGACGAACAAAAGATAGAGGATTTTGTACCATATGCTGCCAAGCCTCTAACCATATCCCCTTGGCACTCGCTGCTCCTGTATATGTTGACTACACTTTCTGCTAGCACCTGGGATTCTGCCTGAGCATTTTCTCTGGTCTTAGGGACATGTCTTTTCTTTTCTTTTCTTTTTTTTTTTTTTTGAAGTTTTTATATTTTTTTTTATTTGAAAGGTAAGGAGGGAGGAGAGAGAGAGAAAGGGAGGAAGGGAGAGAGAGAGATGTTCCATGTTCTGTTTGACTCCCCAAATGCTGGCAACAGCTAGGGCTGGGACAGACTAAAGCCAGGAGCCATGAACTCTATCCCGTTATCCTATGTGTGTGGCAGGGATCCAGGAATTTAAATCATCACCTGCTGCCTCCCAGGGTGTGCATCAGCCGGAAGCTGGAAATGGGAGCAAAGCTGGGACCCAAGCCCAGGCAATCCAGTATCAGGGTGGCATCCCAACCAATGTCTTAACTCACTGCATCAAACACCCAGCAGATCAATGAGTCCTGAGCACACTTGAGGGACATGTCTTTTCCATTCACAGGGTGGACTGAAGTCCTGGGTTATGAAAGCCACCAAGAGCAGCCCTAGAAGGACAGAAGTTAGTTGGCTGATAAATACCCAACAAACTCAGCCTCTGAGGCAGTTTCTGTATAATTGCCTATGGGTTCTAATGTGTTCATAAACAAATGTTTTAGCTTTCTTCTCTTCCCTGTGGTACATCTCCCCACCTTGCCTAACATTGCTTCCTGGGATCACTTCCCAAATAAATTACTTGTACTGAAATCCTTGCTTTAGTGTGGGTTTCCTCTACAGTCTTCAGTGCAAGAAACTTACTTAGTAGTCCCAACATTTTGTGTGCCATTATAAATACTGAGATGTTTGCCTCCTGAAAGTGGGGATGGAATAATGCTAGAATGATAATGCAATTATCCTAGTATTTTAAAGATGTGGAGAAAACTCTCAGCATAAAAATGGCAAAGTTGGTTGTTTTGTTTTAATAGGTAACTTGAAAACACAAATGACAGATAGGCCAACTATCAACTCAGACCATGATGTAAAAGATAGATCTCCTTGGCAGCATGTAAAGAGATTAATATCTTGCAGCTTCAAGACTAACTATGCTGAAGATGAGGTATAAGATTTGATTACAAGACAAAGCTACAAAGGAGTTGAATGCACAGGTCTAGAAAGTCCTCTAAGTTTGAGTCAGGGCCCCAAACATAAATAGAATCCTAAGAATGAGGAGATGGGTATATTGGTGGATCTTCTTGGGAACATTCAAACTTCAGATTCTACTTGGTGTGCTGGGCAGCCAGAAGTAGTTGCCTCTCTGTAGACACAGAAGATCATCTTTCTGTGGTCTGGGAACCACGTTAAGCCTCCACTAGAGTGAGACTTATAGCAAGATGATCATGTCCTCAGGATCAGCCACTATCATTCTTCAGCATTTTGAGGAGAGTGGGAAATGTATTTTACTAATTAGATATAATTAAATTACTTAGCACATTTGTGTCTCTTAATGTGTACAGTTAAGAGAACCTTTATACTTTTCAAGTACTTTGTTTCAACTTACTGAATTTTAAAATAGGTTTTATTCTAAAGGTTTATGCCTTTGCATTTAATTTAATGAAAGTGGAAAGAGACAAAGTAAAGACAGCTTTGAGGATCTTATTTTTCAAATAACATAGTATAATAATGCTATAACACAGAACTATCAATCATTACAGATAATTCTTTTGGACAGCACTGACTCCAGATATACAGGATATATAGAACCAGTTTGGGCCAAGAAGCAACTTATTAAAATGGAAGCAATACCAAAATGACAGCAATGGACCATGAACCATATGGATCTAACATGATTACTGGTGGACCATGAATGTTGCATAGGGAATGCAGACAGGCAGCTAACAGAGATAAAGCCTGACTTACATTGCCAAAATATCAAAAGAAAATATGACTCTCAGAACTCAGTAATAACTCTGAAAACAAACCAATAAAGATGGGAAAATATTTGAACAGATGCCTTTGCTTTGCCAAAGAATATACATGAATGGCAATAAGCACATGAAAAAAATGACCAACATCATTAGTCATGTGGAAGTGAAAATTACAACCACAGTGAACTACCATTACAGACTTAGTAAATAGTTAAAGTTAAAACGTCTGACTATACCAAATGTTGGAGAGGATGTGACAGAACTAGAACTCTCATGGAAGAAGTCCATTACTAAATAGCTGGCAGTTTCTTAAGTAATTAACACACTTATCAATCATGTTGGGCAACTGTACACTACAGAGTTTTTTATGCAAGGGAAAAGGAAGTATATGTCTGCACAAATTATGCATTTTTAGAGCAGCATAATTTATGAGAGCCTAAAACTGGAAACAGCCTATATGCCTATCAACAGATGAATAGATAAAAGAAATGGTAGTATATTCTCAAAGATAAAAAGAATGATATATATAACAATACAGATGACTTTCAAAATAATTATGTTGAATAAAAGAAATGAGACAATGTCTACCACCAGACAAAAAAACAGGTTTGATTTAAGTAGTACTTCCCAGGCTCTGTGCTCCTTAATTGTACTGCAAACCCACTATGTGTGTAGCATCTCTCTAGGCCCCTCTATATCATTCCCATGTGATCCTGAGCAGGAAGAGTGGTAGGGATAGAGGCTATGTACAAATTCAACAGCATGATGTCTCACTTAACAAAGCTGATGTAGTTCTCCTTACTGCTGTGTAATTAAACTGTCAGGGTTAGATGCCAGCACCGAATCCTTGCTATATAAAAGCATCCCTCAACGAAATCAACTATCCTACCTGAAATTGATAACATATTCTAGATATGGATTTCTCTATCTTCCCTGCAGTGCCTTTATTTGATGGTCTAGAGAACGTCTCCTCACTGACCTATAATCCCGTCTCCTATCACCTCAGATAAAAGACTCACTTTGAGGCAAAGGGAATATGAGGCAGTCACATAATGATGAGATAAGTCTTTTCTACCATATATTACATCATCTGGAAAAGGCTGCTCTGATTGCTTCTAAAGTTAGCTAGTTTACCACTCTGAGGATTGCCCTTACAAAATTGGGGTACTGCTCTTCAAGATACAGAATATGTTTGTAACCAATAGCCACTCTGTGGTGCTATGTTTCTAACAAATAGAATAAAAAAAAAAGTATCTAGCAACTCACAGATGGGAACAAGGGACTTGGACTAACTCCAGCAACCTACCAGGGAAATTTGCGCATCCCAATTCCACAGTTTTAATTTCTGCTGGTTTCCATGGATGGGGAAGACACTTTTACCAGCAAACATAGTAAGATCTTCCTAACCCTAAGCTACACCTATTGCCTGTTCATTTGGGGCTCCTGTAGTGAGAAACAATAGGATATTTCTATATTGTCAGCAGTAATTCACTTCAGTTATAAAAAGAAGGTACAATTCTGCTATGTAGTTGGAATAGTAAAGAGTATGTATGGAACTCAGGTGATTTACTGGGTTACTTTTGGTACTTCCAGACTTTTGATAAACATAAACCATTTTTTTAATTTTTCGACAGGCAGAGTGGACAGTGAGAGAGACAAGAAAGAAAGGTCTTCCTTTTTCCATTGGTTCACCCCCCAATGGCCACTGCTGCCGGTGCACCCTGCTGATCCGAAGCCAGGAGCCAGGTGTTTCTCCTGGTCTCCCTTGGCACTTGGGCCATCCTCCACTGCACTCCTGGGCCATAGCAGAGAGCTGGAATAAAAGAGGAGCAACCAGGACAGAATCTGGTGCCCCAACTGGGACTAGAACCCGGTGTGCCAGTGCCACAGGAGGAGGATTAGCCTATTGAGCCGCAACGCCAGCCAACATAAACCATTAATTCCAGCAACCACAAGCTAAGAAATGTCAGGGATAAGAAACAGGAATCACTATGGGATGAATGCCTGGGTTATCCTTTAAGGCAAACAAGCTTAAAAAGGAGAAGTATTGGCTGGGAATTAGTATAATCTAAACAGGTGGTAGAGGAGGGAGATAATAAATATTAGTGGTAGCTTTAGAACCATCTACATTAGGGTGTTCTGTAGCTTATGCCATTAATCCTTTTTATGTTTTAAATAAACTATAACTATATACCACATTGAAGAAGCAATAAGGGGCCAGTAGTGTGGCATAGCAGATAAAACTGCCCCCTGCAGTGCCGGCATCCCATATGGGCACTGGTTCAAGTCCAAACTGCTCCTCTTCCAATCCACCTCTGATCTGGGAAAGCAGAAGATGGCCCTGCACCCACACGGGTGACCAAAAAGATGCTCCTGGATCCTGGCTTCAGATCTGCACAGCTCCAGCCCTTGTGGCCAATTGGGGAGTGAACCAATGGATGGAAGATTCTCTCTCTCTCTCTCTCTCTCTCCCTCCCTCCCTCTCTATGCCTCTCCTTCTCTTTAACTCTGACTGTCAAACAAATAAATAAATAAATCTTTTTTAAAAAGCAGTAAAATAAAAGAATTAGCCTAAATATGGAGTAGTAGATTTCAGAGAAGGCCTGGTCTGAAGCAAATGCTTTTGGTCTCCTGCCTATGTCCCTGCTATACTCACTGTTCTTTGTTATACAAGCAGGTGCACAGTGCAAGACTTCAAGGTTATTCCTAGGGGCTTTCATTCAATATAATGTATGCCTGATTTATATGATGAAACCTTGACAAAGATTGGCAGAATATCTCACCTTGCTAGCCCCTCAAATGGGAATACAACAAATATAAAGCAATGCCGCCTGGTCTCCCAGAGGTCCTCTCGAACATGGAGCACAAGTTTTCCACAGTAGTAATCTCATTTATCAATCTAACTTTATTTTCCTTCCCTTCTGAGTTTTACATCTTTACTAGTTGAGGAATAAGAAAGCCTGTATGAAGAGTACTGAACTGGATGAGTTCTACATTCACTTCTACTCTTAAACTCTCTACTTTAAGGACCAAGTCTAAGATTCACCCTCCAGAATTTCACCCTCTGGTGAAACCTATGTCAAATTGAACACATCTTAGTTCTTCTGCCTTCTCAGTACCAGCAGGAAGAATCACTTTAATACAGACTTATTTTACTTTCCAGTAGTTTTAGAATTGCCTGTCTGGTCTCCCCAGCTAGGCACCTTCTCAAGCTATCTCACCTAAAGTAGTAAGCTTCCAAGTATTTTTATTCTCAAAGTAATAATAATAACTTCATCCAAGTACTCACAACAACCTCATGAAGTAGGTTCTGTTATTATTGTTCTTATTCTGTAGAAGTGTGAACTAAGACTCAAGGATATTAAGTCATTTCCCCAAGGACACTTGGCTAGTAAGTGGAAGCATCAGACTTTGAACTCAGACACTCTGTCTTCTAAACTATTTTCTACTCCCACTACTCAATGACTATTTTTAATCATGTTTATCCTTCATGAAAGTTCTGTTTTGAAACATTTATCTGTACAAACAAGTTATGAATTGCCTAATTTTACTAGGTAACAATTATTTCATCTTATAATTTTTAATCAAAGACATATAGAACTTCCAGCCACAAAGTTGAACTAAGTAATGTGATAGCAAGAATGTAATCTCTTATAAAAACCATTTGTTTAATGAATGAATGAAAAAATTAGATTTTTATAATTCTTTCCTAAATTCAAAAAACACTTTATATTTAATAAATATAGAGGTAGTCTTGTGTTAGAGTATTCCAAATATCAAAAACAAGGTCAACAGGCCGGCACCGCGGCTCAATAGGCTAATCCTCCGCCTTGTGGCTCCAGCACACCAGGTTCTAGTCCTGGTCGGGGCGCTGGATTCTGTCCCGGTTGCTCCTCTTCCAGGCCAGCCCTCTGCTATGGCCTGGGAGTGCAGTGGAGGATGGCCCAAGTGCTTGGGCCCTGTACCCGCATGGGAGACCAGGAGAAGCACCTGGCTCCTGGCTTCGGAGCAGCGCTATGCGCCGGCTGCGGCGGCCATTGGAGGGTAAACCAACGGCAAAAAGGAAGACCTTTCTCTCTGTCTCTCTCTCTCTCACTGTCCACTCTGCCTGTCAAAAATTAAAAATATATATATATTAAAAAAAAAACAAGGTCAACAAGCTGTCATCACTTTCTAGACACAAAGTGATCTAAGGATTTCAAATGATAACTCTTCATCTACTGGATTTTCTTCTTTTGGAGGGGTTGAGAGTTGTTTGTGTTTAATGAAGAACCTCAAGTCTCTTTGCAAAGAACAAAATTTACTTCGGTATATTTGGCTATAGTGGTAAGCAATGAAACATCCAGTCTCATATGAGTGCTCCTGATAAGTTAATTCCTGTTTTCCATTTTGAACCCATATGATATAGTTACAGTGATCACTGCAAAATATAAGTCAAGTCCTATCCTAACACCTTCCCACATAATATACTGGTAGGGATGCAGCATTAAGATTAAAATTAGACCTAAACCTTTCTATGGCCTCTAAGATCTACTTTCCAAGTGAAATACTATATGATTATTTCTTCCCTGTAAAATTGAGCAGGTCACAGAATATCCATGATATTGTGTACCTTCTTTACACACCATTTAGTCATAGTCCACTCATCTATTCATTTTTTAAAGATTTATTTTTGGAAGTCAGAGTTCAGAGAAGGAGAGGAGGAAGGAAGGGAGGGAGGGAGAGAGGAGGAGAGAGGAAGAGGAGGAGGAGGAGGAGAGAGAGAGATAGATGACTGATTGATTGATTCATCTTTCATCTGCTGCTTCACTCCCAAGATGGCTACAATGGCCAGCACTGAGCCAGGCTGAAACCAGGAGCCGGGAGCTTCATCCAAGGCTCCCACGTGGGTGGCAAGGGCTCAAACACTTGGGTCATTTTCTCCTGCTATTTGCAGGCCATTAGCAGAGAACTAGATTGAAATTGGAGTAGCCAGGACACAAACTGGCACCTGTATGGGACACCAGCATTGCAGGAGCAGGTTTACCTACTGTGCCACAATGCTGGCCCCCACTCATCTGCTATTAAGACACAGAAATTTGAGTTGGCTCTCTCAGTGTCTCATACTTGAACGTGAATTGACAGCTAAAGGTTAGCAGGCATATGAGGAAAGCGTCTAACCTGAAAGAGTAAGATTCAAACAAAACTTTACTTAATATCCTCACAAATAAGAAAAGACACTGAAGATTTTGCATCCATACCACATACACACAAGTGGAGAAGATAAAAGACCTTTTGATTTTAAAAGTAGTCAAAGCAGACCAGTGCCACCGCTCAATAGGCTAATCCTCTACCTGCGGCGCCAGCACACCAGGTTCTAGTCCCGGTCGCCCCTCTTCCAGTCCAGCTCTCTGCTGTGGCCCAGGTGTGCAGTGGAGGATGACCCAAGTACTTGGGCCCTGCACCAGCATGGGAAACCAGGAGAAGCACCTGGCTCCTGGCTTTGGATTAGCGCAGTGCTCCGGCTGTAGCGGCCATTGGAGGGTGAACCAACGGCAAAGGAAGACCTTTCTCTCTGTCTCTCTCTCTCACTGTCCACTCTGCCCATCAAAAAAAAAAAAATAGTCAAAACAAAGAATCAATCAAATTCCCATCAACTGATGACTAGATAATGTGGAATACATATATAAAATGGAATACTACTCAGATACAAAACAGAATGAAATCTTTCCTTTTGCAACAAAATGGATGCAATTGGAAATTATTATGTGTAGTAAAATCAGTCAGTCCCAAAAAAACAAACATCATATATTTCTCTAATTGTGATAGTTAATATAGAATACAAGGGGCCAGTGCTGTGGCACAGTGGGTAAAGCCGCTGCCTGCAGTGCCGGCATCCATATGGGTGCCAGTTCAAGTTCCAGCTGCTTTACTTCCAATCTAACTCTCTGCTTTGGCCTGCGAAAGCCTGGGAAAGCAGAAGATGTCCCAAGTACTTGGGCCCCTGCACCCGTGTGGGAGACCTGGAATAAGCTCCTGGCTCCTGGATTTGGATTGGCGCAGCTCTGCCTGTTGCGGTCATCTGTGGAGTGAACCAGTGGATGGAAGACCTCTCTCTCTCTTTCTCTTTCTCTCTCTCTCTCTCTCCCTCTCTCCCTCCCTCCCTCCCTCCTTTCCCCCTCTCTGTCTCTCTGAAACTCTTTCAATAAAAAATATTTTAAAATATATAGAATACAAAAAGAAATATAGTAATAAAATGGACATCTTGTGATTTCATTCTTGTTTACCCTTGCATATACGCTTGTAAAACAGGGGTCTTTTTACTTTTTACTTATTGACTATTATGGTTAGTGGTGCATTAGGCCTGTGATTATAGAGTGAACTAAAAGTATGTCTTTGCAAAAATTAAAAGAGAAAAAGAAAAGAAGAAAGGAGGGGCATCGAGGCAGGGAGAGGAGGAGGAAGGGAAGTATGGTTATCTTCTTAGAAATGTACCTATGAAATCTGTTCTTTTTATATTAATAAAAATTTTAAAAACTAGTCAAGACAAATCATTTAATGGAAGGTTTACAAGAAAGGATTGGGGAATCTCTAAGAAAGTACAGAAAAGAACAAAGAGAAAATAGGAAAGGAGAAAGAAAATGCGAAAAAGAATGTAGAAGTTCAAACCTAAGGCCCAGGAGCCACACTGTGGTGTGGCCGACAAAACCACCACCTGCAATGCCCACATCCCATGAGTGCCAGTTCAAGTCCCAGCTGCTCCACTTCCAATCCAGCTCCTTGCTAATGTTCCTGGGGAATCGGCGGAGGATGGCCCAAATGCCTGGGCCCCTGCACCCACATGGGAGATTTGGAAGAAGCTCCAGGACCCTGGCTTCGGATTGGCGCAGCTCCAGCCATTGAGACTGTTTAGGGAGTAAGCCAGTGTATGGAATATCTCTATCTCTGTCTGCTTCTCTCCCTGTAAACTCTGCCTTTCAAATAAATAAATAAATATTCAAAAAAAAAAAAACCTAAGGTTCAATACCTCTCTATTGTGGGTACCAGGGAAATTCCAAAATTATAGAAGTGATGGAATTGCCAGAGAAGAGAGATAAGAAAATTTCCAAGAACTGTAAAATATGACTTTCCAGGAAGAAAGGGATGAGAGAAGTATAAAAGCAGCAAATCTTTATTTACCTCAACACAGGCAGTTAACAGCTAATTCCTAAAATTAACAAACCAAGAAGTAGCAGAGTAAGCATTTTATTTAGAAATTTAGGAGTAAATACCAAAATAAATAGCTATCAGAGTTGAAAGAAATCCCTGTGAGAAATGAGTCTGGAGGTTAGGGAAGGGTAGGTAAGAGTAGGTAAGGGTTGCCACAGAGTTCGTTTTCTATAATACTCATTTTTCATAAAGTTTTTGAAAAGCCATTTATATGCATGGATTTCAATCATTTTATGTACCAAAATAAACTTATTTTAATTATATTTTCTGAAAACTAAGTTTTTTTTTATTTGTTTTGAAGGCAGGCAGACAGAGATAGATTTTTTTTCTGGTTTTCTTCACAAGTGCGTGTGACAGCTGAGGCTGGGCAAGGCTGAAACCTGGAGCTAAGAACTCAACCTACGTTTTCCACATGGATGGAAAGCAACTACTTGACCCACATGGGTTGTGGGAATCCAGCTAGCTACTCAAGCTGTCACCTGCTGCCTCCCGTGGTGAGTATTACCAGGAAACGGGAAACAGGACAGTATTGAGACTCACACACAGGCTCTCCAGGGTTTTATTTCCAGATCTGCTTCTAATTCCAGTTTCCTGTTAATAGGTACCCTGGGAGGCAGCAGGTAATGGTTGAGGCAGTAGGGTTCCTGCCAACCACATGGGAAGCCTACTACTGAGTTCCTAGCCACAAGCTTTGGCTTGGCCCAACCCCTGCCATAAGGCATTTGAGAAGTGAAACAGCAGATAGTAACTATAGGTCTGCTTATCTCTGTTATCTGTGTTCTCTCTCTCTGCTTTTTAAATAAATGCACAGCTATAATAGATAAATTACTCAAAGGGACATGTTCCCCAAGGCATGGTTGCTCGCCTGGAAATATTGACCTTTTGGTCCCATTTTTGAGAAATGTTTCCCTTGTGGAATTTCTTTGGAACTGATATGGTTACTATAATTTTGGGTGTCTTTCTGGTCTGAGGACCATGCTTTAGAAAACTGATTTATTCTAAAGGATTCTGTGTACTGCCAGCATTGCAGCTCAGCTAGACGTATATGGCAGCCAAAGGAAGAAAATAAACAACAACAAAAAAACCTGATAAATGTGACTTTGGTCCCTTTCTGTGTTCCACGTATTCCCTGGCAAGTGTGCAATATGTTGTGATTGTTGGAAAAGCTAATTGAGCACTCAAGCCCCTGGGTACCCTCTCTCCTACTATCTACCCCTATGGAAGTGATGGACAGTATTCAACACAGAAGTTTGCTCAGTATTGATAACCTGGCAGTTACCCAAGAAATGATGATGAAAATGAGGAAGGCAATGGAAGAATGGGACCAAAAGAAGAAATATGGGAGTAGCAACTAGTTTTGGTAAATCAGAGGCCCTGTGAATTAACAATAATCCATAAGTTAAAGATTGGATCCATGTATAGAAAACATTGATTTTTTTTTTTTACTTTGAAAAAGATCTTCAATTTGTAGTTACTGAGCATCTAAGTAAGTACCAAGCACAAGATGTAGGGGGAAAAAAAAACAAAAAGCAATGACTAATACCCTTAAGTACTTTAAATTCTCTTGTTGGATACCTGAAATAAACATAAAAGAAACGTGTAGCTACCATCAGGACATCATTCAGGCCGTGTGTGCAAAAAGACTCTATTTCAAACAGACCAGAAATTAACAGAATAAATAAACTTCAAGAAAGAGTTAGACTTGAGTTATAATGCATGCCTGCTATCTATATGTGAAGCACTTTTCATGTATTCTCTTACAAACTATTCGTAAGTATTTAAAGGTGGTTATTATCATTGCCTCCATATGAGTAAGAAATCAAATAACATAACTGATTCACAGAGCCTGGGCAGCAGTGGAATATTAACTGTCTCATTCCAGACTTCTCATGCCTGCCCACTTACTGCATAGAGTTCTGAAGAATAGTTAACATTTGGAGAGGTGGAGATGAGAGAAGATGCCGTTGTAAGTGAAGAAAAACACCTTGAACTGAGATTTGCACAGGAGAATGCACAGCACAGTCAGCACCAAAAAGGATTTGATTGGAAGTAGCCCTGGACAAGTTGGAGCCAGACAGAGTGGGATACAAATCCTAGCTCTCCCACTTAATGACAATGTGTGAAAGGTGGAAAGCTCCCCAGCCTCTGTTTAAGCATCTATGAAATGGGATAACTGCCTCCAGCATCTCTTGTGAGATTTCAGTGGCATAACTTATGCTTTTAAAAAGCATCTGTCATGAATTCTTCTCTAAGTGGAGCAGGCATTACTGACGGTGGGTGGCTGTCAGTCACAAACACCTGGTCTAATCCGTCATTCAAAGCAAACACCTGCACAAGCTGGACTCTACATTATTCGTTGGATTCTCACGAGTTCTTTGCTTGTTTTCTTTTGACTGGCTTAAGTCAGTCCAAACAGTTTGTGCAGTCCTAGGAAACAAGCTGAGTTTGTCCTGTGCATTTTGGCACCCTCGACCACAGGATGGTGGCGGGGAGTGGGGGGCGGGAGTGGGGGTTGCCAGGAGGCAGGGAGAATGGAAAAGTACCCGGCAGTGCCTCCTGACTCCAACTTCCTGCTGGCGAATCTGCCTCTTGCTGACTCTGAGTCACCAACAGCATGCCTTCCCTCCCCTGCGGCCCATCCGCCCGTCAGGCCGGCAGCTCTCCTCCTATGCTGATTTCCCTCACTCGCTCCCACACGTGTGCTCAAGGTGGAGGCAACCGCGAGGAGGAGCACAAGGCAGCTGCTGCAGCAGGCATTTCTTCCCTAGCTAGAAAACTGATGGCTGCAGCAGCCTGGACTGCAGGGCCTGCCCAGCACCATGGCTCTGCACAGGTTACCTCACCCCTGTGCCTGGGAGCCTTCCATAGGATGGCGAACCATGTGAACCCCCGGCTTGGCTGTTAGAACTTAAAGGCACCAGAATTGCCTCCCTGGTAAGGAAGAAACCCTAAAAACATATCCTTGGGACTAGTCCAATGTACTGTGATAATGGGGCCCCAAATTTAGTGTTATATAATGACTAACAGGAAGACATCCACCACAGCTCTTCTTGAAGATGCTGTTCCTCAGCCAGAGATCAAGTTCTTCATAAGATCTTTTCAGTCTAACTTCCAAAATGGTCCTCTGCTGTAGCTCAGTATGCACTGTGAACTGGACTAATCAATCTCAAGACTGTCCTGGAACATTTGACAGAAACACACAATCCAAAATTCTGAGTTAGTACATTTGGTTGAGGCTCAAGGAGTATGTATGTGTGTGTATATATATATATATGTATATATGTATATATGAAACACCTTAGGTAATTCTACTGATCAGGAAGTGTGGAACCACGTACTGGTCAGTGATTGTCAGGTGCCCAGGTGGGCAGCCCTAAGGCTACGTTAAGGGGAATCAGTTGACACTGAATAGGAAGGGGTAGTTGCAGCACAGGGCTCAAATTCCCAAGAATTGTTATCATAGATTGAACCGTGACCCTCCCAAAAGATATGCTGTGCTCTAACACAAGGTTCCTGTGAATGCGACCTGATTTGTAAATAGGATCTTTGTAGATGAGATTTGTTAATGCTGAAGACATGTTGAAGTAGGGTGGGCCTTCAATTCAGTATGGCTAGTGTTCTAATAAGAAGAGAAAATGACAATTGCAAGGCAGACACACACAGACACACAAAGAGGACCACACGAAAATATAGGCGGAGATTGGAGTCCTTGCAACAAGCCAAGGAGCAACAGGAGTTTTCGGCAGCCACCAGAAGCTGGGAAAGGCAAGGAAGGATTCGTCTAAATTGTTGGGAAGGACTATGGCCTGATGGTGGCTTCATGTTACACTAGAAGGCTTCAGAACTGCGAAAGGATAGGTTTCTATTTTTTTTTTAAGCCAACAACTTTGTGGTAATTTGTTATGGCAGCTCTGGGACACTAGTGTACTCCCTGGGGTTGTTTTCTCTCTATCTTACACACACATACGTACACACACATTTAAACTAGAGCAGCTTGGCTATTTTGACTTATATCACATTTTAGAGTTCAGCATCACCTTTCATTTGGAGAAAGAGAGAAAAGGAGTTTATTGTTAACAAATATTTGGAAACTTACCACTTCGGCCAAACTAACCTGTAAGCTATTCTCCATGATGTCTCTGATGCTATACCTGTACCTACAATACTCTTTACATTTGGACAATTTACCTACTTTCACTTTTTAAAATATTACCCAACCACAAAATCAGAACTTGAACATGGTCTTCTCCATAAAGTCATTACTGATATCCCTTCAATGAGATGATTATTTCTGTGTTTGAATTCCAACCAAATTTTGGTGTTTTCTTTTAGAACCTCTGCCTCATTAAATAGTGTATTCTAGCCACATATAAGATGATTTAGTCCCCATCTTTACTGTATTCTATTTTCTATATTTTATCCATTTTTATATCCAGCTCCCCACTCTGATCCAATGCCTTTTACAGTACATTTCACAGAGAAGTTGGTATTTGGTGAGGATTTATTCAATAGAAGCTGGTGGTAATATTTTAGAAAGGACCCTATTCATTTGTGTTAAATAACTTGAGTAAGAAAGAATGTCTTTTGAGATCTCACATACAATAAACTGCTCTTAGTTATTTTATTTTTTAAAGGGTTTACTCTTTTTTTTTTCAAGATTTATTTATTTATTTATTTATTTGAAAGTCAGAGTTATACAGAGAGAGAAGGAAAGGCAGAGAGAGACAGAGAGAGGTGTCTTCCATCCACTGGTTCACTCCCCAACTGGCCGCAATGGTCAGAGCTGTGCCGATCTGAAGCCAGGAGCCAGGAGTTTCTTCTGGGTCTCCCATGTGGGTACAGGGGCCCAAGGACTTGGGCTATCTTCCACTGCTTTCCCAGGCAATAGCAGAGAGCTGGATCAGAAGTGGAGCAGCCAGGATACAAGCCTGCGCCCATATGGGATGCCGGCACTGCAGGTGGTGGCTTTTTACCTGCTACACCACATCACTGGCCCCTTAATTATTTTATTATAACAAATTAAAAAAAAAAACTCTATACCAACAAGATAATTCACTGAATGTAGGGTTTTAAAAAAAAATCAAAGAAAAGAGAGCTCCAAAGCACAAATATTTGAGTAAAGTAACTCAAAACTCTTAAGAAATAAAAAGAGTACACCTAGTGTTAAGGTGGAAAGAAAAGGGGCCGGTGCTGTGGCTTAATAGGTTAAGCCTCTATCTACAGTGCTGGCATCCCATATGGGCACTGGTTCATGTCCTGGCTGCTCTTCTGATTCAGCTCTCTGCTTGTGGCCTGAGAAAGCAGTGGAAGATGGCCCAAATGCTTGGGTCCCTGCACCCAAGTGAGAGACCCAGAAGAAGCTCTTGGCTTCAAATCATCCTGGCTCCAGTCATTGTGGCCAGTTAGGCAGTGAACCAGCAGAGGACCTCTCTCTGTCTCTCCCTCTGTCTGTAACTCTGCTCCTCAAATATATAAATAATTTAAAAAAAAAGATGGTGAGAAAAATATACAACTTTCTCTAACTTTGTAATCTTACATAACTGAAGAAATTATAGAATAGAGTCCTTTGAAACTATCATTTGCTAAATAATCATCATCCAAAACGTCCCACTGAGGGGCTATAGTACAAATGAACCCATTACAATGTTTTTGATTTAAGGAAATCAGTTGGTGCAATGAAAAGGCAACCCATTATTATCAACTCTGATTTGCTCTTTGATTATATGAGAGAATGTAAATTTTGCAATGCTTCTCAACTAGATATTAGTTTAAAATTCCCAAACATCATTTCCCTACCCCCTCAAAAAAAAATACCTGGCCCTTAATGTTTCCCATGCCATATTCTTTGCTAAAAGACTGGTTTTTTGTTTTCTTATTAGACAAATGGTAGAAATATTTGATATCCTAATAATCTAAGACAATAAGATCCTACACTTGGAACAAAAAAACGATTGTTAAAATCCAAGAAATAAAGAATGCACCTGAATTTGATAGTCTTCATTGTATTTTAATATACACACAACTCAGCCAATAAGAATTGAGCTAACTAGAGCTTTCAGCCTTACATAAACAGCCATGTATGTTTAGGAGACAGAATCTGAAGATTGTAAAAGATATTGTCTTAGGATTCTTAGGTTAGTTTCCAAAATATGCTTTTGTTTCAAATGCAGTCACAGGAATCTCTTTCAGTTTCTATGGCTTCCTTTTTTATTTCTTGAATGTTATAAGGTCAGGGTCCCTATGTTAATCATCGTTAAGTCACCTACACTCATCATAAAACCTGCTACAGTGTAACTATTCAGTGAAAAGCTACTGAATTGGATAAAAGAGTTTTTATTAATCCAAAGAAATCTTGCAGCATTGTAAGCTTTTCAAACATTCATTAAAATGTCAAACAGGATATTTGTGTATTTGTGAAACAAGATAAATAATTAAACAAATAATCAGAAAAATATAACTGTCCGGGATCTTCCAATCTCCAGGTATCTGGTTAACTGAGATTTCCTTTTACCCGAAGATAATGAAGGAAACTCAAAAGGCTTCCTGATGTGGAGAGCACAGTTTTCACACCATTTGCTGCAACAGAAATAAGGGGGTCTATTCTAGTTAATTGGGTAACAGCAGTACTTTTCAAGTATCAACAGTATTCTTTATTTAGTCATCGAATGATACCCATCAGGTTATCACGTACTGTGCTATTCTATTTTCATAAGTGTTCTTTCGTCACCAACACATTTTCATCCTTCTTAATATTTCCAATGGCATCACTTCACTCTACTAACGTAAAAAACAAGCAATCTAAAAATTACCTTCTGCTGTTTCCCACTCATCCACAGAGAGTGAAGTTGCCATTTATGGACACTTGCTGTTGCCATGTTTTTCATAAAGTTTGCCATTCCTCAAGCTGTTTTTAGCCCCCATATCCACGACACTTCTACAGGCATTTAGTATTTCTTTATCTGATGCTTTTCCAAGGCAATACCTCCGCCTCCTCATTGAATCATGCGGGCTGTCTCTTAATCGAATGATATTTTTTGAAGTGTTTCCTCACTGGAGCCCACAAGGTTGTTTCTCATATTTTCCCCCACACCTGCTTTGTATACTAACCTAAGGAGAACTACTTACATGGTTTATTGCCCTTTTTGGAACAGAAATTACGATATTTGTCATTTCCCTATTCTCCACAATCTGGCCCAACAATTGAAAGTGTCTAAAAATATCAACTAATACTTTATTAATCCCCAGAAAAGGAAATATTTTCTGTTTTTAATTGGTATTCTATAAAATACTGGCCAGATTAAAAACTTTGTACTTCAGTGAAATTGGCTTAAAAATTAGCCTTCCCACAGGATAGAAGAGGGTTGCAGAACTGTTCTCAAGACCTAAAAAGGCTGAAAGTAAATGGTTTAGGCTTGTAAGATATATGGTCTGTTTTAACTACTCATCTCTGCACTGCAGTAGGAAAGCAGCCAGAGACACTATGTAAACAAGTGTGATTGTGTGTCGATTAAACCTTACTTACAAATACAAGTAGCTGGCTAGACTTGGTTGATGGACATTAGTTCGCCAGTTGCCGCTCTAGAACAGGGATCAGCAAACTCTTCCATAGATCAAATCCAGACACATGCCTGCCTCATTTAAGTACTTGTGAGTTTAAAATGTATTTTATGTTTTCAAATAATTGCATTTCAAATAATTATATAAGCAATTACACAATGTCCGCTATTATGTTTCTTGTCTCACAAAGCCTAAAATGCTTACTATGTAGTCCTTTAAGGAAATGGTGCTGTGTACTGAATGATTGTGTCCCCCAAAATTTCATGGTAGGAACTTGGGGGCTAATGAAGTCGTGAGGGTGTAAAGCTTTTGTTTATGAACGAGGAAGAAACACAAGAGAATTCTTCATCTTGCTACTTTTTCCATGTAAAGAAGTAAGAAGACAACCATCTGCAGACCATACAGAGTACTTTCACTAGACATTAGAATTGTTGACGTCTTGATCTTAGCCTCTCAAACTCCAGAATAATAGGAACCCATTTCTGTTGTTAATCAGCCACTGATTCTACAGCATTAGTATGGTAATAGCTTTCTGAAATGACTAAAACAATTTGTTAATTCCTGTTCTCTACCGCAATGCGCAGCTTGATATCTGAGTTCCATGTACATTGGGTCAGAATTTCTGTCCCTTATAGTAAAGCCAAAACTTGACATTAATCAGGAAATATGAAGGGAAATTTCTTATGAACTCTTAAATGTCCTCCAAAAGTCATCTTCCTTCCAATAAAAGGAATCAACTTAATACAATTACAATAGCTCATAAACCAAGAGTTTCATTGATTTTCTGAACTCCTTTTTTAAGGAATCAGACAGACTTTTCAGTTCTACTTTGGAAATATGTACCTTTTTCCAAGCTACTGAAGCTATAGCTGATGTTACCCTAGTCTATGCTATTATCCACCTCTCACTCCATCCTAACCACTTTCTTCCTGCTCTTCCTCACACTTCAACTTCCATCTAGTGCATAAAGGAAGTCAGAGTTTTTTTTTATGTTCCATGTTGTCCCTTTATGTAAATTTCTCCAAAAGTTACCCTGATATAGCTATAATAAAATTCTAAACTCTCAAACATGACCTGCATGGTGTTGAGAGATCTATCTTCTACTTGCCTCCCAAATGTCAAATGGTAAGATCTGAACCTACATCACTTGGTCCCATATCCTTTGCCTTCTGTGAGGACCTTGAACTGAACAAAGTTCTTTCACAGAAGAAAATTTTGGCCTTGATTTCTCCTCTGCTGGAATAAATTTTTCCTGACTCTTCACATGGATAACATGGTCAATTTAAGTATCAGAGAGAAGGACCTAAAGTAGGTCCCTCCCCTGATTATTCTTTACTCCAGCACCTTGCTTAATCCTGTATCATAGTTTATTTGTAGGCTCTGTTTGTAGCATGTACCACTCCTGGCACAATTCTTGGCACTCATTAAACTGCATTTGTAAATATGTTCTGAGTACCTAACAAAATATAACAAGGTTCCTATTAACAATCATGAAACAACTCAATATTAAGTTGCAATTTAGCCATTCATAAGACCTTTTCAGATCTATTAACTAATTCAGTCCTCATGGAGAACCATGAAGTAGCTATTTTAAGCTTATTTTATAGATAAATATAATGAACCGCTCACAGGTTGAGTAAAATTTTTTTACAATGTTTACCACCAAATATTTACATACTGTCTCTTGGAGCTGTGGTATTTCACAGGGAGCTCAGAGGTAGAGACCCTGACCTGAATTCACCTCCACAATCTCATGAAAGTGTTGGGTATAGGGGTCATTATTTCTACTGTATAAAAATTACCTGTTTTAGATGAAAAGTGTTTCAAGAATTTAGATATGATGGAGAGTGAATGATAAAACTCTAGAATAAATGAGAAACTAGTACTCATGCTGTACATTTTATCTTCAATAGTAGACACAATCAGCCAGGCCTTGGTAGTGTAATATATAAGTATTACTTGAATGATGTTTCAAGAGGTCAAATGAGGGGAAATCTATCTTATTAAGGTCACTGGAAAGAGAATAAGCCAAAGAAATAAGAAGCAATCAAAACAGTTAAAGTAACACTGAGTCTGAGCCAGGTATGTACAATCTTCATATGTCTATTAATTTTTTAAATTAAAAGGTTTTTTTAGCTATTGTGAATTGAGCTGCAATAAACATTAAGGTGCAGACCGCTTTTTTGTTTGCCAATTTAATTTCCTGTGGGTAAATTCCAAGGAGTGGGATAGCTGGGTTGTATGGTAGGGTTATATTCAGGTTTCTGAGGAATCTCCAGACTGACTTCCATAGTGGCTTAACCAGTTTGCATTCCCACCAATAGCTAAGAGCTGTAATCATCCCAAATGCCCATCAACAGTAGACTGGATAAAGAAATTATGGGACATGTACTCTGTAGAATACTATACAGCAGTAAAAAACAATGATACCCGGTCATTTGCAACAAAATGGAGGAATCTGGAAAACATTATGCTGAGTGAACTAAGCCAGTCCCAAAGGGACAAATATCATATGTTCTCCCTGATCGGTGACAACTAACCAAGCACCAAAAGGGAAACCTGTTGAAGTGAAATGGACACTATGAGAAACAATGACTTGATCAGCCCTTGTCCTGACTGTTGATGTACAATTTAATACTTTATCCCTTTTAGTATATTTTTTGTTCTACTTAATACTATTGGTTGAACTCTGTAATTAACACACAATTATTCTTAGATGTTGAAATTTAACTGAAAAGTGATCCCTGTTAAATATAAGAGTGGGAATAAGAGAGGGAGGAGATGTACAATTTGGGACATGCTCAATCAGACTTGCACCAAATGGTAGAGTTAGAAATGTTCCAGGGGATTCAAATACAATCACATCAAGGTGGCATGTAGCAATGCCATCTCACTAGTCCATGTGATCAATTTCAGTTCACAATTGATCATACTGATAGGTCTAAGAGTCAAAGGGATCACACAAACAAGACTAGTGTCTGCTAATACTAACTGATAGAATAAAAAAGGGAGAAAACGATCCAACATGGGAAGCACAATACACACAGCAGACTTACAGAATGGCAGATGTCCTAAACAGCACTCTGGCCTCAGAATCAGCCCTTAAGGCATTCAGATCTGGCTGAAGAGCCCATGAGAGTATTTTAGGCATGGAAAGCCAAGACACTCTGGCAAAAAAAAAAAAAAAAAAAAAAAAAACCCTAAATGAAAGATCTCTGTGAGTGTGATACCAGTGGAAAGAATGGGCCATCAAAGAAGGAGGTACTTTTCTCTGAAGGGAGAAGAGAACTTCCACTTTGACCATGGCCTTGTAGAAATAAGATCAAAGTTGGTGAACTCAAAAGGCTTCCATAGCCTTGGCAACTCATGACTAGAGCCTAGGGAGATTACTGACGCCATAAACAAGAGTGTCACTGTGTACTTACTCCTCATGTGGGATCTGTGTCCTTAATGTGTTGTCCAATGTGAAGTAATGCTATAACTATTACTGAAACAGTATTTTATACTTTATGTTCGGTGTGGGTGCAAACTGATGAAATCTTTACTTAATATATACTAAATTGATCTTCTGTATATAAAGATAATTGAAAATGAATCTTGATGTGAATGGAATGGGAGAGGGAGAGGGAGATGGGTGGTTGCGGGTGGGAGGGAAATTATGGGGGAAAAAGCCATTGTAATCCATAAACTATATTTTGGAAATTTATATTTACTAAATAAAAGTTTTTAAAAAAGTTTTTTTTAAAAAAAGGAAAACTACAAAAAATATTCAAACAAGAAATTGGATCAAATGCAAACAAGGCAGAAAGAGTGAACTTGGTCTGGGAATTGGCAAAACCATCTCTCAAGCATTGGCTCACCATCAGTGAGTGGAGTGTGCATGGCCCATGGGCACATCAGAGGAACTGAAATATAGATTCATGGTATACATATTACATCTGAACACACCTATAGTAGAGGAACATGCAAAACTAATTTTGTTTGGCTGAAAGCACTCTACTCAGGGAAAAATGTACTATTAGAAGGTGTTGACAGGACAGAGCTGCCATGGGGGAAATTCCCCATTAGTATGAAATGAGTCAAAGGGACCTGAGCTGGTTCTCTGAGGACTTGCATTTAAATTGGTAGAAACATCACTCTGCTATGCTATATTGACAGAGGCACTTCCTATAGCCAAGTGAGTACAAACCTCTAGGTTTTCCAGGGATATTTTCACATGAATCATGAGAATAAAGGTCCTTGAGACTGGCATCTAAGAATGCTGAAGCCACTGGAGACCCATAATGAGTATCTACCAATATTTAAAGGTTTTCTAAATAAAAATGGTAAAGAACTTGATGAATATGTTTCAAAAAGTAGCCCAATAGGTTAATGTTACATTATCAGTTTGATATATGGAATAAGAACCAATGAGCACTCTGCAAAGCTTAAAAAGTGGGGGCAAGTGAGGGGAGACTCACCAGAGTGTTTTAGTCTGGGTCATCTGTTAACAGGAGCCTTGAGTCTAAACTTTTGACAGTATTGCTATCTGAGGTTATATATTTAAGCACTGTATTATCTTCATAGTGTTTTAGTGTTCTAGTATTAAACTAGAAGCCTTAGATCCCATTCAACATTGCCAATCTTCTCTTCCAACTTCTGTAGAATTTCCTTCCCTTGTCTGTAAAAGAGGTTGTACTAGCTCAGCATTTCTCATTGTGGAGTCTATCACATCCTGTCCCTGGAATATTCTTCGCCTTTTCACTACTGCAAAACCACAATCTCCTCATGAGCTAAGTCACTGATGCTCCTCCTTCTAGTTTTAGGTTGAAGATCTGTTCTTTAGAGTAAAGACTAATTGATCAGATTAGGTTAAGATTTGTATTAGGTACACACCTACATCATTCAAACTTGAGGGATTGGAATAATTTATCAATATGTGAATGTCTATATGGAGAGGGTATTTGGTATAGGGCTTAAGTCATCACTCATCCAATATCAGAGTACCTGATCTGAGTCCTGGCTCCTCTGCTTCCAAGCCAGCTTCCTGCTAGTCTGTATCCTCAAGGTGGCAGGTGATGGGTCAGGTATTTTGGTCCCTGTCATCCATGTAGGAGACCTGGATTGAGTTCCTGACCCTTGTTTAAGGTCTGGCTCAGTCCTGGTTGTTGTGAGCATCTGGGGAGTGAGTCAACAAAGGAAAGATCATGCTCTTTTTTTCTCTCTCAAATAAAATGCAAGTGAATAAATAATATTTTAAAATAATAATATCTAGATAGCACATTGCCTACAAACAGAAGAGGCTCAAAGACTAATTATTATAAAAATAAAGAAATTGGAATACTAATAGATATTAAATGAGAAATATTGAATTACTTGTCTTAAGGTTTGTTTATTACCATTATCAGATTCCTTAACATGTGAAAGACTGTGAAGAGCCTATGGAAAGCAGATGTATTGCATGTGGTGAATTCTAAAATATGATTTTATGGAAGAATTTTGCATTTACCATATTTTATGTGTCTCTTATAGTATACCCCTTAAGGTGTTTCTTTTCCAGCCTACCTACAGCTCCACTAAAGTTTGTTATTAAATCTTAGTAATCATTTCCTACAATGAATGCTGTCACAGGATTAAGGGACTGCAATAGTGGATAGTATTTCTCAAATGTGATTGATTATGGAATGCTTTTTAAATAAGACTTCTCCTGAGACTACTATTCTGTGGCATACATTTTAGGGAACCTTGAGATAGAACACCATTTCCTAATGTAACCCTTGAGGCTTTCGACCAGAATTAGAAAGCAATATGCTGTTACTGAAAAGAATAAGAAAATATGACTACTGAGACTTGAATAATCCTCAACCTGATTAGAAACCCAAAACAAGTCACTGAAGCTCTCTAAATCTCAATTATTTTATCAGTAAAATAAAAGACAATGATATCTTTCCTACTTCATAGGACTATTATTAGAGGACAATAGGAAAGTAAAATACAGAGAGGTCAGATTCTGGTTAAAGATATTAGAATGAACAAAGAGTTTATGTTCCTTTCTTCCCAAAAATATATTGAAATGACATTAAAGTGATGTTTTAAAAAGGGCTAAGATCACCAAAGAGGGATAGAGAAGAAAATAGCAGTATTTTGAAGATTTAAAGGCAGGTGGATGAATGCTAGTTGATTCAACTGATTCCTAAAGTACTGAAACCTAAAGACAAAAACAGATAAGTAACTTAATTTGACCTTTTTGGTCCCAGAATTTAATTGTAGGAATGAAGCCTATGAAAGGCCAGAAAGAGAGATGCAGAGTAAAAACAGTACCTGAAGATCTCACTTAAGGAGAAAAGAGAGAGGAAGACATAATTTCCTTCAAAAATAGCAAAAAAGATGTAGAGGATTAAAAATACAAGTCCTAGAACTAAATGATGAGAGTACTTCAAAAAGCTTGTGGAAAATAGAATTTGAAAATAAATTAATTTTGGTACAAAAACCTATGAAATTCAATTTTTTCCTAATAAGCATTTTCCATGAACTTTTTGAAATTTCCCATGTTTCCTTAGCGAAAATTCCAAACATTAGGAATAAAAAGGAATTACAACTATGGCATATCATCAAAAATTTCAGAACTCAGCAAAGGAAAATAACTGACAAATACTCAGGGGTTGGATGAGAAAGAAAATTAAAATACAATCAAACTTTTCCTAAGTAACAACTGAGTTGATAGTTTGCCTGATGTATTTGACCATAGAGATATGCCTTTACACTTATACAGAAGGTTTGCAGATGAATTAGTAATTGAGTAATTAGTAAATGAATTAGAAAACAAATCAAAGAAAACCAATGCAGTAGCAGGCATTATGGCACAGTGAGTTAAGCTAGCACTTGGAATGTCTGCATCTCATATTGAAGCACTTTTACTCCATCATCGTTCCATATAGCTACCTGATGTGGCATCTGGGTAGGTAGTAGATGATGGCTCAAGTATTTGGGCCCCAGCCACCCAAATGAGATACCCAAATAGAGTCTCTGGCTTCTGGTGTCATCCCAACACAGCTCTGGCTGTTGTGGGCATCTGGAGAGTAAACTATCAGAGTATCTCTCTGTGTCTCTGCCTCTCTCTCTGTCACTCTACTTTTCAAATAAATATTTTTTTAAATGAAGTTTCTCATTCCTGAAAATAAAAAATTGTATTGAAATATAGAAAACATAACAACACATCATTCAACTTTAAAATGTTTTCATAAAATTATAACATAAAAATTGAACACAAGGAGCCAGTGTTATGGCATAGTGGGTAAAGCTACGTCCTGTGAAACTGGCATCCGATGTGGATACTGGTTCATATCCCAGCTGCTCTACTCCCTGCTAATAGCCTGGGAAAAGCATCAGAAGATGGCCCAAATATCTGGGACCCTGTCATCCATGTGGGACACCTGGAAGAAGTTCTTTGCCTGGCCCATCCCTGCCACTGTTGCCATTATGGCCTCCTGGGGAGTGAACCAACAGATGGAAGATATCTCTCTCTCTCTCCCTCTCTCCCTCCTTCTCTCTTTCTCTCTCTCTCTTCCCCTCCTCCACTCTCCCTCTCTGTGTAACTCTGGCGTTAAAAATAAATAAATTTTAAAAATAAATGAACATAAGTGTAACAATACATTTTATAACTATATCAAAAGGATTTATTATTTTTCTTTTGTAGTATAAAAGAATCATCACAAACTTAGCAACTTAAAGCAACACACATTTATTCTCTCATATTTCTATGGGTCACAAATTCAGTCTAGCTTAATGTGCTCCTCTTTTCAGGGGTTCACAGGTGGCAATCAAATTTTCAGCTAAGCTGTGTTCTCATCAGGAGTCTTGACTGGAGACGACTATTTCAAGCTCACTCAGAATGTTGACAGAATTTACTTTTTGACTTTCTTCTTCAAATCCAGCAAAGAGGAAGAAAATAAGTCTTGTAGTGAGATGGAGTCTTATACAAAGAAACAATCATGAATGTAACAGCACATCACTTTTATCACAGTCTATTTGTTGGAAGCAAGTCACAGATCCTGTCCACACTCAAGAGGACATTATACAAGGGTATAAAGACCAGGGGGTGTTTATCAAACATAGTACAAAGTGTTCTCTCTGCTTTTATAATGCCCAGTCACATAATGTGGTAGAATTTGAGAGATCCAGATCTAAACCCAGTTCCTCCCTTTAAAAATGATTTTTAGTAAAAATTTAGAGTTATGTAACTGTTGTTAAACTCCAAATGTAGAATATTTCCATTGTACCAAAAGGATCCTTCACACTCACTTGCAGTTAATCCCTATATTCAGCCCACTCCCAATTCCAGGCAAACACTAATGTATTTTTGACTGTATGGACATCCAGCTCCTCCATTTTGTTTGCCACTTTGCAATCCAATCTACCCTTCTTTCACTTTTTCTGCTCTAAGTTGCAAGCAGCTAACTTCTATAAGCTAAATTCTCAAGGATTCCATATTAGCTACTTCTCTAGCACATATTGGGTTCATCCACAAGTCTCCAACTCAAATTTGATAAGCAAATTAGGATTTCAGTTTTTTCTCAACTGCCTTAACCCCTAGCCAAGAACATATTCTCCTCTTTTTGACCCTCTGACTCTTTGGGCAATGGTATACACCACAGTGTGTTGTTAAACACACAAGTGTGTCATTAAACCATTGTCAGATTAACATTGATCATAGTAGGAGTACTTACATTACAAATCAGAGTATTTTTGTTTTCTTTTTTGGAACACTGGTTTATCAGCTCATTACTGCTTGGCTTCCAATTATTGCTAAACTCTGGATTACCCTAGTTTGCATCTAGTTTCCAAGATGTCTCCAAAATAGCTTCTTGGTATTCATACCCTTGTCATCCCTTGTCATCCCCTCTCACACTGAACAGGAATAACTTGTGTAATCATTAATTATTGCAGAATGAATGATGTTTGACCAAGATTGGATCATAAAAGACCTGATGGCTTCTGCCTTACTCTCACTTGAATCACTCCCCCTGGGGAATGTCAGCTTCTATGACACAAGTACATTCAAGCAGCATTGTGGAGAGGTCCACTAGTAAGAAATTGAGGCCTCCAGTGACAAATCATATGATTGAGCCAGCTTACAAGCAGATCTTTCAGCTTTAAAATAGCCACATTTTGACTGCAATCTAATGACAAACTGAGCCAGGACCAAACAGTAAGGTCATTCATGGATTCCTGATTCACAGAACCTCTTTGAGAATGTAAGTGATTACTATTATTTAAGACACTAAGTTTTGGGGTCATTGATCATTTAACAACTGATAACTAACACATATCTTACTTTTTTTTAAAGCCTAAACTATAAAAGTGGCTTTGAAAAGGGACAGTTAATGAGACTACACGTAACATGAGAGAAGTTTCAGTGAAATCCTGAGGAATCATGAAGAGTCTCTTAGTAGAAGCTTTTGTAGAAACTGCAAAGTGAATAAAATATTACTGAAACCTGGAAGAAAGTGGATTCCTGATACATAATGGCAGAAAATTTTACAGAGTTGCCCTCTTTGGTAACCTGAGAAACAGGAAATGTACCTAATGAGTCAGCTGATCTAACTAAGCGGGTTTCCACGTGTAGTGTTGAAAGTGCTGCCTTATTTCTGCTGTTTATAGTAAAATACAAGTAGAGAGAGAAAAGCTAACGGAAGGATGGATTTTAAAAAGGGCCAAGAATTATTAGGCTTGAGATTCCCAGCCTCTTCAATTTATGATACTAAAACAATAAAAATAAATAAATAAAAACTTTGGGCAAAGATCAAATCCAGAACAATTTTAGGCAAACATAATCTAACGATGAAGCCTAAGGTGTAACCTCAGAAAGATCCAAGCCATCACCTGAAAAACTGTTCAATTAAATAACAGAGCTTCTACATAGCTTAAGGATGTTGACACGCAGCACTGTTGGCAGAATTTCAAGGAAAAGAAAGCCTCATCTCAAATAAATCTGTGGATATAGATTTTGTCTATTTAGCACCTTAGAAATGGTGGACAAAAAGTGATCCTTGCTATTTGGCCCTGTAAGAGTGGTAACAACAACCTTGACTCAAAATATTGGCCTGAAACTTGCAATAGCTGAAAAAGTTTCCACAACTCAATATCACATGCCCTAATTCTAGTGAACATATGTCCCAAGGCAAGTGCCTGGAGTGTAAGTGTATGTTTGCCTCTCATCTAAGCTTTCCGAATGCATCTTTAGTGTGTTATATTAATTGTGTTTACTCACCCTCTAGCCTCAGTGGCCCCATTTCCACATTCAGGGGAAGGGACAAAGTATGGGGAAAGTGTCTATGTCAGACCACCACAATAGTTACACATAAAAATAAACAGACACTCACACTATTTCCAGAAATGATAAAGATACAGGGATAAAGGAGGAGATGAGGAGAGACATCAGATTGGAGGTCTTGAAAATTTTAAAATCAGCTTTCTCCATCATTATTCTGAGTGTCTCTCCCAGACAGATTAAGAGTCCCTGAAAAAAATCAATCATTTTTAACCTAAGAGGAATGAGACAAATTAAAACAGCTTAAAATTCAGTGGGACAGGGAGAAATTCTCAAACAATATAGAGTGAGAGTTAGGGAGGCATTGTGTTGCCCTTGCCAATTATTATGAAAAACAGAAAGTTTGCCTCAAACACCAAAATAGAAGGATATGGGAGAGGGAGAGGGAGAGGGAGAGAGGGAGAGGAATCCTCCATCTGCTGATTCACTCTCCAAATGACTGCAACAGCCGGAGTTTGTTGACACCAAAGTCAGGAGCCCAATCCCAGTAACTGAGCCACCAGCTACTGCTTCCTGGAATGCGCACTGTCAGGAAGCTGGATCAGAAGTAGAGGGGCTGGGATAGCACTCTGCTATGGGATGTAGACATCCCATGCCCCAGCTAACTCCACTGCACCACAGTGCCTGCTCCTAAGCTTGAGTTAATAACTTCACCAAATAGTCATACTAAGCAAAAGTAAATGTAGAATAAAAATTAAAATATTAACCATTTCTCTAAATGAAAAATTAGGAGTCTGGTGTGAGAATGAATAAACCATTATAGAGTACACAAAAAAGAAGTAAGGTTTTCATAATCATTGAATTTAAATTTGCTAACCTAACCATGTTACTACAGATAACGATAGATTTGTATCCCACAAATAGATTCCTTTATGTATACACAGTCATTTTTATTGTCCTTGTAAGCCCTGAATTCAAAACCACTTCAGTTATTATCGCCTTTATATTTAAAATGGATAAATTAACTAATGCCTAACTGCTATAATGAAGATTATGGTTCCCAGATGGGGAAAAACTAGGAAAGCAGCTACCCCTTACAGGATGTTATTTCAAAAAAATTCAGTTTTGTTTCAAAATGTAAAAATAATTCCATGTCATCTGGTGGGACTACAACAAAGTACTTAGCTCTCTCAGTTCACATAACGGAACATGCTTAGACCATTACACCAAGTATCCTCTTTTACAGATTGTTTCCACTAGTTACATGTACTAAAGCTTAGCATAAAATTTAAAATGGTTTTATAAATTTCAAAATTATCTAGTTTTGAGCTATTTTCCAAAATCCTGACTTTATGATTCTAATGTATTCTGTCTCTAAAGAAACTTTCCACCACTTACCATGGGTCCTAAATGTACCATCCTTACTGCTAGGTACTTTGTTGCGAATCCTTCCTGACCCTGGAGATCATACCATCTCCCCCAGTGGTGGAACGGACAAGGCGGAAACACACATTCTCAGAGAATCACTTTCTAGCTGAATTCCCTTTCTCAGCCCTAACTGACATAGATGAAACATTCAGAAAGAATCTGTGATAAGAGCTGAGCATTTTGGAGGAAAATTTTGCTGTCCTTGAAAAGAGACAAACTGACAAAGTGCTTTCCATCCTATGCATTCTGTTGACTGTATACTGTTAGAATAGTGTGGATATATCTTCGGGGAGATATTCACCTAAAATTGAATGCAGAGTCCAGTGAACTATTAAATTTCCTAATAGGAGATCTCTAGATTTGCTAAACATAGAAATGTGCATTTTTATTCCTTTAAATATTATAATTATGCAAATCCATAACTTATACAAATCTAAACATCTAGTTCTATGAAAGAGAATGAGCATTGTTGGGGTGCTTATTATGGGGTAGACATTGAATCAGGTACTGATCACTCTAACAATACTGAGATAGTAAGCACTTCAAGGATAAGGACTGTGACTGATACACTTTTGTATGCCAAGGGTCCAGTCTGTTGCTCTGAAATGTTTAATGAATTAAAAAGTAAAAAAAAAATTCATAAGTTATAAAACACTTACACACTTTAAATTGTTTCTAAATTTCAGATGAGATATAGGGTCTTAATTGGACCTTGAATCCTTGACACTACAAAGGTGAATCTAAAAAGTTGACAAGATTGGCCACAGTGAGAAACAAACCTCAAGGCATGTTCAGGTAGATCAAGTTCTCTTTTATCTTATTTAAAACTCAAGTGTTTAAAAGAATGTGGCCTTGGGACATTGTTAGTAAGAAATGAAAGTGCAGCTGTAGAGGTGGACTCTTGAGAGGACAAGTAAGATAATTGTAGTCTTCCTTCTCCTTTCTATCATGGATCTCCCGTAGGGTGCCCAGATTTTACAGCAACTATTAGAAGAACCAGGGTTCAGCGCAGAGACCCCTATCTAGAATTGAGGAGATATAAAAGGTATTAAGTATGAATTTTTCTGTAGAAGTAAAAAGAGAAACCAAATGTTTGTGATTTTTTTTCAGTGGCAGAGGTGGAAAGGAACAACTGAAAGAAGTGAAAGGCCTTAGCAATGAAATTTATCTGGTATGTAGGAAATTATTTTTAGGTATAAAGCTTTATTGTAAAGCTACTCACTACATAGTGTGTTCAATATTCTCTGCA
This sequence comes from Oryctolagus cuniculus, assembly GCF_964237555.1. Lineage (NCBI taxonomy): Eukaryota > Metazoa > Chordata > Mammalia > Lagomorpha > Leporidae > Oryctolagus > Oryctolagus cuniculus. The sequence continues at coordinate 37,748,842 of NC_091432.1, forward strand.
ACAGGTGGTGTCTTGAAGGGATATAAAATTGAATACATACCGTGTGATCACTCACTAGGACATGGGAAACCTGAATAATATAACATCCTTTCCCTGAGTACAGTTATATATTTAAGATTTATAGCCTATTGAATCAGAAAAACAACTTGCTTGCTAAAACACAATGTAACTCAAAGCTCACAGGAGATCCCCTTAACCAAGAGCAATTTTAAACAAAGATGTTCCTGTGCAAATAATCTGACAAATTTCACAGAATTTGGCTCTGAATGGTCTGACAAATTTGACAAAAATGAAAAAGAACTTTGAGTTACAGTAGTCTCATTTTCTGTCATAGGGAAGGATTTAAATCTAAGAAGAGTCAAAACTTTCCTTGGAACTGGAACCAAGGAGGAATTTGTCATGTAAAACTAGTAACAAAGAATGCTGCTTAACAATAGGATGGGTGCTATCTTTAACCTCAATTCTACAAAAGACAGAGACAGGCTGTTTAAAAAGATAAATTTTATATTGAATCTCATGTTTTACTTAACAAAGAAATATAATGGAAATAGTTCAGTTTCTCAGAACATTTGTCTAGTGCTAAGATTATACTCAAATACTCCAGTAATTATCTGTGCTAGAAATTGTCTATGTCAACAATTAATGACAATGACAACTAATAAATGTTGACCCTCTCTGTTTACCAAGAATTTTTTACATTCCCCATCATATTACGTTTTTATCATAACCCTGTGAGACAGGACCCAGCACTGATCTTCTTTTAGGGACAAAGAAAACCTGCAACCGCTAAGTAAAAGGCTAAGCTGTTATATCCAACAAAATACAGAATTCAAACCCTGGTGTTCTGACATAAAATTTTATATCGCATCTCCTACTTACCTTCTTGTCACTTCTAGTTAAGTATAATCCCAATGTATAGTAATTCTCTTATGAAAGAGGCAAATTTGGCTTCAGATCAGATAAAAGCTTTACTTCAGTAAACTTTAGTCAACAGAATGAAGGGAAATGGGAAGAGGAAGTAAGATTGAAGCAAAAATAAAGTTTTCTTAGAGTGGACTAAATTCTGACATTCTTGTTAACTATTGTAAAAAAGAAAAGTAATGTCTTCTCAATCATCTATGCTTATTATGGAGAAACCAGAGTTTGATACTATAGAATACAGACCAAGTTATTTTATTGACATTGACTGAAATGAAAAAAAAACTTTTTTTCTTAAAGAATATTAGCATTTCCATAATTCTATAATATTTTTTCATTTCTGTCAAAACATCCATTTTCAACATAATTACTAAAATGTCCTCTTGGGGTGGACATAATTTTCTAACCTCCTTCCATTAGTTAGGGGCAATGAAGTTCTACCAATGAAGAACTTTTCAGTGTTCCTAATGTAACCTGGCCAGTAAACTGGTGGCATTTATTTCTCTAATAGACTTTCTTAGGAGTAGAGGAATAATTAGGACTTACATAATTTGGCTAAAGAAAGCAGAAAACTCATGCCTTCTACATTTACCCTATATTAATTCATGTCTCATTTTATTCATTCATTAATTTTTGCTGGTAGGCCTGCTGGGATGAGTTAACTCCAAGAGATAACACCAAATATGTGACCCTAGTGGTAAAACAATTACTTTTTTATTATTATTTATATCTTCTTTTTAAATTTTTATTGTTTTTTAATTTTTTATTTATATACAGGGAAAAATTCATGTATTTCATATAAGCAGTTTTAAGAACATAATGATACCTCCCACGCTTCCTTCCTTTGATCCTACCCTCCTTAAAGCTCTTTCCTTTCTTACATTTCTTTTAATTTTTGCAATTACATACTTTCAACTTACTTTATAATCACAAGCTTAAACGTCCACTAAATAAGAAGTTCAACAAGAAATAAGTAAAAAGCCACTGTTCCCCAGGACTCTAGACAGGGCTATAAACAATAATCTAATCTCAATGTCAATTTAATTCATATACCTTACATTCCCTTTTTAACCTGTATATTAGTTACCACAAGTCAGGGAAAAACATTTGTCTTATGGGGCTGGCTTATTTCACTAAACATAATGGTTTTCAATTGCATATGTTTTGTTGTAAAAGATAGGATTTCATTCTTTTTGTGGCTGAGTAGTATTCCATTGTGTATATATACCACAATTTTTTTATCCAGTCATCAGTTGATGGACATCTGGGATAATTCCAAATCTGAGCTATTTTGAGTTGAACTGCCATAAACACAGGGGTATAGATAACTCATTCATATGCTGATTTCATTTCCTTTGGGTAAATTCTCAGGAGTGGAATAGCTGAGCCATATGGTAGATCTATTTTGAGATTTCTGAGGAATCTTCATGCTGTCTTCCCTAACGGTTGTACTAGTTTACATTCCCACTAACAGTGTATTAGTGTACTTTCCCCCCCACATTCTCACCAGTATTTATAATTTTTTTGATTTTTGGATGACAGACATTCTAACTGTGGTGGGGTGAAGCTTTTTTGTGATTTGCATTTCCCTAATGGCTAGTGTTCCTAAGCATCCCTTTTTTTAAATTTATTTGTTTTAGGGCCGGCACCGTGGTTCACTAGGTTAATCCTCTGCCTGCGGCGCTGGCATCCCATATGGGCACAAGGTTCTAGTCCTGGCTGCTCCTCTTCCAGTCCAGCTCTCTGCTATGACCCGGGAGGGCAGTGGAAGATGGCCCAAGTGCCTGGGCCCCTGTACTCGCATGGGAGACCAGGAAAAAGCACTTGGCTCCTGGTTTCGGATCAGCTCAGCGCCAGCCACTGGGGCCATTTGGGGGGTGAACCAATGGAAGGAAGACCTTTCTCTCTGGCTCTCTCTCTCTTACTGTCTATAACTCTACCTGTCAAATAAAATTTTTAAAAATTTATTTATTTTATTTGAGAAGCAGAGTTACAGAGAGGCAGAGGCAGAAGCAGAGGCAGAGAGAGAGGTCTTCCATCCACTGGTTCATTCCCCAGATGGCCGCAATGGCCAGAGTTGAGTCAATCCGAAGTCAGGAGCCTGGAGCTTCTTCAAGGTCTCCCACAAGGGTGCAGGGGCCTGAAGACTTGAGCCATCCTCTACTTCTTTCCCAGGCCATAGCAGAGAGCTGGATCAGAAGTAGAGCAGTCAGGACTCAAACTGGCACACATATGGGATGCTGGCACTGCAGGTGGCTGCTTTACTCCCTGTGCCACAGTGCTGGCTCCAGTCTTGAGCATCTTTTAATTCATCTGTAGGCCATTCGCGTTTCATCCTTTGAAAGATGCCTGTTCATATCCTTAGCCCACTTCTTAACTGAATTGTTTGTTTTGTTGTTGTTGAGTTTCCTTAGCTCCTTATAAATTCTTGATATAATACTTTATCAGATGTATAGTTTACAAACAGGATTATTTGGTTGTGGATGTATGGATTAATTTATGGGGTCTCTAATCTGTTCCATTAAGTCAGATGTCTATGCTGATACCAGGTGTTTTGATAATAACTGCCCTGTAATAGACCGTGAAATATGATATTCTGATGCTTCCAGCCTTATTTTTATTAAGATTGCTTTAGTCAGTGTCAACATAGAAAAATCAATAGCATTTGTATACATAAACAATGTCATGGCTGAAAAAGAACATATAAGATCATTCCCATTCACAATCGCTCCAAAAACATTTAAATACCTTGGAATAAATTTAACCAAGGATGTAAAAGATCTCTACAATGAATCTTACAAAACATTAAAGAAAGAAATATAAGACACAAAAAATGAAAAATCTTCTGTGTTCATGGATTGGAAATGAACATACTACATAAAGCAATTTAAAGATTCAATGTGTGGGCCAGTGCTGTGGCATAGCAGTTAACACTGTTGCCTGTAGTGCTGGCATCCCCTGCTGCACTTTTGATCCAGCTCCCTGCTAATGCACTGGGAAAGCAGTGGAAGATGGCCAAAGTTCTTGGGCCCTTGCACCCATGTTGGAAATCCAGAAATTCCTGGATCCTGGCTTCAAATCAGCCCCACTCTGGCCTTTGCAGGTATTTAGGGAGTAAACCAGTGGATGTATGGAAGACCCCTCTCTTTCACTCTCTGCCTCTGCTTCTCTGTAACTCTGCCCTTCAAATAAATCTTTTTATAAAAAGATTCGATGTGATCCCAGTAAAAATACCAAAGAGGTTCTTCTCACATCTAGAGAAAACAGTTTCTGATAAATTGCTCTTTGTAGCCTATCCTTGCTATATATAACAAAACCGCTTGACCAGTGTGAAGGCATCTAATCTTGGGAGCGACTGTGTACGCCAGGCATTCAAAGCAACATCCCCTAATGTTACAGGTGTCCACTGTTTATAGATTAATTCATGTATGTAAAGTAATGTTATAATCCCTAGCTTAAAAATTCTTACATAGACAAATTGGATTTCTTTTCTTTTACCTTGACAAGACAAATATTAGAATAAAAAGGCCAAATACCCTAAGAACATTTATAAAAATTCTCCCTCATAGAATATAATAGTCCTTGCATATTTTAAGGAATTATTAAATGAAGTCATCCAGGATGACTGAAATTTTCCAAGTATAAGCCAGTGCTATTCATATTTATTTCACACAGCATGATTTTGGTGTGACTTGAGGTATATTACTTTGGTATTTACCTAGAAGAGAAACCACTTGATTAATTTCACACTACCAAGTGCCCTAATAATAAGGTTAGAAATAGTATCCCTTAAGAGAGGTCACTGAATTATTATACAGTAAACATTTAGCAATCTAATAAACAATTATTTGACCATATGGCTGCAATGGATGAAGATCAATCCTAAAAGCTAGGAATTCAGTGTGAACCTGACAGATTAGTCTCTTGACCTCATTGAGCATAGGATCTACTAAAGAATTCAGATATAAAAGAGTCACAGGGAAGCTACATATTTCCAATTGTACTGAGAGTTTTAGTAGAAAATTGGAAAGGGTTTGTTAGCAGATATGACCTGGGCAACATAGACTGTGGATCTGGGGAACTGAATACTTAGCAATACCCCTTGAGAAGTTCTTCTTAAAGAAAAGCTTAAAATAGTACCATTTGGCTAGGTGAATGATACTTTGTATATCCATGTGTGTCAGAGCATGCCTTGGGGAAGAGAGAAGATGAGCATTACAGGAAGAGGAGATAGCAATGTTTAATGATGCAGTAGGAAAAAGAGAGTAGGCCTATGAGGCTGGAATGGTGACCTGGTGATTTGGGGGAACAAGAACGGAGAACAAGCTATTTACTAGATCCTGTCAGCCTTAGAATATTGGAAGAGAATTAGACATTAATCTCAAAGCAGACGGAAATCTATTAAGCAGGGAATTAACACCATCATATTTGCATTTAAAAAAAAATACCCCATCTGGAAATTAGATTAAGAAAAGCAAGAGTAGATACAAAGAAGGCACTTAAGTTGTCAGAGTGCAAATAGAGAAAAGTAAATGTAATGTAAAGGACCTGGAAAGTGATTGGATTTGAGGGGCAAAGATTTGGTTTTTAAAATCTTGGGTTTGGGATATGAGCAATTCTTTGGAGGCAGGTGTCATTTTCTGAGATGGGAAACACAAGTAGAGATACTCAGGGTCTAACACAAATCTTGAAACTACATACTCATATCTGCAGATACCATATCTGAAGATGTAACCAATCATGGATCAAAAATTGAAAAGATTTGCCACTCTACTGAACATGCAAAGACTTTTTCCCTTGCTGTTATTTCCGTAACAGTACAATATGACAACTACTTATATAGCATTAGCATTTTTAAGTCTTATATGTAATATAGAGATGATGTAAAGTATACAGGAGAATATAAATAGCTTATATGCAAATATAATGCCTTTCTATATAAGGACTTTGAGCATCTGTGACTTTGGTATCTGCAGGGTATCCTAGAACCAAAATCACCCAGATACTAAGGGATAGCTGTATATATATGCATACACACACATACAACTTTATTTTATACATATATGTGTGTGTATATACACAGAGATATAAATTCTAATTTCAGTAAAGTTATAGGAAGATTGTATATAAAAACAAGCAATAACTGAATGTAAATTAAAAGGAATAATTATATCAAAGTATTTTAAGGGCAGGTTCACCAATAATATTTAAGAGTAATTTCCTTTTTAAATGATTTAATAACAGATATGTTTAAATTTATTAATTTTTCTTTAAAATATTTAGTATTAAAAGAAAATAAGTAAGGGCTTTGAAGTCCTATATCTCAGACAGATTTCCAGATGAAGAGTCTGTCATCTAATATTAGGTTATCTCAGTGAACACTTTCAATTATCTTTTTCTTCTCCAGAGTGTATATCCTAAAGAGTTTCTTCACTGAATGTTGCATTAAAGCTTTTTTTAAGTGTCTTTTTTGATTTGAAAGGCAAAGTGACAGAGACAGAGGAAAAGACAGAGATCTTCCATCCTCTGGTTCACTCCCTGCATGGTTGCAATAGCCTAGGCTGGGCCAGGCCAAAGCCAGGTGCCAGGAACTCCATCCTGGCCTCCCACATGGATACTGTGGCCAAATACTCGGGCCATCCTCTGTTGCCCTCCCAGGCACAGTAACAGGAAGCAGGAACTGAAGCAGAGCAGCCAGGACCAAAATCAGTGCTCCAATATGGGATGCTGATATCCCAGGCAGCAGCTTAACTCACTATACCACAACACAGCAACATTTAGATTTTAAAGCAGTGTAACATAACTGGGTAGCTATTTCACAAAATAAATAGTATCAGGGAAATATTTGGATGTGAGTGGAGAAGATGCTTAGGTCTTGATCATGAGTAAAATAATATAAAAATTATTTAAAAAATGAAATGTTACAGTGTTGGGGCCAGCACTGTGGTACATCTGGTTAAACCATGGCTTGCAACACCTGCCACTTACATGGGAGCACTGTTTCAAGTCCCAGCTATGCCACTTCTGACCCAGCTCCCTGCTAATATAACTGGGAAAGTAGTGGAGGATGGCCCAAATACTTGGGTCCCAGCCACCCATGTGGGAGAATTGGATGGAGTTCCAGGCTCCTGGCTTGGCCTGGCCCAGACTTGGCCATTGTGGCCATTTGGGGAGTGAACAAGCAGATGGAAGATGGATCTATCTTTCTATATTCCTCTACCTCCGCCTTTCACTCTGCCTTTCAAATACATGAATAAATAAATAAATCTTGAAAAATGAAATTCTATATTTTCTAGAATACATTTTATTTTCACAATCTCATTTGATTACAGTTGTTATATGAGTAAAACCTAATAACAAGCTAAAATCCTACAAAATTGAATGACTTCTATAGTACTATAATCTGTATACCCCATTAAAACTTAGGGAAACAAAACCAAGTGACTGGAGGATAAATTAAAGACACAGTGATAATAAATTTTTCCGAATCAAGAAACATTTTCTCCCAAGAAATAGTCCTGGCCAGCATGTATTAAAATGACTGAAATAAATGAAAAGATGGTATCTCAACAGTGATTATTAAGGGAAGCCTGGGATTTCAAGGGCATAATCTCTAACATTTGTGGTGGACATCAAGTAAGACTAAAATCTACTCTCCCACAACACAGCTGTTGATGTCTCTGTCATCAATAGCTCTAGACTAGACAGGCAAAAGGTCTGCACTGAAATGGCAATCCTTATGTTCCTATTCTGTATGTTGCATCACAGTGGCCTAGAAGAAGAAAGACCATCCCCACCAGCAGCATCTTCTCATTCTGGTGTCATCTAAAAATACCTGCAGACAGTGATACCCTGCAGTTACCTCACACTCCTGCCCATCAGCCATAGCCACCTCCTACCTCCCGCTCACTAATAGCACAGTCCTGTATCACCTCCTACTCAGCCAAGCAACACTACTGTAGCTGCTTTAGATACACTCATATCTATATATATAGTCTCATATATAAATATATATTCAGACACACACGCGTGCACACAAAAATGCTTTTACAAAAGAAAAAAGGAAAGCTAATCTTGAAGGTAGGATGCACTTTGGAAAGTTAGTGCAATGTGCTACTTGGGAAATAGTTCCTGTTATGTCTAGGTATCCACCTAAATGCCTGTAGAGAGGTATTTAATAGTCTCAGGCATGAGAAACACTGGGCTTTATTAACCCTTGACTTTGGATCAATCAGAGTCTGTTTCCTAAATCCACTGCTGTAGATCTTCTTTTTCCCTCATTTTAATATTATAGCATAATATCACAAACTTAATATTTATATTATCATAAAATAGTTTCAGACCAATCTGAAATACTGCTTATAAAATTGCTTATTTCTGAGTTTTCTATTTAAACTTCTGATTGGCACATGATTATACATATTTATGGAGTACAGTGCAGTGTTCTGATACATGCACACATTCTGTGCTCATCAAATTAAATAATTAGCATACCCATCACCTGAATTAAAATCCTCTCTTGTAGTTATTTTGAAATATGGTGTATTTTCTATTTTAAAAATATTTTATGAGTACTGTACTCACAAATAGCTATTGTACAGCTACTTATTTTTACTTTATTATTATTAATATTTAGTAAACCCCTGAGGTATTGGTATGTGATTTCAAGACAGAAATGAGTGAGAGGGAAAGAAATCAAGAGCAATTGCAGGGGAAACAGAAACAAGAATGAGAGATGCTTGTCTCTGATAGAAACAGCAGGCAGAATTACAATTAGCTTAATGAGAGCAACCGCGGCTTGCAGCCGGGAGCAGGGAGCCTGTGACTCCTAGACTCATCCGCACCTAGCAACAAGCTCCAATGAACACCATGGAGTAGCACCTAGGGCTGTGAACAGTAACTGAGATCACAGCTGGGGAAAGCTCTATGAGGGTGAAAATGGCATCAGCATGCAAAGGAAGGTTTCCATTCCTGTCTCATCGTGTCATTTGTCTAACAGTGATTAAGCAGACATGGAGTGGGCACTGTGGAAAGAAAACTGAGCTACTTGTCAGAAACCCAGGATTCCAATCCTGACTTCGACACCAACGTGCTCAGTGTTCTTTGAGCAGCTCTCTTCAAACATCTGAGCCTTAGTTTTTCCCACCTGGGAAATAGCTCCCTCTCTCAGGTGCCCTACCAAATGACTGTAAACATTTAATGAGAATTATATGTGAATTACTTTAGAAAGAATAGCACGGGTTATGGCTGTATGCTCATAACTGAAAACCCCTACCTGGACACCACTGACATCCTAAGCAAAACTAAATGTCTCCCACGGCTCCCAACCTTCCTGTCTCAGTTAATGACACCATGTTACCAGAATGTCAGTCCCGTGGAGGCAAGTATTTGGAACAGTGCCAGGCATGTCATGGGCCCTCAGTTAACGTGCAGTGAATGAATAAATGAATCTACTCAATCGCTCAAATAGTAAAGGCATGTTTTCTGTGATACATTCTTGTGCTTCATTCTGACACATCCATTAAGTCACTTTTGGTGGCTATGACAACCCGTCTTCCTCAGTCTCTTTCACTCAGGATTCCACTGGTGAATGTTTACCAACTGGCTCTCAGGGAAATATTTCTGGCATTTGCCGGTTTTCCTGATATGTAATCCCACAATTGATTTTGAGCTACCCTCTGATTACACATGGAGTTGAAAAGCGATGCCCACGGGCTGGTGTGAGTCAGCCCCATCTCACCACAGCACCCACTGCTCAGCTACAAGTTAAGATCCTCATCTCAAGCAATCCGGTTCTGGATGATCCTCAATATACTCACCATCTACACTGCCATGATCATGATCTTCCAAAAGCAAACATCTGGTCATGTTGTGCCCCTACTTAACAACCTTAAAAAATAAATTCACAATGCACCGTATGACAGACTGGGCTCTCTCACTCAGAGGCAGCTTGCTGAGACCCTCAGCAGTGCCAGCCCGAGCTCTAGTCATTTCAAATACTCCTTTCTTCAACACCTTACACGTCATTTCCCTCTGCTTCTGCTCAGACTTATTTCCTCTTTAACCCTCACTTATCAGCCCCAGGAATAATACATTTCTTACTTATTTGCATCTCCATGTCATTGTCTCCATACTCCTAAGAGAACAAGAATGGACTTTTTTTGTAATTTGTTTATGTATCTCACTCTTGACAGTCTGGATAGCACTTCATCTAGGTTGTTCAAAGCTTTGTTACTCAAAGTGCTCTGTGGACAAGCAGCATCAAGTTCACCTGGCATTTTGTTGGAAAAGCAGCTTCTCAGTCCTCACCCAGACACACTACAGTAGCATTTTCATTTTCAAAAGACAGCCTCGGCCGGCGCTGCGGCTCACTAGGCTAATCCTCCGCCTTGCAGCACCGGCACACCGGGTTCTAGTCCTGCTTGGGGTGCCGGATTCTTTCCCGGTTGCTCCTCTTCCAGGCCAGCTCTCTGCTATGGCCCGGGAGTGCAGTGGAGGATGGCCCAAGTACTTGGGCCCTGCACCCCATGGGAGACCAGGATAAGTACCTGGCTCCTGCCTTCGGATCAGCGCGGTGCACCAGCCACAGCGCGCTGGCCGCGGCGGCCATTGGAGGGTGAACCAACAGAAAAGGAAGACCTTTCTCTCTGTCTCTCTCTCTCACTGTCCACTCTGCCTGTCAAAAAAAAAAAAAAAAAAAAAAAAAAAAAAAAGACGGCCTCATGATTGAGAAGCACACTATACTTTGAAAAAACTTGTTCTAAATAAAGATCACTAGGACCAGTTACTGATGAACGTGACAGCCAGACAAGAGTAGTAACACCTTTGGAAAACACAAATTTATTGATAGTTTTTGAACTGAGGGAATGTCATAGAAAGAGCACAATTCATAGGTAATCTCTCAGCTTGATGACCCGGTTTTAAAGGGTGAGACTGGAACAGTGGTTCTTGACTGAGGACAATTTATGCCCACACCCATGCAGCTCCACTCCCTAGGGAATAGCTGGCAGTGTAGGAAAACATTTTTGGTTGTCAACGGCAAGTGCTACTGAAGTATAGTAGTTAGACGCTACAATGCACAGAATAGCCTTTCACAATGGATAATCACCCAATATGAAACATTAATATTACTAAGGTTAAAAAATCTTGGGGCTATGGCACAGAAGATTAATCCTCTGTCTGTGGCACAGGCACCTCATATGGGCACTGGTTCAAGTCCCAGCTGCTCCTCTTCCAATCCGGCTCTCCGCCATGGCCTGGGAAAGCAGTAGAAGATGACCCAAGTGCTTGGGCCCCTGCACCCATGTGGGTGACCTGGAGGAAGCTCCTGGCCATTGCAGCCATTTGGGAGTGAACCAGCAGAAGAAAGACTTTTCTCTTGTCTCCTCTCCCTCTCACTGTCTGTAACTCTACCTCTCAAATAAATAAATAAAATCTTTTTTTTTTTAAAAAAAGCCAGATCTTTAAAAAAAAAATCTTGGAATAGAGGAAGAAAAGGTGGAGGGCTAATGAAATAATATGTGCATAATAATGAACCACCATTGGCATCAGGGCAGTGTTAAGTCAGCTCAGAAGGGAAAAGTTAGAGTTGATCCAAAATAAATTAACAGAATTTAGTGATAAAATTTGAAAACAGAATGAGAAGATAGCTCCTGATTTTTTCCCCTTAGGGTGAAAAGAAGAATGGGAGCAACACTGGCAAAAATAAAAGCAATTGTCGTGTCCCTTTGGACAGAAGATGTGCATGGAAGCAAGAAGCTAGAGAAACCACAGAGGGAGATGTCATTTGGCATGCAGTGAAAGTGTACAGGAGGGCGCCAGCATCCCACGTTGGAGTGCTTGAGTTCAAGTCCTGGCTCCATTCCCCGTCCTCACTGCCTGCTAATGCAGATCCTGAGAGGCAGCAGTGATTGCTCAAGCAGTTGGGTCCCTGCCACCCATGTGAGAGACCAGCTCCTGACTTGGCCTGGCCCAACCCCAGTGGTTGCAGGTGTTTAGGGAGTTAACCAGTGGTTGGAAATGATCCCTTTCTCTCCAACTCTTCCACCCTCCCTTCCTCTCTTTCTGTCTGCCTCTCAAATAATTAAAAAGAAAAAGCACAGGAATCCTGATTTCAGCAAACTTACTTTTTAAGCACCTATTATGTTACTGGAGCTGTGTTGTTTCCCACTGTGTTTAATAGCCCAACAACCTTAAAAAAATTTTCTATTGACAGCATTTTCCTGTGAACATCCAACAACACACAGAACAGCCTCTCATAATGAGAAATCATCCAGCCTAAGAAATTAAGGTTCACAGAAGGTACCTAACTTGCCTAAGATAGAATTAGGCTACAAAGTCATAAGTTCTGACTCCCACTCAATATGGTCTTCTCCCTAATAGATATAATGGTAGAATGTCACCTGTTTCCACAGTCAATTCAAATAGGCATCGGGGCAGGCATTAGGGAGCAGTGGGGTTAGGCCACCACCAGTGGCCCCTGGCATCCCATGTCTGTTTGCCAGTTCAAATTTCAGCTGTTCTTCTTCAAATCAAGCTCTCTTCTGGTGCACTTAGGAGGGTCCCTGCCACCTTTGTGGAAGAAAAGGCTTCAGCCTGGTCCAGACCTAGCTGTTGCAACCATTTAGGGAGTGAAACAGCAGATGGAAGATGTGTCTCTAGCTTCCTTCTGTCTCTTTGTTACTCTTTAAAATACATAAATAAATACTTAAAAATAAATAAATGAATAGGCATTCATATATAGGTCCTGGCTCACCAGCAAAGAATGTCATTAGTGATCAGAGATGCCTGTCATGTAGTATAAGAAAGGCACAGTAGCACATACACAGTGTATTTTTAATATTCATTCTCTACTACATGCACTCAGAACCTGAGATTGTAGAGTCAGTCTTTCATTTATTGTGAGGATCAAACATAAACATTTAAAATAGAAATGATTAAAGTTCTACCTAATTAGTAAAAATATTTTTAATTAGTAAAAATATTTCCTTTTGTGTGAGAAGACCACTAAATTCACCCCTATTTCTTCTTACAAAGTGATGGAAATGAACTGAAAAAATCTGACATTCAACACACATACTATTGAAAAAATATTAATATCATTGAGTGCATACAATACTCTAGTCATTTATTTGTTAAAGTGAAACCAAAATTATTTTCAGTTTGTGTCAAAACTGTAGTGATAATGTGATAAACCATCAACTGTGAGGCAGAGAGGAGAAAGATTTGAGACACTAAAAGGGAAGGGAAAATTAGACATTTTCCTTTTCTACCTCACCTGTCCCCACAAACTTGGACCTCAATTTGCTGCCTGTCAACCATATTCATTGTACAAGGACAAAGAAAAGTGATGCCTCCTTTCTGAATCTCTCATTGATCTTTCCAGATAGAATTATTTTGTCCTTCATCAGAGTTCGCATAATATGGAAAAGAAAATTCTGCACAATTCACCATATTGATGACTTATTTGCATACTTACATAGTTACTAGGATACAACTTTTTTTTTTTTTTTTTTGACAGGCAGTGAGAAAGAGAGACAGAGAAAGGTCTTCCTTTTCTGTTGGTTCACCCCCCAATGACCACTGCAGCCAGCGCACTGCAGCTGGCACACCGCGCTGATCCGAAGGCAGGAGCCAGGCGCTTCTCCTGGTCTCCCATGCGGGTGCAGGGCCCAAGCACTTGGGCCATCCTCCACTGCACTCCCAGGCCACAGCAGAGAGCTGGCCTGGAAGAGGAGCAACCAGGACAGAATCCGGCACCCCGACCGGAACTAGAACCCAGTGTGCAGGCACCACAGGTGGAGGATTAGCTTAGTGAGCTGCAGCACCAGCCAGGACACAACTTTCTTTAAAGCAGGGATTGTTTGCGATTCATTTTGTAGCCTTAACACAGAGAAGAATCAGATTGTTAGTAGTACTCAAGAAGTGCTTATGGAATTCAAAGTAGCATAAACTCAGTCCCTGTAAGAGGTGTAGTCCCAGTTTGTATCTTTTGTTCCTTTCAAACATACCAATCTTCCCAAACTGTTTGCATTTTTATACATTGTTTAAGTGATTTACTTAAGTATAAAACGAGATGAGTATCTGACTTCTTTCACTTAACATGATTTTTTTTCTAGGTACATCCACATTGTAGGGTGTGGTGGTTGTTGATTCCATTTTCTTGCTATATAATATTCTATTGTGTGGAATATATCATACTTTATTATTTTTCTGTTGATGGACATTTAGCTGCTTCCACCTGTCAGCTATTGTGAATTGAGATTCTACCAGCAGCTGCATACAAAGACACCTGATTCTATTTATATGAAATGGCCAGCATAGGCATAAAGCAGATTAGTTGTTTCCAGGGTAGGAGAAGGAAGGAAAAATATGGAATGACTATTTAATTGGTATGGAGTTTCTTTTTGGATAATGAATAAGTTTTACAACCACAATGTGGTGTTGAATGTTCATTATGAATGCAACTAATGCCACTGAGATTATACATTAGAATTATTAATGTTATATGTATTTTGCCACAGTAAAATACAAAAATAAATGGAGATATGAGTAAAAAGACAAGGCATTTGGACCAGAATAGCTACTGGGAGCAAGATTCTTAGTTCATAAAAAACACATCTGCCATTCTACAATACACTGAAGTTTGCATGCAGAAACTGAAATAACTATGTACAAAGCTCATCATGCCCTATTCTATTGGTGCTGTCAGTGTTAATGCAACAATTTTTATAGTAATTTAATAATCCATGTCAAAAATCATAATAAAACTTTCATACCATTTAAACTTGAAATACTTCTAGGCATAATTAATTTAAGGAAATATTTCATAAGATCAATATAGTTATTCCCATAAAAATGCTTATTATAAACATGCCTATAATAACTAAACACTGGGAGAAAATATTCATATATAATTATAGAGAATTCATATATAGAGAATTATTATTTAATACCTACAACACTAACATAATCAAATGTAATGGAAACTATTTACAGATTTTATGTTAGGAGAAAATACCTGAATATTAAGTTTTAAATCACTATGAATACAACTTTCTTAAAAGGTATGCAAGGATTTAACTGACATTAGAGAGTTGCATATTGAAATGGAAAGTGTGATAAGACAAAATAATCACTTTTTTTCCCTTTAAGAAATTTCTTGATTCCAGCTCCCTGTTGTGGCCTGGGATAGCAGTAGAAGATGACCTAAGTCCTTGGGCCCCTGCACCCATGTGGGAGACCCAGAAGAAACTCCTGGCTCCTGGCTTCAGATCAGCGCAGCTCCAGCTGTTGCGGCCAATTGGGGAGTGAACCATCGGATGGAAGACCTCTCTCTCTCTCTCTCTCTCTCTCTCTCTGCCTCTCCTCTCTCTGTGTAACTCTTTCAAATAAATAAATAAATCTTTAAAAAAAAAAGAAATTGATTTACTTTTCAATCAGGCTGTCATTCATTCAAAAAATAATTTTGAGTAGCTGGCATGCACTGGGCACTATGCTAGGAGTTACAGCCACCATGATGAACAAAACAAGTTTCCTGCCCTTAGTAGTATTTCATCCTAACAGAAAAATGACAAAATCAAGTAATTACCTAGTTAATTAATTGTATTTATGACACGTGATACGCAAAAGATGGGCAAGGATATTTGGAACATGGATGTGTTTCATTTTGAGTTCTCCATTGGAAAGGTCTACTAATGGTTGAATATATCAACAGATAAGAGGAGATGTCAGGGCTATCAAAATAATTGTGAAAATTATTAGCATTTTGCTGGTAATTTAAGCAATAGTATTTGGATTCATAGAACAAGAAGTTAGAAGACTAAGAAATTTCAACATGTAGAAGTAGTTTAGTGTAGTTGTCCAGAACTTAGACTCTCTAGCCATATTTCAAGGTCAAGTCCTCATCTCTGAGAGTTACATCATTTCCTGTGCCTCGATTTCCTTACCTGTAAAGTTAGGGTAACATCTCACATGCTGTTATGAGAACTCACAAAAGATAATATTCATGGGCTACTTACATGAGTGGCTGACACACATCAAGAGTTACAGATTTAGCTACATGAAGGTCAGATGTAAGATGAAAATCTCCTAAAGGACCGTAAGAAAGAAATAGCCAAAGAAGTAAGAGGAGTAGAACAGGACAGTAAGGTGAAAGAGCAGTGCATATAAGAGTGTCATGTTGAAAGATTATGGACAATGAGGACTGGAACATTTACTTTATGTTACGCTATAGAGATATTGGTGTAGAGGACATAGGAGCAAAACTGATGTGAAAAAAAGAAGGAACTCTGGTTTTATGTTTCCTGTTCCTAATAACAGTCATAAAAATGTTATAGTTTTTTTTAAAGGAGCCAAAGAAGGAGGAAAGGAAAAAGTCACAGAGAGCATCTTTCACACAGCCCCAATATGGCCTCCAATCCAATGCTACAAAGGATTCAATAGTCGATAAGAATTCACTCTTCAACATGTTACATGGGATCATAACCTTTTCTGTTCTGCCAGCAGGCTCAAATGTAAAGTCTTAAATATTTCCAATATCTCTTGTAAAGGCCAACCCCTTAATTGCTGTCCTGGCTCTTCCCTGAAGCTCTAACAATTCCCTGTGTTAGTGTCCAACTGATTGAGTTACAGAGGAACCGGCTAGATTTATCATCACAATTGCTCTCACTGTAATCACATTTGGACCCAAATCTGACTGGAGTGAAAGCATGAGTATTGAGACCCTTTTTCTAATAATGAGGAATGCTTTGGGCATTTCTAGTTTGAAAAAGAAATGCTCAGTGTTGTGTTGACTGCCAAGAAATAAAAGGGGCTCCACACCAGAGTGAAATGGAAAGGAAGCGAAAGGAAAGAGAGAAGGAAAGGAAAAGGAGAGATGACAGGCAGCAAGGGGAAGGAAAAAATAAAGGAAAAGAATGATTGACAAGGCAAAGCAGGTACAGCAGGGCAGAGCAAAACAAGGCAAGGCAAGGAAGAGTTGAAGCTAAAATGGGCTTACAATACTGCAGTGGCTGGCTGGTGGCTTGAGCAGCAGAGAAGTTTGGTTATTACATAACCCATTTTCTCCTCTGTAAAATATGGGTGATTTTAATGAGTACTTCAGTGGATTACTGTGGAAGAATTAAACAATACAGGAGGAGTCAGCACTGTGGCGTAGTGGGCTAAGCCTCAGCCTGTAGCGTTGGCATCCCATATGGGCACCAGTTCGTGTCCCAGCTGCTTCTCTTCCAATCCAGCTCTCTCCTATGACCTGGGAAAGCAATGGAGGATGGCCCAAGTGCTTTGGCCCCCACACCCACATGGAAAACCCAGAAGAAGCTCCTGGCTCCTGGCTTCAGATCAGCTCAACCCCGGCCATCACAGCCATTTGGGGAGTGAACCAGCAGTTGGAAGACCTCTCTCTCTCTCTGCCTCTGCTTCTCTGTAACTCTGTCTTTCAGATAAATAAAATATTTTTAAAAATACAGGAAAATTATCCGATACATAGGACTTGCTCATCACATGTAGGCTTTCTGCCTTCCTCAAAGACAAGTATAGCTTCAGAAACTGCCTGGGGATTTTTGTGTTGCTATTTTTATTATTAAGACAACCATACCTACCTGTTGAACTTACCCAGAAAGCCAAAATTTTAATCTTAGAAAAAGTCTTAACCCAGATAATGAGTTGCTTTTACTGGCTTCAAAGAGCCCAGGGATCTGCTTGACTCTCTACCCCTATGGCACTCTGTACTTCTCAGTTAAAGCCACTGACCCCTGCCCTCTCAGGCTCATTGCACCACAAGCTAGGGGGCAATTCTATCTTCCTTAAAGCCATTTAATGATCTCAGGATAAGCAGCTTAGAAGTTCAACTCTAAGTCATCCTGCTAATAACCCTGCTTGAATTCTGCATCCAGTGCCCTTCGATTGTGTTCTGGTTTTGCTCCTCTTCACTTTGTTTCATAGGGTCTTGGATGAACTAAAAGTTGTCCTACTATTCTCAATACCTATACTTCCAACGTAGAGAACTGTGCAGATTGCAGCCTTGGTCCACTGATATTCATACATCATTATCTCTTTATTGATCATGGCTAATTGGACCAGTGACAAATATCTGCCCAAGACTGAAAATCATATTTCCTCTTCCACGCATTTGAAACCTGTACACTAAAAGGTTATGGCACTTTGTCGTAAGCCAAGCAGAAAGGTCATGTAGAGCAGAGACTGCCAATTAGGGGAAATATGAACTACTTGCTATGAATGAGTGAACAGAAAAGATCAATGTGAGAGAGAGGGATAAACAGTTTCCCAAAAAGAGAGACGAGAGCCTGCAGGCTCTAAAACTAGAGCAAGGACACAGAGTATAGATAGATGATGGTTTTTCAGTTTCTTGCAATGTGGCTATAATTCCAGAATTTTATTTATGGGCAATTTTCCTACAACAACACCATGTGCTCCCTTGTTCTTAATTATATAAATATATTTACTTTGTTCTTTGTTGTTCAACCAAACATGCCCAAGACACCAGGCAAGGAGCCCAATCTTTGAATCAGTCTTTAGGTAGAGTGTCTCCTATCACCTTGTCTTTTTTTAAAAAAAAAGATTTATTTATTTATTTATTTATTTGAAAGTCAGAGTTACACACAGAAAGTGAAGGAGAGGCAGATAGAGAAAAAGAGAGAGGTCTTCCATCCGCTGGTTCACTCCCAATTAGGTGCAATGGCCGGAGCTGTGCCAATCTGAAGCCAGGAGTCAGGAGCTGCTTCTTAGTCTCCCAAGTGGGTGTGGGGGCCCAAAGACTTGGGCCATCTTCTACCACTTTCCCAGGCCATAGCAGAGAGCTGGGTCAGAAGTAGAGCAGCCAGGACTCGAACTGGTGCCCATATGGGATGCCGGCATTGTAGGCAGAGGCCCTACCCACCACGCCACAGCACTAGCTCCCTACCACACTGTCTTTATTCCACTGCACACTTGTAGCAGTTTCCTTCCAAAGGTGGCCTCTGCCCTCCACTTGAAATATCCACATCTGTCCCCATGCTTTTTGACAGGAACAACCCATTTCCTAGATGTACTGCTTTTGTCTGCTGTTTCAGTCATTCTCCTCACAAGCCAATGGATGACAGAGATTAAGATAACATTAAAAAAAAAAAAAAAGGTAAAAACATCTGACACAGAAATAAAAAAACTACAAAAACTTTCTCACACTGTGTAATTTTCCAGCTCAAGGATGGAGGAGGGGAGTGTGTTGAGAATGAGAAGAGAATGTTGTTTAGTTCTAATTCCAGCTCTGCGGCATCAAAATAATGTGATCTTTAAAGAATCCCAGCAAAGTTCAGCAACTGAATCTTAAAAAAAGAGTGGCAATATTACCCAACCCATGATGCTACTATAAGGGTTGAAAGAAAGAATAAATATGAAAGTATTCTGTAAATTATTCAGTGCTGCACAAAAATAAGAAGCCATCATTTCCTTTATTGAAAATGAACTTTAAAGGCCTGAGCTAACAAAAGCATCTCAAATAGTAATGCCAGTGAACTCAGAAGCTTACATTTAAAACTTAATCTGTAGATGTCTTAAGAGTACTACATTGGGTCTGGCTTTGTGGCACAGCAGATCAAAACTGCCTGTGACGCCGGCACCCCATATGAGCAGCAGTTTGAGCCCTGGCTTGCTCCACTTCTAATCCAGCTACCTGCTACTGTGTCTGAGAAAGCAGTGGAAGATGGCCCAAGGGCTTGGGCCTTGCCACCCGCTTGGAATATGCTGATGAAATTCCAGGCTCCTGGCTTTGGCCTGGCCCAGCCCGACCATTGTGGCTGTTTGTGGAGGAACCAGAAGATGCAAAGCTTGTGCTCTTCTCTCCTCTCTCTATCTCTAATATTGCCTTTCAAATAAATACAATAGCTCTTTTTTTAAATAAAAAGAACACTACATTTACTTTGAAAACAGCAAATAGCCCCCATCCTGATGACATCCTCTCTTGACACACTGGCTACTAAAATACTACTTAGGGGCTGGCGCTGTGGCGTAGTGGGCTAAGCTTCTTCCTGCACAGCCCCAGCATTCCAAAGGGGTGCCATGCTCTTTTTCTGATCCAGCTCTCTGCAATGGCCTGAGAAAGCAGTGGAAAATGGACTAAATGCTTGAGCCCTTGCCCCCGTGTGGGAGACCTGGAAGAAGCTCCCGGCTCCTGGCCTAGGATCAGCCCAGCTCTGGCCATTGTGGCCATTTAGGGAGTGAACCAGCAGATGGAAGACCTTCCTCTGTCTCTCCCTGTGTCTGTCTGTAACTCTGCCTCTCAAATAAATAAATAAACTTAAAAAAAACAAAAACAAAAAAAAAAAACACTGCTTAGACCAGGATAAAGAGGAAGCAGAGTAATTTAGCTCTGTGTGAGTATACAATATTTTTGAACATTAGGCCTTGTTAGGCAGTGATTTCTATGTCCTGCTCATTTCTCCAGGAGTTAACTTAATGAGAATGATTTTAGGGACTTTATGTAAGCTCAATAATATAGTGCAATAAGGGTAAAGAAGGAAATGATACAGTTCTTGTCCTTAGAGAGTTTTGACTCAGTCAAGAAGATAATGCAAATTCACTTTAATGCAGCACTTTCATGTATTTATCACTCATACAGTCACTCATTCAATCAACTAACATTCACTGAAATTGTAAGGCACAAACTGCTTCAGCTAAAGTAGTAAGACTGTTCCCTGTGCATTAGACAATGAAATCCCCACTTTATGAACTGCAGTTGAGATAGTCAAATGGAACTTTAAGTGAAAAGAATGACTCCTATTCTTGTAACCAGATTGAAAGTATTAACATATGTAAAGAAATAATAGGATGTCCTCGTAAGAGCAGCAAAGGCAGTAGTCTTATAAGGCAGTTCCAATCCAAGTCCTGTCTTCCAGAATGGGAAATGGAGGGTGCTATATCCCTCAGTGGTATATCCCAGTAGTGAAGATGGATGCAGCAGGCTATTATGGCTTCAAGTATGAGGCATAAGAGAATCTCCTAGGAGATCTCCCTGCTGTGATCCTGTGCAATCTCCCTAGTCCAACAGAGAGTGATAGATCTCATTGTATCTTTACTTGATCTTAGCCAAAAGTTTGGCTTCCCATGTCAGGTCATTGTGAGTGTAAGTAGAAATAGCACTGAGACCAGATTTCTAGACTTGTAAGGATATAGACCAGATTTTGCTCCTTAGGCACCCAATTGGCCAGAAAGCTTCCTCTGGATATATTCTCACTACAACAGTGTATCCTCCTTGCTGTTCCAAGCATGTTGGCAAAGAGCATACACTCTGGAGCCAAGACTACTTGGATTTAAGTCTCAGCTGTGTGAAACTGGGCAAGTTATTTCACCATTCTGTGCCTCAGTTTGTAAGCCACTTTTTGCCTTGTTTGTAAAATGATAGTTATAGCAGTATAGACCTCATAGGACTATTATGAGAATTTACTGAATTAATGTGATATGTAAAGGGATAATATACTACCTGGCTCTATTATTATTATTCTATTCAAATGTTCTGTTGCAAAAATTAAAGTAATTGCCAATATGTAATTTCACTTAAAAAGTACTAGTGGGGAATATAGAAAACAAAAAGTGAGAGAACACATGATAGAGGGCCTCAAAAGTTAGACTATTCCAAGAATTAAGACCAAGCAAACAAACTAAGGATGGAGGATTAATTGTGTAGACTAGAAAGACTAATGTTGTAGTGGGTAGATAACAGCTTAGAAAAGGGTGAAAACTAGCTGGCGCCGCAGCTCACTAGGCTAATCCTCCGCCTTGCGGCGCTGGCACACCGGGTTCTAGTCCCGGTTGCCCCTCTTCCAGGCCAGCTCTCTGCTGTGGCCAGGGAGTGCAGTGGAGGATGGTCCAAGTCCTTGGGCCCTGCACCCCATGGGAGACCAGGAGAAGTACCTGGTTCCTGCCATCGGATCAGCGCGGTCGCCGCAGCACGCCGCGGCCGGCCATTGGAGGGTGAACCAACAGCAATGGAGGACCTTTCTCTCTTTCTCTCTCTCTCTGTCCACTCTGCCTGTCCAAAAAAAAAAAGAAAAAAGTTGCTCTCTTCCTTTTATGTATGAAAATGAAGACTTTGACAAAGCAACACAGCATCAACTTCCTAAGACTTGTAAAATACTTGCTCCATGGCATGGGACATGTAATAGCTCAGAAATTTTCATTCATTAACATTGTTAGTGTGGTCATGTTGTTGTTGTTGTGCTTTGCCAGGGTTAGACAGCTATTGAATACTAGGGCTATGATTCAAACCCAGCACTGTCCAATTACAAAGCAAATGCACAGGTAATGTGCAGATCTGTGGCCACAATATAGATGTGTTGAAAGATAACTTGTAGGACATACACACACTCTGCCCTCAAAGACGTTATAGTCTTACAATTGTAGCTGGACAAATTGTTCAAAAAACAACAACCTCCAGAACATAGCCAGTGTGGAATAAAATCCTCATAAACTAGGTTATAAAACTCAGTTCAGTATTGAGAGATGGGAGAGCATCCTAAGCAGGAGAACACAAGAGAGCAGAATCCTATAGGTGTGGACAAACAGGAAAGATACACGTGATATAGAGATCCATGCTAGAAAGTGCCAGATCCCCAAACACAGATTTTCAGACGAGTTGGATGCAAACTTAACCAATCCAGCTCTGAAATTCCTGTGATTAAGCCCAGGCATTGCCTCTAGGTTTGCCTTGGAATGAAACTTGAGTTGTCAAAAGGAAAGCAGCCAGAGCTGTGTTTGCATGGTGCTGCTTGCAGGAGTTACGCTCATAAGAAATCGTGGGAGGTGCACACGGAACTCCCCACCCACTGAGGTTGATAATCCATGCTAATTGTACACATTTCCAAAGCCTCCCGTGTGAGAAGGAAAAAATAAAAATGTTCTCTTAACATTTTTGAAGTTCATAAATGTGGCAAATGTTCAACAACTATATTTAACTCCTGTTGACTATTCCCTAGCTCTTAAAATGCATTAAATCTATAATTTCATGCACTTAACAGGAAAGGCAAAATTCCCTGCTTTTTTCTTTCACGTTTTTAAGTGACTACTCACTTAGAAAGGTCTAGCTAGACCTAGAAGGACTAGCTCA
The DNA here is from genome assembly GCF_964237555.1 of Oryctolagus cuniculus. NCBI lineage: Eukaryota > Metazoa > Chordata > Mammalia > Lagomorpha > Leporidae > Oryctolagus > Oryctolagus cuniculus. The sequence continues at coordinate 37,771,859 of NC_091432.1, forward strand.
AGATTTATGCTGCCAAAAGTTGTTGCTGCCTAAACATGATTCTCATTGACCTCCTTTCTTTGCTTAGTATTTTGCATGTGTGCTGAATTCCCAATGAGGTCCCAGGTGCTAGCAGGGTGGGGAAAGAATTGGGAGAAAAAGTCTAGAGCACTCCGAATCCACAAGGCAGACAGACGTAAACACTGTCAGAATTTGATGCCCCTTATTTGCTTCCAATATATCTATACATTGCTAATACAAAGTTATCATGTCTTTTAACAACTGTTTATCTTCTTACTTGTCTCTCCCTACACTGAGTTCCTCCAAGGAAGAATTGTGCCTTGTGTCGGGGCAGGCTAACCTAGCCAAGTGCCCAGTAAATGGAAATAAAATGGCACCATTTAGTATACGCTTATTATTTTCCTGGTGCTTGTATATGTTTTCATCATTTAGTGTTTGCAACATTCCTTTGAGAAGGTCATTCTTATTTCCATTTTGTAGACAAATTAGGCATCAGAGACTGTAAGTAACTTACCTAAAGTCACACAAACAGAAAATAATAGCATTAGCATGGAAAAGAGCCCCAACACCCATCACAGGATATGTTCTTAACCCCTATTTTGTATACTGCTTCACTGATATTTAACAAATATGCATGAAATTAGGCTTTGCAGAGTAATGACTGAGGCTTGCCTTTGCTGCTTTATGCCCTGAAGTAAAAGAACATGGGCGACAGGCCACGCAGGAGTTCCTTCCCAAAACGTGCGCAAACACATGTCTGCATTCACAAAAACGGCCTGTAACTATACCAGGAATTCCGCATCCCCCACCCCTCTCCTCCTGGAAGATGTGTAAGTGTTAGTAAGCCCTGCAGACAAGCAATCCGTCAGGCAGAAAGCAGCCCAGAGCCCTTAAATAAAACATTCTCTCAGCCTTGCGAGGAGAGCATGGAGACAAATACCGCGGATGTGAAAGGTGTCGCTGGGATTACCAATGACGTGCTAATGGCTGCTCAGGCAATCTCCGGGCCTCCTGCGCTCTGAGTCACCCTCTCCCTTTGGAGCCTGTGCTCACGTCATTAAGGGACCGAGAGCTATTCACAGATCACTGACTAAAGGCAAGCTTGAGCCGGGCCTGCACACCCCTGGCCCTCTGCAAAGGACTAAGGTCACAGACAAGAGGCCCTGGAGCTTTTCATCACGGCCACAGGGAAGACAAAGCTTTCTGCCTTCCTCCCATCCATTCCTTTAGCTGTTCTTTTGCAAATGAGAATGTTCCTCTTACAGAATCTGATGGAAACTCTTGCCAGGGAATATTCAGAACTTTGAGGAGGACAGTATACCTTTGACAGTTTATTATTATTCCAGAAAAACTTCCTGATGTGATTTTAATTGCACATTCATTTCATGAGTAACCAACACTGGAACTTTCAGTTTTTAGAGTATATACATATGTTTGCTTTTTTAGATTCTTTGTATGGCTGCTTGGTTGAATTTACTGTATTTGCTTCTTCATTTTTGCCATAATGTAAGCATAAAAAATATAAATGTAATATTTGCAGACAGTCCACTATCCTAACTAAATCCTTTATAATAGGACATCACTTGGTTTTCCCTCTAGGCACCTTTCCCTAAAATTAAGATGTACTTTGGTCACTCGGTCAGTATCTGTGACACATAATTCCAAATCAAATTTAGGGGGTTACAGTTTGGCAAGTCTGAAAAGTAGTATAGGGTGTTTGATGCAATGGTTAAGCTATCTCTTGGGGCACCCTTTCCTATATCAGAGTTCCTACATTCAATACCCAACTCAACTTTGGATCTAGTTTCCTGATTATGCACATTTTTGGAGACAGCAGATGATAGCTCAAGTACTTGGATTCTTGTCATCCATATGAGACACACAGAATTCCAGCTCCTAGCTTTGACCTGACCAAGTCCTAGCTATTGTGGATATTTGAGGAATGAACCAGTAAATGAAGAGCTCTCTCTCTCTCATGTGTGTGCACTCTCTCTCTCTCTCTCCCTCTCCCTCTCTCTCCTTCCTAATAAATAAGCACATAATTTAAAAATACTATATTTAGCTACAATTTGGGAGTGATATGGCAATAAAAGTTGAATCTGATAAAGCAAGATGGGAGGATCTATTTGGTGGAACAGGTAACAACCATAAAATTATTTTTTTCCTGAATACCTGCTTTGATAGCCATTTCTATTTTTTCTCAAAAATCATGCAATAATTTATACACATTAGAGTTCTTCAAGGTTAATCACAGGTTTTATCCTAGGAGATAATTTTTCTGATTGACAGAAAATAAAAGGTACTCATTATGTAGGGCTAACTAGCTGGGGATGTATTTTAGTTCAATTTGCTTTGTATGCTAATATCAAAACTTGTGGAGTTAAGCATTTAGTCAATGAATTGAATATCACACTGGAATCATTAAGAGGAATCATCAAAATGATAAGAAATAGAAAAATAATTTTCCAGACTTCTTGAACTCTGATACCTAGTATAAGAGTACAGTTCTTGGTATCAATTGCATTGCTTAATCAAAGAATGATCTTAAAGCAAAACTGCAACATGTTGCCCCTTATTACAATAAAAATTAGAATTAATATAGACAAATTTTCCTGATATGTGCTCCACATAATATCTACTTTAGGAATTGTCATTTATAAAAGCGAGACTTATCTTAGGAACAACTATAATTCTTATTTATAAAGAAGCATTGGTAAAGGAATACTGGGATAAAGTACTTGATCAGATGGCCTGTCTGTTTAAGGAATTTGGGGAATCAAGTATGTTGGAGAGCCGTGGAGCATTTGTAACAGATTACATACATCTCAAGTTTTTGTTCTCAAGTGTTTTTTTTAAAGACTCAAACACTCAAATCGTAAATTTCAGTTGGAGCGATACACAACTAATAAGAAGGTCACCATAATATCTATTGCATTCATTCCATTCTCCCTCCGTTGATGAATTCAGAGAATGAAGTCTTGTTAATACAGAGATTTAGACTGTTCTAGGGTCAATTTGAGGACAGTGTCCAAGTGGTTGATGGGAAATGAGAAAGCAATTTTGTACAATGCATTGAATGACAATGAACTAATTTCAACAGGCTCCTTGAAAATCCACCAAGACTGTGGGAAAATGGAGAATCCACAAAGTTATCTTGAAACATCACATCAAGGCACAGCTAGGAGGACTCTAGGGTGCTAGGGAGCTTGTCATGTATGAAGATCTTAGAAAGAAATCACTACTGAGCAGTTAAAATATGCAGGAACTGTCCTACACCTTTTTCAAGTCATCTTCTTTAGTCCCTGCAATGACCCGGTGGGGAAAATTATTATTGCAGGTTACTCAGGAGTTCAGACACTTTAAGTAATTCAAAAGCAATGGGTAGTGAGCACTACAAACCTACTGAGGGTGTGTGTGTGTCTGTGTGTAAATGGAAGGATAATTTTGGGAAGAAACTTGGCCTGCAACTCAAACCTTCATAAGTATTTTTTTTTAAACTAGATTTATTACACTAGTTGTCTAGGGCATTTTTAAAAACATTTTTAAATACCTTGGCTCTGGGGATTTTTCTCACTGTTTCACTGTTTCAAAAAGTAACTGGAACTTCAATTTATCTTGTCACCATACTTTGGCATATTTTATATCTATTCATTTAAATAGTACACATGAAACACCTGGATAAGGGAACAAACCCATGGCTAACCAAAGCCAATCAAAACAAATAGTAGTTTGGAGAAGCCAAAAGGAATCAAGGTTGTGGAATACAATATTCCTGGGTTCCATGTAAACTCAACCACCTCCATATGAATGATCCTGATGTAAGTTACTAATCCAAGTATCAATCTCCTTATCTGCAATTGGCAAATGCATAATAGTTATTTATTGAGTAGTGGTAAAGACTGAGAAAAAGATAAACTTTTATAAAACTGCATTCTGCTATTGTTTAACAAATTTGAATTCTTTTCCCTGGTATTTGGGTTGATTTTTTTTTTTTTTTTAGGGAGAAGGAAAAGGAATTCTGGATCTTCCATAGGCAGGCATAAAGAATAAAATTGATCAGGTTTGTGAGCGGGAAGACCATGCCTTCTCCAAGTCCCTATGTGACCTCATGCCCCTACCCAGCCACACCTGTGTGCCTACCAGCCAATCTGGTCAATTAACCACTTCCCTTTGAATGTGGATTAAAAGCCTGGGACACCGTGTGCCTGCCCCTTTCCTTTCTTTGGCCTTTTGCCAATGTGGGTCTTGCTGCAGCCCTGTGCCTCCAGGGCGCATGGACTTTGGGCCACCTGCCTCATGCTTCCTGGCCTAGATGCTCCTCCACGTGGCTGGCTCCTGGTACCCTCTCTTTTAGATAAGGTTCTCACTCTGCTATACATTTTTCTCACTGAATAAAAGCTTAAAACATATCATGCTACCTCATTCATCTATGCCAGTATTCAGAATTATCTGAATATTAAGCAAGAACCCACATGGGCTTATTAATATTAGGAATGTATTAATAAACATATGGTGACATTGTATGGCACCCCATATTCTGATTACAGATCCACTGGATACCAAATACCACCAGAACCAGACCGAAGAGGTAGCTTTTTGGGAAACTCTGATAGATCTAGACCTAATACTGCCTTTGCTGAGTTATACACCAAATATTCACACCCAGCAAAGCTGAAAGTTCTGAAAATACATATTCAAAGTATATAATCTAATTCCTGGAGTATGATGGTACGATGAATTTGTATCTAAATGTCTTTTAGCTGGCTTGATACATTTTGGAGAATAAATGATTGCAAATGATTTTGTCAAAGATTCATTCCTTCACCTTAAAGTCTGGGAAATCTGACCCTTTTAATGTTGTTGTTGTTGCTAAGATTATTAGACAATAGAAAACAAAAATGTTTTCAAATTTTTCTCACAAATGAAAATGCATGAGAGTTTGCACATGGTCTAAAGGGAAACTCTGGCTGGCGCAGCGGCTCACTAGGCTAATCCTCGCATGCGGCGCCGGCACAGCGGGTTCTAGTCCCAGTCGGGTTGCTGGATTCTGTCCCGGTTGCCCCTCTTCCAGTCCAGCTCTCTGCTATGGCCCAGGAGTGCAGTGGAGGATGGCCCAAGTGCTTGGGCCCTGCACCCACATGGGAGACCAGAAGAAGCACCAGTTCCTGGCTTCGGATCAGCGCGATGCACTGGCCGGTGCAGCGGCCATTAGAGGGTGAACCAACTTCAAAAGGAAGACCTTACTCTCTGTCTCTCTCTCTTTCACTGTCCACTCTGCCTGTCAAAAAAATTAAATAAATAAATGGAAACTCTAGGATTTCTAATGACAGAGATAGTGTAATATGATCCTTCAACCATCAATTCTTCATTATTTAATTCCACATTACAAATTGATATTTTGGGCCAAAGAGAGTGCTTGTTTATCTCACAAATATGCCGGGACCTTCCATCATTACCTTCAGCATGCTCATGATCCTTGGTCAAACAGAGAAATTATGGAAATAACAACTGAAGATAAAATAAGAATCACATCATGCGTTCCTAAGATGTATAGTAGACCACTTCATTATTTCAGTTATTTTAGAAATAATAAGCGCCTAATATGTTCTAGGTATTGCACCAGATGTTCCAAGTAAAGCAGATCCCTGACTCCAGTGAGCTGACATTCTATAGATTCCCACTAAATCCAGGTTTCCTAAAATGGTACTATTGATATAGTACCGTAGTACCATACGGCCAGTGACTTGTTTGGGAAACTCCTTTACATTAGAGTGTTTATAAGCATCCCTCGCCTCGCCTCTGTCAACTAGTGATTTCTCAGTTTTATCAACCAAAAATGTCTCCAGATACTGACAAATGCACCTGGGCGGAGTCTGAAGGGAAAATTACCTCTGGCTGAGAACCGCTGGTCTAGACCTACATACCCGTCAGTAACTGCATCAGTGGAAGAGTTGGTTTAGGCCAACCAGTTAGATTCAGAAATGAATTATAATTTATTTTGGAGTTGCCTAGAGAAGTTTATGATGTAACATCTCAACAGAACTCCAATTAAATCACACATAGACTTCTGAAACTTTAACTTTTTTCAAGCAACATATTATTTTTAGAGGAAAAAAAAAGAACACTGCATCCAATTGCATAAGAGATTTTCATATGTATCAGATACAATAATGAACAATGTTTAGGAGTTACTGTTGTCTACAAAATGACTTCTGTAAAAAGCATCAAAGAAGTGCAAGTGTTTTGTTATCATTTGATAAATTGTTTTACTCATCCCTGCAATTCTACAATCACATGTACATACCCTTCACTTGGTTTCCAGAAATTTCACACAACATAAAATGTTACCAGTGACCTGAAACTAATACCAAAAACCCAGCAAAAAAAAAAAAAAAAGTCAAAAAAAAGAGAAACAAATGGCTGTAGGAAAATTCTTCAGTCATGTAAGATTATTTAGATTTGCAATACAGAAGGGTTTTTTTTTTTTGAATTCTTAAAAAACTTTGTTTGAAAAGCAGAGAGACAGAGGGACAGACAGACATACAATGAGCAAGTTTCTTTTTTTATAAAGTTTTTATTTATTAAATGTATATTTCATAGGTACAGCTTTTGGAATATAGCAGTTCCCCCCACACACACCCCTACTCCCATCCCACCTCCTACTCCCTCTCCCACCCCATTCTTCATTAAGATTCATTTTTATGGCAGATGTCCTAAACAGCACTCTGGCCTCAGAATCAGCCCTTAAGGCATGCAGATTTTGCTGAAAAGGCCATGAGAGTATTTCAGGCATGGAAAGCCAAGACACTCTGGAAAAAAACAATGACCTAAATGAAAGATCTCCATGAGTGAGATCCCAGTGGAAAGAACAGGTCATTAAAGAAGGAGGTACCTTTCTCTGAAGGGAGGAGAGAACTTCCACTTTGACTACGACCTTGTCTAAATATGATCAGAGTCCGTGAACTCAAAAGGTTTCCATAGCCTTGGGAACTCATGACAAGAGCCTAGGGTGATTACAGATGCCGTAAACAAGAGTGTCAATTTGTTAAGTCAACAACAGGAGTCACTGTGCACTTTCTCCTCATGTAGGATCTCTGTCCTTAATGTGCTGTACATTGTGATTTAATGCTATAACGAGTACTCAAACAGTATTTTTCACTTTGTGTTTCTATGTGGGTACAAACTGTTGAAATCTTTACTTAATATATGCTAAACTGATCTTCTGTATATAAAGAGAATTGAAAATGAATCTTGATGTGAATGGAAGGGGAGAGGGCCGGCACCATGGCTCACTAGGCTAATCCTCTGCCTTGCGGCGCCAGCACACCAGGTTCTAGTCCCGGTCGGGGTGCCGGATTCGGTCCCGGTTGCCCCTCTTCCAGGCCAGCTCTCTGCTGTGGCCAGGGAGTGCAGTGGAGGATGGCCCAAGTACTTGGCCCCTGCTCCCCATGGGAGACCAGGATAAGTACCTGGCTCCTGCCATTGGATCAGCGTGGTGTGCCGGCCGCAGCGCGCTGGCCGCGGCAGCCATTGGAGGGTGAACCAACGGCAAAGGAAGACCTTTCTCTCTGTCTCTCTCTCACTGTCCACTCTGCCTGTCAAAAAAAAAAAAAAAAAAAAAAAAGGAAAGGGAGAGGGAGCGGAAAAGTGGAGGGTTGCAGGTGGCAGGGAAGTTATGGGGGGAGCCATTGTAATCCATAAGCTGTACTTTGGAAATTTATATTCATTAAATAAAAGTTAAAAAAAAAGAAACTGTTAAAAAAAGATTCATTTTTAATTATCTTTATATACAGAAGATCAAGTCTAAGTAAAGATCTCAACAGTTTGCACCCACACTGACACACACACACACAAAACGTTTAAAGTACTGTTTGAAGACTAGTTTTACCATTAATTCTCACAGTATGACACATTAAGGACAGAGGTCCTACATGGGGAACAAGTACACAGTGATTCCTGTTGTTGATTTAACAATTGACACTCTTATCTCTGATATCAGTGATCACCCAAGGCTCTTGTCATGAACTGCCAAGGCTATAGTAGCCTTTGAGTCCACAAACTCTGACATTATTTAGACAGGGCCATAATCAAAGTGGAGGTTCTCTCTTCCTTTCAGAGAAAGGTTCCTCCTTCTTTGATGGTCCCTTCATTCCACTGGGATGTCACTCACAGAGATCTTTCATGTAGGCCATTTTTAGCCACAATGTCTTGGCTTTCCATGCCTTAGAAACTCTCATGAGTTTTTTAGCCAGATCCGAATGACTTAAGGGCTGATTCTGAGGCCAGAGCGCTGTTTAGGGCATTTGCCATTCTGTGAGTCCCCCTTCCCATGTTGGATCATTCTTCTATTTTTAATTCTATCTCACACATGAGTAGAAGGAATCCAAAATCTTTGATCCACCACCTGCCTCTTCCCAGGCTCCATATTAGCAGTTGGCTGGGGTTAAGAGTCCGAACCAGATACTGAGCCAAGATACTCTGATATGGACTGCAGGGATTATAATTGGTGTGTTAAAAATAAGAGTGTTAATTGTTAAATCAACAACAAGAGTCTAGGTTAACAGTACTTTATTAAAATCTATATATACCTCCCTTGATTTAAATGCTTATATACCAATGTATTCATTTAGTAAACACTTAACTAGGACCATCAAGGCAAAAGTAAAGTGCTTAATGATTAAATAAGACTTGGACCCTTCCCTTGGGTACCTTAACATCTAGAAGAAGAGATAAGATATACATATTCTATAAGGAGCAAAAAGATAAAATGGCAAATGCCTTTAGCTTTTTTTTTTAATTATAGAAAAGGTGTGAACATTTGGCCTAGTGTGTAGTCAAACCTCCAGTTGGGATGCTAAGAGCACACATCAGAGTGCCTCCATTTGAGTCTATATTCAACTCCTAATTCCAACTTCCTGCTCATGTTCACCTTGGGAGGCAGCAGTGAATGCTCAAGTTGTTGGGCCCCTGACATCCACATGGTATACCTAGATTGCATTTCCAGCTCTTGGCTTCGGCTTTATCCAACCTAGGCCATTGTGCGCATCTGAGGAATGAATCAGCAAATGAGAGCTCTCTGTATGTGTACATGTCTCTGTGTGTGTCTGCCTCACAAATTTTTCTTTAAGTGTTGCAAATATAGGAAGATTCAAGAGGTAGGGATTCCTTTCCAGGTAGGATATCTGTGAAGATATTTCCTTGAAGGAGCTTTGAAGGATTGGTGGGATTATACTGGCAGACATAAAGAGAATATTGTAGACAGCAAAGAAAGCATTAGTCATATCAGAGAAGGAGAAAGTTCTGGGGTATAGATTGAAAACAGCAAGCAGCTCTGTTTGAATGGAACAAGTTAGAAAAAAAAAAAAGAAGTACCAGGAAATAAATCTGGACAGAGTCTAAAATCAGAGTAGGTAGATATGATCTTTTAACAAATGAAATTTCAATTATACTTAATGAAAGAGAGAGTTGGGTCATAACCTCCTTCTTTTTATATACTTCATAAACATGATTTGGTTATTAGAAAAATGGGCTTCTTGCCCACTTAGCAAAGGAAACCAGATATTGTCCTTTATGCTGATGACTGTTTTATTTTTATAAACTGGGAGTGGCCTAGGAAAAAAAAAGGATTGTTTGGCTAATTACCAGAAACATCACTGGCTAATATACTATACAGAAATATAAATCATTTATTTGGCATTCATTATTTCATAATTAAATGCAAGCTCACATGATAAGCAAGACTCCTGAATGCAGGACAGTTTTTCAGCTACATGGGGGCATTTGCAGTCTGCTCTTGGAAAAATGGTGCAACCCATTAGGACAAAGGGCTACTCAAGCTCATTTTCCTAAGGGAATATGCTAAGGGATTTTGTGACTGAAGCAGCTAAATGTTAAGATTGAAAATTACTACCATGATTTGAGAGACTACTGTATGGTAGATATTGTGTACAGTCCTATTTACTTGTTTATCTTGCAAATACAAGAGAACACCTACTATGTAGATGATGTGTTGCCAAGCACCAGAAATAGAGTCAGAGCGAAGACAGGTTCCCACTTTCAAGGAGCAGTGTCCACTGGTGGAATTAATCAAATGATGACAGTAATAATGTATAATTACAGACTAATAACAGAGCTCTAAAGGGATGACAACAAGGCACTCAGAAAACACATTAAAAAAAATCTGACATAGGCTGTGAGATGAAGAAAGCTGAATCATGAAGGTCACTAAAAGAAAGTGGGGGGCGGAGAGGGAAAAAGCCTTCTGATCAAAGGGAACACAAAAGCTCTGAGGCAGTAGGGAGCATGACGTGTCTGAAGAATTCAAAGAAAGCCAGCAAGTTGGAAAACAGAAAGAGAAAGGTGGGGAGAGAATGCGTGATGAGACAAGAGAGTTAGGTAGTTGGCACTAGGTATGGATTTGTATATTCTATACCTATGATCAAAGAGAAACTATAAGAAGTTTTAAAGTTGGGAGTTTAGAAGAAGGGAACTTGATCAGATTTCCTTTGTAACAACATTACTTTTGCTGCCATGTGGCTATGGAAAGAAAAAGGGCGAAGGGTGAATTCTCCCTTGGAGGCTATTATAGTATCCTAGGCAAGAGCTAGGGTCAGTGCTAAGGAAAGAGTAGGATACATAGAGGAGCAAGATGGAAAGAGCTAGGGATGGAGGAGGCTCTGACAGATTTATAGGTGGTGGAATTGGCTTATTCAAGGATAGGGATGACCAGGAAGGCGAGAGGTGAAGGATGATGTTCTAGAATACAGAACTGGAGATACGGTGGTACCAGTCATTGCCTAAGACACAGGAAACAATGAAAGGGATCTAATTTCACAGGAAAGAAGCAGCACTCTCTTCATAAGTCCTCTCTAACTCAGAGTGATTGTTAGGTCCATTTTACAGATGAGGAAACTGAGACTCATATAAGGGAGTCAGTTTCTCTGTTCACAAACCGAATTCTAAATATCTCTAACACCTGTGCCCTTGAGATTTTATTTTCTTTTTTTTTTATATTAAAAGAGCAAATCATAGCTTATGATGCAGTACTCTGGGAACTCAAATAGTTACTTATCTAAATTCTTGAGCAGACAATAATTGCCTTTAGAAAAAAGTGTACATATGTGTGTTGTATGTGGGCAGTTGTGGGGTAAGGGGAAAGGGGTGTCTTTTCAATTTCTGGGGATTTTTCTATTTGAAAGAATGACTTGCCACTGCTTTTTCACTTACATAATGTGTAATAACTGCCTTGGGCCAGTGCTGCAGCTCACTAGGCTAATCCTCCGTCTGTGGCGCCGGCACTCGGGTTCTAGTCCCGGTCGGGGTGCCAGATTCTGTCCTGGTTGCCCCTCTTCCAGTCCAGCTCTCTTCTGTGGCCCGGGAGTGCAGTGGAGGATGACCCAAGTCCTTGAGCCCTGCACCCCATGGGAGACCAGGAGAAGCACCTGGCTCCTGGCTTCGGATCAGCAGGGTACGCCGGCCGCAGCAGCCACTGGGGGCTGAGCCAACGGAAAAGGAAGACCTTTCTCCCTGTCTCTCTCACTGTCCACTCTGCCTGTCAAAAAAAAAAAAAAAAAAAAAACCTGCCTTGATGCATAATTCTATTTATATGTAGGATTATTATATACAGGTGTCATATTACAGTCAAAATTTTTTTTGACAGGCAGAGTGGACAGTGAGAGAGAGACAGAGAGAAAGGTCTTCCTTTGCCGTTGGTTCACCCTCCAATGGCCGCCGCGGCCAGCGTGCTGCAGCCAGTGCACCACGCTGATCCGATGGCAGGAGCCAGGTAGTTCTCCTGGTCTCCCATGGGGTGCAGGGCCCAAGTACTTGGGCCATCCTCCACTGCCTTCCCAGGCCACAGCAGAGAGCTGGCCTGGAAGAGGAGCGACCGGGACCGAATCCGGCACCCCGACCAGGACTAGAACCCGGTGTGCCGGCGCCGCAAGGCAGAGGATTAGCCTAGTGAGCCGCGGCGCCGGCTATATTACAGTCAATTTCAGATTGAATACTCTGATGTGTGTCTGAAAGACCAGTATCTGACATATATAAAGCTCCAATAAACACCAGTTATTATTATTACAGTTAATAATATTAGTTATTGTTTATAGGATCTAAGTCTTGCTCACTTCCAGTGTGTGTCTTTACTAGAACTATCCTCCAATCCAGAATTGCCATACTTTTCTACTCTGTCAAATAAGCTTGTCTCTCCATTCAGAGGCCAGTTTAGGACTCACTAATTTAGGAGGAAAGAAAGCCCTCCTAGAAAAATTTCACTCATTAATTCCCTTGACAAATATATTTCTATCCTTTTCTAGATATGGAATACTTAAGTCAGGAAGATGAAGTTCTTGCTTTCATACACCTTGTAGTATATCGAGAATAGATGGCCACTTAACCAATAAACATATCATTATGTAATGCCATTTTTCATGCAGTGTAAATGCCACTTAAAATTAAACAAGGCAACGGGAAAGCAGTAGAAGATGGCCCTAGGCCTTGGGCCCCTGCACCTGCATGGGAGATCCGGAAGAAGCTCCTGGCTCCTGGCTTCGATCGGCGCAGCTCCGGCAGTTGCAGCCAAATGGGGAGTGAACCAGTGGATGGAAGACCTCTTTTTCGCTCTCTGCCTCTCCTTCTCTCTGTGTGTAACTCTGACTTTCAAATAAATAAATAAATCTTTAAAAAAATTAAACAAGGCAAGGGTATAAAGAATATTAGAGAGTTGAGGATGATATTATATCTAGGGTAGACAAGGAAGTTCTCTTCATTATTTAATATTTTAGTAGACGAACAAATGAAGCAGCAAGACAAGATGAGTGGAGAGAAGGATGATGGAATATGACTTGTCTGTTCAAGGGGCAGCAACGGGCTCGATGTGATTGGAGAAACACAAAGAAAAAAATTTGAGATGAAGTCAGAGATTCAAGCAGAGCCAGATGGCAAGCTACAAAGAGGACTTTGGAAGTTGTACTGGGTAAGATTGGAAACCACTGGAGTACGTTAAAAGAGAAATGATATGCTTTGACTTGAATTTTATATCTAAAACATAATCACTGTGGATGCTACATAGATAATAGGCAGTAGCAAGGTAAAAGTATAGTCAGCGGCCAATACGATAGTTCTGAGGAGGAGTGGTTTTGCACTGTTCTAGGATGATATCAGGGGAAAAAATGATCAAATCCTAGATATATTTCAAAAATGCATTAACAATATGATTTGTTTATAGATCAAATATAGGGTGGGAAAGAAGGAAAACATCATGAATTATATCAAGGTTTCAGGCCTGAACTAAATAATGGAGTGATAACTTATTGCGATGGAAAAGATTGAGAGAGTGGCAGGTTTAGAAGGGGAAAAGAATAGTTCAGTTTTGGATTCTTTTAAAGGGAGTTGGTTATTAGAAATGGCTGTGGGGGTGATTATTTGGCTTAGCAGTTAATATGCCATTTTGGATGCCTGCTTCCCATATCAGAGTGCCTTGGTTTGAGTCCTGGCTCCACTTCTGATTTCAGCTTCCCGCTAATGCATACCTAGGGAGGCAGAAGATGATGGCTCAAATAGCTAGGTTCCTAACACCCATATGGGAGTCCTAGATTTTTGTTCCTGGTTCCCAGTTTTACACTTGCCCAGTCCTAGCTGCTGTAGGCATTTGGGGAGTGAACCAGTAGACAAGAAATCTCTTTTCTCTTTCTTCTCTTCTCTTCTCTCTTCCTCTCTCTTTTCTTCTCTTTCCCCCTCTCTCTCTTGCTCACTCACTCACTCTCCCTCCCCCTCCCTCCCTCTTTTGCTATACCTCTGCTTTCAAATAAAATTAAAATAAATTGAATAGAAACTTAAAATAAATAAATTCCTGTGAATATGTTCAGTAGATGGCTGGATAGAAATAATAGGAGTTCAGGGGAAAAACCAGGGATAAAATATAAATTTGGAACTCATCACCCTAGAGATGGCATTTGTAGTCAAGGAACTGGATGAGACCAAGCAGTATGAATGCGGGAGAGAAAGAGATCAGAGTACAGGTTTTGAGGCACCCCAGCATCCAGAGTTGGAACAGAGTAATGACAAAGGAAACTGAAGTACAAAGCGAACTAAGAGATAGTGGTGTCCTGGAGAACACATTCAAGGAACCAGGAGCAATTACTTTTAGAAAATGCTGGTGATGACAAAAGAAATAAATAGTTCTAAGTCTGAATGCCTCAAATTTTATGTCATTTTTCTATATTATTTTTCACCAGTTTGTACAGAATCTATTCCAAGGTTCACATCTGGCAGCCACTGGGCCAGATTTTATTCACAAATATATTTTGTTTGGCCAGCACTGACTTTGTTTAAAAAAATTGAATTTGGAAGACTTTGTGTTGACCATGTGTTCTGCACTTAATTAAAGGCCTCCATGTTTTGTTTAAAGTAGTATATACTGCTGAATCCGGCAGACATTTATGATGTGATGTTAAATGTATACATTTATAAAATAACAATAATAACATAGTTATATTAAAGTACTTCACAGTCACAATGTAAGAATTTCAAAGGAATATCCTTGGGAATTCCCCATTCTGTTTAGTTCTATGTCTTTGGCAGGGAAAGCTATACCATGCTAAGAATATTCCATACCTTGATACTAGCATTGAATATGTTATTTTGCTGGACAAAAGCAACTTTGTGGATGTGATTAAGTTTAATTAGTTGACCTGAAAAGAGACAGATTCACCTGAATTACCTGAGAAGGACCAATGTAATTTTCTGAGTACCTAAAATAAATTTTTGATACTATTACCTGACCAGGTCACTGCAATATTAAACTTTGGTGTAATTTTGAAATAATGTTAGCATAAACAAAGTTTTCTGGGTGTGGCCAACACAGATGTGGTGCACGATTTTGGCCACTCTCATCTTTCTACTTTCATTTCTAAAAACAACGGCCCCTTCCTGCTGGATCTGCAACCATAGAGAGCTAAGTCTCTCTGAATGGCCGTGTTCACTCCTGATCCAAGGTCTCTTTGCATATGTTCTTCCCTCTTCCTTGGACTCTTCCCTTTCTCTTGTGGAGAGTAAATTCTTGTTATTCATTCAGATCTCAACTCAATAATCACTGCTTTCTGAGAGAAGTCTATCTTTTCACTAGGTCAAAGGACATTTTTATAGGTTCTCATAGAATCACTCCTTTGTTATTACAGTTGCAATTTAATACTAATCTGTGATAATATAATCTGTATCATGTCACATCACTGTAAATTCTAAGGTGTCAGAGATGTCCATTCTTGCCTTCTAGTATAGTTCCTAGTGCCCAACTGGGTACTGGCACAGAATAATTGTTTCATTTTAGATAGATACATCAATAGCTAACCATCACAGGCAGAATAATGTCATCCCCTCAAGATATCTGTCCTAAGGCTGGGATCCTGTAAATGTGTTAGATTACAAGGAAAAGTGGAATTAAAATTGATTTTGGAATTAAGCTTGCTTATCAGTAAACTTTAAAATATGATTATCCTCGACTCTGGGCATTCCCATGTAATCACAAGGATCCTTAAAAGTTGAAACAGAAGACAAAAGAGAGAATTTATCAGAGGAAGTCACAGATGGAGTTAGGTCTGAGGATGGAGGAAGGCATGAGATACGAAATGAAGCAGGCTCTTGAAGAAAAGGAGAGGAAATGGGTACTACTGCATAGCCTCCAGAAGGAAGGCTCTGCCAACACCATAATTATAGTCCAGTGAGACCCTTAAAGGATTTGCAACCTATAGAATGGAAAGATAAAAAATTTGTGATGCTTAAGCCTCTAAGTGTATAGTAACTTATTACAGCAGCAATAGGAAACTAATGTAATAATCTAGACCATTGCTTTGCCCAGAGAAATTCAATATACTTTGTGATTGACTTGAGATCACATAATATTTATTGAGAAAATTGAATTGCTAGCAATGTAATGCATTATGACAAAGTATATACCATTCAGAGCTGGGAGAAAAAAAAACTTTTAAAACAGCATCTCTAACCTCTCTCACATATTACAGATTTTTTAAAAAAGAAAATGAAACACAAAGAAGTAAATTAATTAGCAAAAATGTACACATATAGCTGGTGGGAAAGCCATAGGGAGGCCATCTATGTATTAAGATAGTGAGAGAAAAAAAATGAATGAGAATAGTCAGGGAAACAGGTTAGGATAACCTGTTCTACATAGGGTGAACTTGAAGGGTAACAAGTAATATAGCACTTTCTGTCTTCCAAACCAAAAGGCTAGGAGGTCTCTACCAAGTTTTTATAGAATATAAAATAAAAATATAATAACAAATAACAGATTGGCTGCAATAGGAGAAAAAGTATTCTTTGAGTAGGATTTGCCATGTGGGATTAGTGACTCTCTCATTATCTGTTGCTTGAGTTTAAAAAAAAAATTGCTCACATTATACAAATAGATTCATTTACTCTTTGGAACAAAAAATATGTGTGTTTAGGTTGTAAAATGTAATATTGGCAAGCCAGAAAGCTATCATGTTAACAAATATCAATGGTTTCTATTGTGTTGTAATATAGTAGGCCATTGGTTCATGTCAATAGCGTGACTTGCTTTTTACAACAGAGTTTATTTAATATTGTATGGCTTTAGACCTAAATGCCTGTCTTATGTTACCTACCAGATCTGAAAGATTTCAAATAGATAAATCCTACTGCAAACTATCATTCTTCTATGAGAAGAGAGCAGAAGAATAAGGAACACACAAATAATTTGTACAATATCATTGACCTTTGTGCCAACAACATATTTCAGTTGGAAACTGTCCTGAAAAGGAAAACATACTGGGACTTCCAATGACTTGATTGGCATGTGAAAACAATCAGTCACAAGTTTTAGATTATAAATATACTAGACTTGGTTTTTCTACTAAATTAATAATATTTTTAATCTGAAAAGTTTAATGAAAAACACGAACCTGCCGTTATATGGGCATATGCAAGCCTCACTAACTTAGTAAAGATGACTCTGGTTAATGGAAAGTGCCATGCAAGTGTAAACTGTTATTTAAAAGACTGTATACAAATTAAAGAAAAATGACTAATAGTAACATATTGTTCTGTGATGTCTTCCCCAAAGCAAGGCAAAAATATCATTCAACCAGTCGGCCAGCCTTTATTTAGTATCTAATCTGTTTTCAAAAGTATTCAAGCCTAGGATGCAAGAGAAGCAGATGGTTTCCACATTTACCAGAACAACTAATTCTAGTGATGAATGTTTACCAAGAACTCAGTATATGCCAAAAATTTTTACCTGGATTAGTCATAATCTTCAATTCAGCCCTTCAATTTGTAAATTTCTGTTCCCAATTACAAGTGAAGAACCACAGAAGTCATGAAGAAGTATCTTACCAATAACTATACCAGTAATAGTACTTATGGAATCTAGACTGACCCCAAAGAAAGTTTGCCTTCCACTCTGCATCTCTCTTCAGAAACAGTACAACAGATTTGCAAGACAGAAGCAGGACAGCCATCACAAAGCAACATGCACACAGATACTTGCACTATTCTTTCCAACAGAAAATGTGTTTTGTGTCTTTAGGACCTAGTACAGCATTCTGGTTCAGTGATCAAAATTTGAAATAAGACTTCCTGGATTCAAGTCCACTCTCTGAGTTGGGAAAATTGCTTGATGTGTCCCAATGCTTTTTATCTCTACTGCTTTCCTCAAAGGATTATTAGCAGGAAGTGCATAGACAGCCTCGTTATAGGATTGTTATGTAGTAACACACAGGACTTAGAACAAGTGCTGTTCTATAACTGACACTATGTGAATATTAGTTATCCTCAGTGTGAATTAAAGAAGATGGTGGGGGGAGGAATAGAAAAAAGTATTTTGTAGACAGTGTTGAATGAATAAAGCAGAAAAGTTAAAACATTGGTCAAATCTGTTCCTCTTCGAAGCAGTCACTGTATGAGTCTAAGCATATAGCACTCCCTGGAAATTAATGGGGTACATCATTGGGCCTGTCTTCAAGAAACTTTCAGGTCTCCATGCATTTATCACTGAGGCTGCCCAGGACATGTGAGGTTATAGTTGTTCTCAGGGGATTCAGTCAAACCCAAAAGTTAATGCTATACTTAGTCTTCACCTTTACCCTACAGTTCTCCTGAACTTCTTTCTGGAATACTCAGCTTTGGTCATCTGTTTGTGTCTTCCAGTCAATCCAAATTGCCACCTTACTTTTTAGCTTATATACAGAGGTTTTTTACAGTCATCTCCTGGCTGAATTCTCTCATTTCCAACAGTTCTAAGTGATTTTGTTTCCTGTGTTATCTCTCATGCTTCCTGATGGTACGCTCTTATTTTTAACACTGATCCTTTCCCAGGTAATTGCTAGTTCTTCCTGACCTGGATTAAACAGAATTCCTTTGAAGAGCTGTCTGTGACCTTTTTGAGGCAATCTCTCACTCTTCTCTACTCCATCTAGTTTATATCCATAAGTATACTGCTGTTACCAAATTGTAGAGTCACTGGTCTTGATTTTTGTCTCTGTCAAATTACTTAAACATAAAAAAATGATCTCTGGTGTCTGATACTACAGAAGCTATTCAGATCATACAATTTATTTCTGCCACTCTCATATTCTATGGCATAGAATTTAGCACTTGACTTATCCCATATTACTTTATGTCATCATTGCAGATGCAAGACTAGTCACTTGAGCAAAATCATAGTCAGTAAATCAACAAATAACTGATGGAGTGATTTTGATCTTTCTATCTCAGTTCTCTGAGGCATACAGAGGAAGTCTCTAAAGAACTTAGTATCTAATTAGGAGGAAACAACACTGTTCTAGACTTAGGTGACTAAATTCTTAATTATAAATTTCCTTCATACATTTTTTAATCTCCTGAACTGTGTCATCCGCAACGATAGTGCTCAGGAGATAATCACTAAGAACTTGATTTATATTAACTATCTTACAGTGGTATCATTGAAGACAGAAATTTTTGTGCTTAGAAATCAAAATTACAGGATAGCATACAAATGCACAGATGGGTGAACAACTATTAGAAAAAGAAGGCTTTGGGGAGCCGTAAGAAAAACAGGATTAATTCTGAATAGAAAAAGGAAAATACCCTAAAGGGTAAATATAAAAAAGCAGCATGAGTGTTCTTTACATGAAATAGGGACATTTTCTAAAAGAATTTAGAGAGTAATGAAACCTATCCTTACATTTTATTATTCTACAAGCATCCTTTCTCTTTGATAATGATATGAATGTGATCTATAACCATTATTTAGCTCATTCATATAGTATTTCCTGGCAAACAGTGACACAACACACTTAAGCAAAAGTACATGGGCTTATTCTTCATTCAATCTGGAAAATATTAAGTATTCTGTGCCAGATGGGAGACTATAAAATAATTTGCTAATTTTTTTTCTCTGGCCCCACAAGAAATCAAGGTGACTTGCAAATGAAAATAATACTCTCTTCTAAAGCTGTCTGGCCGGAGGAAAATTCCAGGGTAGACCTTCTAGTAAGTTAATAATGGCCCTCACTCTCAACTATAAGACTAAAATTATGTCTTTGCAAAAATTAAACAAAACAAAAAGGAAGGAAGAAGGGGAAATCAGGGAGGGAGAGAGGAAGAGGGGGAAGTATGGCTATCTTCTTAGAACTGTACCTATGAAATATATGAAATCTATTCTTTGCATTAACAAAAATTTTTAAAAATAAATAAAAGCAGAGGATATTTCTTTCTTAGCCCCCCCTCCAAAAAAAAGAAAGAAGAAAGCAAAAGATCATGGATATCAATGGGCACTTATTTATTCACTTATTTTATCAATGATTATTGAGTATTTCTTAAATGTAAGACCATGTGCCAGTTGCTAAATGATAAATTAAAAATGTATAAAAACACACAATAATTTTTAAGTGTTAAGAGCTTTACACGAATTATGTTACATTTTGTCACAATCCTTGAGGCATCAATATTCTCCTCATTTCACAGGTGAAGTAACTGAAACGCAGAAAGACTGAACAACGTTTCTATTGCCACTACTTACAAAGCAGCAAATTTAAGATTCAAATCTAGAATGTGTCATATTATATATTTGAGACTGAATGGGAAAGATGACATCTAAGTGAGCTTTGAAGTATGAAAAATTCTGTTAGTCAGCTTATGATAGGATATGCTGTGGTAACAAAAAATCCCAGAGTCTAAACAATTTCCTTTTTCTTTCTGCACTATATGCCCACTATGGTCCAGTTGTACATCTTATTCTGCAACTAGGTCAATAGGAAATATGCTTAATGGCAAAGGAAAGCCAATAATGCCAGGATCGTGTAATGACTCTGTTGCTGCTCAGAAGTGGCTTAAATAACTTTGATTCACATCTTATCAGTATAGGCAATTTACTGGTCAATTCTGCTGTCAACTGAATGGTGAGCTAGAATTCTCTTATAGGGAGAGTCATTGCAGTAAAGTTTAGACAAGCGGAAATGGGGAAGGATATTCTAAATAGATGAAATAACTTGATTCCAATCACCATAAAAAGCAGCCTTTTATATACTTACAGAGAATAGAATTTCAAGTCAATGTGAGAGGTTTTTATTTTTTTAATTCTTTATTTAAATAAGGTAAATAAATTTCATGATTTCATATATAAAGATTTAAGAGCATAATGATACACCCTCCCAAACAAAAACAAACATTCTCCCTCCCAAACATTCTCACCCTCCCTCTTCCTTCCTTTTTTATTTTTTCATTTAATCTTTATAGTGACATACTTTCAGTTTATTTTATAATCACGAGCTTAACCCTCATCCAAATTTAAGAGGTTCAGAAGAGTTAAAGTTTGGAAATATTTGTAGGCTGATCTGACACGGTTTGTTTAAGAGACAGGCGGTTGAATGAAAGGGAAAAGAGAGACTGCCTCAGGCTTGAACAAGAATAGGACATTTCTTCTCCCCTACTGTGTGCCTAAGTGTCTGGCAATGGTATCTATACAATTCAGACAGTGACACCAAACACCACCATCTATTCTCTGATCTGCTCTCAGGACTTTGAGCTGAACTGGGCATTGAAAGCCACCTGGCTAAGCTCACAGCCCTCAGGTCTGAGTAAATTGGCCACTCACTGTCCACAGCATTGAAGTAAGAAAGGCAGTTCTTCTATTCACACCCTTCGTTTTCTAAAGCAACCTGCAAGGCTGAAGTAATTTTCTCTTGGAAACCAACAGAGCCTCTAATGGGTTGAAATTACCTTAAGGTTACTTTCTGAGTTTGGTTCTGGAATCAAGAATTAAACATGAGCTGATTTCTCTGATTTTATAGTGAGTTCTTATTTCCAAAGAGACTTTATATAAGCTATCTGTACAATGTCTAAATATATTGTGAATATAGTGGAAATTTTAGGCAAACTGAAGGTTGTTTTTGACGTGGAATAAATCCTTGTTATCTACCTGGTAACTGATGACTTATTATGAATCTCAACATCATAGTTCCTTTATTAAAATTGAAACCATCTCACTTCATGCTTTTTCAAGTATCTTTTTAGGTATATTTTTATTTTAGTTACATTTTAATTTTGATACATTAGAAACAAACAAGAAACCAGAATAACAGATGTCATTAGAAAATCAATTGACCTCCTGGTGCTTCTGTGGCCCCATCTGAAAGTGCGGAGGCTATGTGACCTGGGTGCCATCTCTACCTTTTTTGGTTGCTTGAAACAAAAAGTCCCAAAGTGCTTGCTGGTTTGAGGAAGGATAGATAAAAATCAGCTTTCCTAAATCTCTGAGTGACCAAGCAAAAGTAGAAACCATTTCATATAAATCACTAGAGACAAGTAAGCAATATTGAGAGAAAACCAAATGCCTAGTATACCAAAATTGTCACAACAATATCTCCAATCTGAGGGGATTATTATGATGTTAGAGATCACGGCGGGGCGGGGGGGGGGGGGGGGAGGCTTTTCCAACTCTTAGACTTCTATCTAGCTTCCCAAACAAGCAAAGCATTTGCCAAAATAAATAAATAAATACATGTCCTTTAAAATCTGAATGAGGCCCTGTGAGCCTTAGGTACCGAGTAGTGTTCATATCACAGAATTTTTAGAAGTGCGATTCAATTAGAGATTCTATAACCTTGACTTGAAGCAACACTTGGAAATATCATTTCAAAGCATCTTCAAGGTTTCCTCCAATGGATTTCAAATATTTTTCCCCATATTCCTGGTCAGGGAGAGGAGAATCCTGAGTTACAAGGATCTATTGTGTCTTTCTCACTCTTCGATCAGGGTGTGCAGCTTTTCTATGTATTGACCATTGCATTCCCATGAAATATTTCTCTTGAAGGCAGGATTCTGCCACTTTTGGTCAGGGGTGGGGGTGGGAATAAAACAGCACCCAAATCTGAAAACCACCACTCTAAGCAGGAAAAATTAAAGAGAAAACTTAAAATGATAGCAGGGTCTACAGCCTCTTAGCTCCACTGGGCCTTTCAAAAGCAGGGAGGAGTGAGAGAGTGGTAAAAGACTTCTCAGGAACATGGCAGTGGGTAAGAGGAAAGAAAACACACGTGCCACCATGATTCTTTCACTACACACAAGCTGCCCATCACAGCAGCTCAGAAGGATCCTATGCAATGTAAAATATTGTAGGTAACCAGCCGAGCTTGTCAAGCACGCTTTAACAGGAGCACTTTAAGAAAGTGTTGTCATTTCCTTGTCACACTCATTTCTCTACCTTCCATTATCTTTTCAAAATCATATTACAAAATATTATGAGCTTCCTGTATCAGACACTTTGGGTCTTAGTCACTCAATTATTAAAATTGTATGATTTTTAAAATTGCCATTATGTGTGGGCTGTCTTTACCAAAGTGACAAAGCAATTGAGTTAACCCAAATGGTGCTATGATTGCAGCATCAGAACATGGAAAATTATAGTGTTGGAGAGAAAAAAAAATAACAGCTATTTCACATCATTGCCAATAAAATCCTGGGAAACGCACCATGACACCATTATGTGAGACAGAGCAGAGCAAATGCTCCCAACATATTACACTCTGGGTAAGAGGAAAACAAAGCCAGTTAGAACTTTTCTCTCTATACCAAGTTCACTTTCTATAGCAAACAAGGCTCTCTGGTAATGTGGCATGTCATATTTCACAATAAGGGCAATTCTGACCTGCTGTCAGCAGTTTCTCCTTTAACTTGTGTACAATGTGACATTACAATAAATGTGTATAATATCTAATAATCAAATCAGAGCAATTAGTATATCTTTCATCTCAAACATTTCTTTGCTTTGGGACTACCCAAAATCTTTTCTTCTAGGGTAGGCATTGTGCTACAACAAGTTAAGCCACCATCTGCAATGCTGACATCCCATAGTCCCAGCTGCTCTGCTTTTTTAAAAAGAAATTTATTTATTCATTTGAGAGGCATTACAAAGAGAGGGAGGGAGAGAAAGAGAGATCTTTGATCCATTGATTCACTCCCCAAATGGCCACAATGGCCAGTGCTGGGCCAGGCCAAAGCCAGGAACTAGGAGATTCTGCTAAGTCTCCTGTGGGAGACCCATTGTGATGGGTGCAGGGGACCAAGCATTAGGGCCATCCTTCAAGGTTTCTCCAGGCACATTTTCAGGGAGCTGGACCAGAAAGTGGAGCAGCCAGGACTCAAACTGGTGCCCATATGGGATGCCAGTGTCATAGGCGGTGGCTTAACCTGCTACACTACAAAACTGCCCTCTAGCTGCTCTGCTTCCCTGTTAATGCACCTTGGAAAGCAGTGAAAGATGGTGTAAGTGCTTGGGTCCCTGTCTCCCATATGGGAGACCCAGATGGAGTCCTGGCTCCTAGCTTCAGCCTAGACCAGCCTTTAGTGTTGCAGCCATTTGTAGAGTGAACCACCAGATGCAAGTCTTCTCCCTCTCTTCAATTGCCTTTCAAGTAAATAAATCTGTTTTTAGATCTCCAATTTTGAAATATGCAATAAATTATTGTGTACTCTACTTATCCTACTGCACTATAGTACAACAGTACTTATTCCTCTAACCATATTTTTGTGCCCAATAATCAACCTTTTTCTTATCATTCTCAATGCCTACTCTTTCTAGACTCTGATAACCCCTATTCTGCTCTTTGCATCTATGAAATCAGCATTATCAACTTCCATATAAAAGTGGAAAAGCAGGACCAGTGCCATGGTACAGTAGGTTACTCCTCCGCCTGTGGCACCAGCATCCCATACGGGCACCCGTTCTAGTCCTGGCTGTCCCTCTTCCAGTCTAGCTTTCTGCTATGGCCTGGGAAAGCAGTAAAAGATAGCCCAAGTCCTTGGGCCCCTGCGCCCATGTGGGAGACCAGGAAGAAGCGCCTGGCTCCTGGCTTTTGGATTGGCGCAGCTCCGGCTGTTGCAGCCATTTGGGGAGTAAATCAATGGAAGGAAGACCTTTCTCTTGTCTCTCCCTCTCACTGTAACTCTAACTCTCAAATAAAATAAATAAAATCTTTTTTTAAAGAATGGAAATGCATGTGGCCTTTGTCTTTCTGTGCCTGGATTACTTCACTTTAATATCCCCCAGTTATATCCATGTTGCCACAAATGACAGGATTTCATTATCTTTATGGTTGAATAATATTCCATTGCTTATATGTAATACATTTTCTTTATTCATTCATCTGTAAATGGATGCCTCAGTTGATTCCATATCTTGGCTTGTGAATGGTGCTTCAATAAACAGGGGAGTGCAGATATTTCTCTGATATCTTGACTTCACTTGCTTTGTATATATACCCAGTAGTAGGCCATATTTGCATTTATATTAGATGATCATATTTGTATTTATAAGTTTTTGAGGAACCTCCACATATATACAGTGATGGTCTTCATCTACCGTGTGGACTGAGCTCACTGATGCTAAACTTTCCTCCAGATTTCAAATGTTTACCACTAGGACTTCTCCACACTGCCTGGATTATCTCCACAACCTGGTTGCTGCTTTCTCTACTAAAGAAATCCCAGTCCTAGGAATTGTGGCTTCATTCTAGCAGCTTTAAAGCCAGTTGTTCTCATTTTCAAAGCTCTAAAATCACAAGTACATTGTGAGTCATTGTAGCATTTTATTTTGCAGACCAATCAGCCATTGTTTGAGAATTAGAATAGAACCTAAGACGGATTTCTGGGCCTGAGTGGGTGCTGTGAGGATGAAGGAATGGGATCTCAGAGCTACTGCAAGGACAGTTACTTTGCTGCACCTCCCAGGCAAGCCCAGATTTTGAATCCAACTGTCAGGAGGAAAGTATTGCAACAGTGTCTTCACAGACATGGATGTATATCTTATAACTAAGACAGGACTTCACTTGGACCTCCCCCACTTACAGTGAAATCTTGGTCTCTTTCTCTCAGGTGAAATACTGTGAGGACCAGATACCCACAGGGGCAGAAAAAGGAGACTGGATACTGCTGTCATTGGTTTTGTTTTTTCCTTCATAGTAACAGTGACTTTACCAAAAATTGTTTTATTTGAAGGAGTACTGTATTTCTGGAGCTGATCAAAGCCACGGCAGAGTTTAACTTCACCTGGGGGATGGTAAGCCACCTTCCCAGAGACTGCTGCCACACCTTCCTCTACACTTCCTCTCTCCTTATCCTGCTATTTTTCTTCCTTTCTCTTTGCTAAATCTTTTCCCTGAGAACTTCTTGCCATCCTCCTCTGTGCTAAGAGTACTTACATTTCAAGGAATATTTGCATTTTCTCTATTAGAAAATCAATTTTGTTGGATGACCTGCAGCCTCTCAGAGTATATCAGCACTTTCTATGAAGATCCTATGAGATCCTACGAATAATTTTTATCTCACCCAGCCTAATGTCAGAGATTGCACACCAGAATTATAGAATGTTGACCCTGCATCCGAACCAAAGACATGTTTGGCTGCATTGTTTTGCTTAACTGTCAACACTTTAAAATTCAAGACACTCCCTAGGAAAAATCAGAGAACCAGCCTCATTTAGAGCAACCTGAACAGCTAACTGCAGTGGGACTGCATTCCCACAGGCAGTACACACCTATAACTTAGTAACTGACCCTTTGAACAGGTGTACCCTCTCCAGTTTGGCCCAGCTACCTGCCTGCCCTAGTAGGTTTTTGAGTTGGCAACACATTCAGTTTCATTTAGTAAATAAATGTAGGAAATCTGGCATGTCTGGTTCTGATTCTTAGCTCTGTATGAAACAGTTTAGGCTTCTGAGGGCACTTACTAAAGTCACTGGTAATGGATCAAATCCCATTTTCACACAGTAGGAGATTCTCCAAATTAGTTTATTATTTCTAAATATTCTTGCACTGAGGATTTCTAAAAACACACTGACCATCGATTGGTTCTTTGAGATTGCCTTGTCATCTACAGATTAGTGATTTGAAATGATTTCGCTTTCCAATTATACTTATTATATCTGGCCCACCTCCAATGTTCCATGATGTAGCACTGTGAGTGGGCTGTTGCTTTTTCTGTTTAATACTTGCAAACTCATAGCATGGCCAAGATGATCATTTAGTGGTGAAGGATGGAATAACAGAGCCAGGTCACCCCACCCACACCACTCCTGCTGTCAGCTTTCTGGGGGTGTGGATTCCATTTCAGATACCAGTATCTTTCAGTATCACTTTCAATACAGTCCTAAGATTGGGGAGGAATATTTCAGTGCCTGATAGATGTTCAAAATTTAAAAAAAAAAAAAAAAACGTTTTCAAGAGACTATTCATTGGTCTGTTTTATTTTCAGGATGCACAGGAAATGTTTGTCTTACCAATTTGAGATAAATGTAATTGACCTTTTAAACACAGAAACTGAAGTGATTTAGAGAAAAGAGAGAGAAGTGGTTCAGCCTAATCCTATTAAAATGAATAACAATGGCAACTCTTCTATAAGACCTTCAGCTAATAAAAGCAGAATGTCCCTTCTAATGGTTATTAAAAGACTGGATATATAGAGATATGAAGATGGAAGAATTAGTAGCAGGAGTCCAGTTACCGTATCCCAGAGTGAGGCCATGAGAAGAGCATGACATTGCTAGGCAACGATGTGCAGTCAAACAAGTTTTCACTTGCTCAGTGTGCTGTGGTAGGTAGGAAGCAAGATTCAAGAAAAGCAAAGGGGAAAAAGATGAAATTATTTATTTTAATGTGATAGAGATGGAAGGAAAAAAGGCAGACATAAGCTAGTCAAAGCCAAATTTTCAGACTATGAAATCTGAATTCTAGAAAATAAGGATTTTAGAAAGCCTTAAACATTCCTTTCTCCAAATACAAGATGATTTTTATAAAATCAGGATCAGAGGTTAAATAGGTATTATCCTTTCTGTACATTAGATCATGATAAAAGGACTTATACTATGTTACAGATGAGGAACAAGAGATTCAGATCAGTGAATTAAAGTACCCAGGATTAGATACTGGAAACAGAAAAAGCTCGGATTTGAATACACTCCTATGTGATTACAAAACTCATGCTCCTTCTGTTATTCCGTATTAGGATTCTCTTATTTGAGTCTTCAAGGTTTCTCACAAAGAAAAACATTTCATCCAGGAAAACATAATGGTATAAATAGTTAGTGATGCATGCATGCATTCATTTTAACAAATATTACCTCCTGTATCCCAAACTCAGGAGATACAGTGGTGAAAAGGTAAATTACCTGTCCTCTTGGATCTTATGTTCAAGAAGAATTTGGAGATACTAGCAGTATTTAAATTTAAAAAGTAGGCTATATTATTTCAGGCAGAAATGAATGCTATAAAGTAAGGAGAATAGGGTGAGGCAGCAAGACAGGATGTACAGTCAGCCTTTATGAGTTGTTATTAGTCTACATTAATATCTAGGAGAGACTATTTAGCTTGTGATTTCTCTTCTATTACTGCTTTATGTGTTTATTTTATGCATTTTAATTGTAATTGACATAGTAATTGTGACACAGTATATATATATATATATATATAAAATGCAGGGTAATAGCATACCAATCACCTCAAACATGTCATTTCTTCATGTTGGGAGCTTTCAAGGTTCTCTCAACCAGCTATTTTGAAATACACAATTTTTGTCAACCAGCTATCCAACTGAACCCCTATACCTATCAACCATTCCCTCTTCTTTCCCTTGACCCTGAACTCTTATGAGCCTCTGGTAGCTACTATTCTACTTTCTAGTTCTAGGAGATCATCTTTTTGGCTAGCATACATTGGTGAAAATATACAGTATTTGTCTTTCTGTGCCTGACATATTTCACTTACCATTACATTCTCCAGCTCCATTCATGTTGTGGCAAATGACAGTATCTCATTTTTGGTGGTTGAATTATATTCTGTAGTGTATATGTTATTAGGTGTTTATTCATTCATTTACTTGTTTTTGTACTTCTACATAAGGAACTGTAAAAACGTGCTTTCCTTCTAAGTTCTTGATCTTGTTCTAGAGATGCACTGCTCTCTCCAAACAAATATACTGAAATTAATACTAAATTTTTTGAGAGTACCTACTTTGCTACAATCATCACCTCCTAACTGGTGCTCTACTTCCATTCCTACCAATGCACAATATTGTATTCCATTCCATCCCATTATCTTCACAGTAGCCACAATCTTTTTGATGAAAAAAAATCAGATTATAACATTCGCCTACACGAAACTCTCCATTGTCACCCTATGGAACTTGGAAGAAAACTTATAGTACCATGATAAAGCTTTTCCCACTTCTCCAATATTACCGTGTACGAATTTTCTTGTATCATATATCCTATCATTTTACATTGTTATGATTAGAGGCTTTATTGTAATGATCAGATGTAGCTGAGTTCATATCTGAATTGGTCATTTTATCCTTCCAAATTAATTTTTCTTCTCTACTCAAAGAAATAACCTGGAGAATAAATTCTAGCTCTTCTGATTGGAATTTGAAAACCTCAAACGGTGACTTGATCAGCCCTTGTCCTTACTGTCAATGAAAAACTTAATACTTTATTCCTTTTAGTATTTTTTGTTCTACTTAATACTATTGGTTGAACTCTTTAATTAACACACAATTATTCTTATGTGTCTAAATTTAACTGAAAAGTGATCCCTCCTTACCTCTTACCTCCATTCCATCACAAAGCTTTCCTTCCACTTAACCAATGAACAAAAAATATGACCTATTTATACCTCTGAGTTCCTCCCTCTGCTCCTTTATTTCTGCCTCCAAAATAGTTCCTCACTGTCTGCCTCCCTTTTCAATTACTTACGTTTTCTATAATTATTTTTAAATAGCTTGATCTACTATCACTTCCTCCAAAAAAACCTTCTTTGATTCACTTAGAGGAAGAGAAGCTATTTCTCATCTCTTATATGGCATCTTTCATTTTCTAACTTTTTTGAAATTTTCTATATTTGCCTATTCTCCTTATACTATATAGATAAATGATAGTTCTTGTGCAAAACAGTTCATCTCACTAATCTCAGTGACTTAACCAAACGAAGATTTGCTTGTGGTTCATATTCAGCATGATTTGTTAGGGGAGGGGAAACTCTACTTTTCCCAGTCTGTTAGTATTCTAGGGTGCTCCCTCCATCTAAATGCTGTGACATCTCCCTGGAGTCCTCCAGTGGATGCACTGAATCTAACTGCTAGCAAGATCAGAAACATCATAAAGAAGTTATTCCCACTTAATAGCCTTAGCCTGAGAGTGACATATCTCTTCTCTCATTACATTCATGAGCAGTGGTCAAATAAATCTGTATCTCAATACAGATATGCTGGGAAGATAATGCTAGCAGTATGATCAGGTAGAAGAAAATGCATTTGGCAAGAGTCTATACAGTTTCTTTCATAGCCCTAATTGCAGATTCTTCCAAAAACCTACTTCAGTGTGTTAAACATTGATTATACTCAACACTTATTCCCAAAATGGAAAGATTACTATGTTAAGAGGACTGTGTGATGAAGCTTGATTTTCATATTCTCTAGCCCTGCTACTATTTCCAGCTTTGGATTCTTCTATCCTTTCATGTGAAGAAAGCTTGATTTAGTTTTCTGATTAATTATGTCCTCCTGATACGAGCAATAAAGTCAGTATAACATGCAGGTATATCCTGAATGAGACCTATTTTCCCTTTTACCCTACCATGGTGCCTGAAATGTATATATGAGTCAATTACTTTGTTATGTCTACAGACAGCATCACACAGATTATGGTTTTGTTATTGTCACTTAGCTATTAAAATGTAATAAAATTAAAATTTAAGTACAAAAAAGTTAAATTGTTGTATAAGAGATAAATATCATGAACTTTCCCTTTGGAAAAATCATGAAGAAAACTTTAAAATAATTTGAGCAAAATGACTACAAAAGCACTACATGTCAAAATTTGTGAAATGTAGCTAAACTAGTACACAGAGGAACATGTATAGCTCTAAATACATTAATTAAGAAATAAGAATTTTGACAGAAAAATAATCAGGATGTTGAAAGAGACAATCTGTGATACTGATGAGGGGCAGTGAGTGAATAAACTGTATAATTAACATGTATAGGTTCCCTGTAAGTCAAGTGGAGAGTAGCTGGGCATCTTGCTGAAAAGGGCTACCCGCCAAGATAAAGTGTTTCCCTGACTCCAGGAGCAATCATCTGCTGCTTCCCAGAATCCACTAGGAGAAAACTACATCAGAAGCAGAGTATGCTGGGACTCAAACCAGCACTCTCTATAGGATTTGGGAATCCCAGGCAGTGGCTTAACCTATTGGACCAATAGTTTTACCCCAAAATTCATATCTCTTAGCATATACATTTTTCTTCTTCCCAAAGTTATCATTTCATGTGTTTAACATGGTACTAGATGCCCTGACCAACACAGTAAGAAGGTAGAGAGAGTGGCATGCAGCAGTAGAAGAGGCAGGGGAGGATTAGAAAGGAGAACACAAAGTTGGTGCCATTTTTTTAAACACTGGAAAATAATGTATTTTCAAGGGGGAGACAAGAAATCCAAAGGGCAAGCCATTAGAACTAATAAGGTTTGATCAAAACAGCCAAAGTAGAGATGAGATTAGTTCTCCAAATCGGTAACATCTATCTGCAATAATAACATGCAAAGAACATGATAATGAAAAAATAAACCTATCTGGAAATTAGTCAAGTAATAGTGCTCAAAACTTTGTGGAAAAAATTTAGAACATTAAAAAATGACCTCCATCACCTCTCCTTTAAAATAATTAAAAAATTGAACAGAGAAGTACACTTTATTCTTGGAGTGAACAACAATATAATAAACTCTTCACTAATGACTGTATAATATAAGGTAGTTTCAATCTCAAAAAAAGGAAGAATTCAACAAATTTAAGCTACAACCTTTAAATTAATAATAAATATACACTAATAGGCTGATAATTAATAAGTGATAGTAACCCACAGTTTGGTACAGGCATTGAGTTAACAAGTTGACCAATGGAACATAGTAGAAATCCTAGAAACAAATCTATTTATGTGAGAACCTACCATATGGTAATGATAGCATCAAGATCTTTAGAGAATGATATCAAGAAAAAATAACGTATATTTCCTACTTCATATTATACATGAAAATTAAACTCTAAATGAGTTAAAGACGAGATTGCAAAGGTAAGAATTATAAGCTGATAATGCTGATAAAGTAAGAGATTATTACTTTTATACTTTGGACGTATGGAAAGCTTTCTTTAAGAAGATGCAAAATCACAAGCCACAAGTTTAAAATCTGATGAATTTACATAAAAAATTAAAGTTATCTGTTTAATGAACATCATTGTCAAAGTTAACAGATGGGTAGCAGACTGGGAGAAGATATTTGCAATATCAAAATCTGACAAGAATGTAACATCCAAAATGTACAGAGAACTTGAGAGAATCAGCAAGAAAGGGACATAAAACATGTTTAAATGGTCAAAAGTCATCTAAAGCATTCATAGATGATTTCAAAATGATTAGAGTAAATCAGCATTCATTCTCACCAGCACTCAGAGGAATCTTGGATAAACAAACATTATATAACAATTTTTACCCAAGTGATGGACAAAAATCAGAGAGATGGATATTTAAGCATTGCTGAGAATGTCATAAATGGGAAGAATTTACCATCTGCTAAAGGGAAGGTAAATGATATACCCACTATGAAGATTATAATTTAGCAACCTAACTCTTGCATATATAGTACAGGGAAATTTGAACACCAAGTCAAATATGACACCACCCTATATCTAGAATGAAAAAGTGCACATTTTTGAATCATCCAAATGATCATCACAGTATAACCCTGTGAATTGTACTTATAAATACTGGCTTCCTTTTTCTTCCTACAAGCAAAATATCTTCAAGTCTCTTTCAATTGAGGCCAATTTAAAAATCTCATGGCATTGGGGCAGGATCGGAGCGTTGTGGTACAGGTTAAGCTGCCAGACATCCAGTATCAGAGTGCTGTTCAAGTCCAGCTACTTCACTTCCAATCCAGTTCCCTGCTGATAGACCTGAAAAACGGCAGATAATGGCTCAAGTATTTGAGTCCCCGTCAGTCATAAGGGAGATCTGGATGGAATCCCTGCCTCCTGGTTTCAGTCTGGCCCAGTCTCAGATGTTGTGGAAATTTGGGGAGTGAACAACCGCATGGAAAATATTCTCTCTCTCTTACTTTCTTTCAAATGAATATATACAACTTTTTAAAAAGCAATATCATGCGATTATGACATCAGGTCCCTATACCAGCCAAAATAGGTTAGGTCTAGCTGTAGTAACAAACATCTCCCAAATACCATTGGCTTAATAATAGCAAAGGTTTATTTTCATTTGTACTATTCATACAGCACTTTGTAACAGGGTGAAGGTGATCATACTCATCACCCTGACCCTGGGACCCACACTAACAGAACAAAAATTACATGGAGTATTTCTGGTCACAGAAGCAGAGAAAGTACTAGCAGAGGTAGAGTACACTTCCTCTACCTGGAAGTGACACGTGTCACTATTATTCACATCACTCATGTGACTAAGTCAAAGCTCAACATACAGAAATGTAATTCCTCACAAGAAGCTCCAGTTAAAACTAATAGTAATAGTCGGTTTCATTGGATATTCCTTGTAGCATTGCTTGCAGTGAAGAGTTTGAATTAACCTGTGTGTCTACTGAGAAGGGGAATTAATGAAAAAAATAAAATATGATGTAAATCTGCTATCTTATGTAGCCCCCAGAACTAGTAATGTATTTACATATATTAGCAAAAGCAGATATATCTGTAAAGTATGAAAGTATATAAAAGTATAAATCAAAATATAAGAAAGTAACCATAAATCAAGTCACAGTACAATTTGATTTTGTGTTTTCAGAAATTTCATTTTCCAAATAAGACATTTCTCAAAGACAGATATATATCCAAATAAACATATACTGAAGAAAAGATATACAGGGATTGTGATGCCTCCAACTTGATTTTTTTTTTTCTGAGAATCACTTTGGCTAGTCCGGGTCTTTTGTGAGTCCATGGGAATTTTAGGATTGTTTTTACTAATTCTGTAAAGCATGTCATTTTATTTTGATAGAGATTGCATTCAATCTATAGATTGTTTTAGGCAGTATGGACACTTTAATGATATTGATTCTTCAGTCCATGAGCAAGGAACATCTTGACATTTTTTGTGTCCCTAATGATGATTTATTTCATCAATGTTCTATAATTTTTATTGTAGATATTTTTCACTTCTTTGGGTATAAACACATTAGCTCAGAAGGGGTTTCTATGAGGGAGAGTTGAATCAAGTGGATTCATAAACAAGAAATAAAGCCTTATAATGACTGATGATGTAGTACACCATATACAGAAAATGGCCAATTCAATTATCTTCGAATGATGTCAAGTAAGAAAAACTACTATGTCCCTTTCAAAAGCAAATATTTTAGATATATAAATTAAAATATTATTTCAGATATAAACACCCTCCACAATAAATTATCAGGTGTGTTCCTGGATCCATCAGGCTCTTGGAGAAATGAGATGTGGGTCATGTACAGCTTTCATAGAGGATAGGCGCATCAAGAAGTGATAGCAGTGTTTTTTTTGTTTTTTTGTTTGTTTGTTTTGACAGGCAGAGTGGACAGTGAGAGAGAGAGACAGAGAGAGACAGAGAGAAAGGTCTTCCTTTGCCGTTGGTTCCCCCTCCAATGGCCGCCGCGGCTGGCACGCTGCGGCTGGCGCACCACGCTGATCCGATGGCAGGAGCCAGGTGCTTCTCCTGGTCTCCCATGGGGTGCAGGGCCCAAGTACTTGGGCCATCCTCCACTGCACTCCCGGGCCACAGCAGAGAGCTGGCCTGGAAGAGGGGCAACCAGGACAGAATCCGGCGCCCCGACCAGGACTAGAACCCGGTGTGCAGGCGCCGCAAGACGCAGGATTAGCCTAGTGAGCCACGGCGCCGGCCTAAGAAGTGATAGCAGTTTTAATTCAGATAGTGATTTTCTCTCTCTCTCTCTCCCTCTCTCTCTCTCTATATACATACATATATATATATATATAAAGTTGTCTTATTAATAATCATAATAAAGCAACAGATTTTAATTGCAGTGTTAAAAATAAGGAAAACTAGGGGCCCACGCTGTGGTGCAGAGAATTAAAGCCCTGGCCTGAAGTGCCAGCATCCTATGTGGGCGCTGGTTCTAGTCCTGGCTGCTCCTCCTCTGATACAGCTCTCTGCTATGGCCTGGGAAAGCAATGGAAGATGGTCCAAGTCCTTGGGCCCCTGCACGCAAGTGGGAAACCTGGAAGAAGCTCCTGGCTGCTGGCTTTGGATCAGTGCAGCACCAGCCATTGCGGCCATCTGGGGAATGAACCAGCAGATGGAAAACCTCTCTGTCTGTCTCTACCTCTCTTTGTAACTCTGTCTTTCAAATAAATAAATAAATCTTAAATAAAATTAAGAAACTAATAGAGAAGGATAGTGAATTGTCCCAAGTTTGTACCGGCAGTAAGAAATCAAATGGTGAGAAAAATTCTCACCTTAGAAATTCTTGTTTAGTCTTCACTCATAACACTCAATCTTACCCAAGAAAGAATTCTTCCTATCCACGGAGGATGTTGCCTCTAAGTAGCCCTCAACTCTTTCATGTCAGCTCTTCCCACACTTGTCCTTACCTGAGGGACAGTGCAACTCCAATCCAGAAATAAGCTGGAGGGTATGCAAACAGCTTCCAGAATTTTTCTTATTCTGCACTCAAACATTATCTGGAAATACAATTTGTCCTGATGTGTCTTCCCATTAGTGCAGTAAAGGCAAATGATTAAGCAGGTCACCTAGCTCAAATACGGCAACAACCCAGTGGAGGGGAGAGGTGTGCTGCTACTTCTCAAAGTCATGCTGCCAAACCTTTTCATCTACAGTAAATAAATTACAGAATGGCATAAAATTTTCAAGGAAAAAAAAGATAAAAGATAATGTTATGTCAAGCTGGGACCTAAGAAAGACTGGGCATTTAGTGGAGCATGAGAGCACCTTGAATTGGCAAATATATAAGAGAATGAGGTCAGGACAGCAATCAAAAAAACAGTAGATACGATTTAATCCCTTTAGGTATGACACTGAAGTATTTAGGGTTTTTTTTTTTTTTTAAGTATTAAGACCACTTTTTTATATCAGGGATTAGAAAACTACAGTCCACAGCTTATTTTAGAAGGCCAGCAGGCTAGGAAAGTTTTCTACATTTTTAAAGAGTTGCAAAGAAGAAGACAGAGGAGAAGAAAGAGTAAAGGAAAAAGTGATAGACAATATGTAGCTCACCAATGACAAAACATCTGACCCTTGATGGAGTAAGGATGCTGATGACTCTTCAACATCACGGGTAAAATTGACATGCTTCCAGCTCCCCCAAGGAAAATATGAAAACCTAAGACTAACATTGTTATAGTATTTTATTCAGAGCATAGGCTTCAACAACCTGTAGCAAACAAAGTTTGACTAGGACATGGCCATGACTCCAGGTTTACATACTATCTGTGGTTGCTTTTGAACAACCACCACAGGGTTGAGTAGGCTGACATTTTCAATATTTGCACATTTAACACAAAACATGATGGCTCTACAATAACAAGAAATAATGAAACTCCCTTTGAATATAGGCAGATTCTGATTGCTTAGAGCTGAGGGACATTTAAGCTTGTTTAAAAAGTTTTTGTCCATGGAGGCTGTACTTCTTTTAATTGTTTTTTCCTTCCAAACTGCTCTTGCTCTATGCCCCATTATATTGCTCTAGACTTTACTACTGCAAATACAAATAATTGTAAAGTATAGTCCTGTTATTATAGGCCTGTTATTCAAACTATTGGTAAAAACTCAATCAGATTTAGATCTCTCTAACTCAGATAACAGCTGAATAAAATTTTCCAGCTGAGGCACAAGTGCTTAGCCTGATGTGTAAGATGCCTGCATACCACAGTGGAGTGACCATGTTTGATCCCTAGCCCTAGCTCCTGACTCCAGTTTCTTATTAATGTAGACTGGAGGTGGTGGCAGTGATGGCTCAAGTAACTGGGTTCCTGTTTCCTGTCATTCATATGGGAGATTTGGATTGAGTTCTCAGCTCCTGGATTTAGTCTCAGCCAGCCATTATAATCATTTGCAGAGTGAACTATCATATGGAAGATTCCTCCCTCCCTCCCTCTCCCTCTTTTTCTTTCTCTATCCTTCCCTCAATCTTAAATAAGCACTTAAAATATTCTTTAGTTAAAACATATGTAATAAGACTTAAGTAATTCTACTATGAATAAACGGATACATATTTAAAAAGGTACACACACACACATACACACATCTACCATCACATTCCTACAAAGATTTTCTTGAGGACAATGTCATTTACATATTATCACAATGTTGAATGTCATTGAGACATTTTCATGAAGACATAAAGAGAACATCTCAGAATTTTACACTTGCAATGCTTTTATTATGTGGATAATGTGCATATAGTAACCTATTGCTCTATGTATCTATGTATTATCTCAGATCTAAAATCACCCTTCATTACTGATCTGCAAAAATATATCTGGGCCCTCTAAGTATGTTTCCTTCATTAGTTGGCATATTATTAAGCTTTATCAATAGAAGGCATTGAAGAAGGGCTTTACTTTCTGGTTAACATGTGTCCTCTCCAATGTTAGTGTGCCTGGCTTACTCGGTGCTCAGCTCCTTCAAGACAGGCAACTACAGCAACAGACCTCAGAAGCATGTATAGCTTCTTGGGAATATAGCAGCTAAAGCAGCAACTGGCTAACAGTTTCCCCTTGTAGGTCTCTCAAGCTACCTCTGGTGAGACACAACATTCCTGGGCAACACAGATTACAGATTTCTAGTAAATTCCACAGAGCATATTGCCATCACTACTGTGCATATCCTCTATACAAGGTCTGTTTCTCAGTCCTGGAGGGCAGGCAGGAGAGAAGATATTCTCCTTGGGAATTCTATCTCAGTCATAATGGTAATTTCTGGACTGTATACATGCTTTTCCTGTGATCTCGAGTTCCCTTTTCTTGCTACTCAATGCTTTGTTATTTCAGCCTAAAGTTACCTCAACAATTCTTTATATTCAACTATCTTCATTAAAATCATATATATTTCTATTTGTTGGACTTATTCTAATACTACTTGGTATTCTAATACCAAGTGATATTCTAATACCACTTGTTTACCACTTGGGAAGTTAAAGTGGTTTTATAGTATATGTTTCCATTTAGAAACACACACACACACACAATGTGTAGTTTAACATATTTTAAGTAATTCCTTTTAAACAAAGTCTATAATCTTTAGTAAAATTATTCCACAACAATATTTATTATTTATGACACATTGAGTTATCCAAGTATTAAATTACTAAACAAATATATCCGAGATGCTAAACAAAATAATTAATTATAAATATATTATATTGCTCCATGCTTAGTCTTGACAACCAATCCCTGAAATGTTGATAATCCAGGAATGATTATTTTAGGGTTTTGGCCCTGCCTCTAGGGCTGCCTGCCACATTGCACAGTTGGCTCTTGTGCCTTGAAGTCTGGATTCATTAAAGTCTTCTGACTCATTACCATGACTCTTTCTAACACTGAGCTCACATATGCTC
Organism: Oryctolagus cuniculus; assembly: GCF_964237555.1. NCBI lineage: Eukaryota > Metazoa > Chordata > Mammalia > Lagomorpha > Leporidae > Oryctolagus > Oryctolagus cuniculus. The sequence continues at coordinate 37,810,005 of NC_091432.1, forward strand.
TCACCACCCGCTTTGTGCTAGTGGCACCTGCTATGGCTGCCTTGACTGCATCCTCTCATCTGCGTGAGCAGTTCTGTCTCATGCAGGAAATCCCATTACTTAAGCAGGAAACGAAATAGATTTCTCCATGGGTGTTGACAGGAAAACCATTATCAGGAATAAAGCAAACCATCTTCTATAGTTTTTTTTTCTCCCTGTAAGATATACCCCAACTACAAAAAAGGAGCCAGCTCTCAAAGCAACACTTTTCCCTTTACCTTTTTGTTGTTGACTGTTTAAGAAAGAAATACCAAGCAACCTTTAAAGATTCAAACCAAATTCAAGAGTAACTTAGTTGGGGATCTAAATCATGTCCTTGAGAGAAGACGTCAGGAGACTGAGGTAGCTTTGAATACTTCTACCTCAACATCATTGATTTAAAACCAGGTACCAGTTCATCATCAAGAATTAGGATATAAATTGCAAAATTTTTAAATAGTAGTAATTGGAAGAACTACAAACATCCAACACTAGTTAATTAGTCAAGCAAATCATGGCTCCTCTCCACAAGACTCTGGTATACAATCACTAAGAAAAAATCACATGAGAATGCTGAAGAATATTGAGTGGCATAAAGAAATGAATTTTATACAAAATTAAGTTAAAACAAGTTTTCATGAGGCAGCAACTACAAATTTCAAGTACATGCATACCCACACATACAAGTAAAAAAATGCATAAGTGTTTGCTTTCTCTACAATAAGCTTGAATATTCCCATAATTACAAAAATGCACATTATGTTTTAACAGTAAAGAAGTGTTGAAGTGTGCTCAAATTTTCAAACTCAAGAAAAAAAAACTACAATCTCTGTTACAGATAGATTAGAAATGCTTCCTTGCATTGCTGTTCTGCTACTCATTTCTTTAAAAATAAAAAACATTCAGTGTGTAAGATTGGTTAATGATCTCAACAAGGTAGGGATCAAAAAGTAATTCAAAAGAATCAAAGATTCCGATCAGTTAGCTTCAGTTAATCACATATTGAAAAGTGTAAGTCCCTGAGGGTAAAACCAGCATGGAGATAGTTTTATCTAAAAAGTAGGCAGATGGTGTAGAAATGATGACAATAGATGATAGGTCCATAGATAAAAAATAGATAGATCCATTGATATATGTGTAATGTTCAATGAAAGTAGAAAATAATAAACAGAAAACACCACACCACCATGGAGGCAGTGCTGCATTAATCTCTATCTGAATTTACAGAGGAAAAAAAAATGGCCATGTAAATGAGTAAATGAATGCTATCATATATAGATTAAATGGAAAAATGGATAACTCTGATTATGAATTTGTTTTTGAGTTAAAGAAGATATGCATCATTCTCAGTGTCTTTTGCTACTTGCTATTTGATTATTTGCTGGCCAATAAACTAAATTTAGTGTAGCATCTTCATTTAACAGGAGCCAAAAGTATTACTAGATATTTAGCTAAGGATTTTAATTACTATTATTAAACTATAAATTAAAACATTATTTTTTAAAGACTTATTTGTTTATTTGAAAGTCAGAGTTACACAGAGAAAGGAGAGGCAGAGAGAGAGAGAGAGATCTTCTATCTGATGGTTCATTCCCTAACTGGCTGCAATAGCCAGAGCTGCACCGATCCAAAGCCAGGCACCAGGAGCTTCTTCCGGGTCTCCCACGCAGGTGCAGGGGCCCAAGGACCTGTGCCATCTTCTACTACTTTCCCAGGCCAAAGCAGAGAGCTGGATCAGAAGAGGAGCAGCTGGGACTAGAATCCAGCCCATATGGGATGCCGGCACTTCAGGCCAGGGCATTAACCTGTTGTGCCACAGCACCGGCCCCAACATTTAATTATTGAATATTACGATTATTGCTACTACTACAATTTTGCCCTCTGTTTCAATATCCCAGGTATTTCAATAAAAAACATTTAATCAATACCATCTCATTCAATGTATTCAACTTTCCTACGAGGTAGGCATTTTTATTTTCAGAAGAAGATATAGGGTCTGGTCTGAAAGATTCAATGACTTGCTGGAGGTCACACCATATATGAAGCAGTATTCTAATGAAGATATTCCTGATTCCCAGATCTGTTCTCTTTACACTATCCTAATATGTTGATTTTCCTATGGCTCAGTATATTGACGTGGTCTTAGAGATTCTCAAATGAGGTACCTGGGTTCCTTAAGCCCAAAGGTGTGAGGCTCATTGGCAAAAATTAGAACTGTCAAAGACTTTGGCAACACTGATCCAACAAAAAAAAAAATACAACAAAGGGAAATAAAGCTAAAATCAGACTTTACTCTTAATTTCTAGGCCAGGGGAGCCAACTCTCATGAGTGACTGGTGGTCTGGTAAGAATTTTGGAGTCTAACAGTGGCAACATAGCATTGCGTTGGTCTACATTTCTTGAGGATGTTAGAAGTTTCTTGAGGAGATAGCATCAGATAATCTTCTGTATTCAAAGTACAGTGAAAGTCACAGCTGAATGAAAACTGTAAATGCAGTTAGAAATCGGCAGTTTCAGCTGTGAATTTGTCATTTAGTGTCTGCATCAAAGGAGGAAATAAGTGAATCAACAGCTAAAACACTAGAATTCTAGAAATATTTTCATATATTGCTCAAATGCTCTTGGTCTTCATATTTCTCCCATATCCAGGAGAAATGCATAGGACTGTTCCTTCTACTTCACAGAGTTTTTGCAAGTCTCCTGTGAAACAGTGAGTTTGAAAACATTGTTGAGAGTATTAAGTATTATGTGATACGTGTGACAAGTCACTTTTTTGTTGTAAATAATGTATTCAGTTGGATTCTACTTCTCAAATAATTTTTGAGGCTTTTTAATTACAAAAATAATATATCTGCATGGTCCAAACTGTACAAGTTACAGAAAAAATGAAAAGCCACAGCTACAATGGCATGTTGGAGTTGCCTTGCATAGATTTTGAAAGTCAATTATGTTCACCTTGTCTGAATTACATGTTCAGCAATGTCATGTTGGTAGCTCAGAATCAACCATAATGAGATCATTTACACCATGGAAATTGGCAAGTGCTACCAAGCAGTGCTGTTTTTTTTTTTTTTTTTCTGTAATCAGTGTTAAATATTTATCAGCATGCCACTGCCATAATGCTAGAGTTTGTCATTTTGGTAAACTAAATAAGATAGATTGTTGTCATTCTACTAACTAAAAAACCAAAGAAGATTCAAAATAAGAATCAGATACCCTATCATCAGCCCTTAATGTGTCATCTTCCAACAGAGAAGGGAAGGAGTGTCTGAATAAACAGTGAGGCAAAAATGCTTTATGAGCTCTAACTCCAAGTCCTGCATTAGCTTAGCTCTTTCTTAATATTTAGGTATCTAAATGGGCTGCACAATGCTTGTGGTTTTCTTCCTTTTTTCCTTCTTCTTTTTTTTGTTCTTTCATTCTTTCAAGAATTTTAATCACTAAATGCCAACAGTCACAGATCTTGAGGTTTTGCCTGTGCCCAATTTGTTTTGTTTGTGGCTCATTCTTAATGGGAACATTTCTTATCCTTGCATAGATGGCCAAGGAGTAGGGTTATTGGCATAACTAACCCTTAGATATTTGAGTTCCCTGTTCAAGTTCCAAATTATGTACAGTTCTAAGACACTATTTTGGTGGCAAGTAGGAACAAGAGTGCCACCACAGCTTGCCTTTCATCCTTATTTTATGGAACTATTTTCTGCTGCCACCACCCTAGAACATCAGGAACTAATTTTCCAGGGATTTCAGAAGTTCAATGAAGTCATTTGAAACACAAGATTTATTCGCTCTACCCTTATCCATGTTCAGTCAATATACACAAAGTTTCTAAATGACATTTTGTCCACCAGAGGGCACTCATATTGTTCCAACTATAAAACTAAGGATTAAGGTGACTTAAAAAGAAATCCTAGAGAAATGAAAGAACATCCCTCTACCCCCACCACCACCACCAGCACCACCTCGGACTACTCAAATCTTCACTAAATGCCAAACCAAAGAATAAAGTTCCATTATTCTATTTTATTTCCCCCCTTCAACCATATCACTAACCCCTAGATGTAGACACACACACACACACACACACAAACTCTTGTCAAGTATATTCATTAATTTGTGAAGGAAGTAGGGTGAGGGTCGGGAAGGACTCAGAGTGAAAGTTTATGTTCTACAGTTTCAAAGTTCTGACTTTGCAAGAGGGTATATTTCTCTTTAAAATGTAAAACTATTGAAGAATAACAAGAAATTGGTTTTCATAAAGTTATATGCTTGATGCTTTAAGATGGTACATCTCCTAGTTGTTTTCCATCATGTAGCTGATGAACTACATGCTTCAAATGACAGATTCTGCCCTTCTCTTGGACCTTTACACTTCTCAAGCATTAGAAAAACCAGAAGCCACCACAAGACTGTGGTCTAGCATGTTGACAGCCTCAGCCACAAGCTATTACCACTTCTCACAAAAGAAAGATAAACTTATGATTTCTGAGACATGTTGTGTAGCTCATTAGTGGTTTCAACTAAGTGATGTTTATTGGTCTTAAAATGTTTCTTTCTTCAACACAAGTAGACTTTTACCACTGTTTCCATCTTTTCGAAACATTCCAGCATGCAGTTAGACCCCAGTAATTGCTAAATGTAAGCCACCAAGTCTGAGGTAAGGATTCTACCTCATTCCAGTGAGGTTACCATGCCAACCATTTGCCTCACACCATTTTGTTTCTCTACAGGGGCATTTTTATTCATAGATTTCAAAGTTAGACAAATCAAAAAACTTCATTAAGTTATTTCTGCTTTAGAATTACTCACCAATTAAGTCTCAGAATCATCTCTATTTTTAAAGTGTGCAGTTAAGCCACCTTAGAATGATCTGAAATCTAGCTATTCATTGCCTACATAATAAAAAACACACATACTATAAGTACTTTGCAAAACAGAAGAGAGATAATGAAATAAAAGTTAAATGTTTTGTTCCTTTGGAAAATGGTGGAAAAGTAATTATCAGAGAATTGCTAATAAACATTAAGAAAGCCTGGCCCAAAATTGCCAGTTACTGTAAAGCTTTGAAAAAATTGGCTTGTTGGCATGGTCAATACTAAATACAGAATTGGCCCACCTTCCCCAATTGGCATCTGGGTTCAGTTTGTTCTCAGTAAGAGGAACTTAACCAATCATGCTGACTGTTTCAGTTTAGATGAGAAAGCAGCAATGTTATATGAAACAGCAGGAATAGGTGTATATCACTTTCAATTATCCCCTGAGGGGGAAATATTGTTTTATTATGTTCACACAGTCCTTACATAATTGGCATTAGGGAATTGGCTGGTTTGTTATTGAATGGTCCACTTTGGGCTTAAATGGTTCCTTTTAGAAGTATGCAGTTTACCAACCAGAAGCTTTCAAAAATAAAGTATGTTATTATAAGGGCTTTAAGCTGAGTAATATTAAGTGGAAAACACTTAACTTTCTTTGCAATACATAATATAATATGGAGACAGAATTGCATAATTCAGATTTTATATGTAAAATATAGTAGATGCAAGTTATTTAATATAGGTAATATATGGAAAATATAAGATTAAGGAAAAAAATGAACTATGATTTATACTGGCACTTTTCAAATTAACTTTTCTCATTGATGTGATACTTGGTGGTTGCTTTATAAATCAGAATTTTGTGGCTGTATCAGCTTAAAGTTAGCAGAGATTTATTTCACATAGGGAATTATCCTATGACACATTATGACTTCAGTAATGAAAAAAGCTAAGTAAATCTTTATTTCATTGATAGAAAGAAAATAATACTATACCTGGGGAGTGGGAAAAGGTTGATCAATTGGTACTAAGTTACAGTTAGATAGAAGAAATAACTCCTGGCATTGTATTGCACAGTAGAGTAACTAAGATAATGATACTGTACTATAAATTTCAAAAAGCTAAAAGAATTTTGAATATTTTCCCCCAAGAAATGATAGATGTTTAAGGAGATAGATTTGTTTACTTTGATTTGAACATGACATAATGTACATATGTGTTGAAACATCACATGGTTGGCCGGCGCCGCGGCTCACTAGACTAATCCTCCACCTGCGGCGCCGGCACCCGGGGTTCTAGTGCTGGTTGGGGCGCTGGATTCTGTCCCGGTTGCTCCTCTTCCAGTCCAGCTCTCTGCTGTGGCCCAGGAGGGCAATGGAGAATGGCCCAAGTCCTTGGGCCCTGCACCTGCATGGGAGACCAGGAGGAGGCACCTGGCTCCTGGCTTTGGATTGGCGCAGCGCACCAGCTGCAACGTGCCGGCCATAGCGGCCACTTGGGGGGTGAACCAATAGAAAAAGGAAGACCTTTCTCTCTGTCTCTCTCTCACTCTCTCTCACTGTCTAACTCTGCCTGTCAAAAAATAAATAAAAACCATCACATGGCACCCCAAAATTAAGTACAATTGTGTCAATTAAAATAGATGAATTAATAAGTAAAATGATTCCACATATCCTATCCATTTTTTTCTTTTTTTCTTTTTCCTTTTTCTTTTTCCGCTCAGTGATTTAACACCTACTCCTTTTCTCAGTTTCCAGTTTAATTTTCAAACTTGGGAAGACCTCCAAAAACTTGCATGATCAAGGCAAATCTTTTCATGATATATTTTTAAAGCAACATGAATTTCTCCTTGAAGTTAGTAAAGTTATGATTTTGCACTGATTTCTATAGCTCATTGATAAATATCTATCTTACTTCTAATATTTAAACTCCACAAAAATACAGACAGTATCGGATTTTGCTGTCCATTGCATCACCAACATCTAGTTACAGTGCCTGTCATGCAGGAGGCACTCAAGTCTATTTATTTATCTATTTGTGTGAAATGAATGGCCAAATGAGGCCATGATGAGATTAATGCCATGCTACAACATAATTTTAAAACCACATAAAATCCAGTTAGCTGACCTAAGATAATAGACATTTAATAACAAAGCTGGGTAGGACTCACCTCCTTTCCTACTTTATTTTCCGAGTGTTCCTCATCAGAAAAAAAAAGCATGAGGGTTCAACTCATACAATAGAAAGTAGAAATTGTCCAGTAAAATTTGTTTTTTTAATTGGAGTAAATAAATCAAGTATTCTTTGGTACTTGCACACACATTAGCAATTCTCCAGGTAGTTATTTTTAAAGCTGAATTAAACTTCATTCAAACAAATAAAATATTCCCTCAGAAAATAGATATTTTTAATAGAGAAGAAAGTGATCTTTAAGAAGAAAATCTGTATCTGCTTAAACAGCTATAAAAGTAGACACTTATTTAAGATAGGTAGATCAGCTACAGAACAAGCAATTTTTGTTATTTTGTCATTAAAAATATGCATATATTTAGTTTTTGTCATTGAAAGTTCAGGTATCCTACAGAGGGAAAACTCATGACTCAGAAAGGAGAATTAAATAGCATGAAACTCGTGTCATGTTTTTCAGTGGTAGGCATGGACTTATGTTACAAGTACAACAGTATCTGTTGCAGGTGGCTTAATCAACAGAAATTTATTTTCTTACCATTATAGAGGCTAGATTTCTAAAGTCAAGATGTTAGCAGGGTTGGTTTCCTCTGAACCTCTCTCTTTTCACACAGATGGCTCTTGCACCCCTTTGTCTCTGCACAGTTCTGCATATGTGGCTACATCAGAGACAAAAAGAAAATCTTGAAAGTATGAAGACCATCATGTATCAGAGAATCTTCATAAGGTAAACAGCTGACTCATAACCTGAGGCTATGAAGACCAATGGGCAGTGGAATGCCATACTAAAACTGTTAAAAGAAAAATAATTATAAGAAAATGCTATGAGAGTCCAGTTTTGTGGTACATCAGGTTAAGATGTCACTTGCAATCCCTGAATCCAATTTAAGAGCCCTGGTTCAAATCCCAGATGCTCTGCTTTCAATCCAGTTCCCTGCTAATGTCTGGGAAGGCAACAGAAGATGGCCCAAGTGGTTGGGCCCCTGCCAATCGTGTAGAAGAATGGGATTGTGTTGCTGGCTCCTGTTTTGTGCCAGGCCCAGCCCTTGCTGTTGCAGTCATTTTGAGTGTAAACCAATGGATGGGAAATATTGCTTTCTCTTTTTCTCTGTTTCCGTCCCTCTGCCTTCCGACTAAATAAATCCTTAAAAAAGGAGAAATAAAATGTTATAAGCAATCGAATTAAATAACTTCCAATAAAATAAACTAATTCCTAAGAAGACACAAACTACCAAAATCCCCACCATAATCTTTAACACCATATATTCTTGTCCTTTCCTAGTATCCTCATTTCTCATCATCCTCCCTTTAATTTATATTATCTCAATTACACTGGCTCTCATTCTGTTCTTGGCATCAGAGATTACACAGTATTCTACTCCCTTAGCTTATGGATCATTTTATTTTTGACAAATCAGTTTTAATTCTATTTCCACAAGGAAACTGTTTTGATGTTCCATTACTATTTACAAAGCTCTTTCTTAAATAAAATTTTCAACCCCAACTTAAGTCTTTGCTTCCTGTCTTCCAGGAAAATTTCTCTCAAATTAATAGAAGATATCTTGACATTAGCTGAAATCATAGATTTGGGTGCAAAGACTAGATGTCTTTAATCTAATCTTTACCCTCTGAGCTTTGTCTAAATCAGTCATTGTCATTCAAAACCTTTTATTAAAATCTCATTATGGTTTGGGGTCTTGAAGAATTAAATTTTAGAGGCTCCAAAGTTCACAATATTTCCTCAATGCTTGGCAACTGTCTGGTTATTTCTGGATTTGTCTTTACTTTTGTAGAAATATTTTAAGAAATGGTTGAAGAAAAGACCAATTTAAATGATTGATCTGAGTTTTTCTATCTCCATCTCCTAGAAGAGAGTTTCTCAATGCCAGTGCCATTTATATTTTACATCAGATAGTTATATGCTGCAAGATCTATCCTGTGCACTGTGGAATATTTATCAGCATCTATGGTCTCTATTCATTACCTTCAGCCCAGTCAATACAAACAAAAAAGTCTCCAGATACTTCCAGATGTCCCCTGGCATGTAAATCATATCTGATTAAGAATTAAAATTATAGGTTTAATAGGCCCATCTTCTGTCTTCACATTATCACAGACAATACTTTTACTGCATATTTGGTCAAATTCCTAGCATGGGCCTGGAGATTTCCTCTTGATCACACAATCTCACACTTGTCCTGCTTAATCAGAGTACCTGCAGCTGGTTCTGCTCTTGTCTTTCATGATGAGGTGGTAAGGAAATAACTTAGTCCCCAAGGCCCTGATGTTCCTTCTACCTTCTTGTGATAGAGAATTTTATGTGTCAGTGATAGTGCCCAGGTACATAATTCTAGGGATGTCTCTTTGGCAGTGCTTTTGGATGAGATTGACGCTGAAATTGGTGGACTATGAGTAAAACAAGTTGCCCTCTATTGTAAGTATGCCTCATCCAATCGGTTACAGGCTTGAATAGAAGACTGACCTCTTCTGAGCAAGGGGGATTGGCTGCAGCAGATAACCTTCAGGTTTGATTTACAACATCAGTTATTCTGTGGATCTGCAATCTGCTGGCCCAATCTGTAGATTTTGCACTTGCCAGTCTCCATAATCAATCATGCATGTTAATTCTCAAGATAGATTTCTTCCTGTGTATACACACATCCTGTTGGTTCTGTTTCTCTACAAAACTCTAATACACTGCTCATATACATATCAAGCTAAGACTTTATTCTATATTCCCATATTTATTTATTTCACTTGATCCTATGTCCCTTGAGAACAAATATATTACATTTTGTGCCCCCAGAATGTATCCATAATAAAGGGATTTTTAAAATATACATTGAATTAAATAATTAATTAATGACTTAATACTTCATCCCAAATCATTCCTCTTATTTTACTCACAGCAAGAAAAGTCCTAGTATGACCACCGCATCATGATTTTTATCTAATTTGCTACATTATTGATGGTATTCAGCATATGGTAGTTGTAGAGGTGTCTTTGGATGTGTTCCCTCAGGAACAAGGCAGCATAGAGTTTACCAATATGTCTTAACTTCAGTTTAAGTTCTAGCTTTGTCATTTATTAGTCATGTAACCTTTCAAACCTTAGCTTCTTCATCTTTAAAATGGAAAGAATACCTATACCATAATGTACTGTGAATTAAATGATATTGTCAATATAAAACATTCATCAAAATACCTGACCATGGCAAGAATACAAAAAAAAAAAAAAAAAAAAAAAAAAAACCAACCGCTAACAATAACAATTGTGTCCTGGAGAAAAGCCAAGGTCAAAGACATGACATCAGTACAAATTGTCTTTAATCTAAAGGGAAGCTAAGAATAAAAATTGCATTGTAACAGCAAATGAGAAGAGGTGACAGGAGCTGAAGAACTTGCAAAATTAGAAAATTAAACAGGCAAGTGGAAGATGTTATAATCAAGTTCTGAAAACCAAGTGTTGGTGTTTGAGGGACCCAAAATTTATAAAGGGGGTGCCCTTAATTGTGAAAACCAGTTTATCTAAGAAGACTAGCATCGGAAAGACTGTGACAGTGTTCTAACCACCTCTAGCAGATTAGTGGGATGGCTGGGCCCAGAAAAATCATATGCTAAAGTAAATCTCAGAGCCTACATACCCCCAGAAAAATGCTTCCTCCCAGTCACATTAAGGCCCAGAGCTTCCCTACCACGTATGATCTCAGCATCTAATCAAACTGTTAATGATACAATGTTCATTTTACCAACTCATTATTATACACCTGTATCAGTGAGGGTCCCAGCAGGAAACAGATGGCACATTCAAATTGGGAAAATTAAGGTGACTTTAATAAAAGGGTTTTTGCCAGAGTTGTGGGCAGCATATAGTGAAATTATAAGGGACAGCACATTACACTACATGAAGGCAAGTGACTAAGGATCACCCCCAGGCCTGAAAGGGCAAGGCAAGGGATCCAGGAAGGAACCTGGAGATAGAGAAAGACTTGTGTACAAAAGGACACTGACAGAGTTATGGGCTTTACTTGAGGAAAAAGCCTAGCCCTGGAATACGGAGAGAACCAGAGTAATGATATCCTGACCACACTTGTATCTTCCTACTAGTTTTCTGCTAACGTCTCCACCAAACCCAACCAGAAGCAAAGGCAGAGAGTGCCAAGGTCAGCTCTGTAATTCACAGCAGGGTGGCAAAGAGTTGAACTGGAGGGACACAAATGGCCCTACCTTCCTAAACCTCTGATATATCCCCAGAATGGAATAACATCATACAGCTGTTCCAGGGTAAAACAAACACTGTCTTTTCTGATAGCCTCATCTACCCACAAGCTCATACATCCAGTTCTTTCTCATTGTGGAGAAATTCTCTTGCATCTGGTATGGTATTATTTTGGCTGTTCTCTTCCAAATCACCTCCTTGTTCGCACACAGAAATTGTGAAACAGTAAGCCTATATCACTAGGCTCTGATGTGTTAGCTAGCACTCCCATGCTGGGCCCTCCATGACACAATGAAGTACAGTAAGATATAGTTGGCACTAACCTGACAGATTACAATGAAAGCTTCCTTTGAGGAGTTGGACATATCAGGATTTTACAGGACCTCAGGTCAGTGTTCTGACTGGTGATAGTCATTGTTTAAAACCATGTAAAGTAGATTCTGTGTTTTTAATAGTTTGGTTATTTGCATCTTGGAAAAATAGCACTTCACTGAATGGTTGGTCTATATTATCAGCTTCTAAAGTTTGTCTTTTTTTTAAAGTTTGATAGTTTTGTACACCAGACTTGAAACACTTATTTCTCAAAACTAGCCAAGACCAAAATGGAAGCCGAGAACAAAGAAACGAAACTGTTTTCATAAGTCAGAATTCACTAGTATCAGAAATCTTGAGAGATGCTGAAAAACACTTGTAGACTGGTTTACAATTCTTGTTAGCTTAGTTAATTGATATCACTGCCAAAATTTACTTTGGGCTGTGAAAACTTTGAAAGTTCACTTTCTGAAACGAATACAATTCTAAACTCCATGAATAATGCTAAGTGTTTCCCCCTCACTACCATTAAACAGGACTGGGATTATATACCATGTTGGAAATCTTAAAGTCAACACATAAGAATCACCTGAAGTCATTAATTACTAAATAATACTCAAACAATAGAAAGAGACTTATATTTACAGATGAATAAAAGAACTCACTGGGTGGTCTAACCCTAAGTTATTTCTTGGGGCCTTCTTGGAGTCAATGTCTTTTTGGTAGCAAGCCTGGCACCAAAGGGATAAGGCTGTTTTCAATCACATGGGCTCCTCTTGACTTCGCTGCTTACATCAGACTCCCAGGGAAGCCTCATCAAGATCTTCCTGATCCCTGGTTCCTCACCAGTTTAAACACTCCTAGGTAAGGACTTCCTTAGGTGACTGAATAGGGAAGCTTAAACATTTCCTATCTTTCTTCCTGAATGATATGTTAAAAACTGTTTGCTGTTTTAATCCCAAAGTGTAGCTTTAAGGAGAGTCAGCCATGGCTGATGGAAAATGCTTAGACCTGGAAAAGGAAGGTTTGTGTATTTCTGGTCCAGCACTAATGGCTGGTGTGACCTTGAGAGAGTTGCTTTACCTCTTGTCTCAGTTTCCACTTTTATAACATGAAGATGTTAAATTATGTGACTTCCATGTTACATTTTAGCTTTTGTTCAGATGGAAGCTCAATATATAGCAGAGCTGCTCTGCTTTGAAAGGAAGGTTGAGACACACATGTGAGTTAGCAGTTAAGATGCCTGTTCCTGCCCTGTATCAGAATGCTTGGATTCAATACTGACCTTGGCCTCCTGACTCCACCTTCTTGCTAATGCAGACTGAGAGATAACAGTGATGACTCAGATAACTGGGCTCTCACCACTCACACAGAGACTTAGATTAAGTTCTGGGCCCAACATTAGCTTTGGCCTATCCCAGCTGTCACAGGCATTTGGGGAGGGAACCAGCAGGTAGAAGCTTGCTTGTTCAATCTCTCTGCCTCTAGAATAAATAATAATATATATATTATGTATGTGTGTCTGTGTCTGTATTTATATAGGAAATGTAATTTCTACCATCTCTTTTAAATATCACTTAGTATTCAAAGAATGATCTTAGGATTAATAAGAAGCTGAATCCTAGGTACCACTAAAAAACCTGGGAGCCTGACTATCAGTAGGGTTTAGAATCTGCATTTAAACAAGCATCTTGGGTGAATCTCATACACAACAAAGCACTGGGCCAGGTGTTTCTTAAGTCCCTGTCTACTCCAACATTTTTTTTTTTTTTTTGACAGAGTTATAGACAGTGAGAGAGAGAGAGAGAAAACCCTTCCTTCTGTTGGTGCACTCCCCAAATGGCCGCTAAAGCGAGCACTGCGCCGATCCGAAGCCAGGAGCCAGGTGTTTCCTCCTAGTCTCCCAAGTGGGTACAGGAGCCCAAGCACTTGGGCCATCCTCCACTGCCCTCCCAGGCCACAGCAGAGAACTGGACTGGAAGAGGAGCAACCGGGACTAGAACCCGGTGCCCATATGGGATGCCAGCGCTGCAGGCAGAGGATTAACCAAGTGAGCCACGGCGCCAGCCCCTACTCCAACATTCTAAAAGTGGTTCTTAATATTAAGACTTATAGAGATCTTTTGATATCTGATGAAAGTAATGAATTTGTTCCTTAAGAAAAATACAAACACACACATACATTCCAACATGTATGACATTTTTACAGGATTTCAGTAAATGTATGTACCCACCAATGTCTATCCATGGAAATCTCATGGGCCCAAAATTAAAACCCTTACAAAATGGACGACTTCCTAGTGATATTTCAGGGTGACTAGGATTGATTTGTAATGATTGCACTCTTTTGGCTGCAGATATTACACAATACCAAAGATTGGCTCTGACATTCTCAAATTGCTAAAAATATTTAGTATTTTATTTCTATTGGTTTGTTTATTTTATATGAAAGAGAGACAGAGGGCAAGAGAGAGATACAGAAAGACACATAGTGATCTCCTATCCACTAGTTCACCCCCCCAAATGCTTACAAGAGTCAAGGCTGGGCCAATCTGAAGACAGGAACATAAAACTCAATCCAGGTCTCCCAAGTGAGTGGCGGAGACCCAAACATCAGCTTCTGTCTCCCAAGGCGCACGTTAGTAGAATGCTGGATTGGGAGCTGAGCCAGGACTCAACCCAGGAACTCTAATACGAACGTTGGTGTCTCGAGCAATGTCTTAGCCACTGTGCCAAAGGTCCACCCTGCTTGTTTTCTAACAATCAGGAAAGCACTATCCTGAGATTTCCTTGAACACCTCATAACTGACAAGAGGATAAAATGGCTAAACCATGGAAAGAGTTGACACTTTCCAAAGATTCTTGGTCTAAGGACTCTTCAGTTTCCAAACTCGTACATTTCTAAAATGAAACCCATAGACATCCCTGTCCACAGAACAAGAAGGTCATGTTTTTGAACAAGAATGATACAGGAACCTCACTGCTAGAAACGCAGACATTCTTTTCAGACAACCCAGGGGCAAGCTTGGAACTGGCTTCCAATTTGCCAAACAATAAAACCTTGTGGTGGCGCCAGACACCCCTATAAAATGGCTGCTTCATGAATATTCATGAACCATGACAAGGACCAGAATGGTCTCCTCCCAAAGCTCCACCTTCATGTTTCACAGCACCCCCCAGATGTGTCATGCAATATGAAATTCTGCCATGGGACACAGGCAAGGTTCTGTGTCTTCAATGATTTCTTTATGCTTTCTTAAAAAAAAAAAAAAAAAAAAAAAAAAAAAAAAAAAAAAAAAACACCTCCCTCCACAATCTGGGCAACATTGGCTTTCATTTTGCTGTTGGCCCAACAGCAAAAGACCCTCCCAAGTCAGCTCCCCCACCTACTTACTCTCACTCAATAGGGAACCACTTAACTACATGAACATTAACTAATTTGGATTTTGCTTTTCATCCCAGCACTAATAGGAGAGGAGGAATGTGTTTGTGTTTGCAAGTTTTCCATGTGGGTTAAGATTGTTTGCTCAAGTTTGAAGTTTGGAGGAGAAAGGAAAAAACAAGGCCTATGCCTCATCTTGTCCTTTGGAGGTAGGCAGAAGAGCCATTGTTCCCAGAGCCGCTGAAACTTGTGGGCTGAGAAACCTCATCTCTGAGGTTTCTGAAAAATTTCCCCACAGACTTATCATTGTCAGCATCCGTGGCTGGTTGTTTTGTTTCGCCTTTCATTCCTTATTTATTGCCAAAACAAATGGCAATGACAGTTGAGAATGGAAAGAGTGGCAAGAAGGAGTGAAATATAGGAGTAAGGCATTGATATAAACCAGAGAAGCTGCTAAAAAGGGAAAGGGAAGGAGTCCCTTCTCCTCTAAGAGCTCAAAGTACTTTCATCATCCGGCAAGGCTAGACCAAAAGCAAAATTATTTTTAAAAGTAAACAGAGCAGAAGTGAAGTAGTGAGTCACCCCTCCCACAAAGAAAATGTTGACTTTTAATTCTTTGTAGGTAAAACAGGGCCCAGAACAATGGAGAGAAACATGTTTGAGTGTAAAAATTCCAATGTGTAAACTAAAGCAGAAGCTGGAAAGGTCAAAGTACAAACTTAACTTTCCTAATTTCAAGAAAAAAATACCCTTGTCTGAACAATGGCAAAATGTTAAGTATGCTACCAATGACCAGACACTTATTGAGGATTGTGAGTTTTGGATCCCAGCTTACCTGTTTAGTGGAATATGCAGAATCTTCCATGCTTCTCTTTATACTATAGTTACTATAGTTTTCACTCAGAACAGGAGTCTCTATTATGAAAGCTCTGACTTTGGCCTATTTGCCAAAAGATGGGGAGAGGGGTTGGAGGGGCAGCAGAGACGAAATGTTTCCAAATCTCTTCCTCACTGAGAAGTCTCCATCATATTGAATAGATATCTTTGTAATCTGACTCCCACTTACAGTCCCAACTTCAAGCCTAATAGTTTGCCTCTTAAATTTTATGCCCCAGGCCAGCGCCGCGGCTCACTAGGCTAATCCTCCGCCTACGGCGCTGGCACTCCGGGTTCTAGTCCCGGTTGGGGCGCCGGATTCTGTCCTGGTTGCCCCTCTTCCAGGCCAGCTCTCTGCTGTGGCCAGGGAGTGCAGTGGAGGATGGCCCAAGTGCTTGGGCCCTGCACCCCATGGGAGACCAGGAGAAGTACCTGGCTCCTGCCATCGGATCAGCGCGGTGCGCCGGCCGCAGGGCGCCTGCCTGGCGGCCATTGGAGGGTGAACCAATGGCAAAGGAAGACATTTCTCTCTGTCTCTCTCTCTCTCACTGTCCACTCTGCCTATCAAAAAAAAAAAAAAAATTATACCCCAACAATTTCAGAAACTTTAATTTCCTCCTAGTCTTTGCAATGCCTTAGGCAGGCCTGTATGTTTTACCCACAACACCCTAGGCTAACCTCTCCTTGTTTATTCTTTCCCCTCCACCTGATCCTACTTATCTATCAAACTATAACTCAGGTGTCAACACATCTAGGAAATCATCCTTAACACCTTGGACATGGTATAAGGTATGCAAGCATACCATTCTCAGGAGAATTAACATATTTTATTGAAACTATTTTCCTGTCTATACCTTCTACCAAATAAAATATTACTCAAGGGCAAAGATGATGTATTATTTATCTTAGTATCTCCACTGCCAAACTAATGTAGACATTTAACTGAAACCAGTCAAAGAAGAAAAGAGTAATGAACCAAATTTCAATTACAAAGATCTGCTAAGCAGGTCTATCTTGCCTCCTCCACTCAATAGCTGGGGCTAACTTCAATTGCTGACAACTTCAGTCTTTCCTAGTAGCAAGAACAGTTCTTTGGGGAGACTCATGGTACAGCTTGTATAGCCTCGTTCTCCATCCCCAGTGAACTCAAATTCTGCTAATCTCTGCTCCAAGTCATTTAAGCTGAGCAAACTGATTCTCCAGGCCCCACCTGGTTAATAACCAACAGCTGACATCTAGGGCAGACCTGAACAAAGCAGCATACTTCCCTCCCTTATTAGCCCATTCCTTACTCTCTGCTCAATCATTATAGATGACTGTGTTAAATTTGAATTTTCTGTAACAAGCATGAAAAAAAATAGCCTGTATGTGGACTTTTATTCATCTCTTTCTTAAGAACCTAACATACTGTGTAAAACATCGGATATGCTTCATTAATGTGAATGAATCAATTATGACTTTTATGATTCCTCTTAAGTTTATAATCATGTTTTGTAGCACAGTTTACTGTCTACCAAAATGTGTGTTCTACCCTTCATGTTATTGGAATGTTGCAAAAATAGGCTTCTTAGCTGGAGACTACATTTCTAACATTCTTAATATCTATCATGGCCCTGTGACCAATTTTATAAATAAAATGGTAATAGAAGAAATATGTATCCTATCTGATCCAAGTCTTTAAAGAAGTAGTTGTAAAGTCCCCATGCTCTTTTATTCCTGCTGGTTTGATGCTGGTGACAAATGGCCCTAGTACAAGGGTTGGCAAGGTTTTCCACAATAGTAGGTATTTCACACTTTGTCACCATATGATCCCTGTCACAACTGCTTGGCTCTGCCTTTATAGTGTAAAAATAGCTATGGGTAATGAATAAACAAATATTTTTGACTGTGTTATAAAATCTTATTTACAAAAAACAAGTGGAAGGCCATATGTAGGCCTTGGTACCTAAAACCCATGTTTTATAGGATAGCAGAGAATGAGATAGAAGCTTGAGTCCTTGAATCTCACATGGGGAAAAACCAGTACTACAAACCAAAATCACCTGCCTTGGCTTACTACATAAGTATAATAGCAAACTTCTATTTTATGACACCAAGGATATTTAGACCTTATTAAATAAGTTATTATTAAATAATAAGTTATTAGTTCATGAATGTAGAACATAATGAAAGCATTGCAGATTAAATATACGGAGTTAACAGAGGCACCAAGTGAGCTTAAGACAGAGCTACAGGATTTGCTTTTCATACTTACCAGTTCCTGGCTTTTACAGTCATTTATTCTTTCCTATGTTTTTGCTCATCAGCTACTCTTGTGTCCCCCTATCCCATTCCTTAGTAGGTGCTCAGATCAAAAGGTAGTAAACCAGAATACATTTCATTCCACAGGCTTGTTTTAAAACTGGACTAGCTCTACTTACTGTGTTCCTAGATATCATTATTCCTTTAAACTTAGTTGCAGGATATGATAGACAAGCTGGTAAAGAAACAACGACTTCATTATCTCTGGGAAACGTAAAAGGCTTAGTCCCCTTCTTTTCTGTTAATGTCAATTAGACTTTAAAGAAATGTAGCTTAAACCAAATATGATACAGAGCACAGCAAGATTTTTATTTAACTTTTTTTAAAGATTTATTTATTTATTTGAAAGTCAGAGTTACACAGAAGTAGGAGAGAGAGAGAGAGAGAGAGGGATCTTCCATCCACTGGTTCACTCCCCAATTGGCCTCAATGGCTGGAGCTGCACCAATCCGAACCCAGGAGCCTGGAGCCAGGAGCTTCTTCCGGGTCTTCCACATGGGTGCAGGGGCCGAAGGACTTGGGCCATCTTCCACTGCTTTCCCAGGCCATAGCAGAGAACTGGATTGGAAGTGGAGCGGCTGGGACTCGAACCCTCTGGTTCCACAGCACCAGCCCCTTTACTTAACTTTTAATTACAAAATTATCTCAGTCTAGGCATCAAACATATGTCCAATGTTTGGGGTGGGATATTTGGGAGAAAACAAGTTTAAAAGACACACTCTAAACTCATAGTCATTCCTGCCCTCTGATTACTACAGAATTATAAGAGGTATTTAATAGTATGCTTTTTCTGTTGCAAGTAGCAGAAAATTAACAAACTCAAATCAACTGATTTAAATGGAAAAGACTGGGATAGAATTTTGATGGTGTTGTCAGAATTCTGGGTACATTTTCTTATAATTATCTTTTCTCTGTTCTCCTGAGGACAGGTATGTCTTCAAAGTTGTGTGTGTGTGTGTGTGTGTGTGACCACAGAATCCCCAGACCTTATAATTGTATACTACCTCATTCAAAATAAGAGATGGGTCTTTTCTTCAATCATAGATAAAATAATACCATGTTTTGACTTGACCAACTTGGTCAGGTAGATGGCACATGTTTATCAGCTTGGTCCTGAGTTTCTGTCTGTCTCTGACACAATCACTGTACTAAATGCCATGAACAAATGCTGATTGACTTATGCTAATTAGGGCCTTCCCAATCTGTATACTAATCATGTAATAAGAGAGGGGTGAAATGAATTTGGAAAAACAATAGCAATGTCAATCCACCATTGTAGCGAAGGTCAACACAGCTGGTACCTTCCCCACCTAGAGTCTCTCCAAAGATAGGTGTCAAGTCTTCATGCAGGTAGCTTCCACGCCACCCTATCCTACCAACTCATTAGTCCCTGCTTTACTTCTTTGTAAGAAGTCATCCACATTTTGCTTCTGAGAGACTGAACATTGGAGCATTAAATCATTCTGCTAAGATGTTGTAGCTATTAAGTAATATAACCAGGGTGCAAACACAGTTCCATCTGACTCAATCCCATGCTCTTATGTCCTGCTATGATGTTTTTCATCCACAAAATGGGCCCATCTGAGAAGACCTTATCACTCTAGTTTGGCCCGCATATTAGTAGAGTTTCTGGTCATATGCAACCCCAACTGTGTCGCTCCCCCTCTTCGTGGAGGAACGACACAGGACCCTGCGCTGTTCTTTCATCTGCTCGGCCCTCCCCGGGTTTGCTGCTGGTTCTTCCCGGGATGGCTACTATCCCTTCCACCTCCGTGGAAGGGCAGTTCCCCCTGGCCACATTCCCCACTTCCGCAGGGGAGCGGCACACCGCCGGCCGGCTCTCTCGGGGGCTGCACAGGTGTTCCCTTAGATGTTCCCGTTAGATGTTCCTGGCGCATGCCGTCTCTCTCCTCCTTTATAGTCCTCCTCCGCCAATCCTAACTCGGCTGCCCACACGCCGAGTACACTGCTCTCCTCCAATCAGGAGCAAGTCCTACAGTTTATTGGCTGAACTGGAGGCAGCTGTGTAGAAGCTGTTTTCTTCTCTCCCAGCGCCATATTGTGGGAGAGCAGATGCACAGAATAAGTCCCAATTCCAGTAACTCAGTCCAGTCCGGATTGCTCCCCACACAACTGAACTGTTGACTCTGTTCTGCCCTTTTATATGTACTGTTCACTGAGCATACAGAATCTACAGTTTGAATTTGAAAAACAAAAAGTATAGTAGACCCTTATAATCATCTCAGTCTTGTACCACATAGGGAATGCATTTGTATGTATTTGAATGCATGTGTATACGTGTGTGTGTATATGTGTGTGTGTTTTATTTTCCAGTGCTTTTAAAATCTTAACAACCAGTGGCCTGCCTTGGTTCTATTTAATTGCAAAAAATTCAGAAATCTGTGCCACATGACTAGCCTCCTTTCAGAAACCCTCCAGGGTGTCTCATAAAATCATCCCAGGGTTCTTAGTCACCACTAAAACTAGCCTGTCCAGTTTGTCACTTCTAAATTAGTGCTCCAACATACCACACTTCACACAGCCTTATCATTTAAGGATCTTGAGATTATGAATGCTGAAGCCTTCTCCAGTTTTTAACTGCATCATCCTTAATGGTCTTGTCAGTGGTATGGTAGGTTTGGCGTATGCAAGTAAAGTAAAAGGCTAAGTGCGAGAGGTGAAAGTGAGACAATTCCAAATTTGAAATTCAGTTTGCCTACATAATGTGATTTTGGGGGCAATTAACCTCCCTAAACCTCTATTTCTTTTATCTGTAAAATTGGAGTTATAATAATACTTACTCCATGTGTTTGTCATGAACACAATATCTGACACATAGAAAGATTTCAAAAAATGTTCATTGCTATTACTATCATAAGTTTTATTTTCATTACTCTTATTATTAATCAGAATTAGCATTTTACTCAAATGACCAAATTCATTCTATTTCTTCACTGTGGGACATTAGCTGCATGTAATTTCCATCTGCTTAATATGTTGCCTTAGGGAATCTAAGCTTTAATTTAAATAAAAGTCTATTTTTTCTTTCAAATAAAAGAAAAATAAACAGATGCAAAACGTATCTTTAATATCTTGGCTATTTACCTTCTGATTTATGGCATCCAACACTATGCTTAAATTTTCCATTCCATTTTTTTTTTTGTTAGCTAAAATAGTAGATCCTCTTACAATCTCCTTTAGTAATTACTTTTGATACTTACCAAGTCCAAGCAACTAAGAAACAGGTCCTATAAAGAAAATGTCATCTCTATACAGCCAATAGACACAGTTTTCAAAGGGCTTAACCTGAAGCTCTGGCCTGAGCAGTACTTCAGTGTTACATCCCAAGGGCCTCAGAGCTAATGAAACATGTTGCAATCCTAATATCTACTTAAGCAAATTGAATGTGGCCATCCAGGAAAATTACTCTGTTGTCATAGTAACTCCTCTACTACTTAGGTCAAGAAGAACAGGGAGGGGGAAAACTGGTTGCAAAATCTACAACCAAAAATAAAGTTGTGGGTGGGTATGCAGCTGAGACAAAAGTTTTAATTCAATATGATGGAAAACACCTGAAATGTAACAAGCCCCCCCCCCCATATGCTCCCCTTTAGCACATTCAGACATAAGGTTGGGGGTGTGTGAGCAATAGATTCACAGAATGTGAAACACAGAAGAGCCCTTGGAAGATCTAATTTGAGCCATTTGTTTTACAAATAAGGAAATAGAAGCACAGAAAGGTAAAACAGTTTACACAAGTTCACATAACCAGTTATCAAGACTTCTGATTTTCTGACCAGGGCTTGTCCTTATCATTCTCTCCCTGGGAGGAGAGATCAAAAAGTACATTCAACAGAACTTCTGGAGTCATTACCATCATATTATTTCACTTTTTAAAAATTATAAAGGATTGATTTAGTATAGCAAAAGGAAGATTAATCTTAAACTGGTTCCAGGAATGGATCATTTTTTGAAAAGTTAGAAAGATCTCACACATTATACAGCAATTACATACTGACTCTGTGTTAGGTACTACCCTAGCTCCTGGAGATGCATGTTTCCAAACATTTACACCACAAATCGTTCTTATAAAAGCAGAACACCTTATATTTATATTAAGAGCCAAAATTCTGAAAATATCTGATTCCAAGGAATTTATCCTCTATTTCACAAACTTTAGAACATATGGCAAAGTTATGGTACTAACAAGCAACAGCTGCAGCCTCATTTTAACTCTATGATGCTTTAAAAAGCAAGAAAGGGTAGAAAGTGAAAAACAAATGCCACTGAGACCTTTTAACATTGTGATCAACGAAAACGGGGACGCCAGCTGGTCAAAAAACAAAGCCTAAGAAATTGATTCAGTATATAGCATGGTCCAATAACATGGAAACTGGCTCCTCTCTGTATGATATTTATAAGACATGTGTATATAGGTTAAAATCACTGTACCATGCCCATCAGAGCTGATTTGATTTGCCAGACCAGGACCAGGTGCTGTTGTCTTGCCCTAAAGTGTCTCTTGCCTTTGTTGGTTGAACTCTCTCTTGAGTAGAAAGAATCCCTAGATTGTGACTGCAGAAGAAAGAAGTGTTTGTACTACATTTTCAGATCAGCATACCCTGACACCAGGAGAACTCTGATGACTTTCCAGACTTAAATCCATTGGATATTTAAAGAGATAAGAGCTCACTTGTTGTTGGCCAGAAAGAGCCAACAAAAAGATCCCATAGAGATATGGAAGTAGTCTACACCAAGTTTCTGACTAACTAAACTGTCAACTGGACATAAAATAGGTGACAATAAATGTTCTTTGAGTGGATAAATATCTGGGTAGTTGGAGAGGGACAGTCATGCTTAAAAAAGTGATTGTGTTGATAAATTCAACAAGTGTGACCGGTGAATACATTCATGTAGTCAGTAACTCAATGAACAAATTCAATTGATTACTTTACATAACAGAATTAACAACAGGAAAATAATTCGAGGTTGTGTCCCTCATAGGCCTCCTATTCTGCTGACAGGTGAGAGAAAACAAAAACTGATTAAAAGAAAAATTACATGTGATAAATTCTATGAAAAAATAAAGCAGAATGAAGAGGTACAGGATGATGAGGACAGAGGCAATAAACACTGATCAAAGATGGCTCCCCTGAGAAGCGTTTGCAAGACACTAAACAGATGATCATTACATGATTAAAGTAAAGATGGCCAAGAAAAGAGTGGTAAGTGATGAGGTTAGGGAAAAGGAAGAACCAGACCTTAGACAATTTTAGGAAACAAGGAAAGATTTAGGATCTTTTCTAGTGGACTGGGAAACTACTGGGGGGTTTTCAGGAGGTGTTAGGTGATATTATTTACATTTTAGAATATCACTGACTGCTTCATGCAGAATAGATTGAGGATAAATAACTAAAGTGGGATAAGGAAGAAAGGTGGGGATGAGTTTATGATAACTCAGATCCAGGCAGCGTGTGACGGTGTTAGGGATTACAAAGAAACTGCTTACGGGGTAAAAACTGCTTGGAGGAAGAACCAACAGGACCTGTTGATGGATCCAATGTGAAACACAGGAATAATCTAAAGATTATTTCTAGACTTGAGACCTAAGCAAAACTAAAGAAATTATTGTCCCATTTTTAAAGATCTGTTTATTTGAAATAGCAGAGTAGGAGAAGGGAGGAGAGAGAGAGCAAGAGAGAGAGCGCGAACTCTTTCATCCTCTGTTTTATTCTAATTCCCACAACACTCAGGCTGAGCCAAGAGTCAGGAATTCCATCGCATTCTCCCATGAAAGTGTCAGGGACCCAAGCACTTTGACCATCATCTGCTGCCTCCCAAGAACATTAGCAGAAAGCCGGATGTGCAGTAGAAGCAGGACTCAATCTATGCACTCTAATATCAGATGTGGCCAAATCAAGTGATGACTTAACCAGCTATGCCACAACTGCCTACCATGCACTGTAACTCTTGCCCCCAGTCCCATTTTTGAGATGGGAAAGAGAAGGGAAGATTTTTTGAAGACTAAAATCAAAATTTCTGTTGAAACCATTTAGTTTGAGGAGTGTGTTGAATCTGAGAGTCCTTTGAATAGCTGGATAGATGTCTGGGGCTCAGGGGAGTTATAAGGTCTAAAGGTAAAATGTGAGAGTCAGAAATGTTATGTACTAATCGATTTGTAGTGACTGTTGAAGAACTCTGAAGTAGATTCTGAGCTCAATGAGAAAGAATGCCAAGACTGGTTACAATTCGGGTATCAAGAAATTCCAAGATTTGGGCAACTTCAGCACAGTAAAAAGGATTACAGGTCCTAGCTACTACTAGGAAGTCATACATTGATGCATATTCCAATAGAAAATGTTTTCTGCACCAAGAAATAAGCTGGGACCTCAGTTTAGGTTAGGCTTCAATACTGAAAAAGGAATCCACAGTGGGAAAGAATATGAATAATAATAGCTACCGTTCACTCAGTGCTTCTTTTGTGCCATTAACATTATGATTTCACTTAGTATTTATCATCACCTTGAAAACTATGTATCATTTATCTTTTTGATAGATTATTAAATGAAGATTTCAGCTACCAAGTTGATAACGCTAGCAAGGGGTAACACTGAGAGTCAAAAACCAGTTTTGTATAACTCCAGTGTCATCATTATGTCATGGGAGACATCAAATTAAGGACTAAGTCAGAATACAGATTGGGTCAATATGGTGAGTAGAAATAACTGCAAATCAAGGCAGTGGGTCCTTCCAGGGAGGGAGACTCTGTGTCATTTGGATGGCAGAGGGAAGGGGAGAGCACGTGTTGAAAATTCATTTTCATTCATTTATTCTGCTAATATTATTTTATTTATTTATTCGACAGATAGAGTTACATAGTGAGAGAGAGAGAGACAGGGAGAAAGGTCTTCCTTCCATTGGTTCACTCCCCAAGTGGCCACTATGGCTGGAGCTATGCCAATCCAAAGCCAGGAGCCAGGTGCTTCTTCCTGGTCTCCCATGTGGGTGCAGAGGCCCAAGCACCTGGGCCATCCTCCATTCCCCCCCCCCCCCGGACCACAGCAGAGAGCTGGACTGGAACAGGAGCAACTGGGACTAGAACCAGCACTCATATGGGATGCCAGTGCTGCAGGCAGAGGATTAACCAAGTGAGCCACGGTGCTGGCCTATTCTACTAATATAAAACTCAGAAAACTGTGGGAAGGGCTGCTACAGCAATTCTGATTCTGTGAATAAGATGGGCTTGTGTTGGAGGATACAAATGAGAGCTCTCACAAACACAAAGTGCAGCACAATTCCACCACAGTGTAGGAACCTCATTGCCTTAATTATGCTGGCTTTGCAGTCAGGACCTTGCAAAGGTTACACAGAGAGGTATGAAATTTTCTTTCCAGTGTCTCTCCAAAGAAACTCCAGGAGCACAGACCTAATCTATCAATCTATTATTATTTTAAAAATCAACTTTGTATAGGCCAAGAGCCTATGTTTGTTTGTGTTTTTTTTTTTTCACCACACCAGCTGACTTATGGATTCAACCAGACAACAAAATTCTAGTTACTAAACTGAGTATTCAATTTGTGCCAGCAATTCCCTGTTATCTGCCATTGGATAAAATATTTCTGCTACCCTCATGGAATTTACTACTCTGTAAAGAAATCTCTTTCTCTCTCTCTCTCTCTCTCTCTCACACACACACACACACACATACACACACACACAGTCTTAAAGAGGAAGAATATAAAAGTCATCTGAGAGATATACATAAAATGTTTTTAGAAGAATCAAAAATTTACTGTGAGGATTGAGAAATGTTTTATAGAGTTTTTGTTTGTTTGTTTGTTTGTTTGAAAGAGAGAGATGGCCAGAAAAAATTCAAGTAAAGAAAAGGAGCTAGAAATTATACAGCTCATGTTTTAGGGTCAGTAAATCTGCTTTGAATGTTTTTTTAGAAAGATGGTCTGCAGTAGGGAGAGATATTTTCATACTCCCCTTGATGTTTTGCCAGTTTGAAGGAATTAATGGTGAGTATTTTAGAGGTGGCAAACCTATTTCAGAATGTGATAATAGTGACAAATATTCATCTAAAACAAATATAACTGAATCCCCAGGTTAGAAACCTTGAGTTAGATTCTTCCCTAGTTCCTACAAAACTTCAGTTAGGCCGGTGCCGCGGCTCAATAGGCTAATCCTCCACCTGCGGCGCCGGATTCTAGTCCTGGTCGGGGCGCCGGATTCTGTCCCGATTGCTCCTCTTCCTGTCCAGCTCTCTGCTGTGGCCCGGGAGTGCAGTGGAGGATGGCCCAAGTGCTTGGGCCCTGCACCCCATGGGAGACCAGGAGAAGCACCTGGCTCCTGGCTTCAGATCAGCGCGGTGCGCTGGCCGCAGCGGCTATTGAGGGGGGTGAACCAACTGAAAAGGAAGACCTTTCTCTCTGTCTCTCTCTCTCTCTCTTACTGTCCACTCTGCCTGTCAAAAAAAAAAAAAAAAAAAAAAAAAAAAACAAACAAACAAACAAAAAAAAACCACCTTTAGTCCTTTAGTTAAACTCCAGGAAAAGGCAGGTG
The DNA here is from genome assembly GCF_964237555.1 of Oryctolagus cuniculus. Taxonomy (NCBI): domain Eukaryota; kingdom Metazoa; phylum Chordata; class Mammalia; order Lagomorpha; family Leporidae; genus Oryctolagus; species Oryctolagus cuniculus. The sequence continues at coordinate 37,836,678 of NC_091432.1, forward strand.
TTTATACCACCGAGTCAACATGACCAGGTTTAACTGAGCCTGGGAATGGCCCTTCCTTTTGTTCAGTTGTATTTGATGCATGTTAAACCACAGGGCTGTTTATTCTGGTGGTACAGCGTGAGCTAAACTCAAGGGCACTGAGCCACCACCTCCTTAGGTAAACTCCCTAGTGAATGGTAACTGCTCCGCACTAGCCAGAGAAACAAGGAACTGGTGTCTTACATGGCAGCAGCTTGCAAATATAAATTGCTGTGTGGCTATTTAAAAGTATAATGAGCTCAAAACCAGAATGTGTACACACAAACATGCTCCCAACACATACATACATTTATGCATCTTATGACAGTCATTTGAACTTAGTAATACAGCCTTTGCCACTTAGTAGAGACCACATGTGGACATAAGTGTTACCTAATAATCATGTATTTCTATTACTTGCCTGACCCCTGAAATCATTTGAATTTGCAACCCACATTATAGATACTACATCATAATTATCAGAGTAATGTAATTTAGTTAGGAGTAGAAGCTACAGAATCAACCTATCTGGTTTTGAATCTTTACTTGAATGAAATCAGATACTTAATTTCCACGTTCACAGTAGAACGTTGATAATAATATTTCTCTTACAGGATTTCTGAGTGAAGTTATAACTAGGTGTGATTTGTACATGCTTCTTATGTTCTCATCTCGCTTTCATCCATAACCACTGTTCCTGCCTGGGGGAGGATTGTACTTTTATGCCCCATTGAAATCAGGCTTAGTCATGTGACTGTTTTGGGCCAAGAAAATGTGAACAGAAGTGAGGTCCATCATTGCCAGAGGAGTTTAAAACTGTTTAATATTTTATCATTTTCTCTAGACACTTTACCTGAAGCTGCTCCAGGTAAGTGGCCCATCTAATAGAAGAATTTCAAGGACAATGTGGAGAAGAATCCCTAGCTGACTCATGGCCGAAACAGAGTAAGTGAGAAACAAATCACTCTACTTTAAGCCACAGAGATTGCTGAGTTGTTTGTTCCTACCACATAATCAAACTTAGCCTGATACTATAATAATTATTGCTATTATTTTGTTATTTTATCACTACAATTATCGTAATTGTAACTATTACTCAAGGTGGCTGTCCTCGTCAGGGCCCCTATCCTTTATTTCCAGATCACCTCGCAGATCATCAGAGGCCCGGAAGTAGAGCAGAAGTCTCAAAATCTCTTCTCTGTGGACCAACACTCTTCACCCACCCAATTCCATCTTTCATTCTAAGCTTACTTTGCTGATTTCTACTTCTCATTGTTAGACGCTGGCAAACTAGAATTTGTAAGGCCACCATGTGTTTGTGTAAATGAAGTTTTTTTTATTTAATAAATCTGAATTTACAAAGTGCAACTTTTGCATTGTTGTGGCTTCCCCCCCCCTTAACCTCCCTCCCTCCCGCAGCCCACCCATCTCCCACTCCCTCTCCCATCCCACTCTTCATCAAGTTTCATTTTCAATTATCTTTATATACAGAAGATCAACTTAGTATATACTAAGCAAAGATTTCAACAGACTGCACTCACACAAACCGCACAAGATATAGAGTACTGTTCGACTAGTAAGTAGTGTTATCGTTAACTCTCATAGTACAACACATTAAGGACAGAGGTCCTGCGTGGGGAGCATGTGCCCAGTGACTCCCGTTGTTGATTTAACAATTGACACTCTTATTTATGACGTCAGTAATCACCCGAGGCTCTTGCCATGAGCTGTCGAGGCTATGGAAGCCCCTTGAGTTCACCAACTCTGAACTTATTAGTCAGGGCCATATCACAGTGGAGGTTCCTTCCTCCCTTCAGAGAAAGGTGCCTCCTTCTTTGATGGCCCATTCTTTCTGCTGGGGTCTTGCTCACCGAGATCTTTCATTCAGGTTGTTTTTGCCACAGTGTCTTGGCTTTCCATGCCTGTGAGACTCTCATGGGCCTTTTAGCCAGATCCAAATGCCCCAAGGGTTGATTCTGAGGCCGGAGTGCTGTTTAGGGCACTTGCTATTCTATGAGTCTGCTGTGTGTCCTGCTTTCCCTGCAGGATCATTCTCTCCCTTTTAATTCTATCCTTCATTATTTGCAGACACTGGTCTTATTTGTGATATCTCATTTACCACATCTTTTTGATCAATTATGTACTTAAACTTATCAACAAGTGAGATGGCATTGGCACAGGTCTCCTTGATAAGAGTGAATGGAATCCCCTGGCACATTTCTAACTCTACCATTGGAGGTAAATCCGAGTGAGTATGTGCCGACCTGTATATTTGCTCCCTTTCTTATTCCCACTCTTATAGTAAATGAAGTTTTGTTGGAGCATATTCATGCTCATTTATTTCTTTAAAAGGTTTATTTATTTGTTTGAAAGGCAGAGTTCCAGAGAGGCAGAGGCATAGAGAGGTCTGTCCTCCATCCGCTGGTTCACTCCCCAAATGGCTGCAATGGTCAGAGCTGCACTGATCTAAAGCCAGGAGCCAGGAGCTTCTTCCGGGTCTCCCACATGGGTGCAGGGGCCCAAGGACTTGGGCCATCTTCTACTGCTTTCCCAGGCCATAGCAGAGAGCTGGATGGGAAGTGGAAGAGCCTGGACTCCAACTGGCGCCTATATGGGATGCCGGCACTGCAGGCAGCGGTTATACCCACTACATACAGTGCCGGCTCCCACGCCCATTTATTTACATGTTGTTTATGGCTACTTTCATGCTACCATGGCAGAGTTGAAGCATTGCAATACAATCCATTTAGCTCACAAATTCTAGTATGCTTGCTAACTACTTGTATGCAGAAAAGTTTGCTGGCCTCTGATAAATACTTTTTATGTACGTAAATAACCATTCTCCTTTGGAAAAAAGTCTTAGACTTTCAGAGCTCTACTCACACAAACCCTCTCCAAAATGTTATCTGAATTTTAGAAGGTATATGTTTTCTGTGACCTAATGGTAAAAGGAGAGAAGGGCAGACCAGGGCCTCAAGTGAAAGTGACAACCTCTGGATCCTTTTATGGCATGGATCGCTCTCTGGAATAATGACCTCTGGCATTAGACTGGTCTTATGCCTGAGTGCAATGTTGACATTCAGGGCTCAGCTTTGCAGTTGTCTGTTCTCTTTTTGCCTGATCATCACATGTTATCTTCTTTAATGACTTGGTTCCTGATGATGCCCATTGGTTCCTATGGTCTTTGGAACTCCTGTGTAGTCCTCAACTACTGGACCACATTTTCTTCATAACAGGAATTCCCTCTGGCAAACTTCCAAACAAAATGTCAAATGACTTCCACACCCTATCTCAGGGATGAGTGGTAAATGAAGATGACTAGTGAGGGCAATACTTAGGCATCCTTCTGATTTATCATTCTGTGTTGTCACCAGGGTTCAACTGGTGACATCACCCTCCAAAAGAACATCACCCTCCAAAATCCCAAGCAGAAAAAAGACCAGAGATCTCCTAGCCCTGGGAAGTCCCTTCAGATTGTCTACTATTCTTCTGTTTCTGCTATTTCATTCTAAAGGAGGAAGAGGCAGACACATCCTGCCCATCACTTTCTGCTACTTCAAGTCCCTCTAACTGATGGTAATATCTCCACATTGCTCTTCCTTCTACACTCAGGATATCTGTTACTAAAACTCCTCAATAAGGTCTACCAATTTAGGCTTTTAATATATTAAAAGGATGTGGAAACAAGAAAATTAAATATATTTAAAGATGCTTCATTGTTCTTCTTAACAAACTTGGACCTGAAAACTATTTATTATTGCAGCTTCAAAAAACTCTATTTGGGTTATTTGAAGCTAAAGTTAACTTTCGTCATTCCTGCTGAAGTATGTGACAGATGTAACCTTAGACCTACAAGGGGAAAACCCATACACACACACACACAAAACACTAAAAATAAAAGTACATTCAAAGTGTTCACAAATGTTATTTATGATATTACTTATGTGTGCACAGGATCAAATCCATTTAAAGGGACCAGGTATCTATGAAAAATACATTTAAAAAGTAATGCAGAGGCCAGCGCCGCGGCTCAATAGGCTAATCCTCCGCCTGCAGTGCCGGCACACTGGGTTCTAGTCCCGGTCAGGGCACTGGATTCTGTCCTGGTTGCCCCTCTTCCAGGCCAGCCCTCTGCTGGAGTGCTGTGGAGGATGACCCAAGTCCTTGGGCCCTGCACCCACATGGGAGACCAGGAGAAGCACTCCTGGCTCCTGGCTTCGGATCAGCGTGATGCGCCGGCCACGGCAGCCATTGGAGGGTGGACCAAAGGCAAAAAAGGAAGACCTTTCTCTCTGTCTCTCTCTCTCACTGTCCACTCTGCCTGTCAAAAAAATAAATTAATTAAAAAAAAAGTAATGCAGAGAGACTACACAAAAGCCTCCTCTTAAAGTTATTGGATGCACATCACTAGATGTGGAGAAGGCATTCTATAGAATGATATTTTCATTCAAGTAAATTGACATTTCTTATCCCACATCTTTTGTTTCTTTAAAATAAAGTGGTTGCAGTCTGGACATTTGGTGTATGGGTTGGGACACCACATACAATATCACATTCCATAGTGGAGTACCTGGGTTTGGATCCACTCCCAATTCTAGCAGGAGATGTCTCAAGTGTTTGGGTCCCTGATACTCACATGGGATACCCAGATTGGGTTCCTTGCCCATGGCTTCAGCCTGGTACAGATCCAGCCATTGCAGGTATTTGGGGAATGAACTGGTGGGTGGGAGAATTCTCTCTCTCTGACATTCTCTTGCCCTCTCGCCCTGGCTCAATCTCTGGTTCTATCTTTGTCCTCAAATACAAATAAATAAATAAAGTGGTTTATTAAAAATCAGTTGAGGCCACTTTCAGCTCTAGAATCAACTTCAGAATGAAACAATGTGCCATAGAGGACTGTCTCTGCAGTCTCACAACCTTGCATTTGAACTCTGGCCCTGCCATTTGGTTGCAGTGCATATCCATTTGCAGCCACTGCAGGAATTTCTGTATCATGTCATGGGCATCTGATCCTAAGAGATTAGAACCTCATCTAGCTATTTGACTATTTTCTGCCACCCAAACCACATTGGTTTACATTATGGGTTTGCCACAGGCAAAAATAGCAATCCAAAACACCTGCACTTTAAAATAAAGTATTTATTACTTTTAATTTAAAGGACAATTGCTCTACGCAGAATACCACATGCATCAGCAAGACAGATTCCAGTTTCCAGACTCTCTGGATCTGACTGAACACCCCTTTTTTCCTACCTTTCCCATATGACTGCTGAAAGTCCAGCCCCATTCCCCAAATTTGAGCTATGCAAGGCATGCAGAAAGTAAAAATTTCAATGGCCCCTTGCATTTCTAGTTCTTGGCCCCTAATACTAACAACAGTGCCTTTCTTTATGACCATTTAAATAATTTCTCCAGACTTAGCCATAACTCAAAATTATGTCTGATCAGTTATTTAGTAGTGAATCAACTATTTTATCAAGTGCCAGCAAATTGGGAAGAGATGATAAAGCTAGCTATATGCCAAATATCAAGGCAAGAAGACAACCTGAGGTTGCGTAATTTTGATTGTCATTAAATCTTGAAACAGGAATTGAAATGAATAGCATGTAAAAAAATAAAGAGAATTAAGGGAACCACGTGTCTATTTTCTAATATTTGTTTAACTATTTCTAATATTTCTTTGGGTTATGAACCCCACCTTTTTATTATTATTAAGGAAAAACAGGATGGAAGTAATATACTTGGCAGTTATAATGACAATTACTATACAACGTCTGAAACATTCCTCAAGGACTATTATCACTTGTAGCCTTGCACACAAGTTTTCCCACTTTACCTGAAGAACAGGTTGAGGAGAATGGGCGTGCTAGGGTAGTGTCAAATGCGCATAACCGAATCAAGCAGGTCTGCATGAAACCAGCAGACCCAGGACATTGGGATGGATTAGTGACAAGGGAGAAAGCCAAGGTAGAAAAGGGGAAAATATCCACCAGATAGTGTTTACGCCTCGTAGTATACCAACTTTTTGCAACAGGAACTGGCAAGCTAAATAACTTGTTCACGGTCCTAGGGCAGAGACAAGACATGAAACCAAGCTGGCAGACTCCAGATTCTGGTCTCTCCACAACTCTGAATATTCTGTCTACTTCCTACATTATGAAATACCAGATCATAAGAGAAGTAATGAGAAAGTAGCTTAGATCAGAAACAGTTGAGAAATGGAATAAAAATGTTAAGGAAAGTCATTGAAGAACATAGGCCATGAGCAATATCTGGGTATTAGTAGGCATCTTTAGTTGTGATGACTTTACCATATTGTGAGGAATCTGATCTGCCACAATAACTAGATGGCAGGTATGGGAGGTACTCCATAGAGTAGTCCAGGAACTACTGTCTTTAATCAAAGGACATTGGAAATCAGGTAGTGTTTTCATAGAGGGATGGATCTCTAAGTAAAGGCAATCCATGAACCAATGGCAGAATTTTTGTAGAGTCAATGCAAAAGGAAACAATAAACAAATTCAGGAGGAAAGGTTGATGGAATTGTGGAAATGCCATTTCTTTGACATTCACAAAAATAGTTGCTTGATTTTTCTAGATATAATAATTGAATAAATACTGTTGAAAATCTCCATTAGATCCTAAGTATAAGAATTTAGAACAAAAGCCAGTAAGACTTTGTCTATTGCTGTGGGCTGAATGTCCCCCAGACATCATGGGTTAATCTCCATTGTGGAGGTAGGAACAAATAAGGTGTTTTTAGGAAGTGATTTATTCATGAAAGCTTCGTCGCCATACATGAATTAATATCCTTGTAAGAAAGCTTCAGAGAGAAGCTCTCTTGTTCTTCCACTCTTCTGCCAGGGGAGAACACAGGCAATTGCTCCCTGCAGAGGATGTAACAACAAAGCATCATCTGGTACCTTGATCCTGGACTTCTAGCCTCCGGAGCTGTGAGAAATATATTTCTGTTGTTTTAGATAACTCCGTCTGTGGTATTTTGTTATAATCGCACAGAGAAAGAAATCCCTCCATTCAAAGGACTTATAAGCCAATGAGAAGTTCATAACCATAGAGAAAGTATATGAATTTATTATTTTTGAAAAGGGATACATGAGGACTAATACAAAATGTGTACAATGTTTTTCTCACCCTTATAAGTACTGATTAAAAGTATAATACACCTTTATATTGTAGGTTCATGGGGCTTGAGAATTTATGGTACATGACAAAGTGTCATTACATTTAAGAATCTTAGTATATGAAGCAAACACTAATATTTACATGCATTGGAGCCACTAGGAAAAGGTTTCTGGGAGGTACAAAGCATAAGAAAAGAGAGCAATATTTCACTCTACTCTGTGACAATTTGTCCTTTGTCTGAACTCTAATACATAATATAGCTCTTTATCATGGTGCCTGCTAAATGCTCCCTAGTCGTTAAGTTGGTCTCCTATCCACAAACTAGGTTACAAAATCCGGAAGAGCAGAGATGGAGTCCACATCATCCCTCGAACTTCCCCCAATGTTCAGCTTGATGCCAAACAAAGGCAGTGCCTAGTATTGGCTCCCTTGAGCTGACATAAATGGGAAGAATTCCAGTTGAGAGAAGAGGAAGGTTCAACGATTCTCTTGGCAAGGAAAGATTGGATAGGTTTTCACTATTTTAATGATACACTCCTATTTTTTCAAAGACCTGAGTTTTCAGGCAGTAATGTGTAGATTGCACACAACAAGAAGTTCTAGGCCACTGAGAAACTTAGCACACTGGCAGAGCCTGCATTCCATGCTTACATTACTTACTCATACAGGGCACATTGGCTTTCTTTTAGTGATGTTTCATCATAGAAACTATCAACCCAAGAAGAAAACAATCCAAGAAATTGAAGTGCTCTCTAAATACTCACTGAGCTGCACAAGTTATCCAGCAGGGCAGTGCTCACACGCCCAGAAAACTCTCCAGTGACTGCAAAGGACAGAAGCCACAACTCCATCCTTTCAAAGCCTGCAGATTTAGAAATGGTTCAAATGGCCTCCAGGATTTTCACCTGTGTTTCCCTCTGTCTTTTGTTCTCTCGTTCATCATTTATTTTTGCAGCATATTATTGAGAATCTATTTGTGCCAGGATCAATAATTATGCCACATGACTAGACAACATTAATAAAAAGCCCCCCAGGCATTCAGAAGATATAAGGAATCTGATGAGCCACTTGAAGAACGAAGGGCAGAACCCAAAGGAGACAAAGCGGTGCTCTACTTAGGCTCATTTCTCAACATGGATCTTGTTTCTCTAAAAGTATTTTGCCTTTTCTTTGAATTTTTTAGGATAGTTTCTTCGTTAGGCCTGGACTGTGTCTGATTTTTTTTCTGGTACTAAAGACAGTGGAGATTCTGGTTTGATAATCTCATTTGACTTTGGAAAAGATAATTTCTTTGGGTTTACATGTTATTAGGAAAGACTACAGGTCTTTTGGCCTTTCTCCTACCCTATCTTTTTTCTAAGGTATTTGTTTGGAACTCATCTGAAAACACTGAATTATATGAGTAACTTAAACACATAAATGAACATAAACTCTAAGGCTGTGCTTTGTTAAGAGAATGGACCTTACAATTCCTCACAATTTGATGGGACAAGCAGGGTGTGATATGAGGGAGGGGTTGATATGACAGTGGACACACCAATTTAGATGAACCAGCTAGAATGTAGCTCTTGATGATCAAACATGGTTTATCCATTACTTGCCTTTCCCTTGCTGCCATCCTCCAGTTCTTCCTTAGCCTTTCCAATTTATCAAAAGATTCTCAAAGAATATACACCTCTCGGAGCCTTAGCACAAATTGTCACCCTGCTTTTCAAGTGTTTTCAGTTGGTTGTCTCTATGATTTTTCTCTCTCTTACTAGCCTATGGTGTTCATGAGGGTGGGAGCCTGGTCTGCCTAACCACTGTGAATCTCTAGAAGTCAGCACAATGGCTGACACCTAAGAAATACAGAATACACATTTGACAAATGAATAAGCATGATAATAATTGATATGTTCTCAACACAGTATATAGCAGGAACTTTGATAAGTGTTTTTTTTAACTTTTATTTAGTAAATATAAATTTCCAAAGTACAGTTTATGGATTACAATGACTTTCCCCTCCCATAACTTCCCTCCCACTCGCACCCCTCCCATCTCCCACTCCTTCTCCCATTCCATTCACATCAAGATTCATTTTCAATTATCTTTATATACAGAAGATCAATTTAGTATATATTAAGTAAAGATTTCATCAGTTTGCACCCACACAGAACATAAAGTGTAAAATACTGTTTCAGTACTACTTATAGCATTACTTCACATTGGACAACACATTAAGGATAGATCCCACATGAGGAGTAAATACACAGTGACTCCTGTTGACTTAACAATATGACACTCTTGTTTATGGCGTCAGTAATCTCCCTAGACTCTAGTCATGAGTTGCCAAGGCTATGGAAGCCTTTTGAGTTCACCTATTTCGATCTTCTTCCGACAGGATCATAGTCAAAGTGGAAGTTCTCTCCTCCCTTCAGAGAAAGGTACCTCCTTCTTTGATGGCCCTGTTCTTTGCACTGGGATCTCACTCACAGAGATCTTTCATCTAGGTTTTTGTCTTGTTTTGTTTTTTTATGCCAGAGTGTCTTGGCTTTCCATGCCTAAAATACTCTCATGGGCTCTTCAGCCAGATCTGACTGCCTTAAGGGCTGATTCTGAGGCCAGAGTTCTATTTAGGACATCTGCCATTCTATGAGTCTGCTGTGTATCCCCGCTTCCCATGTTGGATCATTCTCTCCCTTTTTGATTCTATCAGTTAGTATTAGCAGACACTAGTCTTGTTTGTGTGATCCCTTTGACTCTTAGACCTATCAGTGTGATCAATTGTGAACTGAAATTGATCACTTGGACTAGTGAGATGGCATTGGTACATGCCACCTTGATGGGATTGTATTGGGATCCCCTGGCATGATTCTAACTCCACCATTTGGGGCAAGTCTGATTGAGCATGTCCCAAATTGCACATCTCCTCCCTCTCTTATTCCCACTCCTATATTTTACAGGGATCACTTTTCAGTTAAATTTAAATCTACGACCCGACACCATCAGATTATTAGAGAACATTGGAGAAACCCTGCAAGATATAGGTACCAGCAAAGACTTCTTGGAAAAAATCCCAGAAGCACAGGCAGTCAAAACCAAAATTCACATTTGGGATTGCATCAAATTGAGAAGTTTCTGTACTTCAAAAGAAACAGTCAGGAAAGTGAAAATGCAACCAACAGAATGGGAAAAAAAATTTGCAAACTATGCAACAGATAAAGGGTTAATAACCAGAATCTACAAAGAGATCAAGAAACTCCACAACAACAAAACAAACAACCCACTTAAGAGATGGGCCAAGGACCTCAATAGACATTTTTCAAAAGAGGAAATCCAAATGGTCAACAGACACATGAAAAAATGTTCAAGATCACTAGCAATTAGGGAAATGCAAATCAAAACCACAATGAGGTTTCACCTCACCCAAGTTAGAATGGCTCACATTCAGAAATCTACCAACAACAGATGCTGGAGAGGATGTGGGGAAAAAGGGACACTAACCCACTGTTGGTGGGAATGCAAACTGGTCAAGCCACTATGGAAGACAGTTTGGAGATTGCTCAGAAACCTGAATATAACCCTACCATACAACCCAGCCATAACACTCCTTGGAATTTACCCAAAAGAAATGAAATTGGCAAACAAACAAGCTGTCTGCACATTAATGTTTATTGCAGCTCAATTCACAATAGCTAAGACCTGGAACCAACCCAAATGCCCATCAACAGTAGACTGGATAAAGAAATTATGGGACATGTACTCTATAGAATACTATACAGCAGTCAAAAACAATGACATCCGGTCATTTGCAACAAGATGGAGGAATCATTATGCTGAGTGAATTAAGCCAGTCCCAAAGGGACAAATATCATATGTTCTCCCTGATCAGCAACAACTGAGCACCAAAGGGAAAACCTGTTAAAGTGAAATGGACACTATGAGAAACAGTGACTTCATCAGCCCTTGTCCTGACTGTTGATGTACAATGTAATACTTTATCCATTTTAGTATTTTTTTTTTGTTCTAGTACTATTGTTGAACTCTGTAATTAACACACAATTATTCTTAGGTGTTTAAATTTAACTGAAAAGTGATAAGTGTTTTATACACATTGATTCATTTAGTCATAGCAAAACTCAACAAATTCAATATATTCCCTATCTCAATATATGCTTCAGTTTCTCTGTTTGCAAAGGGAATGACAATAGGACCAACAAAGAAGATAATTGAAGCACAGAGAGGTGAGCTGAATTGATCATGGAACAACAGAAGAGCCAGAAGTAATCTTGTAATTGGGCCATTGATCCCAAAACCTAAGACCCCACACTGAAGGACTGAGTAGATTGAAACCTCCTCTGAAATCCTGGTGCTTATTTATAAAATATTGAGATTCATGTGGTTAAAATTGATAATGAATATTTAAATGAAGTATGTTCATTACTCCTAACATCTACTGCTATAGAATTTTACAATGAAAAAAAGAAAAAGACTGGAAAGCATATCAAATTTTCTTTGTAGTGGGATCTTCCATGTCTAGGAAAAATCTGAGGAGAAGCTCAATAGGTAAAACAAGTGGCAGCAGATAGTTAAGGTTCATTGGAGCTGAAGAGATCAACTTCTGTTGTGTAGCCTTTTGTCTGTTTTCCAGTGGTGCTTCTGAAACTTTTCAATGTCTGTATAGAACTCAGTTTGAATATTAGTGCTCTAGCCCATATCCCTTCCATTAAAAATGGCAACTCTAGTGTCCTTAATATTTTGTAAATGCATTATTTTTGTTACATTTATGAAATCATTTGCCCAAGCACACACATCTAGTAAGCGGAATAAACCAGGTCTTCTGGCCTCATTATATCATATCAGGTGAATCAATTGCCAACCCTAGGGGCCAGTGCGATAGGTCAAGCCTCTGCCACTGTCACCGGCATCCAATGTGGGCTCTGGGTTGAGTCCCAGTCCCCAATGCTCCACTTCTGATCCAACTCCCTGATGATGGTTTGGGAAAACAGTGGAACATGGCCCAAGTGGTTGGGCTCCTGCACCCATGTGGGAAACTCAGAAGAATCTCCTGGCTCTTGCCTTTGGACTGGTCCAGCTCCAACTGCTGCAGCCATTTGGGGAATGAACCAGTGGATGGAAGACCTCTCTCTCTCTCTATCTGTAACTCTGCCTCTCGAATAATTAAATAAATATTTTTAAAAAATATTGCCAACCCTAGTTTCCTGCCATGGAGGGTGTCCTAGTTATATATTATATTGCAGAAAATGTAGCAAATTTCTGAAAATATAATAATTTATTTTAAACTTTTTTGGTGTTGATAATTAGAGAATAAGGTGAATTTCATAGAATTGAATAAGATAATGTCAATGCTAGGATATTGCAAATAAAAAAGGTTGAGATTCAAATAATATTCAACCATGCAAACTACACCTACACATTCAGATTCTGACCTTGAACAACTAATCCTTAGAAAATCCACAATCCATTAGTTTTGCACAGTTGTATTTGGTTGGAGCAGCAAGTGAGTTGATGTTTTTCAAAACAAGGTAATGAAAGCCCAGTGTTTACTGTACTAATGTGGATTCTTCTCTGTCCAGAATTTTCAGAATTTTAATAATAACCAACGTCAATGTTTAATTTAAAGCTAGAGCACACTGGTTAAGAAACTGCTAAAAATAATCTGCTTCATATTGATGGCTTTGGCTTTGTTGACTCATAAAATGTCAGGGTTGGAGAAAAATAACTAGCGGAAGCCTCAGCTGTGATTGTACCTTTAATTATTGATGCTCGATTCTTAGTCTTCAGGCCCAGCACTAAGATGTGACACGATGGAACAAAGGCCATATGATGAACTAAGTAAGCATGAGGAAGCTCACACTTGATTGTGTCAACAGGACTCCTAAACTTAATAATAGAACTCCTGGTGTCTAATATTGCCAAATTTCCTGGCATTCCTTTACATTTGATGGTGAAGGAGAGGGGTGGCTGTGAGTTGTCAGTTGTGGAAAGGAAAAATGAACAAAGAGATGCCTATGTCCTTAGCACTGTCACACGTGATAGTCTGTACATGCAGATTTGCAACAATGGCTTACAAATCGATTCTTTTTTTTCATTTAAAAGAAAGACTTAGTCACCCAGGAGATTCAAGATCCATCACTGTTGATACGGGACAATTATGGAATTAAAGAATCACCAAAACTGGGTTCTAGTCCTGGCTTTGCCTTATACCAGCTGCATGTGCCTGACCTATTCAATATCATAGTTTTCCTATCTCACCATGTACCTAATGTACCTGAAAAAAAAATCCTTACTGACCATTTCCTACCATTTATTGAGGACAGATACCATGCTAGGTGCTTTACATACATTAAATTGTTCCATTCTATACTCACATAAGGTACTCACATTTTTATCTTTCTCCCCAGATAATGCTTGCAACTCCACGAACCCAGTACTTGTACTCATAAAGTAAAAAGCCAGAATTGATTTCTGAAAAATCACAATTGGAGACATGACATAGGCTTTCCAGGAGGTATCAACATGCAGTGAATCATGAGTTGCTCATGACAATGGGAATAAGTCAACATTCAAGGTTAGTTTCTTTCTTTCTTTTTGTCTCCAGTTCCCTTTTCTAAACTGTATCAATTTGTGACATTTTCACACAGCAAGAATACAAAGTCAAAGGAAACCTATGCACTCACCACCTCCTATGGGATCTGATTCAATGGTTTGCAGCTTTGAGGTACAGCAGGCAGACAGAGCCTTTGGACATCTCAACAGTGTTAAAGAAGCACCTGCCACAAGTTGTGCCTCTCAACTTTACTGGCCTTACTTCCCAACCCCAGACACACCATGAGGTGGGAAGGCACCACAAGCTGCTTTATTGTGCTTCTAGAAAGTGAAAATACCGAGGCAGTTTCTCAATAATGAAACTTAGGCCAGCCCCAGAAATATTTTCATATAACACCAGTGTTAGCTGCATATTGAATTGCTTCTCTCAAAGAAGAGAAGTTTGTCCTGAACAAGCCATACTTTTACATTCAACACATTTGTTTCATTTGTCACCCACTCAACTTTTCTGCACATTCTACTTGTAGTAGGCTTCTGGAGGCCTGTGCCTTTTATAATAAAATAGGGTTTGGGTAGGGGCATATTAACAATTAATAGAAGAACCAGGTACTAAATCCCATGTGAACACAGAAAGAAATGGAACTAAGGCAGACTATGGGAGAAGGGGAATCCAGAGGAATTTCCCAAACAGGATTGTCAGATTTGGAGAAAAATAGAAAGCATCTTGGGGGCCGGCACTGTGGCATAGCGGGTTAAAGCCCTGGCCTAAAGCATCCGGCATCCCATATGCGCGCTGGTTCTAGTCCCAGCTGCTCCTCTTCTGATCCAGCTCTCTGCTATGACCTGGAAAAGCAGTAGAAGATGGCCCAAGTCCTTGGGCCCCTGCACCCACGTGGGACATTCGGAGGAGGCTCTTGGCTCCTGGCTTCGGATTGGTGCAGCTCCAGCCGTTGTGGCCATCTGGGGAGTGAACCAGCAGATGGAAGACCTCTCTCTCTGTCTCTACCTCTCTCTGTAACTCTGTCTTTCAAATAAATAAAAAAAAGAAATAATAAGAAAGCATCCAATTATATGTGAATTTCAGATACACAACAAATACTTTTTTACTGTGGGTATTTTAGGACAAAATGAGATATTATTATACTTTTAAAAAGTATTTGTTGTGTATCTGAGATTCAAATTCAACTGATATCCTATTTAACTTGGCAATCTTCTTGCCAAAAGAGATTGCCTGGCTATCTTATTTTGGGAAAATATTGGAGATTCTTTATCCATAGGTTTGATTTCATTAACAATAAGTTACAAGTACATCTTGACATAAGAGTGGCCTGCCTCTCTGTCTTTGGCACTACCAGTGCTGAATTTGATTACTCTTAATCAGAGAAGTCAACAGATTAGATGACTTAGAACCAATATCTTTCTTATTAATAGGTCCTTTCTAGATTATGTACTTGGCATATACAAGATATGTGGGATATGCAAGTGAGAAAGTCCTAATTATTGCATGCATTTTTTTTTATTCTTCTGCACAAGCTCCTACTGCATATCTCAGTTTCTGTAAGGTATCTCCTTCTAAAACAAAGCAGACACTTCATAATATTAAATGTTTAAGTAAGCAAAATAAAGACATGGACTAGAAGGTAAAAATTTATACAACTTCTTTTAGCCTCTGACCCTTGGTTTACTCATCTGTAAAATTAAATGGTCAAAATAGATGTATGATATGTCTCCCTAGCCCCTTTTAAGGCAAGTCTGAGCTGTTTTGCCTATGTGTATATCCTGGGACAGTTCTGTATTTTAAAAAATCCATGAAGCTCTTCCATTTCCCTTTAGTGAGGCCAAGATTTAATGTGTAAAGATAATATTGAGCAATAACTCATTGGGAAATTACTTTTGCTAAACTTAGACAGTGTTTTTATTTCATAATTCAACACAAATCCCTCCAAATTTCTAATCCTGGGACTAGTTTCAAATCCTTGGAGCTTCCCTATCTTTATGCAATGCCCCAAATAAGAATCCAGGCCTTTTTTCTAAAATTGTCTATTTATGTGTAGTCTTGGGCCACAAATGCTGCCTGTTTGGCCTAGTTATTTTAAAAGGCAAACATTTTTCTCCAACAAATAAGGATTATGTTTTCTCCTTTATTTCCCCCTATATTTATGTGTTAGAATTAACTGGCAAATTGCTTTTTTCCTCTCAATATGTGCAGTTAAATTAATGGTACAAAACCCTAACTGCATACTGAGAGTCACCTAGACAACTTTTCAAATGACCTAAGCCAGAGTCTCCTAAATAAATTAAGTAAAAACCCCAGAGAAAGGAGACCCTGACTTGACAGTGATTCTAATCTGCAGCCAGAACTGAGATCTGAATTAAAACACCACACGTGAGTCCATGGAATAAAGTTTTCATATCACCCTTGCAAAATGCATGAGGCCAACAGTAAGTCATCCATTCTGGGAGCATTATGAAGAGACAGATTCAGGGGAAAAATAATTTTGATGTGATTCTTCAAGTCTAAGGGCCACAGGGAACTTTCAGTCATTGTTATCATTGGGTGTAGATGAGTGTTTGTTTGGGATTCTCTTGGGGTTTAAGAGTGCAATTCCAAAATCACCACATTTAGCAATGCCATGTGAGAATGTAACAGAAGCTGACATCTGTTCTCATTCATCACACTGAAGAACTTCTTTTCAAAATCTCAACTACTTAGAAGATACGTACAGTTTTTCAAGAAAACCGATCTGCCGAGCTCCCTATCGTTATAAGCCTCCTTCTGCTGCTCCTCTTCTTCCTTCTCCTTCACTTCCTCCTGTGCTACCACCATGAGCATCTTGTTTAGTGCTTCTCAGGAGAGACATGCAGTGATGGCAGGAGTAAGTTCAGCTTCAAACAGTATCCAACAAAGAGAAGTTCACTTTTCCTTCTGATCATGGTCTAACTCTGAATACATTCATACAGCAAATATTTATTGAACACTACAGTGTCATGACTTAAACTTCTCTCATTTTTCCATTTCCCTCTAATCTCTGCCATATACCTTTGTAGAGTGGTCAATTCATGCATAGTTTTTAAAATAATATACATTTTTCATGAACTTTTTGAAAAACTCTTAATTCCAGAAAAAACTCTTGATTCCAGAAAATTTTTGCGCCAAAGTAAACATCTTTTCATTCTATTTCTGCAAACTTTTAAAAAATACCTTTGTATTATCCTCACTTTATAATTGAGAATTCTGAGGTTCAGAGGGGCAAAATAATCATGTCATAGGTCACATACATAGTAACTAGTAAAGCCAGTGTTCACCTCAGCTGCTACCTCCTCCCATGACCCATATTCCTAATCACTGGTAGAAAGTGATAGCTCTCCCTGGGGTTTCTCAGCATTTGGTTTCCATTTATAAGTCACATGTATTGCTTTGCTTCATACTGTGATCATGTTTGGACCCTCTTCAAAAGATTTTTACTCTCTGAAACCACTTACTATATTTTGTTTTTTTTGTGCCCTTGATTGTGCCAGCACAGTGTTTGGTTGACATGTCCAATCAATAATAGATAAAGTTGAATGGATTTGGGAGTGAAAGAGTGAATGCTTCAGTAAGTGGCAATTTCATTGAACAAGTCATGCTCTGCAGTACAAAGGGAGGTTTAAGGCCATGGATTTGATATCTGCATGCTTTTATTCTAGAATCACAAGTTATATTAATCAAAGATAGCTACTAGCACCAACTAAGTGGCTTGTGCTAGGGCTGGGTACTGAAGACTTCAGAAAGGATAGTTAGTGTTCTAACAGCTGTCTAATGTAAAATGAATCAGAACAATCAGTCCGGAAACAACCATCCATTTTATCTTATGTGCTCATCCACTAAATTGGTGATGATTGCTGGAAAAGCTCTACAGAGAATGATCTGAGACTCTACTCAAGTTTGATAAGCAGTATCTACCATTGGTAAGGGAAGAGAAGAGCAGGTTGCACCCATGCCACATAACTGTTACTTCTAAGCTCCTTCACATAAACACATATTAATGAAGGTTTTCCTAGCACTTGATTCACTGCCAAATACAAATACTAAATTCTTACATCCTTACAGCAGTTGGAATACAGAAGCTAGTTACAGGAGAAAGAGGAATTAGGAACAGTAGGTCAAAGAATGTCCACAAAAATAGCCTTGCAGGGTCAGAGTTATTTAGAATCAATTGAAGTATCTGGGTGTATCTGACTGATTTACTTGATGTATACTAAGCTGATCTTCTGTATATTAAGATAATCAAAAATGAATCTTGATGTGAATGGAAGGGGAGAGGGAGTGGGAAAGGGGAGGGTTGTGGGTGGGAGGGACGGTATGGGGGGGGGGGAAGCCATTGTAATCCATAAGTCGTACTTTGGAAATTTATATGCATTAAATAAAAGTTTAAAAAAAAAAAAGAAAATCCCATTAGAGCATTTTAGGCATGGGCAGCCAAGACTTAGTGGCAAAAACTGTTCTGCATGAAGGACCTCTGTGAGTGAGATTCCAGTGGAAAGAAAGGGCTATCAAAGAAGGATGTACTTTTTTCTGAAGGGAGGAGAGAACTTCCACTTTGCATTTGGCCATGTCTAAATACTGACAAAGTTTTTGGACTCAAAAGACTTCCATAGCCTTGTCAGCTCATGTCAAGAGCCTCAGGTGGTCACTGACATCAAAAATAAGAATGTTAATTGTTAAATCAACAACAGATGTCACTGTGCACTTGCTCCCCATGTAGGACCTCTGTCCTTAAAGAGTTGTACTATGACAATTAACCGTAAAACTTGTCTTCAAACAGTACTTTATACCTTGTGGTTTGTGTGGATGCAAATTGTTGAAACCTCTACTTGTATAGAGTTGGTCTTCTGTATATAAAGTCAATAAATGGAATGGGAGAGGGAGTTGGAGGTGGGATGGGAGTGGGCCTGGGAGGGCAGGAATAGGGGGAAGAGCCACTATATTCCTAAAAGCTGTACATATGAAATTTATATTCATTAAATAAAAACCTTCTAAAAAATCTCAAAAAAAAAATAAAGAAAGAATAAAAACCAAAGGCACAGGCATTATATGATAAGAAATGCAGTTCTGGGCTGGCGCCGCAGTTCACTAGGCTAATCCTCCGCCTGCAGTGCAGGCACACTGGGTTCTAGTCCCGGTTGGGGTGCCGGATTCTGTCCAGGTCGCTCCTCTTCCAGGCCAGCTCTCTGCTGTGGCCCGGGAAGACAGTGGAGGATGGCCCAAGTCCTTGGGCCCTGCACCCTCATGGGAGACCAGGAGGAAGCACCTGGCTCCTGGCTTCGGATCGGCGCCACGTGCTGGCCGTAGCGGCCATTTGGGGGCTGAACCAACAGAAAGGAGGACCTTTCTCTTTGTCTCTCTTTCTCTCTCACTGTCTAACTCTGCCTGTCAAAAAAATTGCAGTTCTGTAAGATCTAGCCAACCCAAGGGGCCAAACATACCACAGCATCTACACCTCGGATTTGCAAATCCTACAGACCATCTCAGAACTGAGAATTCAGCTCTCCATTAGGATAAGCAATGAGTATCAGTGATAATATAATAAAATTAGTCCAGTTAACTTTAGTGTGTGTAAATGGATTACATCCTGTGGAGAGTTAGGCTGATACTCATTTAAATTAATTCCAGATGAGAAAATAGAAGTGACAGAAAACAACACAACACTCCTATTGCAAAACTGAGTTATGTTATCCTTTAGGAACACATAAATGGTTTTAAATGCATGCAAGAATACAAAAAGTCAGCAACAGAACTCAAATAACTTTCTATCATTTGGTTTGGGATCATCATTCTTAATATTTTAAATAAGCACAAGTGAATTCACATAGCATGCTTAATTGTAAACTATTCTCAAAGATAAAATTGTCAAAGAGTAACTTTTCCTCAGCTGAAATTTTTAGCTCAAAACATTTTAAAAATATTTATTTATTTTATTTGAAAGGCAGAGTGAGAGAGAGGGAGGTATCTCTCCCATTTGCTGGTTCATTTTCAAATGTTTATAATAGCCAGGGCTGGACCAGGCTGAAGCCAGGACCAGGAACTCCATTGGGCTCTCTCACATGGCTGGCAGGAACTCAAGCAGTGAGCCATCACCAACTGCTTCCTAAGCACACCAGCAAGGAGCTGGATTGGAAGTAGAATAGCCAGAACTCAAACTGGCATTCCTATATGTGAAGTGGGTGTCCCAAGTGAGAGGTTAATCCACCATCCCACAATTCTTGCCCATCCTCAAAATGTTTTAAGACATTTTCCTGAAGAAGTTGAATTCACCTCAAGACATTGGTGAATTAAGCATATTTTCATTATTGATTTGAGAACTCTTTTTTTTTTTAAAAAATTATAATTTATTTGAGAGGCACTGTTAGAGAGAGAGAGAGAGGGAGAGAGGGAGAGAGAGAGGGAGAGAGAGAGAGAGAGATCTTCCATTTGCAGGTTCATTACTCAAATGGCCACAACAGCCAGGGCTGCGCTTGACCAAAGTCAGGAGCCAGGAAACAGGAGCTTCATCTGGGTCTCTCACATGGATGGCAGGGAACCAAGTACTTGAGCCATCTTCCACTGATTTCCTAGTGCATTAGTAGAGAGCTGTCTTGGAAGAGAAGCAGCAAGGATAGGAACCAGACCCTGTATCAAACACCTGTGTTTCAGACAACTGCTTAAGCCACTATGTCACAACACTGTTCCTGGATACCGTTTTTATAAATAAGGGATATGTGTGGAGTTACATTTGTGAAGTTAATTATCTCTGTGTGCTCAGTGTGGGTGCTACTCAGAGTTCAGATGTTAGCTGTGAGCCTTCATTATACCCAAGGAATTTAAAAATGTTTAAATGTTTGCAGTATAAAGACAGTTAAAATTTTCCTGTCTTCTGGTCCATCACTTAGCAAATGTTTCCTCTTCATATATCCAAGCTATAATTTACCAAAACATTTATAATATCTCATGCAATACAACTATGCAGTACCATGAATGACCAAGAAAAGGATTTAATGTATGAGAGAAGGGATAAAGGTGCTGGCTTCATGGCATAGTGGATTAAGCCAAGGCCTACAACACTGGCATCCCTTTAGGGCACCAGTTCAAGACCTTGCTGCTCCACTTCTGATCTGGTTCCCTGCTAACGCACCTGGGAAAGCAGAAGAAGATGGCCCAAATGCTTGGGAATCTACACCCACACAGGAGGCCTGGAAGAATCTCCAGGCTCCTGGTTTCAGCATGCCCTAGCCCCTGCCATTGAGGCTATTTGGGGAGTGAATCAGCTATTGGAAGGCCTTTCCCCACCCCCACCAACCCAGTTTCTTCCTCTCCGTAACTCTGCCTTTCAAATAAATAAAAAATAAATCTTTAAAAAAAAGGAGAAGGGATATACAAAACAGAGGTAAGAGAATTGAGTATATGGTAATGGGGTAGTAGGTATGGCAAGGTTTACTGCCAGTGCCTGTGGTCTTGTCTACCATTTATCAATTGTTTATATAAATTCAATATTTTTTCTATTAGAATCATGAATTCTAGTTATTGATTAAAAATAGTGTGGGGAGCAACTCGGACTAGACTAAGTTACTGGAATTAAGACTTATTCTATGCATCTGCTCTCCCACAATATGGCGCTGAGAAGGGAGAAACAGCTTCTACACAGCTGCCTCCAGTTCAACCAATAGACTGTGGGACCTGCTCCTGATTGGAGGAGAGCAGCGTACTCGGCGTGTGGGTAGCAGAGTTGGGATTGGCGGAAGAGGACTATAAAGGAGGAGAGAGACAACATGCACCAGGAACATCTAAGGGGAACATCTATCTGAAGGAACACCTGTGCAGCCCCCGAGAGAGCCGGCCGGGGGTGTGCCGCTCCCCTGCGGAAGTGGGGAATGTGGCAGGGGGAACCGCCCTTCCACGGAGGTGGAAGGGACGGTAGCCAACCCGGGAAGAACCAGCAGCAAACCCGGGGAAGGCCGAGCAGATGAAAGAACAGCGCAGGGTCCTGTGTCGTTCCTCCACGAAGAGGGGGAGCGACAAATAGGAAGGCAAAGAACTATAATCATATACCATCATATACCTATATATCAGTGTTGAACTTAAGTATATCACTTTTTATATAATTTTAATGTAAATTAAAATTATCACATGTCTTTCTATATCAACAACTATTTAATGTATCAAGTTCTTTATGTTCAGATATTGTTACCTCATATTAACATACCAAAAAATTACTTAACTATGCTCTTAAAAGCCTTTATTCCAATTTTCATTATAAATGCTGCAATGAAAGTCTTCATAGCAAAATATTTGTGCAGATGCATGATTCTCTTAGATGACATTTCTAAAAGTGGATTTTTTGCTTCAAAGGACTTTTCAAGACTTTCATAACATGATGCCAAATTGCCTTCCAGAAAGGATGAGCAAATAAATTTAGTGAATGTTTCACCACAATCTCACCCAAACTGCATATTTTAATGTCTTTTAAAAAATCTTTGCCAATATGATGAAGAGAAAATGTCACTGTGTTGTTTTCTTAATTTGTGTTTGATGTGTACCTTTTCCAAGGACTATTTGGATGAGATCTATTCTTGGTTTTCTAAACCTGCTTGTCTACACCCAGCACTGAAGAATGTGGTCGTGGCTGACCTCACTGGTGCTTTCTTACTCTCCTTTCATCAAGGAAGGGCTGATTCTTTCTGACAAGGTGAACAGTGCCCATGTGCATACTTCCAGGCTGAAGGGATACAGAAAGATTAGTTACTGCCTACAATATTCCTGGCACAGCAAAAAGATGCTCTGAAGATATATTATGAAAAAGACAGGTGAAATGGTAAAAAATCTTTTTATCAGAGAAAGCCCTAACTTGGATTTATTGTCAAAGACAATAAGGTTACTCTGTTCAACCAAATACAAGATGTAAAAGGTAGATGGCGACCACTGCCAGCAAGGAGATGCAGGCTTTGCTAACAATCCTGGCAGCTTCAGTCTAAGAAGAAACATGGAAAGGCTCATTTTTGTTGGTACAAACAGGAGAAAATCACAGATGTCTGATCATTATCTCCTGGGTCTACACATTTCTCTACAAATTGATAGAATGTCTGTTTAAAGAAATCATGTAAGAGACTTAGAGAAAAGAGAGGAAAAGAACTCACTCCCAAATTTGTCACCTGAGAAGCCAGGTCCAGCTGGGAAATATTAACCTAAGTTTCTGATCTAAGAGGCATAACTCTGTCCCCAGGACCACTGAGGGCTCCCAAGGACTTTTCTTATATGCCCGTTTTCTCTTCCAATGTAAAATGGCTTTGGATTGAGGAAAGCCCAGACTGCAGTCATAGTTTCTTGTTTTGAACTTTCCCTTACCATAATCTTAGATTTGAGGCCATGGCTAAGTTGCTACTTTTTTTAAGCATTAATTTTTTTCGTCAACTAAAATAAATATTTCTTTATCAAAGTATTCATTTGGAACTGGCATGTGTTCCACCAAAACTCATATGTTGAAGCCCTAATATCCAATATGACTATATTTGGAGATAGGGCTTTTAGGGAACACTTAAGGTTAAATGAATTCATAAGGGCATGGTTTTAGTCAGATAAAATCTGTTGCCTTACACAGAGAAAAGAAAGATCCTTTTTTCTACATGCATATACACTGAAGAAAGGCCAGTTGAGACATAGCAGGAAAGCAAGCCAGGAGGACAGCCCTCACCAGGAATCAAATTGTCCAGCACTTTGATCTTGGACTTCCCAGCTTCCAGAGCTATTGAAAATAAATGTTGCTTAAGACATACAATCTATGGTATTTGATCATAGTGGCCTGAGACCATTAAGATGGTGTGTGAGAGAATAATTAAATAAATTTTTGAACAGAAAACCCACATCGCACATTGAATGCTTAATAAGTTAACTTTACCTTCCTTACTCTCTTCCCTCTTCCCCATAACCTCACCCAGATATTTGCTCAGCATGTGTCTAACAATATAATTTTTTTCTATCCTTGCCTCTGTTCTCTCTACCCTTGATCTTAATGTTTCCATCCTCATCCTAATAACTAGTATAAATTTCTTAATGTTCTCTCTTCTTGGCCATTTGTTTTTTACATTCTCAATGCTGAGTTGCACTTGATATTGACTAATGAATTTGTCATTGGTGAGAAAAGACTTCCAGTGCCTTAGAACAGTGCCTGGCACATAGGGAACATTGCAAATGTAGTTATTGTCATTATTATCCAGCATCCTGACATTGTAATCAAACTATTTTTCTTTTCTTTTCTAGCATTCAATAAGAATAGGCTTAGTTAGTCATACTTTCCCTACAAATGAACAGCTACAATGAAAATGCCCAAACCAGCTATGGCCTTTTTGTATATGTGTGGAAGCAAGATGTGGAAGACTCAATTTTCTGTTGTAGGATGCCACAGACTAGAGAAAACTTGATTAACACAGACCCAGAACCATAGTGAGAGAGAATCCGAAAAGAATTCAAGAATACTCCCTCTCATATCCCTTTACTTTCAGTGTCTCTCACATTTTTGCTAAGAACTATTGAGTTCTCAGTAAAAGAGCAGGAGGTTCTAGTGAAAAAGAAGTGACTGTGTTAGTGTGAGCCAGTATAGAGATTGTCAAGATCATTTTGAAAGTGTCTGGGTTGTTTTGAAGCCAGAAGAGATACAACCAGAATGCAGAACCAAAAGACCATTTCCTAAAAGAACATCAAACTAGAGAATGCAATGGAGATTAGGAGAGAGGACACAGCAAAAGAGATGGAAACCCCAAAACAAGAGTATACCACAGGTAGTACGGAGTTGAAAGCCGTGTACACTGAGCATCCCCTGGTGTGTTTCTTTTTGATGGAATTCAATGTGTATTATCAAGGTGGTGTTGCATTAATTGGCGGTGCTATCTAATGGCTATGAGAGTTGGGTCTGATCCCAGTCTGCCTAAATTTGTATTTCAGTCCTGTCACTTGCAGCTATGCTATGTTGGGCCATGTATTCAACTTCTGTGCCTTGATTTCTTCATTTATAAAAGGGGAGAATGTAGAGGTCAGTGCTGTGGCATTGCAGGTAAAGCTGCCGCGTGCAGTGCCGGCATCCCATGAGGGCACCAGTTCGAGTCCTGGCTGCTCCACTTCCAATCCAGCTCTCTGCTATGACTGGGAAAGCAGTAGAAGATGGCCCAAGTCCTTGGGCCCCGCAACCATGTGGGAGACCTGGAAGAAGCTCCTGGCTCCTGGTTTTGGATCAGTGCAGCTCCAGCCGTTTGGGGAGTGGATGGAGGACCTCTCTCTCTCTCCCTCTCTCTCTTTCTCTGTCTCTCCTTCTCTTTCTGTGTAACTCTGACTTTCAAATAAATAAATAAATTTAAAAAGGGGGGAATAGTACAAACCTAATGGGGTTATTTGTGAGAAATATATAAGGCAAAAGAAGTAAATTGTCTAGAATACATCCAAAATTTAGAACAAATACTAAATATGTGCTTTAGCTCATATTATTATCATCACTATTGTTATTCCATGATTACTGCTTTATTTTTATACATTTATACCCCTCTAGGTTCCATCAGGGTAGATAAACTAATTAAGAAGAAAATTTAGAATCATAGTTATTCATTATGTCTGGTCTGCTATGTTGCTATCTCTTTTTAAATATGTATGAATCATTGTGCCATTTTGATACAGCTTACAAAGATAATAAACATCAATTGTTGACTAACTACTTTATGCCTGGTACTAGGTACATATATGTAATCATATTTAATCTTCATAATAAGTCTTAAAAAACCACTATTATCATTGCTTCTAGAATAGAGGTCAGAAAACTACAAATTGCAATCCAAATCTGGCCTGCCATCTGTTTTTGTAAGTAAAGCTTGTCAGCACACAGCCACACCATTCTTTTAAAAATTGTCTATGCTGTGATCATGCTACAATGGCAGGACTCATTAGCTGAGATATGGACTGTACAGTCTACAAAGCCCAAAATATTTACTATCTGGCACTTTACAGAAAAAATTCAGTGGCCCCTCCACTCTAGAGCTGAAGGCACTGAGACTCAGAAATAAAACCTGAGTCCAGGATCACAAAGCTAGATGCAGAGAAAAGAACCAGTCTGCCTGGTTTCAAAGTCAGATTCTCAATCAATGTAATAAGTCTCCAAAGTTACTGGTCTTAATGTAGAGGCCAGGAGGAAGTGTCTGATGCTTGATGAAATAAACAGATGGAGCTATGAACATCAATTAGTCGTCTAAATATCCGACATCAGGCCCGTGAGTCAACAGCATTTCCCGCCATAGCCACCCACCAGATAGGCAGGCTGTCCTGGATCATCTTACCAAATGCCAGGCAACATGTAACGTACTCAAAGCACGTACTTCCCTTTAGATCCATTGTATCATTTCAGCAGCACAGAACTCTTTCTCTCTCTCTTTCCTTCTCCCCCTTTCTCCCTTTTGCTCTCAAACACACACACACACACACACACACACACACACACACACTGAAACTCCTATGAATGCTCTTTCCTTTAGAATGAATAAAGTTCTGGTTAGAGTGGCTAAGCAACATTTTTGATTATCACTTGAGGATGCCTGGGTGTGTCAGGAGAGAGGGAACAAGGAGGAGAGAGGCTGATCCAAATTAGGTACCAAACTGCTCAGTCTGATGTGGACAGGGACATAACAAGAAGGAGTTAAACACTGCCATCAATGCTCCACAGGCATGTACCCCAAACCCCACCCCTTTCAGGTATGTGGGGCTGGAAATATCCAACATGACTTCAGTCTTGGCATACCCATTCCCCGTCATGAACCTGAGCTTCACTTCTCATCTTGTATAAGATGCCATGTCAACTTCCAAAGATATAATCATGTATGTGCTGCAGAACCGTGTATGCCAGGCACCATGATTCTTGCAAGAAGCCCCAAAAAGGGGACACAGAAGTGGAAGTATTCAAACCCTGCCCAAACCCAATATTGGAATAATCAGGCTCTGTCCCAGATATTGGCCCCTACTCCATAAAAGGACAACCCTGACTTCAATGGTGGCAGCAGGCCTTCCTCCTTCAGGAAGAGAGGTTGAACACACTCACACTGGATTTGTGCTATTCCTTGCAATAAATCTTGCTTTCTTAAACATCTCCATCTATACCTCCTCCTTGAATTCTTTTCTCCTAGAATTTGGATCAAGCACAGCCAAGAGCAAATTCCCTGTAACAACAAGTTCTACTCAATTGTCTAGGATGATGGCTCAGTTTGGAGGTGGGGCTAAGCAGGCAGCAAGCTCTGTTGGATAGTGTTCTGAATCCTGAGCTCAAATAATCCCTCTTGAACTTTGATGTACCAAAAACTACATAGAGAACTTGTTAAAATGTAGATTCCTGGATTTAATCCTGAGAGATGCTGACTCTATAGATAGACCCCAAGAACTTGCATTTACAACAAACTCCCAGCAGAGGCTGAGCCACACTTTGCATAGCCCTGAGCCAAAAGAGCTATCTCCAGTCAGTGGTACACTATCTATACCTGAGCAAGTCACTAAAACTTCTTAGACTTTATTTGTCTCATCTGATAACCAGAGCCAATAAACTAATAAGAATGGAAGAGGAAACTGCAATGCAGAAGTCATTTTAATATTTATTGATAATGAGAATTAAAATTCCCTGAGGGGCTGGTGCTGTAGCGTAGTAGGTTAAACCTCTGCCTGCAGCACTGGTATCCCATATGGAAACCAGTTCGAGTCCCGGCTACTCCACTTCCAATCCAGCTCCCAGCTAATGGCCTGCCTTGGCAAACAGTGGAAGATGACCCAAGTGCTTGGGCCCCCACACCCATGTGGGAGACCTGGAAGAAGCTCCTAGCTCCTGGCTTTGGATCAGCTCAACTTTGGCTGTTGCATCCATTTGGAGAGTGAACCAGCAGATGGAAGACCTGTGTCTCTGTCTCTCCCACTCTCTCTGTAATTCTGTTGCTCAAATAAATAAATTAATTTAAAAAAAAAAAAAAGGTTTCCTGAACAGTCATAAGTTCTATGCCAAGCACTGTGCTAGGCACTTCTCACCACAATTATGTCTCATCTTCAATGAACTCTACAAAAGAGGTATGATAGCCATCTAACAGACAAGCACCTTGTGGCACGTAAGAGGTACTGTGTCCAAGATCCACAGTTAGGAAGAACTGTGTAGTTCTTCTAACTGTGTAGTTAAAGAACTGCAGTTCCAACCCAGATTTGAATGTCACCAAATGTGTTTTTCAATCTCCAGTCACACCAGGAATTGTTTAAGTAGTAACTCGTATCCAGTATGCAGTAAAAAGCTGGTGCTTCTGATTACAAGTAGTAGCCACAGCCTGCAGACGCCACAGAAGTGAAAGCGGCTTGCCCGCTTGCCCTCTGCTGATGATACTATTTGATGGAGTGCTTGAGAGCAGTGATTACCCTCTCTTGAAAGCAATCATTTCATTCTTCATCCTTCAATGGCCTGCAGCAGGGGTGCCTAGGGCTGAGAGAGCCTGCAGCCAAGGGTGGAAAAAAAAAAAAAACTCAAAAATCCAAGGAGCTCAAATGAACACCTCTTGAGAAAATAATTTCAGAGTTAAACGTTTAATGCTGGGTTTTCGTTTCCTAACAGCAATGGACTGTGGAAACAAGTGCCAAAGAGCAGGAGGAAACTTGCAGCGACCCTCGCCAATAACAGAAAATTATTTGTTGCTTCCCAAAGTGGTATTTGAGCCCAGCGGGCTGCACTTAAGATGTGACTGGATAATAGCTATGTGACACACCCCTCTAATGGAGCTGTCACACAGGCACCGCCACGTAGCAGCCTGAGCTGTGGCTCGGAGAAGCTCTTCCATGGCTATAATTTTGCCTATGCTGCCTTAGGCCAGGATGTAAAGTGATTCTCCCAGATGCTTCAGCGATTTGAGGGAGATGCCATGCTTAGGTAGGTGCCCCTTGCATTAGAATAGCTGCCCCTCGCATTTGATGTGTGGAAGATCAGAGAGTAAAATCCAACTGGAGTCTCCAAACTCAGAGACAGGGACTGAGTCCCTGTATGGGGAGTAACAATATGCTGCCAACAATTGGAACAATGAGGAAATGGCCCAGTCAGCATCCCCGCTGTCTTTTGTTTGCATGAGTAAAGCCATGAATAAAATTTCTGCAGGGGAAAAACAAGCTGTGTTAGTTTCCTATTGGGCTGTAACAAACTACAACAAATTCAGTGGGCTTAAAACAAAATGTCTTTATTGCCTTATATTTAGCCAGGTCAGAAGTTCTAAATGTGTTTCACTAGGACAAAAACCAAGGTGTCAGCAAAATTGCATTCCTTCTGGAGCATTTTTCCACATGGATATGACTTAGGGAGCCTAAATCATTTTTTTCTAAAGTTCCGTTGGGTAGGTAAACTTAGCTGACATGTGGGTAGCAATTGCAGCATATTAATAATGTGACATTCCCTCCCTTGATTACCTGTCCATTAGGACATCCCTTGCTCATTAATTTTCAAGCAGATTGAAATTTAAAAAATATTCTAATAAAAGAAAGTGATACCTTATCTCTCCTCTTCTTCCTTCTTAAACTTTGTCTCCTAACCCAGGTAAACTCTGCCTTCCCCACCTGTCACATCTCTGATGGATCCCATTAAGGGGACAAAACTTTAAGGGTCTCATCAGGGGCCAGAATCTACACAGTACTGAGCCATGAATATACATGTTGGACCAGGGTCTCTTAATTCTTTCTGAAATAGTTGCAATGTGAAAAGTCTACTACCAAGAAAATATACCCAAGGTCTCTCTGTGGGGCCTTCCTACTACAAATACAGCTCACAAACCAGAATTCTAAAACCTTGAAATCTGGGTGGGCATTTGGTGCAGTAGTTAAGATGCTGCTTAGGACATCTGTGTCTCATATCAGAGTGCCTGTTTTGAGTCCTGGCTCCTCTGTTTCCCATCCAGCTTCCTGCTAATGCACACTCTGGGAGACAGAAGGTAATGGAAGACCTAGACAGAGTTTCAATCTCCTGGCTTCACCCTGATGCAGACTTTCACTCCTGGCTTCACCTTGGCCCAGCCCTGGCTGTTGGAGGCATTTTGGGGGGGAAACTCCAGATGGAAGATAGATGCCTCTTTCTCTCTTTCTCTCTCTCTCTCTGTCTCTCCCTCTGTGTGTGTCACCCATTCAAATAAAGTGAAAATAAACAAACGTTTTAAAATAAACAAAATGAAATGAAATCTTTATATTTAAAGATTTTATTTATTTATTTATTTGAGAGTTAGAGTTACAGACAGTGAGAAGACAGAGAGAAAGGTCTTCCTTCCATTGGTTCACTCCCCACATGTCTGCAACGGCCAGAGCTGTGCTGATCCGAAGCCAGAAGCCAGGAGCTTCTTCCCAGTCTCCCATGTGGGTGCAGGGGCCCAGGGACTTTGGCCACCTTCTATGGCTTTCCCAGGCCACAGCAGAGAGCTGGATTGGAAGAGGAGCAGCCAGGACTAGAACCAGCACCCATATGGGATGCTGATGCCACAGGTGGAGGATTAACCTACTGTGCCACAGCGCCGGCCCCAAAATCTTTATATTTTAAAAAGGGATGAAGGTGTGAACTAATAATATGTGGCTGTAAATCCTTACCTCTGATTATAGTACTTTTATTCACTCTGCTCTGAGTTATTAAAATCCATGAGTACTCCACTAAAAAGCATCTGCAGTGGTAAGGAGGCCTGCAGTGGTGTAACAGACTAGTTTGTACTGTTTGCGAGAGCTGTCATTAAATTTCCAGGAATCTGGTGAGCTGGTCGTAAACCACAACTTTGTTAAAAATGTTAATACATGAATCTACAATTAAATAAGTAATAAAAATAATGTAAATAAATTTTCAAAACTTGTCACTCCTAATAATTCTATACATCATAGTTTGGTTTATTGTTTTGTTGAATATGTAGACCTAAGAATAATATTAGTCATGCAAATTACACTTTTAAAGTATATCATATCTGTCACTGTTTGAAGAGAGAATCTTCCATTATTCTAAAATTTTTATCCAGTTCTGCAAATAAACCATGCACATTATTGACAAATGAGTCAAGTTTTAACATGCATCTCCTTTTTCTAAACATTCATATTACCCCTAATATAGATAAAATACCAAGCAACATTCACTTTGGAGCTATAATTATTTACTATTATAAATAACAGGCCAGATGAGGATAAGAGTTAAGCAAAAATTACTCTGAGATTCAGCTTACAATATGCCATTTAAAATAGAGTACTGCATATTCTATTGTTATGTGTAGGGCACATATTTTATGTGACTAAAATTTTAATAAATATATAAACTTGTGTGTATCTATATACCACACTTTTTTGTATAACTGATGATTAAACATTTTACTGCCACATCACTGGTTGCATTCTTCAGAAGGAAGAACCTGCCAACTATAGTTAGTTACAAATTTAAAAAGAGCATCTGTAAGGCTGTGTCACTCATCTCTAATTGAGGCTCATAAAGACAGACCTCGGGATGGGGAAAAGATGTTAGAGCCAACTGAGTGGAACCTAGATCAGGATTACTGCCAAAACTGTGCAAAGCAGGCAAGGTTCAAGACTATAAGAGAATTACCTGAAATGGAAACTTCCCAGAACCTAAATAAAAGGGCTCTTAAAACAGGTAACTTTTACAGAAGAAGAAGCCATTCAAAATCATACAAATTTCATAGTTCTTAGTCTCTAAGATGTCACTTTCATGATTGGATTCTATCACTTTCACATGCTTTGTCCTTTAGGGAAATTTATCTTTCTTTCCTCTCTTTGTCTTACAGAACATTTTTGAAATATAAGTCCCATGAGGGCAAGACTTGTACCTGTCTTAATTGTCCTGTTAACACTATCACCTGGCATAGTCATAACATAAAGTGGGAGATATATACAAGAAGAGTGCTATCAACAGCCCCTCCCTCATACTCTGATTTCTCCACCCAATCACCTCCTCTTGTGCTGTGGCTGAGGTCATCCAAAACCACTATTTTTGCGAAATTACATCCAACAACAGGAACCCCCTGAAAAATCCCAATATAGCCACTGATCATGTGCACAAGGTGACCTATAGCTAATTATAACACCATGATAAAATTATCACAGCTCACATTCCCATTCCCATCAAGCAATGGATGTCATGACACTTATGAGACTTCCAAAAAAGGCAAGAAAATGGGTGGTACTCAAATTCCTAGACCTCTCCCCCTATTCCTGAAAAACTCTGTTGCCAAAATCACCTCTTTTAAATATTCTATCCCTCCATTCTCTTAAGATAATATAAAATGGATAACCCTGAATCCCATAGGCACAACTCACTCTCAAGGATGCCCATACTCCCTCCTGAGTGTTGTAAGGACAATTCTTTAGGATTGGGAGGCTTGTGTCCAGGCTTGGCTCTAATAAGCAACTTGTTGCTGAGTGACCTTCTTCTGTTCCCTGGAACCTGGCCAGTTCCTGGGAGAACAAGGCAGAGCATGGCATGTCCTTGGGCGGAAGTCTGAGGAACATCTTGAAATGTGCCTGCCGCCTCAGCCCTCTGGCCAAGGTCCGGGACGATAGGCACTGCTTGCCATGAATCTCGGCAATGAGCCACCTTTGTTCTTGGGGCTTTAAAAGGGAGCCGGAGCAAGCCTCTGCTGCTGCTGTTTCATCCCGGGAGAACAGAGAGTCAAGCTGAACATTGAACGTGCACTTGATGATTACTGATAGTGTTTGATTCTCAGTATGGATCCTCCTCCGGTGCTGTGTGAAGATTGCCTAGTGGCAAATTCCCGGGTTGAGTCCCCTACTCTTAGGGACTCACCCCTCTCCGTTCTCTCTCTCTCTCTCTTTCTCTCCTTCTCTCCTGCTTCTTAAAATTTGCTACTTAAATAAACTGCTTATTTCTTTATACTACATGGCTTGCAGCATATTTCTTGCGGATTGAACTGAAAGTAACCAAGTCTGTGCACAGCAGACAGCTGAAAAATAATTTGTCGTCACAAGTGTGTACTTCTGTTTTGCAAATAAATCTTTTTTTCTTATTTTTTTTTTTGACAGATAGACTTAGACAGTGAGAGAGAGAGACAGAGAGAAAGGTCTTCCCTCCGTTGGTTCACCCCCCCCAAATGGCTGCTACAGCCAAAGCCACGCTGATCCAAAGCCAGGAACCAGGTGCCCCTTCCTGATTTCCCATGTGGGTGCAGGGGCCCAAGCACTTGGGCCATCTTCCACTGCCCTCAGGGGCCACAGCAGAGAGCTGGACTAGAAGAGGAGCAACCGGGACTAGAACCCAGTGCCCATATGGGATGCCGGTGCCGCAGGTGGAGGATTAACCAAGTGAGCTACAGCACAGGCCCTGACAAATAAATCTTATACCTCCACTATAACTTACTTGTTCTCATCCTCAAATTCTTTCTTGCATTGAAGACAAGAGCCTACAGCCATCCATCTGACATCATCTTTGGTGTACCAGACAATAGATAAAAACCCACCCAGAGAGATTGGCAGGTGTCTTTTTTTGATTATTGCATCCCTTGTATTCAAGAACCATGGTGTTGTCTAGTCTTTTCTTTTCTTCTGACTCACTGTGAACAAATTCCTCCTATCCCAGGCCTGTCTACCTCATCCTGAGACCCACATTGGCCAGTGGCCATTGGAAGTAAGAAGGCTGAAAGCCAACATCTTATAGACCAGACACCAATGGGTCCTTCCTGAGAAGGGCTTGCAGAGTGGCTGGATTGATTCCCAGACCATGCAGTGCAGGAAGTCTTCTTCCTACCATTCTCTGTGATCCTTCCATTTCACCTACAGCTTCTTTTACTCATGCCCATTGGATCTCCCCAATTTTCATTTCTTGATGATATTCTTCAGGCTATTTTTGCCACTTTTGTGTTTATTTGCTTTTCAGCCCGCAGACAGTAAGTTTCTGCCTACACATGCCAAGTAAATTTTATCATGAACTAATTCCCAGAACACTTGTTGTCTCTGTGGAAAATCCGCAGTTCTTGGTCAACTGTATATTCCTAACTCCAAAGTTAAAAGACTCTAATATTTAAAATTTAATACTTATTTAATACTTAAAATACTCTAATATTTCTTCATTTGCCTTATATGTGTCCTCCTTCATTTATTACTTGGCAAAACCTTGTTTCCTTTTGCAATTATTTGCAAACAGACAACGAAATCTCAGGCCCTATATTTGGTCTTTTTCTGAGATCACCTATACATTGTCCTGTCCACTTTTTGCACCCTTAAAGAAAAATAACAGATCTGGAACAAAGACCAGGCCCATGCTGAATCCTGGGTAACCCAGCAGCCTAATTGGTAAGATGTGGAAGCCATGTCAGTCCCACAAACTGACCCTAACTGGAATTACCAGCAGGGCCATGAAGATGTGAGGCACCGAGACTATATGATGATCTGTCTATTGGCTAGAATGAAAAGCTGGAAAAACCAGGGAGGTAACAACACATGGAAAAGAATCAGCCTTATTCCAGAAATGATCGTTACAGGCCTTAAACAGATATGCTGACATAGACCCTAGCACCCCCGAAAGACAGCTCTTACTCCATATCCATTTCAACAGACGGCCCCAGATATTCAGAGAAAATTCCAGAAACTGGAAGCGGGACCCCAAACCTCCACATGAACATAGCATTTGGGTTATACGTCATAGAGACAATACTGAGAAGCAAAAGGGACCTGAATGTGGGAAACAACAGTCCAGACAACAGGTTCATTTGACAGCAGTCACTATATCCAGCACCCTGCAACCTCAGGACCAACCTGTGAGGCACACAACCATGGATAAAAAATCCAAGGCAGAATGATTTTGGGTATGGGAAGTGGGAACATTGACATAAAAATGTCCCCACATGAAAAGCCCTTCAATGTAAGAAAGAGGAGCACCGAAAAAGGGACTGCCATCAGCTGTGAAATGAGTGGTAGACCCTGAGTTCCCTCAAGTCCTTATCTGAGGACTGAAGGAACCTGAGAATTCAGGGAGTTCCTTCAATTCATTTGACCATCATACTACTGGAGACCCTGGTGACCCTGGACGTCACAAGTAAGACAGGAGTCATTTATTCTGTTCTGTATTCCCATCTGAGATGTTTATCATCAAAGAGCTGAGTCATCATGGGAGTTGATGGAAAGTCCCGCTTGTAGCAATTTACCTTGCTTCTGGTTTGCTACATCTGTTCACTTTGGAATGGATGGACCCACCCTCAAATATGATGCAATCATATTTTCTGTAGATCTTACCCAAATTTTGATGACCCAGGATTACCACCCAATACCTTGTCTCAAAACATCAAATTTATTGCCTTGATATAAGCCTTAAAATGGGGTAAAAGTCAAACTCCAAATATTCCTTACTTTATTGTGTACAAATTCTAAGTCCCAATTTCTGCTATGTAAGTAGCTTGAATAGCAGTTTTATTCAACAAACTGTTCATTCTTCTATCTTAGCAGCATGAGTACAAAATGCTTTGGGTGTCTTACCTGATATAGTTATTGATAACTGACTGGTCCTACATTATTCTTTGGCAGAAAAAGGTGGAGTATTAGCATTGATTAATAAATGCTGCTACACTTACACTAATAACAGTGGATTTGTGGAAGATGATATCAAAAGGATTTATGATCAAGACAAGTGGCTCTATGATTTTGGCAAGGGAAATACAAGGCTTTTATAGTAAAATTCTTGGCTTCTATAATAAAAAGTGGTCTCCCTTCTCTAATATGGTTTTTACTCTTGTTCCTTTTTAGCCCATGTATATTAAGTCTAATTGTCAAATTTGTTCTATAAAACATCACTTCATGTGAAATGATGGACATGCAGGGATTCCAGCCATTACTAACAACTGATGACATATCTCTAGTACATCCAATGGAATCTCTAGATCAGTAAGCAAGAGATTTTCATTCTTTGGCTAAGCAGAGATGATGTCATGACACAGCATGAAGAAACTACAGAAGGTGGATCGTCTTCCTTTGACCTCCAATAAGGATTAAAGCAAGAAAATATCTCTGGAGGCCAGCGCCATGGCATAGTAGTTTAGGCATCTGGCTGCAGGACTGGCATCCCATTTGGGCATCTATCCAAGTCCCAACTGCTCCACTTTTGATCCAGCTCCCTGCTGATGGCCTGGGAAAGCAGAATATGGCCCACGTGCTTGGGCCCCTACTCCTGTGTGGAGGACCTGGAGGAAACTCCTGGCTCATGACTTCAGATTGGCCCAGCTCCAGCCATTGATGACATCTGGGGAGTGGATGGAATACCTCTTCCTCTGTCTCTCCCTCTCTCTGTTTGTAAGTCTGTCCTCTCAAGTAAATAAAGAAATCTTAAAGAAATCTTAAAAAAAAAAAAATCTCTCGGGGGTGGGGGAGGTTAAAGATAATATAAACAAGGGGAGAGCTGAGGATTACAAGCCCCTCCCGAATACTCTGTCTACTCCATTCAAATCTCCACCCCTTCAAAGGTGCTGTGTCTAAGTAACTCAAAATTGCTAATCTACAAAAAGGCTTTCCAAAATTGGCACCAACTGAAAATCCCAACACAGCTACAGACCATGTGCCCACGGTGCCCTTCAGCAAATTATAATAACATTACAATAAAATTATCATGGCTGGCATGCCTACTCCTATCATGAAGTAACACCATAACATTTATGGGTCTTCCTAAATATAAGAAAATGGTGGCAGTCTAATTCCTAGAAATAACCACCTTTTCCAGGAAAATCCTGCCACCAAAACCACCTTCTATGAATATTCTCTCCCTCTGTTCTTTTTTTTTAAAGATTTACTTATTATTTATTTGAAAGTCAGAGTTACACAGAGAGAGGAGAGGCAGAGAGAGAGAGGTCTTCCATCCAATGGTTCATTCCCCAATTGGCCTCAATGGCTGGAGCTGCGCTGATCTGAAGCCAGGAGCCAGGAGCTTCTTCCACATCTCCCAAGCGGGTGCAGGGACCCAAGGCTTTAACCCACTGTGCCACAGTGCCGGCCCCTTTAAGTTCATTTGTAAAATAGCAATGAGAGCATGCTGGTAGCATTCTTCAAGTTGCTGGTTTCACTTACCTCTTCGTGTTTTCTGTACTCCTAGAAAAAAGGAAGGTGAAAGGATGGCAAATGACCCTATGAACATCTGGGAGCAGAACAAGTCAAAGAAGGCCAGAGATGTTCCCATGTACTCCAAATATCAAAAGTAGAAGAATCTACTATGTTTGCAAATTTGGGACCCAAAAAAGTTGGAGACAAAGACAAGAGGCTGTGGAGGTAGGCAGAAGCAAAAGTTAGTGGGTACAAACAACAGACAGAAGCAAAGCAAGAGAGGTGAGATAATTGCCATGATTAAGGTCTTGGACCCACTTACTATTTGTCTTTTATTGACTACTATTGTGTGGTGATAAGCTGTGCAATTTAAAAGCACAAAGTCAGCGTAGACACACACTTCCCACTCTCACCTGTGAATAGTGTATAGATTCATAACATTTTGACATCAACGGAGCTTGAATTTATAAAAAACAGTACAGTCGACATTTTACCAAGACAACAGATGATGCCTCCTTAGGCTTTACAGTTTTCTGAATAACTGAAGGTTCCAGAGTCTACCACAAGTGCTGCATTTAATAAAAGTTGTAAGATCATTGAGATAGGTCTAAAGTAATAAACGGTATAGTTTGTAACTCAGATATAGAAGGTTTGGTCATATTTTAGGTAAAGGATTAAGCAACTTTAAAAGAGAATTTAGGATCTGGTGTTGACATGAGCTAACAGAGACCATCAGTATGTACTAATTAGCTGTGTATGGAGTCACCTACTAGGGGATGCATTCTAAAGTGAAGACCAAAATTGAAGACAAAATTTGTTGATCCTCGACAAGGTCCAAAAAAACCCTTGAAATTAAAAAATAAATAAACATTAAAGATGAGTTTAAGCTTAATGGGAGAGTGAAAGTGAACATAGAAAATTATGGTGGGTTTACATCTTACCCCAGTCAGAATGTCTATTAAAAAATGCTGATGTGGCCGGCGCCGCGGCTCACTAGGCTAATCCTCCACCTAGCGGCGCCGGCACACCGGGTTCTAGTCCCGGTCGGGGCGCCGGATTCTGTCCCGGTTGCCCCTCTTCCAGGCCAGCCCTCTGCTGTGGCCAGGGAGTGCAATGGAGGATGGCCCAGGTGCTTGGGCCCTGCACCCCATGGGAGACCAGGAAAAGCACCTGGCTCCTGGCTCCTGCC
Source organism: Oryctolagus cuniculus (assembly GCF_964237555.1). NCBI lineage: Eukaryota > Metazoa > Chordata > Mammalia > Lagomorpha > Leporidae > Oryctolagus > Oryctolagus cuniculus. Next base: position 37,874,633 of record NC_091432.1, read on the forward strand.
ATTGGATCATCGCGGTGTGCCGGCCGCAGCGCGCCGGCCGCGGCAGCCATTGGAGGGTGAACCAACGGCAAAGGAAGACCTTTCTCTCTGTCTCTCTCTCTCACTGTCCACTCTGCCTGTCCAAAACAAAAAACAAAACAAAAAAAAATGCTGATGTGAGTACAGTGAAAAAAGGAGCTCTTAATCACTTTTGATGGGAAATTAAATTTATATATCAGTTATGGAGATCAGCATGCAGGTTCCCCAGAAAATTGAGTATAGAAATATCATATGGATTTTTTATTAGAGAGAGTTCCAGGATGGTAGAGTAGGGAGGGAGCTTACTGCTCTAGTCCAGGAAAAGATAGTTTAAAAAAAAAAATGAAGAGAGTGCAGTCTCATGGAAGAGTTAGGGAGAAAATGGCAGAGTAAACTCCATGCAAATTAAGGGGACACTGTGGATCTATGTGGACCCCAGCATCCCAGAGTCTACGCACCAGCTTTGGAAAGTGAGGTGAGACCAGACCAGAGCAGCCCAAGCCACTGGCACTAAAGCTGCAGGAAGAGCCTAGAGGGAACCCAGCTTGGAGCTCCATGGGAGATACTGTATTTGCCAAACTAGAGAAGAAAAAAAAAATAAAAGGAGGGACATGTTTTCCTCTCACCAATCGCTTTACAACAGCATCTTGTAACAAGCCGATAGAACAGGCACCATTTTGGAAATACATAACAGCTGCACCAGCTCGTGTCCACACCCAGCAAATAGCAGAGTGAAGACTCCTGACTCTGGTTGGGAGAACTAACAGGGTGCTGGGAGTTCGTGACTGTTGGAGGCTTCTGTACTGGGACTGTGAAAAAACCTGAGACTCTGTGGGAGTCTTACAGTGTGGATGAATTTGGGCAGTCACTTTGGGAGGCTCCACATGCTCAGAGCTCCTTTTACCTGGTGAGAGACATTGCTGGAGAATCTGAACTTACACTGAGAACTGCTCAGATCCTTTGTGTGGTTCTTGGGGCAGAGCAGACAAATATTATATCTATTGGGGCTAGCACTCAACTACTTGTCTCCTTTGAGGAGAGGAGCTCAGCTGAGCAGAATAAACTTTCCTTCTGATTAAAAAAATAAATAAGAGGAGATTTACCATGCCAAACCTGGGTGTGTCATGTGTCACCTTAAACACATACTTCACACTGGAGAGCTGAACAGAGCTTCCTGGCCACACCCACTATAAGCCTTTAAATACTCACTGAAAACAGACATTCCACTTACCTACAGATTATTAATACAAAGATAAAAGCTGCCACAGCAAGAAACAAAGAAGAAATCAACAAGGATCGCCACAAATGCCGAACAATAAACACACCAATTCAAGAAGCAAGAATAAGGAAGACAACATGATGCCCCCAAAAGAACACAGCACTTCAATACTAGACTGTGAAGATGATCAGATGGAAGAAATGCAAGAAATGGAATTTGAGTTCCAATAGTCTCTTGGTGGAGTTTTTTGGATCCCTTATATACAGAATAATGTCATCTGCAAATAGGGATAATTCGACTTCCTCTTTTCAGTTTGTATCCCTTTGATTTCTTTTTCTTGCCTAATGGCTCTGGCTAAAACTTTCAGGACTATATAAAAAGCAAGGGTGAGAGTGTGCATCTTTGTCTGGTTCCAGACCTCAATGGGAATGCTTTCAACTTTTCCCCATTCAATAGGATGCTGGCCATGGGTTTATCATAAATTGCCTGGATTGTGTTGAGGAATGTTCTTTCTATATCCAATTTGCTTATAGTGTACATCATGAAAGGGTATTGTATTTTATCAAATGCTTTCTCTGCATCGATTGAGATAATCATGTGATTTTTGTTCAATAGTTTGTTAATGTGATGTATCACATTGATTGATTTGTGTATGTTGAACCATCCCTGCATACCAGGGGTAAATCCCACTTGGTGTGGGTAGGTGAACTTTCTTATGTGTTGTTGGATTCAATTGTCCAGAATTTTGTTGAGGATTTTAGCACCTATGTTCATCAGGGAAATTGGCTGTAATTTTCTCTGTTGCATCACTTTCAGGTTTGGGAATTAAGGTGGTGCTGGTTTCATAGAAAGTATTTGGGAGGATTCCCTCCCTTTCAATTGTTTTGAATAACTTGAAAAGAGTTAGAGTTAGTTCTTCTTTAAATGTCTGGTAGAATTCAGCAGTGAAGCCATTCGGTCCTGAGCTTTTCTTTGTTGGGAGGGTCTTTATTACTGATTCAATTTCTGTCTTGGGTATGCATATGTTTAGATTTTCTATGTCTTCATGGCTCAATTTAGGTAGGTTGTATGTGTCCAGGAATCTATCTATTTCTTCTAGGTTTCCCAGTTTGTTGGCATTCAGCTCTTTGTAGTAATTTCTGATGATTCTTTTTATTTCTGTGGTGTCTGTTGTTACATCTACAAAGTATTAGTATAAAGGATTCATCTCTAATTTTATTGATTTGGGCCTTCTCTCTCCTTTTTTTGGTGAGTTCGGATAATGGTGTGTCAATTTTTTTTTTATTTTTCAAAAAACAGCTCTTCTTTTGCTGATCTTTTATTTTTTGATTCAATTTTATTGATTTATTCTCTAATTTGAATCATTTCTTTTCTCATACTAGTTTTCAATTTTTTTGGCTGTTGATTTCTTCCATTACCTACTGTTCATTCAGAAGCATGTTGTTCATTCTCCATGTGTTTGCATATGTTCTAGAGATTCCCAAGTTGCTGAATTTCAGCTTCACTCCACTGTGGTCTGAGAAGATGCATGGTATGATTTCAACTTTTTTGAATTTGCAAAGACTTGCTTTATGGCCACCATAGAGAAAGTTCCATGCAATACTGAGAAGAATGTGTACTATGCAACTGTAGGATAAAAAGTTCTATAGATACCTGTTAGGTCCATTTGGTCTATAGTGTCAATTAACTGTTGCTTCCTTGCTGATTTTCTCTCTGGTTGATCTGTCCATTGCTGAAAGTAGGGTATTAAAGTCCCCCATTACTATTGTATTGGAGTCTATGTCTCCCTTTAGATCCTTTAACATTTCTTTTAAATAGTCAGGTGCCCTGTAATTAGGCACATATATGTTTATAATAGTTATATCTTCCTATTGAATTGATCCCTAACTCATTACATAGTACCCTCTTTATCTCTTTTACCAGTTTTTGTGTTAAAGCCTATTTTGTCTGATATTAGGATTGCTACACCAGCTCTTTTTAGGTTTCTGTTGGCATGGAATATCTTTTTCCATCCTTTCACTTTCAGTATGTGTGCATCTTTGTTGAAGAGATGTGTTTCTTGTAGGCAGCCAATAGCTGGCTTTTTTTTTTTTTTAATACATTCAACCTTTCTGTCTTTTAAGTGAAGATTTGAGGCCATTTACATTCAAGGTGACTATTGATAGGTAACAACTTTGCCCTGCAACTTTTCCAAAAATATTCCTATTTTTCACTTTGATTTCCTTTTACCTTTTACTGAGAGATTTTGTTCCTTTACCTTCTTTTGTAGTGATGACAATGTTTCTGTGTTTCTGTGTGCAGCAAATCCTTAAGCATCTTTTGTAGGGCTGGACAGATTGTGACAAATTCTTTCAATTTCTGTTTGTTATGGAAGGTCTTTATTTCACCTTCATTCATAAATGAGAGCTTTGCAGGATATAGTATTCTGGGTTGACAGTTTTTTCTCTTAAGTCTTGGAATATTTCTTGCCATTCTCTCCTAGCCTGTAGGATTTCTGATGAAAAGTCCACTGTGATTATAATTGGAGATCCTCTGAGAGCAATCTGACTTTTCTCTCCTGCACATTTTGAATCCTTTCTTTGTTTTACTGTGGTGATTTTGATTGCAATGTGTGTCATGGTGAAGATCTTTTCTGGTCATGTCACTTAGGAGTTCTATGTGCTTCCTGTACTTGTCCTTTTCTTCAAATTAGGAAAGTTTTCTGTTATTAGTCCACTAAAAAGGCCTTCTAATCCTTTTTCTCTTTCAATGGCTTCAGGAACACTAGAACCCATTTGTTTGGTCATTTGATAGTACCTGTAGATTCCCAACAGTATTTTTTAGTTTTCTAATTTCCTCTTCTTGTTTTTGGTTTGAATGTATAATTTCCTGTGCTTTGTCTTCTAATTCTGATATTCTTTCTTCTGCTTCACCAATTCTGTTATTAAGGCTTTCCACTGCCTTTTTTATTTGTTCTACTGAATTCTTCATTTCATTTTGATTTCTCTCTAAGATATCAATTTCATGGGAGAAATTTTCTCTCATGTCCTCTATGGACTTCAGTAGTTCATGCATTTGCTTCTGAATACTTCCATGTAATCTTGCAATCAATTTTTTTAATTCAAAACATTAAAGAAAGAAATAGAAAAAGATACAAAAAAAATCTTACATGTTCATGGGTTGGAAGAATCAGTACCATCAAAATGCCCATTCTTACAAAAGCAATTTACAGATTTAATGTGCTACCAATCAAAATACCAAAGACATTCTTTTCAGATCTAAAAAAATGATGCTCAAATCCATATGGAGGTACAGGAGACCTCGAATAGCTAAAGCAATTTTATACAAAAAAACAAAGCCAGAGGCATCACAGTACCAGATTTCAAGACATACTACAATGCAGTTATAATCAAAACAGCCTGGTACTGGTAAAAAAAAAAAAAAGAAAAGAAAAAGAAAAAGAAAAACAGATGGGTGGGCCAATGAAAAAGAATAAAAACACCAGAAATCAGTCCAAACAACTACAACCAACTTATACTTGACTAAGGAGCTAAAACCTATATCTGGAGCAAGAACAGTCTTTTCAACAAATGATGCTGGGAAAAGTGAATTTCCACATGCAGAAATATAATGCAGCACCCCTACCTTACACCTTACACAAAAATCCATTCAACATGGATTAAAGATCTAAATCTATGACCTGATGTCATCAAATTATTAGAGAACATTGGGGAAACCCTGCAAGACATTGGCACAGGCAAAGAGTTCTTGGAAAAGACTCCAGAGGCACAGTCTGTCAAATCCAAAAATAACAAATGGGATTACATCAAATTGAGAAGTTTCTGTTTGTCAAGAGAAACAGTCAGGAAAGTGAAGAGGCAACTGAAAAAATGGGAAAAATTATTTGCAAACTATGCAACTGATAAAGGATTAATAACCAGAATCTACAAAGAGATCAAGAAACTCCACAATGACAAAATGAACAACCCATTTAAGAGATGGACAAAGGACTTAAACAGACATCGTCCAAAGAGGAAATCCAAATGGCCAACAGACACATGAAAAAATGTTCAGGATCATTAGCTGTCATGTAATGAAAATCAAAACCATAATGAGGTTTCACCTCACCCCAGTTAGGATGGCTTTCATACAGAAATCAATAAACAACAAATGCTGGAGAGGATGTGGGGGGAAAGGTACCCTAATCCACTGTTGGTGGGAATGTAAACTGGTGAAGCCACTATGGCAGATAGTATGTAGATACCTCAGAAATCTGAATATAGACCTACCATATGACCCAGCCATCCCACTCTTGGGAATTACCCAAAGTAAATGAAATTAATAAACAAAAGAGTTATCTGCATCTCCATGCTTTTTGCAGCTCAATTCACAATAGCTAAGACATGGAATCAACCTAAATGCTTGTCAGCTGAATACTGGATAAAGAAATAATGGGATATGAACACTATAGGATACTACACAGTAGTAAAAAAAATGAAATCTAGTCATTTACAACAAAATGGATGAATCTGGAAAACATTATACTTAATGGAATAAGTCAGTTCCAAAGGGACAAATACCATATTTTCTCCCTGTCCTGTGATAACTAATAGAACATCTAAAACAAAATCTGCTGAAGTGAAAATGACACTTCAAGAAGGGATGACTTGAGCTGTCCTTGTATTGACTGTTAAGGAACACTTTCTTTTTTTTTTTTTTTTGTTTTGTTTTGTTTTTTTCTTTTTTTTCTTAATACTGTTCGTTGAATGCTTAACATAGAGTTAGTCATATGTGTATAAAGTCAATTGAAAATAGATCTAAGTAAAAAATAAAAGTGGAAATAAGAGAGGGAGGAGGAAGTTTGTAACTATAAAGCTATATAGTTCTGCATATATTCTTATGGACTTACTTCTAAAGGTATAGTTTAAAAATGTGTCATGGACTCCAAATCCCATTAAGCTTTGTGCCAAAAATGCCATCTTAATTGTTAAAGTGATCATATTAAGTGTTAAAGTGAACATGTACATAGGATTAAGTGTTAAGGTGATCATTCAAATAGGATCAAGTGTCTGGTAATAATCTGGTAACAATAATAGATAGAATTAAAAAGGAGAGAATATTCCAACATGGGAAGTAACCCACACAGCAAACTCATAAAATGACAATAACTTTAAGTAATACTCTGTCCTCAGAATCAGCCCTTAACACTTCCTGGTCTGGCTGAAAAGCCCATGATAGCATTTCAGGCATGAAAAGCCAAGACACTGTGGCAAAAAAATGTTCTACATGAAGGATCTCTGTGAGTGAGACCTCAGCAGAAAGAAGTAGTGATCAAAGAAGGGAGGAACTTCCATTTTGCTTATGGCCTTGTCCAAAAACTGATGAGGTTTGTGGACTCAAAAAGTTTCCATAGCCTAGGTAGCTCATATCAGAAGCATCAGGTGGTCACTGACAACATACCTAAGAGTGTTAATTTTCTAAATTAACAACAGGAGTCATTATGCCTAATTCCCCATGTAGGACCAATATCCTCAATGAGTTGTATTATGAGAGTTAACTGTAAAACTAGTTCTCAGTTTTGGTGTGTGTGGGTGTGTGTGCAAATTTTCAAAATCATTACTTACAGAGTTGGTCTTCTGTATACAAAGTTAATTGAAAATGAATCTTAATGGAGAATGGGACTGGCAAGGGGAGAAGGAGGAGGAGGAGGGTTGGAAGTGTAGGTGGGAGGGCAGGTATGGTGGGAAGAATAACTATATTCCCAAAGCTGTACTTACGAAATTTGTATTCTTTAAAAAAATAAATTAAAAAAGGCAAAAACTGAAAAAATAAATATGATATGATCCCTCTATCCCAGCTTTGGGTATAAATCCAAAATCGGTATGTCAAAGAAATACATGCAGGGCCAGTGCCATGGCACAGTAGATTAATCCTCTACTTGAAATGCCGGCATCCCATATGGGCACCGATTCTTGTCCTGGCTGCTCCTCTTCTGATCCAGCTCTCTGCTGTGGCCGGGGAAAGCAGGAGAAGATGGCCCAAGTGCTTGGGCCCTGCACCCACATGGGAGACCAGGAGAAGGGACCTGGATCCTGGCTTTGGATCAGTGCAGCTCCGGCCATTGAGGCCAATTGGGGAGTAAACCAATGGAGGGAAGACCTTCCTCTCTGTCTCTCCCTCTCACTGTCTATAAGTCTACCTCTCAGAGAAAGAAATAAAAAATCTTTTAAAAAAATAAATACTTGTCACTTGTGGTCTAGTGGGTAAAATTGGTGGACATTTTGTTAAATGTAACTAACCACGAACAGAAAAAAAAATACTGAATATTTTCTCTCATATGTGGAAGGTAAAACATTTGATCTCAAAATAGCAGAGAGAACAATAATGATTTTTAGAGGCAGAAGAGGGAGATTGGAGGGAGGATGGATAATGAGTAGCAAGATACAGTAAGAAAAAGTAATACATTCCAGTATTCAACAGCATAGAAGAGTGACTGCAGTTTATAATTATTATATATTTGAAAATAACTGGAAGACAGGAGTCAGAAGTCTCTAAACATAAAGAAATAATGAGATGGAAACACTAATCACTCCAGTTTGATCATTACACTTCTTACACATCACATACATATATTAAAATGTTATACCACATAACTATGTACAATTATTATGTTAAATAAAATTTAATTATGGAACTATGGAAGGGTTGAATTAGTGAATAATAGTTTCAAGATTCACACTCCAAAGTGACTAAAACTAAAGTGGGCATTCTAGTGATGTTGAACACCCTAGTCTCATGAGTCTTTAAGCAGAGAATATCCATAGTTTTGCCAGAGATGTTTTGGGAGAGATTTTTATATTGGATGAAGTAGGAAATGCAGAATGCTACGTTATTAGTTGCAAGACCCAGGGTCCCATTCCAGCCAACTGCAGTTTCTTATAAGGCTAATTACAGTAATACTGAAATGTGGGGAGCAATCCGGACTAGACTGAGTTACTCGAATTAGGACTTATTCTATGCATCTGCTCTCCCACAATATGGCGCTGGGAGAGAAGTAAACAGCTTCCGCACAGCTGCCTCCAGTTCAACTAATAAACTGTAGGACTTGCTCCTGATTGGAGGAGAGCAGCGTACTCGGCGTGTGGGCAGCCGAGTTAGGATTGGCGGAGGAGGACTATAAAGGAGGAGAGAGACGGCATGCACCAGGAACATCTATGGGGAACATCTAAGGGAACCCGTGCAGCCCCCGAGAAAGCCGGCCGGCGGTGTGCCGCTCCCCTGCGGAAGTGGGGAATGCGGCCAGGGGGAACTGCCCTTCCACGGAGGTGGAAGGGATAGTAGCCAACCTGGGAAGAACCAGCAGCAAACCCGGGGAGGGCCGAGCAGACGAAAGAACAGCGCAGGGTCCTGTGTCGTTCCTCCACGAAGAGGGGGAGCGAAACTGAAATATGTTCAAGAGTATAAATTGCATTATGGTCATAAAGAAATTGGAAGATAAAATTATTCTGTAATTGTGAAACTATAGGGACCTCAGCAGCATAAGTCTGAGGATTTTGGTCTCAGGTAAGCTATCATTAATGTGACCAAGCTACTCTCCCTACCTCTTTCTCCTTCTGTCTCTTGCTTTTCCTATGACTCTTTGACTTCTTTTTCAACCCTCTTCTCTTCTTACATCTCCTACTTCTTCATAGCTTAAACTTACTCATGTTAGATCATGTCTACCATGATCCTCTATGCTCCCACTGCTCACAATACGATTCGTTCTATAACACTGAGAAGTGTAGTCCAGAAAGAGAATTACTCCCATAGAAGTCATTGCTTAGTAAGCTTTCAGCACTAAGTTACATTACAGACCACTTGTTAGTTTTAAGTTTGCTTGCAGATGGGTCAGATCCTCACACCTGCTCCCCACATCTATGTTCACTGCAGGATTGTGGAACTGTCATAAAGAATACAACATTCTAGAGCTGGCTATTCCATATGCTTTCCAGGCAACACACCAGCATTCATCAAATAGTTCTTGGAAAATGGATTTAAAAAATAAAATTTAGGGGCAGATATTGTGGTACAGCTGGTTACACTCTGTATAGGACACCTAAATCCCATTTATGAGTTCCTGATTTGAGTCTCAGCTTCTCTGTGTGTCTGACATAGATTCCTACTAATGTACATGGGAGGCAGAAGCTGATGACCCAAGTGCTTGGGTTTCTACCATCCATATGGGAGACCTGCATCCCGGCTTTGACCTGGCCTAGACCAAATTCTTGCAGGTGTTTGAGAAGTGAGTCAGTGAGCCAGTGGATGGAAGATCTCTTTTTCTCTCTCTCTCATCACTCTGTACTTCAAATAATAACTAAAAAAACTTTTAAAATACAAAAATAAAATTTATCTAAGTGTAGAAGTTTTTGAAATCCATTTATGGTTTCTTTATAATATGCATTTTCCATGAACTTTTTGAAGACCTCCTCATAGTTTCTTTTAGAAAAGAATGGTGGACATCTTGAATAACCTGCTTAGAACAATAGACAGAAACAAAATGGAATAAATAAGCCTCAAGGGATGAGCATCTAGTGTTGTGGTTAAGATTCCATTTTAAATGTGTGCATCCCACATCAGACTACCTGGGTTCAATATTTGGCTTCAGTTCCTGACTGTAGCTTCCTGCTAATACAAATATTGGGAGGCAATGGTGACAGTTCATGTAATTGGGTTCCTGCTCTCACACAGCAGAGCTAGCCTGAGTTTCAGGCTTTCTGCTTCAGCCTGGCCCTGGCTGTTGCAGACATTTGAGGAGTGAACCAGTGAATAGTATCTCTCTTGCTCTCTCTCTCAAAAATAAAAATAAAAGCAAAAAAGTCTCTAAGGTGTGTGTTTCCACATTTCGACCTCAGTTATAATGGACAAGGAAGATGAATCCAAACTCCTTACAGCAAATTCAGAAGGGAAATTCTTAAATAATTTCATATAAAAAATCTAGTGGTCTTGTTAGAGACACCAGAATTATCTTACTTGCCTTCTGGGTCATTTTGACAACTAAACACACAGAGACTGAGGTTTTGGCTAAGAATGATGGAAAGCAGTCACTTTTCCCAGGGACCAAAATAAAAAGGCAGTAATCAAGCCCAGCAGCCTGATGTTTCTGTCTGGTTAATATCTCAGACAGTGTGAAGAGGAGGACAATGGGCTGGCCTTGGCATACACTATCATGCTGAGATGGCAAGCAAGGAATATTTTTCCTAGAAAGCAACCCAGTGGGAAGCCTGAGTGAGAGAGTGAAATATAAATTATTCCTTTTTCATTCTCTGTTTACTACCTTCAACAAGCCTGGTTCTGTAGAGGCAAACAGAGAACAGAAGAAGGTATCAAGGCAGGGCCCCATGCACTAATCTCAGGGGAAGATTACTGCTCTCTAGGGAGTGAACATACCAGAGAGGACTGCTAGCAGCATGGATGGTGGCAGGAGGAGAGGACGCACTGTCTTGATCAACAGAAGACCTACACGTTTTCCATGGCATGGCCACTTACTAAATGGGCAAATCCTTCAGCTCTGTGGAGTTCATTTTATTAGCTGTAAAAAGAGAGTAATCTGAGGGTGTCCTGGGGACATTGGCTCTGGGAAAGAACATGATCAAGGCTGGAATTACCTCCTGACCAGCCAGCCAACCTGACTCAGAGAAATGCTTCAAGTATTAGAAAATATCAACCGGAAAACTACAGCCCTGACCGTCCCAAAGAGAAGTATAACCCTAAAGGGAATGAAGGCTTTCACTCTTGAAGAGTGGCTGTACCTTCAAGAGAATCTGCATCAGCAGAAGCATTACTGCTATAGAAAGCAAGGCTGAGTCAAACCAGGAAGATCACTTTACAACAGTAACACAATGTGACTGTCACAAAACAGCCTAAATACAGCCTGGGTCCTGTCGCCAGACTGATCATTTTCCAATTTTCTCTTCTTTGGCAGTTTAGTAATAGGACTGGACTCCTTGCACCAAGTAATTAGGAATCTTTGACAATTTACAGACGAGAGTCTCAAATTAATCCAGTAATTAACCTGAATATTAAAGAGAAAAAGGAGTGACCTTATTCGCACCACGAAGTTGGTGGAGAGGACCATACACATTTCGTTTGATAAGGCAGAGTTAGAACCATTGTATCTCCATGGCCTCCATCTCACTGAGAGCCAATGGACTCTGATACAGTCCCTGAAAGGGCCTCTAGGCCTTATTCCTTCTAGCAGGTTTACGTCCCTCTATCCTTTCCTGGGACCCTGCTCAAATCAAATCTTACCCAAGTGACTGCAATTGCTAACTGACCTGTGGACCTTCTGCTAACCCAGCTTCAAACAACTTTCAGGCTATCAAAACAATCCGGTTAAATAAGACAAAGAAAAGGGGCCAACCACCTCTGCCTCTTGATATCAGTTTCACCGGCTATTCATGCTGTTTTTATGACCTCCACATGTAAAATATGAGGTGCTTGTCCTGAGACCCAGGAAGGTCAATGATCAAATATTACCAATCATGCCCAGGAGTTGAAAATCATATCGACACAACAAAACACTTACCCTCACTCGACATTTCCATGTACAGTTCACTGTTCATTGTCTGGATAAATTGTATATACAGGAAATTTTTGTGTCATACTATTGTTTTCCAACAAAATATGGACTTTCCTCACAAAACCATGGTATTTGAATTTTCTCATCATCTGTTCTTCTCTTTTCAGGTTTGGTCTTAACAACATGCATTTCAGGGTCTTTCACTATTTTTTTGTATTGAATAAAGAGAAATAGTACTGGAAATCTTAAATTAATGCACTATTTATCACAAGAATAGAGTAAAAGATGATAAAACAGAAATGAATATTTCCAAATCTACCCCTACATATATATATTTGTGTGTTACCTATATATGTGTGTATATATGTGTGTGCATGTGTGTGTATGTGTCTGTGTCTATATCGTCTTTGAATACACACAGACTAGGACTGGAGACTTGTCTAGTTATATCTCTGCATAATCTGCCATCTCCCTTACGACTGTCAGGCCATTTGTGAGTATTCCACCAGAAAAGCTGGATCCTACCGCCTGGGTCACCTTCAGCTATCTTTAGGAGCTCACTTCCTCATATACATGAACACATCCAGATTCATGAATGTCTATTTATTTCTGCAATATTCTGAGAAAATTTTCTCATATATTTCAATTGTCATCTTAGTAACTTGTTTAAGATGTCTTTCATTATTTATAAGATTAAAGAAAGAATTATTATTGTAAACCTCAAATTAATGCATATTTATCAAAAGGGCGAGGACTAGATGAGGTAAATGGAAATAAATATTTACAAATCTGTCTCTAATAATGTAAGGCAAAATTATGCTAGTTTCTCCAGTCAATAACAATTCAGTGCATGCATACACATGAGGGTACTTCAAAAAGTTTACACAAGACAGTCATTTGGTATAGTAGTTAATATAGAAGATGAGAAAAATAAAAATGAAATTTGTAGATATACTCTTTTTTAAAAAGATTTATTTTATTTATTTATTTGAAAGTCAGAGTTACACAGAGAGAGGAGAGACAGAGTGAGAGAGAGAGAGAGAGAGAGAGAGGTCTTCCATCCAATTGTTCACTCCCCAGATGGCTGCAACAGCTGGAGCAGTGCCGATCCGAAGCCAGGAGCTTCCTCTGGGTCTCCCATGCGGGTGCAGGGGCCTAAGGACCTGGGCCATCCTCTGCTGCTTTCCCAGCCCATAGCAGAGAGCTGTATTGGAAGAGGAGCAGCCGGGACTAGAACTGGCACCCATATGGGATGCTGGTGCTTCAGGCCAGGGTGTTAACCCGCTGTGCCACAGCGCTGGCCCCTGTGGATATACTCTTACTAACAGAAGAGTGCACAAAATGATGCATTCATTCAGTAACAACTAACTATACATTAATACATACATAAATGTGTGTTTACATGTGTGCAGGGGTTATCAGGCTACAACATGTTTGAATACATAAAGATTAGACCAGGAGGCTTGTCACAGGGAAACCCACATTCTCTATCAAAGTGCCTGGGTTTAAGTCCCAATTCTGCTACTAGCTTCAGTTTCTTGCTAATGCACATTCTGGGATACAGCAGGGGATGGCTCAAGTACTGGGGTCTCTGACACTCATATGGACGCTCAGGTCGACTTCCTAGCTCCTAACTTCAGCCAACCCAGCCCTGGCCATTGTGTTTGGGGATTGAACCAGTAAATAGGAGTGTGCTTGTTTCTCTCTCTCTCTTTCTCTCTCTCTCTCTCCCTCTTTCTCTTTCTCTCTGCTTTCCAACTAAAAAATTATTTAAAGTTTATGGGGAAAATGGAATTAAAAGATAAATTTGTTTTGATGTAAAAATTTTTGAAACCAATCCATAGATTTTTCACAACATAGATTTTCATGAACATTTTGAATACCCTCTCATAAACATGGATTTTAAAATTGTTCTGAACCAGGGCTGGTGCCGTGGCTCACTTGGTTCATCCGCCGCCTGCGGCGCTGGCATCCTATATGGGTGCCGGTACTAGTCCCAGTTGCTCCTCTTCCAGTCCAGCTCTCTGCTGTGGCCCGGGAGGGCAGTGGAGGATGGCCCAAGTGCTTGGACCCCTGCACCCACATGGGAGACCAGGAAGAAACACTTGCCTCCTGGCTTCAGATTGGCAAAGCACTGGCCGTAGCGGCCGTTTGGGGAGTGAACCAACGGAAGGAAGACCTTTCTCTCAATCTCTCTCTCTCACTGTCTATAACTCTACCTGTCAAATAAAAAAAATTGTTCTGAACCAAAATTGAAATATCTTTTAATTCTATTTTTCCATGAACTCTTTGTCATTGAATATGTGTCTCTAGACATGTGTGTGTCTATGTATGTGAGAGCATCTGTCCTAGTGCTCACTGCCATTAAGGAGAACAAATAGCAACACAATTGACATATTACAAGTCTCAGTAAAAAAACCATAGGAAAAATGTCAATTCTGCCTTTATGTGTCAGAATGAGGAAAAGGAAAGAGTTTAATACAAAAACTTCAGAGAAAGTAGAACAGAGAAACGTCCTTTCTCTGGCAACAGAGATGGAAGGCAAATACTCTGTCAGGTTATAGTCCATCAGTGATTCATAAGCCTTAGGAGGACCAGGAAAAAGATAAATAGAATGTTGGCAAAACTATGGCTAAATTGTGGAAAAGTCCAAATGCCATTCCTTGTCTTCAATGAAGACTCTTGGATTCAAAGCTTAGGAGGACATCCCTAGTCCCAATTCTATTTGATGCAAAGTTACAACTCCAAATTACAGAGCCAGATGTATTCTGGGAACTTCTCTGAGCTCTGGGAGTAAGAGAGCTATGCCTGGTCATATCCTGAATCTGTCCAAGTCTACAATGAATACAGAAGGGGAACATTGCAACACATCTGCCAATTACTGATCATTGCAGCTGAGACAGGCTTGACATGTAATACACATTCCTTGACGAAGGGGCAAGAAAACAACACCATCAGATTTTCTCATGCTAGAAAATGAAAGTTCTATATAACCATGATAGATTTTTACAGCAGCACTGTGACACTGCAATTTTAACTATATTCCCCGGGGGGATTAGCTTCATGACTCTTACTGGTGGTACATCACCATTTTCTAAGCATTCCTGGGAATATTGAAATATAGAGCCAATATTCTCTCCAGAAAAGTCTATTAAAATGTTAAATGGAAAGAAATGTCTGGATAGGCCATACATTAAACAATTCTGTCTATGTTATATGCAGACATGAATATTGAAGTGCCAACTCAGTAGTTGGATGTCAGTCACATCACCCACTTCCATTAATGCTACATGTTTCTGTCTGGAGGAACTGTAGACTATGTGCTCCATCCTAATTTAAATCTCAGAGTATCTTTATTAGCTTGTCTGCTTCCTCCACTCATTATCCCCCTTGAGAGTCTATGATATGCCAGGCTCTGTGATCTTTCAGGTAAACAGATCTAGAGCTAGTCCGCTTAAAATGTGAATTTTAAAGAGAAAACGAGACATATAAACAAGGATTTACATTTTCTACTGAATGTTCAATCTTCTTGTTTCTCCAGGGCTCATGATGGCAACAGCTTTGCAAAGAATTTTTGTGAATTCTTTTTATTTCAACTACAGGAAAACATTTCATTTTCCTGGCAGTTGATGCAATTTTTATTTATTCTCCCCTTCAATATATTTGCAATACCTTCTTTGCTTTTTAGCCTTGGAAGTGGCAATCCAGACTCTCCTTGAAATTCTTCTCCTAGCTGGTATTCCAAGGGCCTCTTTGTGATGTTTATCATCATCATTATTATTATTTTACAGACCTGATGTAGACAGATGCCAAGGCTAATCCCCATAGTCTTTTGTTCTTAGCCCTGTTGGACTAGATACTTGCTTTGGATGTTTCTGGGATTCTGTCTTTTGAATTCCCTCATGGATTCTTTTTTAGATGTACACTAACTTTTTTAGATTTGCAATACCTCAGATAGAATGGATCACCAAGCATGTCCCTTGGAATACAACAAGAGTAGGTCCTGCCTGAGCCACTGAAAGATACAAATTTAGAAATTGAGTAAATTACAGTTGTATTAGAATATTGATGATGACTTTATTAAGTAAGTACTTCAGAGGAAATTAAGCCCCTAACTGGTGTCTGTCAATGATAAGTTTCCAGATATGCCTGGCCTCTAGGTTCAAATATCTGATGTAAATAAGAGAGCAAAGGCTGATACCAATTCTATCATTGCGTGCTAGCCAACAGCCCCATGTGTTAATTATAGGGACTGTTTCTTTTATTCATTGTCTCCATTTAAATTGTTTTACTTTCCCTGAAGAATTTGTACTCTGAAAAAGATCACACTTCCTCAAAGTTTCTATTACAAGCCTGTGACTAGCAGGAATCCCAGCTGGACATTCAGTCTTTTTCAACATCTTGGTCTCTTTAGCCAGATTTGATCTTCCTCTCCTGAGCTCAGCTTTGCGTCATTCAGAAAAATCATTCAAATATCTTTCACCTCAAAGTAGTTCGTTGAGAGGGCTTTCTTCCCCCCACAGAGAATGAGGTCTGCTCTGATTAGCATAGAATCCAGCCAGTTCTTTTTCTATCATCAAGGACAATTTTTTTTACCTGCACCGGGAGGTTTATAATCTACCAGCTGGAAATATTATTTTTCTAAAAACAACAACGTTAAAATCTACAGGGGTGGGAGTTATAAAGAAATATCTAGCACTTCCTCAGAGAAGCTTACATTATACCCAGACCTTGATTCAGAACGTGTTTTGTTCTGTTCCAGAGATGACAAAAGCTGTAACAGAACAGAAACCTTGCGTGAAGAGGAAGCTGGAAGGCTATAACTCAAGTGGAGAGAGGGCTACAATTGGAAGCAAATAATTCACAGATGTTCTTTCAACTATTTGTGTTCAAATCTTGCCTCACAACTTGATGCAGTAATCACTTATTCTATTGATTCAAATCATAAAGAACAATTGGACTTTTCTTATGCCACCTAGTTTTTAAAGAAGTCCCACAGTGAACAACGCCTTCCCATATCCATGCCTTTGTGATAACCCTCCCCTTGAATTTGGTTTAAGATTTGGATTTGCCTGAAACCAATAAAATATAGTGCTAGGGATGCTGCATGTCTCGAGACTGGCTTAAAAGCCTAGCAGTTTCCACACTGGCTTACTCTGGAGGAGGCCAGGCTTGCGTGACACATCTTACTTGTGAGGAAAGAAGTTATCTTGGATGTCCAGCCCCGTGGGATCTTTGATGGTTCCAGGCCCAGATTGTATTTGTAACATATGAGAAAGCCTAAGGTGTTGTTTCAAGCCACTAAAGTTAGGAGGGAGGAGGAAGATGTGGTTATAGTAAAATAAATACCAGCAAAAATATTTTTATTACGTTAGGGATGCTGACTCCAAAGTTTATATGGCAGCAGCCCTGAATTATAAAGGAATTTTTAGTTTAAAATGTCAATAACAAACACATATGTGGCTGCTTCAAAATGTTCGTGAAAATTTGATTGAAAGGATGAGTTTATTTTGGTGCAAAAAACCAATTTTAATGCATACATCTTTTTTTACAATACGCATTTTGCATGAATATTTGAATACCACTTCATATTGTCTTACACAACAAAATGAAATGTATTGGTCCAGGTAAATGAAAATCCTAGCTGAAGAAATCCCAGTGATACCTAGATCTAAACCCTCAAGTGACGGACCAGGGACTCATGTCGTTCTTTCACTTCTACTCTTCAGTTGGATCTACTTTCAGGCAGCTTCTTGCCTTGTGATAGCAAACCAGAAACCAGCAGTGCTATGTTTGAGACTTACCTTCTGGAAGCCCCAACGGAAAGAGAGCTTTTGTTTGTCAACAGTTCCAGTATACACGTTACTGGTTCAGATTGGCCCAGCTTGGGCTGCTGACCCACCCCTCAAGCCAGAGTTAAAATCAACACTTTCCTATAAACAAATGGGCTTAGAGTAACGAAAGATAATTCCCAAAGGAAAACTGAGGCACTGACACTAGCTAGCACATCACTTTAGTTTCAGCAACATAAACCAAAAGATGGTTTATCCATTTGGATGGTTTAAAAAATAAGTTAATTCCTCTCATGTGAAAGTTCAAAAAAGGCAGTGTGTTTTCATGAGAGCACTAAGGATTCAGGATTCACTTATTTTAGTGTCATTATTAATACATAGTTTCCATCTCTTGGCTTAAAATGGATGCAGCATCTCTACCTACCACTGTCACATCCTGTCAAGAAAGAACAGGGAACAAGAGAAAGGAAGTATGTATTATTTCTTCTCTTTAAGGGAAGGACACAAAAGTAACACATGAAAGCTTAATATGTAAATTAGACTATGTTCATTAGTCTGACAATCAATAAATCCTGATAAGCATTTAATAGAATCTACAGATATTCTCCCCCCTCTTTTAGAAAATTAAACATTAGATTTTTTAAAAAGATTTGTTTTATTTAATTGAAAGAGTTACAAAGAGAGATAGAGCCAGAGAGAGAGAAAGAGGTCTTTCATCCACTGGTTCACTCACCAAATGACAGCAATGGCCAGAGCTGAGCTGATCCAAAGCCAGGAGACAGAAGTTCTTCCGGGTCTCCCACATGGGTTCAGGGGCCCAAGGACTTGGGCCATCTTCTACTGCTTTCCCAGGCCATAGCATTGAGCTGGATCAGAAGTGGAGCAGCCGGTACTCGAACTGGCATCCATTTGGGATGCTGGTGCTGCAGGCCAGGGCTTTAACCTGCTGTGCCACAGCGCCAGCCCCTAAACATTAGATATTAAAGTGAAATTCCCTGTGTTAAAGTTCCCCTTCCTCTCTAGATTAATCTCACTTTATGAATTTTTTTAAAAAATTATTAATTTTTTGAAAGATCTCCACGAGTGAGATCCCAGTGGAAAGAACAGGTCATCAAAGAAGGAGGTACCTTTCTCTGAAGGGAGGAGAGAACTTCCACTTTGACTACAACCTTGTCTAAATATGATCAGAGTCGGTGAACTCAGGGGGCTTCCATAGCCTTGGCAACTCATGACAAGAGCCTAGGGTGATTACTGATGCCATAAACAAGAGTGTCAATTTGTTAAGTCAACAACAGGAGTCACTGTGCACTTACTCCTCATGCAGGATCTCTGTCCTTAATGTGCTGTACATTGTGATTTAATGCTATAACTAGTACTCAAACAGTATTTTTCACTTTGTGTTTCTATGTGGGTGCAAACTGTTGAAATCTTTACTTAATATATGCTAAACTGATCTTCTGTATATAAAGAGAATTGAAAATGAATCTTGATGTGAATGGAAGGGGAGAGGGAGTGGGAAAGGGGAGGGTTGTGGGTGGGAGGGATGTTGTGGGGGGGGAAGCCATTGTAGTCCATAAGCTGTACTTTGGAAATTTATATTCATTAAATAAAAGTTAAAAAATTATTAATTTTTGTATGTATTTAAAAGGCTGAGAAACAGAGCTCTTCCATCAGATGGTCTACTCCCTCAAATGTCTGCAACATCCAGGACTGGCCGAGGACCAAAGCCAAGTGCCCAGAACTCAAGTCAGATCGCTCACATGTGTTGTTAAGATACAAGTATGTCCGCAATCATTTGATAACTGCCAGAGTACACATTAGTGGGAAACTGAATAGAAAGAACTGCAACTTGAACCAAGTGCACCAATATTGGATGCGCCTATCCTGCGGTATCTTAAAAACTGCACCAAATGTTTGTCCCTCACTTCATGAATTCTGCATGCATCAATGCAGGTTGGAATACTTTCCCTAACAATATAGTTTCCAGGGGCCAGCATTGTGGCAAAGCAGATAAAACTGCCGCCTGCAAATCCAATATCCCATATGGGCACCAGTTCGAGTCCAAGCTGCTCCACTTCCAATCCAGCTCCCTGCCTGGGAAAGCAGTGGAATATGGCCCAAGTGCTTTGGCCCCTGCACCCATGTGAAAAACCAGGTTGAAGCTCCTGACCCCTGGCTTTGGCCTGGCCCAGCCCTGGCCATTGCAGCCGTTTGGGGAGTGAACCAAAAGACAGATCTCTCTCTCTCTCTCTCTCTCTTTCTCTCTTTCTCTCTTTCTCTCTTTCTCTCTCTCCCTTCTCTGTAACCCGACTTTCAAATACATGGATAAATATTTTTTAAAAACTGTTTCCAAAGATGTGCTAATACAGTGGTAACAGTGTAAATGAACATTAAAAAAAAAGGTTCAGTTTGTGTTAAATATCTTCAAGGCATATGTGCTAATGAGACACTTATTTCAAAATAAATAAATAAAGAGCAAAGCATTTCCCTCCAACGGCAAAAAAAAAAAAAAAAAAAAGCCATGTCTGGGACTGGGAAATATATATCACGTCTAGATGACAAACTCTTTGACTCCTAGAATTTGTGACCAAATTCAAGACAGAGAATTGTTCTCAACTAAATCAAAAGTAACTGAATGCTTTTTGAACCTTGCTTGTATACTCAACATCCTCCTTTTGTGCTTTTCCACATACTGGAAGACTATTTTACACACCAACAAGTACATGAAATCAATACTAAGTTGGTAACTGTCCTGTCAGGTAGTTTAACGTCAGTATAAGATTAAAAAACACTTAGGAAGCATATATAATGCATCAGACCCTTTCCTAAAATTATAAAATAAACACTGTATCTCAGTTTAGTGGGGGGTATTAAGAATCAAGAAAATGGCCGGTGCCACGGCTCAATAGGCTAATCCTCCACCTAGCGGCGCCGGCACACTGGGTTCTAGTCCCGGTCGGGGCGCCAGATTCTGTCCCGGTTGCCCCTCTTCCAGGCCAGCTCTCTGCTGTGGCCCGGGAGTGCAGTGGAGGATGGCCCAAGTGCTTGGGCCCTGCACCCCATGGGAGACCAGGAGAAGTACCTGGCTCCTGCCACCGGATCAGCGCAGTGTGCTGGCCGCGGCAGCCATTGGAGGGTGAACCAACGGCAAAAGGAAGACCTTTGTCTCTGTCTCTCTCTCTCACTGTCCACTCTGCCTGTCAAAACAAAAATAAATAAATAAGAATCAAGAAAACATACACAAAATAAAAGTGGCTCTGGAAACTTGTTCTTAACACAAAGCATTTCTCAAGGATAGGATTGTACAGAACAGTTTCCAGAGAATCAGTCAAGAAGCAGCAAAGATCTTACATGAAGAACAGGAAGAGGGCTTACTTATAAAATAACTAGGAAGGCTTGAGACAAAGTTTGACACACTTTCTCTTTGCATAGATACAACACTTTGCAATCTGGAAAATATTTTTGAAAGATATGAAAAAATCAATTGAACCCCTTGCTCCTGCCCAAGAAAGGAAATCTGAAACTTTGGAATTCAGAAAAGGGATGAGTCAGCAATCCAACTTCTAGGTATTTGAGCATACTCGGAAAAGTTTGTGGAAACTGGAATTAAAATAATTGGTTATTTTGGTGTAAAAAATAGAATTAATATATAGCTTTTTCACAATTTACATTTTCATTCACTTTTGAAGTGCCTTCTTATATCCAATGAAAATGAGATCATTCTTATGAAAAGATATTCACACTTCTATCTGCATTGCAGCATTATTCACACTAGCCAAGATACAGAAAAAGCCAAAGTATCCACCAACAGAAGAATGGATAAAGAAAATGTAATACACACACAAATTTCCTGCTATTTACTCTTCTATGAAAAAAAGGAAATCTTGCCATTTGTGACAAAATAAATAAAACTAAAGGACATTATGGTAAGTGAAATAAACCAGGCACAGAAAGAGAAACAGTGCAGGATCTCACACAAATTATAAAACAGAATGATAGCTACCAGGAGCTGGTGCATGAGAGAAAAGGGGAGATACTGGTCAAAAGGAATAAACTTTTAATTTTAGAATGAATAAATTCTTTTGAGAGCTAATGTATTATTACTTGAAATTTACTGAGATTTCAAATATTCTCATCAGACACACACACCACACACAAACACAAACACATACGCATACACACACACAAAGGGAACTATTATATGTGGGAAATGGATATGTTAATTAGCTTAATTGTGATACTCATTTCCTAGTGTACTCATTCAAAAGCATCACACTGCACACCTTAAATATACAAAAGCTTTATTTTTCAATCATACATGAATAAAGCTGAAAAATAAATAGGTCAATCAGTAATGAGACAAATATGATGTAGTTATTAAAAAATAGACCCCGAGACAGAAGCTTGATATCAGAAATTGATGCAACTAAATACCATCTAAAATATGATTGTTCAAAAACTGTGTTATAAGGCACTAGAAATACAAGATTTATCTCTCTCACACATACAGATACATAAACACACACACACACACATACATGCATCCACAATTAAAGAAATTACTAATGCTATGGATACATTTGAATAATGATGCTTACAACATAATTTTTTTTTTATTTATTTGACAGGTAGAGTTATAGACAATGAGAGAGAGAGATAGAGAGAAAGGCCTTTCTTCCATTGGTTCACTCCCCAAATGGACACCACGGCCGGAGCTGCGCCGATTCAAAGCCAGGAGCCAGGTGCTTCTCCTGGTTTCCCGTGCGGGTGCAGGAGCCCAAGCACTTGGGCCATCCTCCACTGCCCTCCCAGGCCACAGCAGAGAGCTGGACTGGAGGAGGAGCAATCGGGACTAGAACCTGCGCCCATACGCGATGCTGGCACTGCAAGCAGAGGAATAGCCAAATGAGCCACAGCATTGGCCTCACAACATAATTTTTTAAAAAATATTTAAATAGGCCCAGGATCTTTTGAAGAGGTTACAATTAAGATTGCAAGGGGAGGAAATTAAAATGAATTCTCAGCCTGACTTTCTATCTCCTATCCACTCCTCCCAAATATGTCTGGTCTCTGCCATGTAAAACAGAGCTCCAGCTGTGCGTATCCAGTTGGGATTCCACCTTTCATTCAACCAGAAAACACTCACTGATTACACCATTTTAAGATAAAAGAATGAGTCAGTGAGGGGCACCCTGGAATGATATGGAATGGCATGTAAATTGTATGCTAAGAGTATGCCCTTTACTCATGCTCCATCATGAAACTCCCTTTGTTGACTTTGGGACTGAAGAAATTATATGTAAAGGTCCATTATAATCTTCTCTTACCCTCCAGGAAACCTACAATAGGATCACTTAGAGAAATTGAGTGCTTTGGCAATTTATATCTGCATACATTATTAAATAATACTATTTTGCACAGAAATACTTTAAATGGGTTTATGAACAATCTGTCATGCTGTAGACTAAGATATTTTTATATTAAAATGTATTTGATAAACCAGGAATATTAGGTGGTTTGACATGCTTTATTGTGCCAAATTTAGCATGTTTGTGGTTTCTCTGCATAACAACATTTTCATGGATGTGTGACAAATTACTATGGTCCCATATCTTCCTTTCTCCTCTCAATATTGTATTATGTGTTATTTAATTAATTTGAAAGAGAAATGTACAGAGAATAAAAATTCTCATTTGCTAGTTCACTCCCCAAATGCCCACAACAGTAGGTAGAGCTGGGCCAGGCTGGAGCCTGGAACTCAATCCATTTCTCCTTTATGACTACCAAGAATCCAACTAATTGAGCTATTACCTGCCGCCTTACAGGTTGCACATTACCAGAAATCTGGGGCTAGAAGATAGATCTGGGTATCAAACCCAGGTGCTCCTAAGTGGGACACAGACATCTTTTTTTTTTTTTAAAAAGGGTTTATTTATTTATTTGAAAGTCAGAGATACAGAGAAAGAAGGAGAGAAACAGAAAGAGATCTTCCATCCACTGGTTCACGTCCCAAATGGCCACAATGGCAGGGATGGGCCTATCCAAAGCCAAGAGCCAGGAGTATCTTCTGGGTCTCCCACATGGGTGCAGGGCCCCAAATATTTAGATCACATGCTGCTGCTTTCCTAGGCACATTAGCAGGGAGCTGGATTGGAAGTGGAGCAGCCAGGACTCAAACTGACTCCCATATGGAATGCAGGCACTATGGGTAGAGGCTTAACCTTCTATGCCACAGCACTGGCCCTGGACTACACATCTTCATGGATGTCTTAACCACTAGGCCAAACACCCCCCACTCTCACTGTGTTTTATCCCTAGGGGTCTTTCCCACAAGTTACCCTCAGCCCACGAGGGAATGTGTAAATTACAGTTTGTGTCAAGAGAAAAATGATAATGCAAGGAATCTTCAAAAAGTTTGTGGAAAATATGCACTTTGAAAAAAGTACATGGAAGAGGCAACCAGCAGAATGGAAAAAAAATTGCAAATTATGCAACTGATAAAGGATTAATAACCAGAATCTACAAAGAGATCAAGAAACTCCACAACAACAAAACAAACAACCCACTTAAGAGATGGGCCAAGGACCTCAATAGACATTTTTCAAAAGAGGAAATCCAAATGGCCAACAGACACATGAAAACATGTTCAGGATCACTAGCCTTCAGGGAAATGCAAATCAAAACCATGATGAGGTTTCACCTCACCCCAGTTAGAATGGCTCACATACAGAAATCTACCAACAACAGATGATGGTGAGGATGTGGGGAAAGAAGCTCACTAATGCACTGTTGGTGGGAATGCAAACTGGTAAAGCCATTATGGAAGACAGTTTGGAGATTCCTGAGAAACCTGAATATAGCCCTCCTCCATCAGATGCCATCTGCAGTAACTGGAATAGCCAGCTAATGCTGAAGATCATTTAGAAAAGGTATCCAGAGAGCCCTTTAAAGGCCGTGTAGCAGAGTCTTAGACAGGAAAATTTCAGGACAGGCCACCAGGTAAGAAATTCATATACACTTTTTTCAAAAAGGAGTTAAGGTTTTTAACATTTCCTTCTTAGTCCACTGTGGAAGTTTTCTACACCCACTCCTCAGCAGACCAGGGCTCCACATCTGTTGTCCAACTATAAGCCTCAGTATCACAGAGCCTAGATACTTCTGTTATACCCATTTCTAACCACATGGATCCACTACATCAGCCCTCCTAAAGGATAAACTGAACTTGTGACAGAATAGAGAGGAAACAACTTACTAATAGCTCAGATGAATAAGAACACTGAAGTTGCTGCAAATATGTAGAGAGTCAGACATCATGTTGATCTACAGAGAGAGCCACAATACTTTAGCTAGATGGAAGGAATGAAGTTGGGATTGAGACTGGCTTTGGAAGACAAAATGTGTGTAGTTACTGCAGAAAAGGCTTTCTTGCTTATGCTGGGATCTGCATTAACACATCCCATACATCCTGCAAAACTATCTGAGCTGTAGTAGTGCTTCTCTTACGAATTGATGCCCTGTGGGTAGGACTAATTTTTAACTTACCAGTATTATTTTCTTTTTTAAGAAATCTGTCCTGCTTCTAGACTCTAGTAAATGAATTTTTTCTCTGTGTTTTCTCCTAGGCAGAATTTTTGGTGAAAACCTATTACATATCTTGCAGGTACCTTCTTTTGGAAACAGTTCTCCTATCTCCCCATCTAGAGAGAGAGAGAGAAAGAGAGAGAGAGAGAGGTCTTTCATCTGCTGGTTCACTCTCCAATTGGCCACAATGGCTGAAGCTGGGCCAATCTGAAACCAGGAGCTTCTTCTGGGTCTCCCATGCGGGTGCAGGGGCCCAAGGACTTGGGCCATCTTCTACTGATTTCCCAGGCCATAGCAGAAAGCTAGGTCAGAAGTGGAGCAGCCAGGACTCAAACTGGTGCCATATGGATGCCAGCACTGCAGGCTATGGCTTTACTGGCTACACCACAGTGCCTACCCCTTTCAATTTGACGCTTGTTGGAGCCGGCCTCACCCTTGGACACTGGCCAAGTTGACTGATCCAAATGTAGGCACTTGATCTAAACTGTGCCCTTTTTTGTGAAGCTGATTGTGAGGTCCAGCAAAATTTATATTATTGAGTTCTTTAGGATACCAACATTTTGTTTAAGCTACTTCAAGTTCAGTTTCTGTCCCATGCAATAAGTAAAGATGTTTGAAAATAGTGGTTCTTAATGGGGGGCTGTTTACTCTCTCAAGGACATTTGGCAACTTGACAATTTTGGAGAATCACAAGATGGGGGAAGGGTTGGTCCTACAGGCTTGCAGTGGTTGCTGAACATCTTACAATGAACAAAACCGTCCCCACAACAAGGAATTATCCATCCAAAATTGTGAATGGAACAACTATTGAGAAATCTTGTTCTTTAAAAAAAATGTAATTCATTAATTTTTAAATTTATCCAACTAATATATGAAATATTTATAATGTCCTACACACTGAGTTAATAGCTAGGTAGGTATGGGCAAATATGACCTGAATATTTATCTTGAGTGGCTCATTAAGTGAAGGAAAAGACAGATAATAATTACAGTTATGGTGAGGCAAATGCACATTACTGGAGGTATGCATAGTGAGCTAATGCAGTTCAGTGGAAGAATATATAAATCACATTGGGGAATCTAGGAAGCTACCCAGAAGATACAAAAAAATGAGTTTACCTTAATAAGATAGAGAACAAGACTACAAAAAGTTGGGGCTGGGAGAGAATGTCTTCCATTTGTAGGAGCACTGTATTAATAAACAGAGGATAAGTTAAGTCAAGGTTGCAAACAACTTCAACAATCGTGGCTTATCACATCAAATGGGCACTTCATATCTCTGCTAGATGTTTCAAGCTCTACTCCAAATCTTCTCAAACAGTAACCAACATCAACAAAGCCTGTGATCACCTGGATTTTCATGGTTGTCTTGAGAAAGAGAAGAGGTAAGATTCTGTTTGTTTGTTTTTGACAGGCAGAGTGGACAGTGAGAGAGAGAGACAGAGAGAAAGGTCTTCCTTTGCCGTTGGTTCACCCTCCAATGGCTGCCACGGCTGGCATGCTGCGGCCAGCGCACCACGCTGATCTGAAGCCAGGAGCCAGGTGCTTCTCCTGGTCTCCCATGGGGTGTAGGGCCCAAGCACTTGGGCCATCCTCCACTGCACTCCTGGGCCACAGCAGAGAGCTGGCCTGGAAGAGGGGCAACCGGGACAGAATCCAGCGCCCTGACCGGGACTAGAACCTGATGTTCTGGCGCAGCAGGTGGAGGATTAGCCTGTTGAGCCACGGCGCCGGCAAGAGGTAAGATTCTTAAAGGCTCTTGCCCCAGTGAGATACACATTACTTCTGTGTGTATTTCATTGGCAAGACCAAGCTATGTAACTACAACATACTTGAAGGTGGTAGGAGGTGCAATGCAACCATGTGCTTAATGGGAGAAGAATGAGAGCATTTGTGAATGGCCTGATAATGATCTTAGCCTCCTAACATGGCTTTATAAAGTCAAAAGAACTTTTAACTGAAAGCTCTTGTAAAACAGGAATTAATCAGCTTATTAGGAGGGGTAATCCTAGGAAGTGTTGAGAAAACTGGTTAGGTAAAATCCTAAAGGGAGGTGGCAATAGAAATTGGCAGGCCAAATGATATCAGATCTAGCAAAATAATGCGGAATCACTGAAGTGAAAGTCCCTTGAAGCAACAACTTTTACAAAAATGTTTTGAGAATTGCATTTGCACTTTAAAAGATGGCCCTGGTTGAAATATGTAGGATGGTTTAAAATGACTCAGTAGGAGGTAAAGAACCAGTTAGCAGAATCTTGTTGTAACACAGGATGAACCAGGAGAGAAGTATATGAGTAGTGAGCAGACAGAAGAACACAAATCCAAGAGTCATCTAGAACACTGACAGATACAAAAGGGATGCTTCCCAGGTTTCTGATTTAGCAATCAACAGCTAAACACTAAAGAGAAAGTATAGAGCAACTTTGGGAAAAAAGTGAAGAGTGTCAGCTTTAGCAATGCTGAGTATGAGGGGCTTCTAAGTTATATATATGAAGATGTCTCAATAAGCCATTTAACTTTAAGATGTAGAGCTCAAAGCGGAGACCTAGGCAGGAAAGATAGGTATAGGATCATCAGGATATGGAAGTTAAGTGAAGTTAGAGATACAATAATATTGTTCAGGAAGAATGTTGAAAATAAATAGAGGTTAGGATCCTTCAAAGGACACCAGAATTTAAGGGATAAGAGAGGAATATACAAGCAAGGAACCTGGGGAAGAATGACTGGCAGAAGTGGGAGTGATGGTGGGGAACCAGGAGAGTGTGGTTCCAAGAGAGTAAAAGGAAGAGACTATTTCAGAGGGTAGTGATCATTAGTATCAATGCTGCTTAAGAAATTAAAGTACAAAAAGAGCAAACAGGAAATTTCTAATATGAAAATCCAATGACAAATTGGCAAGAAAGAGCTCCTTAGCCATATTTTCAAAAGCAGTGTTAGTGCGATGGTGAAGGTAGAAGATAGATTATGTTTAAAAGATGAATAAATGGGAAAGAAGGAAATAGATTTCAGTATGGTCAGATCTTCCAGGGGAAGAGTCAAGGGTATGTATTTTGTATTAGGTCATGCAATTAAATTAAAGACATTATTGTTACCTTAAAGAAACATAAAATATGGTTGGAAATTTAGCACAAACACAGAGAAGAGCAATAAGAAAAGAGACATCTGAGCCAGATAGCTTGGAGTTCTGAGGAAACGGTTCTCACTGGTGAGTGGATTCTTTAGGGGAATCCTCAAATAAAAAGTAAAACTTGATGGAATCCCCAAAGAAGGAGGAGAGCTTAGAAGCTGAGGGTGTGCCTGGGGCTGGGGCAGGAGCAGGTGGAGAGTAGAATGTGGATAAAGGCATAGACACGTCACATCACTCAGAAAGTGGTCCAATTTGGAGTAGAAAGGTCAGTTTCAAAGAGATTCACATATTATCTGTTTTATAACTTAGAAAGGATGAACTGGAGAGCCCTAGAGTCTCCACAAAGATGATAACAAGTGAATTTTCTAGATCAGGGCATGATTTGGCCCACAACCAAATCTGTCCTGCCAGTGATCTTTGTCAATCATGTGTCACTGGAACACGACCACCCCATTTATGTCCATACTGTCTGTAACTGAGTCACAGTACTGTAGCAGAGTTAAGTAGTTGAGACACAGATTGTATGACCCACAAAACAAAAACACTTTTGATCCAATCCTTCTAGAAAATACCTACTCTAGGTAATGTGAGCATTTTGTTTGTATGATAAAATCCCTTTTATTGGTTTCTTTACCATTATTAGTAGAAACCTTTGTAAAATGCATTAGTTGATCTTGTGAAGGAAAAAATTAGTGTTAAATGAACTAACATCTTCTGCACTTTACCACAAATAAATCAACTGAATGTCTTCTATTCTCTTTTCTTAAAAGGTGAAACACAGCCAAACATGACTGAACTTTGCTGAAATGACTCAAGCATTGTTAGAAATTTTAGTGATCACCCTTAGTTCTAGGACAGGAATGGCTGCAAGAAAGCTCCTTAGTGATCCCACATCTATAGTTTCATTCTGTTTCTGACACAAGAGAGTGCTACACACTGCCTTGCCCTTTGACAAGATTATGTGCTTAGTTTTACTTTGTGGTAGAAGTGTGTGTGCCACTTTAAGACAAGGCACATAATTGCTAGGAAGGAGGCCAAGGATAATTTTCCCCTACTATGGCATTCAGTGATGAAGGTGTTGTGCAGTAGCCTAAAATAATGAGACTCCACATGAGACTATTAGCTCAGAATAGCATACAAATCAGAAGTAATCATTGAGAAAGAGACAATGTTTTGTGGTGTTAAGTCCCAGAGAATTTGTTATTGCTTGTTACTGCAATATAAGCTATCCTAACCTGACTAACATAATGGCTTTATGAAGTATTTATCTGCATAAGAATGTTTTTTTCATGCTGTGCAGTCCCAGACCCATATTTTGAAAGCTCTTCAATCTTTGACACTTTATACTGTCTCTCCTTCTTCAATATCAGGCTATCATTTTAAGCAGTATGTCTCACATTCACTTCTAATCATCTACTCCTATAATCTAAGAAAGTAGATACTTACCATTATCATAATTATTTAATTTTTTCCATCAATAAAAAATTTATTCATTTTTTAAAAATTCAAATGCTAGCAATGTGCAGAAAAATTTAACAGGTTCTTTATAATTGTTATAAAGTTGAACTGTTCAAACCTGTTCATTGAAACATTTTGACAATTCATTAATGCTTTACATCTCCATACTTATATTAAAAATCCACACACAAATGAAAATGGAGAAACTGTTGATACCTGGGGTCCATCCCCTATTTTTCCACTCAAAATCATAAATTTTCACTCCATGGCAAAAGACATCTAATGTTCAAAATTGCCAATAACAAGAAGAAGAGGAAAAATAATGTTTTAAGAATGAAATATTTCCCATCATAGTAGATTCTTAAGCATGTTCTCAATGTATATGGCATGCTAACTCTGGATGTCTTTTGGCACAATTGTTGCATCTTTGGTATGGATAGTACATAGGTTGGTGTCATCAAAATGCCAACCAGATAGGCCCCACCTGCTTCCTGTAAAGTATCAATAGCTGTTATCTAAAAGGACAAACCTGTTTTTGAAGTCCTGTGAAATTTCTCGCATCAGACTGCAAGGGGAATTTTCAAAACAGAAGTTTGGTGGACTTCTGATAACCTCTAATGTCAAAGTTACACAGTACTAGGCCTGTGACAATGAGGATTCTTCACCGCCCCAACAGAGGGTGTACTCTTGAGAACAGCTTTTGTCGCCAGTTGCTTCTTGGGTTGATTCATGGGTAGTTGGCGTTGTCTGAGTCATGGTACAGAATCTTTTTCTCCTTTGGCTGGAGCTTCTATTGCAGGCATTTCTAAAGTAGAATTAGGTCTCCGTGAGAGAAGCTCTTGAGAGAACTTCTTGTGATAAAAATGATAGTAGCTATCAATTATATGCAGACACTGGTCTTATGTATGTAATCCCCTTGACACTTAATCCTATCATTATGATCAATTATGAACTTAAACTGATTACTTTGACTAGTAAGATGGAATTGGTACATGCCACCTTGATGGTTTTGAATTGGAATCCCCTGGCACATTTCTAGCTCTATCATTAGGGGTAAGTCCAAGTGAGCATGTGCCGAACTCTACATCTCTTACCTCTCTTATTCCTATTCTTATATTTAATAGGGATCACTTTTCAGTTAAATTTAAATGACTAAGAATAATTGTGTGTTAATTAAACAATTCGACCAATAGTACTAAGTAGAACAAAAAAATACTAAAACGAATAAAATAGTAGGTTGTTCCTCGACAGTCAGGACAAGGGCTGATCAAGACATTGTTTCTCATAGTGTCCATTTTACTTCAACAGGTTTCCTTTGAGGTGCTCAGTTAGTTGGCACAGATCACGGAGAACATAGGATATTTGTCCCTTTGGGACTGGCTCATTTCACTCAGCATGATGTTTTCCAGATTCCTCCATTTTGTTGTAAATGGCCGGGTTTCATTTTTTTTTTATTGCTGTATAGTACTCTATAGAGTACACATCCCATAATTTTTTTAACCAGTCTTCTGTTGATGGGCATTTAGGTTGATTCCATGTCTTAGCTATTGTGAATTGAGCTGCAATGAACATTGAGGTGCAGACAGGTCTTTTAGTTGCCAATTTAATTTTCTTTGGGTAAATACCAAGGAGTGGTATGGCTGGGTTGTATGGTAGGGCTATATTCAGGTTTCTGAGCAATCTCCAAACTGTCTTCCATAATGGCTTTACCAGTTTGCATTCCCACCAACAGTGGATTAGTGAGCTTCTTTCCCCACATCCTCTCCAGCATCTGTTGTTAGTTGATTTCTGTATGAAAGCCTTTCTAGCCGGTGAATTGAAACCTCATTGTGGTTTTGATTTGCATTTCCCTGATGGCTAGTGATCCTGAACATGTTTTCATGTGTCTGTTGGCCATTTGGATTTCCTCTTTTGAAAAATGTCTATTGAGGTCCTTGGCCCATCTCTTAAGCAGATTGTTTGTTTTGTTGTTGTGGAGTTTCTTTTTTTTTATTTAATAAATGTGAATTTACAAAATGCAACTTTTGCATTGTTGTGGCTCCCCCCCCTTAACCTCCCTCCCTCCCGCAGCCCTCCCATCTCCCACTCCCTCTCCCATCCCACTCTTCATCAAGTTTCATTTTCAATTGTCTTTATATACAGAAGATCAATTTAGTATATACTAAGTAAAGATTTCAACAGACTGCACCCACACAACTGCACAAGATATAGAGTACTGTTTGACTAGTAGTTTTACCATTAATTTGCATAGTACAACACATTAAGGACAGAAGTCCTACATGAGGAGTAGGAGCACAGTGACTCCCATTGTTGATTTAACAATTGACACTATTATTTATGATGTCAATAATCACCCGAGGCTCTTGCCATGAGCTGTCGAGGCTATGGAAGCCCCTTGAGTTCACCAACTCTGAACTTATTTAGTCAAGGCCTTATCAGAGTGGAGGTTCCTTCCTCCCTTCAGAGAAAGGTACCTCCTTCTTTGATGGCCTGTTCTTTCTGCTGGGATCTTCTTCACTGAGATCTTTCATTCAGGTTGTTTTTGCCACAGTGTCTTGGCTTTCCATGCCTGTGAGACTCTCGTGGGCCTTTTAGCCAGATCCGAATGCCCCAAGGGTTGATTCTGAGGCCACAATGCTGTTTAGGGCATTTGCTATTCTATGAGTCTGCTGTGTGTCCTGCTTCCTCTGCAGGATCATTCTCTTTGTGGAGTTTCTTGATCTCTTTGTAGATTCGAGTTATTAAACCTTTATCAGCTGCATAGTTTGCAATTGTTTTTTCATTCTGTTGGTTGCCTCTTCACTTTTCTGACTGTTTCTTTTGCGGTACAGAAACTTCTCAATTTGATGTAATCCGATTTGTTAATTTTGGCTTTGACTGCCTGTGTCTCTGGGGTCTTTTCCAAGAAGTCTTTGCCTGTGCCTATATCTTGCAGGTTTTCTCCGATGTTATCTAATAATTTGATGGTGTCGGGTTGTAGATTTAGATCTTTAATCCATGTTGAGTAGATTTTTGTGTAAGGTATAAGGTAGGGGTCTTGCTTCATGCTTCTGCATGTGGAAATCTAGTTTTCTCAGCACCACTTATTGAATAGACTGTCCTTGCTCCAGGAATTGGTTTTAGATCCTTGATCAAATATAAGTTGGCTGTAGATGTTTGGATTGATTTCTGGTATTTCTATTCTGTTCCATTGGTCTATGCATCTATTTCTGTACCAGTACCATTCTGTTTTGATTAAAAAGGAAAAAATGAGTCTACATGGGAAGCAGGATACACAGCAGACTCATAGAATGGCTAATGTCCTAAACAGCACTCTGGCTTCAGAATCAGCCCTTAAGGCATTCAGATCTGGCTAAAAAGCCCATGAGAGTTTCTCAGGCATGGAAAGCCAAGACACTGTGGCAAAAAAATGACCTAAATGAACGATCTCTGTGAGTGAGATCCCAGTGGAAAGAATGGGCCATCAAAGAAGGAGGTATCTTTCTCTGAAGGGAGGTGAGAACTTCCACTTTGACTATGGCCTTGTCTAAATAAGATCAGAGTTGGTGAACTCAAGAGGCTTGATTCCATAGCTTTGGCAGCTCATGACAAGACCTTGGGTGATTACTGACGTCATAAATAAGAGTGTCAATTGTTAAATCAACAATGGGAGTCACTGTGCTCCTACTCCCCATGTATGATCTCTGTCCTTAATGTGTTGTACTATGTGAATTAACAGTAGAACTACTACTCAAACAGTACTCTATACTTTGTGTATATTTGTGGGTGCAGTCTGTTGAAATCTTTACTTAGTATATACTAAATTGATCTTCTGTATATAAAGATAATTGAAAATGAATCATGATAAAGAATAGGATGGGAGAGGGAGTGGAGAAGTGATGGGTTTTGGATGGGAAGGAGGTTATGGGGGAAAAAGCCACTATAATTCAAAAGTTGTACTTTGGAAATTTATATTTATTAAATAAAAGTTAAAAAATTTAAAAATGATAGTAGCATGAGTTCTATGACATCCTTTGACCATTCAGAGATCTTCCTTACTTCCTTTCTTCTTTTGGGTGGTATTCTATATCACACAAATTGTCACCCAGTAATTTTTTGATAAGATATGTATGGATTCCACTATGTTTTACGAAGCTGGACAAGATTGTTCTGGAAATTTTCATATTTACTTGTATATATATAAATACATATATGTGTGTGTGCATGTGTGTGTATATATATATATATTCCCCACATCTATGCTATATCTTCACCCTACTCATCTGCCAGTCTTCTCAAAATAGACTTGTCACTTTTTGAAACACCTGTGTCAGTTACAGGCTTCATTATCCATGTGTTCATCTTGGGAAAATCTCTGCTATTCTTTGACTTCTCCTTTAACATTCCCTCAACAGACAGCAAGCCACAAAGCTTTGTTGATTCCACATCTAAAATAATTCTCAGAAGAATAAATTTACATGTAAGACCCTTCATAAACTGCTACCAACTTACTCATAATTGACATTTGTCATTTTCTTAAAAGTTAAAATCTTTTACACATACTTGGGTAATAACAATCAGATATGATTGGGAGAATCTTAACTTTCCCTTATTGGTATAGCTTGAAAGGACTTTCTGTCAAGGAACTCTACCTTTTCTAAGCCAACAATTGTTGAAGTTGGACCAATCAGACACTGTCTTATTGAACTTCTATGTTTAAGGGAAATTACCGAACATGAATCACCCCAGGAGGCTGTCTGAAGAGTCTATTATCATTTTTTAATGCTCCAGTTCTTGTCTTTATTAAATACTTCCTATATTGTGTCAGTAGCAGCATATATTTTCAATAAATTATGCATTTGTTTTTATAAATATGTGTGTATGTGTTTGGACTCAATTACTTAATCATTTTCTGGTTCAGTCACCCCCAAGACCTCCTCTCCTCCTACCTCCTAGATTCCAGAACCATAAGAATTTGAACAATTTTCATGGTGCTGCATATTTCCATCTTAGGCAATTGTCCTTACTATTCCCTAGCCCCCATAATGTCCATTTTTTTTTGCTATGGAAAATTCCCATTTATCCTTCAAGTGTTAGCACAAATATGAAACTATTGCTGTTTCACACCCTTCCCCAACCCTAAAATGAAAAATTAAGCATCTTTGCATTCATTCACCCATAGCCCTATATACATCTTCCTAGCTTACAATATAGTATCACAGCCAGTGATTCACATGCACAGCTCTTTCAGGAAATACTAAAATTCTCAAGGACACACAGGCAGAGTACAATAAATTCAAATGTTGCTGAACTGAATAAACTGAATCACATATAGAGAGAATATTTTTTCAAAAGATGGATTCTACTTTTTTGTTTATAAATTTTAAAATTTCTAATCCTGTATCTCTTTTGAAAATTGCATCCCATTAACACTTTATAGAGTTTATAATGAATAACTGATGAGAAGTAGAAAGCAAAAATAGTTGCCCCACTTCTCTTTTCTTCTGAGGTTCTCTGCCTCTCCCTTTTCCACTGACACATCACATTTCAATGCCATGTTTTGTTTCCTTGCAAGCTCCCTTGGCCTCTATCTTTGCAGAAATATGCAATGACCCATTATGCAACTAGCTACATTGTATAACAGACAGGATTTCCCTCCTCTCCTGAGACTATGTGGAAGAAGAAAAAACATGAGATCCCTAATACATTGCTAATGTGAATGAAGGAAAAGAAAACAATCCCTTAAGAAATTCTGAAGTTGAGTATAGTTTGGCTCTTTCTGGTAAACTGCTACTGAACTATTCAATAAAAACAAAACTTAAAGAAGAAATCATCATGGGTCTAATCTACCTTCCTAAAAAGATTAATTGGGGGCCAGCTCTGTGGAATAGAAGGTTAAGCCTCTGTCTGCAGCTCTGGCATCCCATATGAGTGCCAGTTCGAGTGCCGGCTGCTCCACTTCTGATCCGTCTCCCTGCTAATGCACTTGGAAAAGCAGCAGAAGATGGCCCAAGTGTTTAGGCCCCTGTGTCCATGTGCGAGACCTGGTAGAAGCTCCTGGCTCCTGGCTTCAGCCTGGCTTAGATCCAGCCATTGTGGCCATTTGGGAGGTAAATCAGTGAACGGAAGATATTCTTTCTCTCTCTCTTCTCTCTCTCTCTCTCTCTCTCTCTCTCTCTGTAACTCTGCCTTTCAAATAAAATAAATAGATCTTCTTTCTTAAAAAAAAAAAAAAAGATTGCTCTGAAGTCCCACTTTGCAATTGCTTAAATTGATTAGCTGTAATCAGAGAAGCAAAATGCTAATCAAAATGAGAAGAAAATAAATGAAATTTGTTTTCTCTTTTTGTTATTTGACACCAACCTTATCTCACCTGCTGCTCTTCATAATTGGCCAGAGTTGGTAAATATTTCTTAGTAGTATCTGGTATTATTCATGAAGGAAAAATGAAAATGATCTTTCTTGGTTGGTAATTTGAATTTCACATGCTAATCCCTTTGCCAATGCATTGTGTTGCAAATTCCTGACCCAGACATACCTATTCTCCCAGGATTTTTTTCTGTTCTCGTCCAAAAGTCTACATTTCTGAACGTGTGTCCATTGTCCAAATGCTTTTTGAGCCAGACACTTTTAAGCCTGCTGTAACCCTTCACTGGGAAATTTGTTCCTCTTTTGTCTACCTGGAAAATCCTCTCCATCTTTGTTTACTCATTTCAAAGTCTTAGCCATCTCTATGGCATGTGAAATTTATCCTCTGATCTCTTCCTCCCTACTAGACTCTGGGCAAGGGGTATATAAGAATCACCACTCCTAACATATAGTAGATAATCCAATATTTATCAGATGAATTAGTGACTATTCATTTCCAAAATAAAGACCCAACATGTTGTTGCTAACAGAGAAGAAATGTCCACCTATGTGACATACCAATCATTGCCTCCTCCTCAGAATATTATAGGAAACCAGAAATTTAGCTTCAATGCCGATCATACAGCCTATGTCAGTCTCCATGGACACAGAAATAGTGTCTTAATTTTGAAGTTCAAAATTCAGTGAGAGAGAAGCCTCCAATATAGTTTATGGATGGATATTTAAACTTTTCTTATAGGAAAATAAATTTGCCATTTCCAAGGCCCATTGAAAAGTACTTCAATGACATAAATACATGGGTCTCATGTACCCAGAGAGAATTTCATTGGTCTTCATGCCAGTGAGTAATCGTGGTATCTGGAAATTAACACCAACAGAAGCCACAGGAAATTTCTCTATGTACACATTAGAACACAGAAATAGCTAATCCATAAAACCGTTATGGACACCAGCAATAAATGACAAGGGATAAACATATACTTTTATCTCCAACTGGTTCTGCTTAGGGGAAGAAGAAGAAAAACGAGGTCAATGATTTCAGTCAAAAAGCTATTCTGGGTTAAGCCTTTCTAACATGAGCATAGATAGAAATTGGTTTTTTCAGCCCAGATTCCAACAGCTTTAAAGAGCTTTTCTCTTTAGAGGGTAACATTCATTTAAGGGATCTTTTAACCTATACAATTTCCTAATTCCTAAAATGGATCATAGGAGTAACTTGATTCCAAAAGAAGATAGAACTCCAACAATGATGGTAGGAGAGCAAACAGAATGGCTACACATAATTTTACTGGCTCTGAAATTAAATGACAATCTGGCACTATGAAAAATGCATTGGCTTCAGACAGACATTTTTTTCCCACCTGTTAGATCTTGGGTAACATATTTAACTCCAATTCATCTTCATCTATAGAAATGAGATTGAAAATGCTACTTCATAAAGCTTTGTGAAGACAATGCTTCAGAGATAATTACATATCAAATACCATATATTCATTTTTTGAAAGTACATTTTATGAAAGTATTGATCAATTTCAGTTCACAATTGATCATAATGATAGGATTAGGAGTCAAAGGGATCACATAAACAAGACTAGTGTCTGCTAATACTAACTGATAGAATTAAAAAGGGAGAGAACGATCCAACATGGGAAGCAAGATACACAGCAGACTCATAGAATGGCAGATGTCCTAAACAGCACTCTGGCCTTAGAATCAGCCCTTAAGGCATTCGGATCTGGCTAAAAAGCCCATAAGAGTATTTTAGGCATGGAAAGCCAAGACACTCTGGAAAAAAAAAAAAAAAAAAGAAAAAAGAAAAGAAAAAACCTAAATGAAAGATCTCTGCAAGTGAGATCCCAGTGGAAAGAACGGGGCCATCAAAGAAGGAGGTACCTTTCTCTGAAGAGAGGAGAGAACTTCCACTTTGACTATGGCCTTGTCTAAATATGATCAGAGTCAGAAAACTCAAAAGGATTCCATAGCCTTGGCAACTCATGACAAGAGCCTAGGGTGATTACTGACGTCATAAACAAGAGGATCAAATTGTTAAGTCAACAGCAGGAGTCACTGTGTACTTACTCCTCATGTGGGATCTGTGTCCTTAATGTGTTGTCCAATGTGAAGTAATGCTATAACTAGTACTGAAACAGTATTTTACACTTTATGTTCTGTGTGGGTGCAAACTGTGGGAGGGAAGTTATGGGGGGGAAAAAGCCACTGTAATCCATAAGCTGTGTTTGGAAATTTATATTTGTTAAATAAAAGTTAAAAAATAAAGTGCATAGCAGGGATCCTGCACATCACAAAATTAAAATGAATATAATTAAATGAATTTACTTCTTAATTATCAACTTTTATATGAATATCAAAGTATATAGGAAGAATTTTTATGGATCCAAGGATACGATCAAGGAAGAAGTTAAGGATGAAGAATTGTGAGAGAGAGTAAGATAGAAAAGGAACTGGTTGAGAATGAAGTTAGGAGTATCTCAGTGGCACTGGATCATGGCATGGGGAGACAGTTTGTAAGAACATCAGACCGGCTACAAAGTTCACAGTCCTAGAGAGAATATAAACAGAGGTCGCATAAAAGAGCAGATTCCTGAACATTCCATTTGACCTTTCACTCTTCCAACAGATATCCTTCTTTCTCCAACAGTAACCCTCCATACAACTGTGTTGGAGCAAAGAAAAGAGAAATGCATTTTTCTAGCCACAGATGGCCATTTGGATGGAAAATCCCTCTGGATACATTTTGGCCACACGTTGTTTTGAACAGCATCAAAGATGCCGCATGGACTATCAGTGTGTGGACCAAGTGAAATAACAGTGCAGGATTCTTATGTGGTGACACAAAATTTCTGCTGAAAGGCCCTAAGAGTTGAGAAACAGTAGATCTATCAGGAGAACACAGTATACTCTGAACTTTCCCACTGTTTTGACTTTAAAGGGATGCAGAATCTTCTCTCCAAGCAGTGATATGAAATATTCTAGGCTTTGGAGGGGAAGAAGACTAGGTTCAAATACCTAAGTTAGGGGCCGACGCCATGCACACTAGGTTAATCCCTCACCTGCGGTGCCAGCATCTCATATGAGCGCCGGTTCTAGTCCCGGCTGCCCCTCTTCCAGTCCAGCTCTCTGCTATGGCCTGGGAAAGCAGTGGAAGATGGCCCAAGTACTTGGGCCCCTGCACCCGCGTGGGAGACCAGGTAGAAGCACCTGGCTCCTGGCTTCAGATTGGCCCAGCTCCAGCCGTTGTGGCCACTTGGGGAGTGAATCAACGGAAGGAAGATCTTTCTGTCTCTCTCTCTCACACACTGTAACTCTACCTGTCAAATAAATAAATAAAAAATCTTTAAAAAATACCTAAGTTAATGGGAAGCAGTAAGACATGGGGCAAGTAAGTTTTAATACCTAAGTCCATTTAAATGAATAAAATAAGTTACCTTGCATGATTACAGAAGAGGTTAAATAACATAATGATGTAGATTGCATACCATAAATCTAATACACACTAATACAAACCACTCAACAAATATTAGCTGCAGTTTTATGTGGATTAAAAAAATTAAAATCACAGTCATTCATCTGTTTCTGCATTTGGTGCTAACAGAATAGTAACAAATACAGAAGATGAAATATAAGGCTTCACAAAAATGAATAATCTGCACCAATTATAGAGTATACCAACAAGATAAATTATGTATATTCTGCAAAGGCTAGCAGAGAATCTTGGACTTACAGGAGTTTCACAAGGTACATCCTTGGAAGTCACCCCATGTCCTCATGGGAGATGTGCTCAGGAGCAGTTATGTTCTGCTCAGACAGGATGAGGTCCTGCCAGCTGTGGAAAGTACTGAATGATAATCCCAACAAAATCACTCTGGAACTCCAGCATAATTGACACACTTATTCACACAAACTGTCATCCAAAACTGACATCCACATCTGAATACAAATTCATATCATGCCAACAGCCCACCTCCCTTCAGATTATGTTTTAATGTTTGGGCATGTCACTTGTCAATCTCTTGACAACTATGCAACTATGCCCAGTCTATAGGTGTGTGCAATCAACTATCTCCTCCTTATTGCACCTAATAAGGGCAAGGTGTGGCATGGCTTCAGCTCTGCAGCTAGCTGAGGCAATTGTGGTCAACAGGGCATCAAGTAAATAAGGAGCACCAAATGTGAAGGAATTAGAGCACATGACAGTCACATGAGATTTGTGTGAAGTGCAGAAGCATCTAAAGCCTTGTTTTCTTCATTTATCAAACAGGGATAAAAGCTTTTGCCCTATCAACCTTTCAGACTGAGTTGATCAAACACATATAACAATAAAATTTGTGCAAGTTCTGTGTAAATTATAAAGTGCTACAGGCTATAGCATAAGCAATATTGTCATTATCTTCTTAGAGGTAATTAAAACTATGCATTAAAAATACATTTGTTTAAAAAATCCTATATAATCCTGCATTTGGCCGGCGCCGTGGCTCACTAGGCTAATCCTCCGCCTGCGGCGCCAGCACCCCAGGTTCTAGTCCCGGTGGGGGCGCCAGGTTCTGTCCCAGTTGTCCCTCTTCCAGGCCAGCTCTCTGCTGTGGCCAGGGAGTGCAGTGGAGGATGGCCCAAGTACTTGGGCCCTGCACCCCATGGGAGACCAGGAGAAGTACCTGGCTCCTGCCATCGGATCAGCGCGGTGCGCCGGCCCCAGCGCGCCAGCCGTGGCGGCCATTGGAGGGTGAACCAACGGCAAAGGAAGACCTTTCTCTCTGTCTCTCTCTCACTGTCCACTCTGCCTGTCAAAAATAAAAAAAATAAAAATAAAAAAAAATTTTAAAAAAAAATCCTGCATTTACAAAGGAGGATTAACTATAAGTCATGATAGAATCTGTTTTTTTTTTTTTTTTAAAGATTTTATTTATTTATTTGACAGGTAGAGTTACAGACAGTGAGAGAGAGACAGAGAGAAAGCTCTTCCTTCCATTGGTTCACTCCCCAAATGGCTGCAATGGCCGAAGCTGCGCCATTCAGAAGCCAGGAGCCAGGTGCTTCTTTCTAGTCTCCCATGTGGGTGCAGGGGCTCAAGCACTTGGGCCATCCTCCACTGCCTTCCCGGGCCACAGCAGGGAGCTGGACTGGAAGAGGAGCAACCAGCGCCCATATGGGATGCTGGCGTCACAGGCGGGGGATTAACCTAGTGCGCCACAGTGCCGGCCTGGAATATGTTTTTGTTTTTGTTTTTGTTTTTTTGGTATTTTGGTGGCAGGGAGGTCTTCTCTCAACACTATCCAACCTATTTTTATGTTGAACTTATATCTCAGATAATTGTTTTTGAAATAGTAATAGTTTGTCCCCAGTAAGATCCTATCAAAACAGTACATGTTTTCTTCAAAGAAACTCAGAGGTTGAGATCCTATAGGAGATTTTATGACTCCCAAATGTCTTTTCTCCCTATAATAAGGGCTGTACATTATCTGCTTTGATATTGGTATTTACAGGCATTATGGTATAAAGAGACTTACTTTATTTTTAGGTATCTAGCATCTGAACTCACTGAGGTTGCTGTTATGATATCTGCAGTTTAACCAAAAAAATCTACAGCGTGTATTATATAATATACATGAGTCTCCCTAAAGTTAAATGTATGTGTAATTATTTAGTTCAAATAGTATACCAAAATATTATTAGGAACACAATCCAGTCACGGTCAGTCAGGAAGAACTCAGTACGTATTTTACTTATTCCTTTATCAACAATAAGTGCTCTATTAATTAGTGTACAAGATGTATAGAAAATGCTTTCCAATGTTGAAATTGGTGACATTAGGCTGGCACCGCGGCTCAATAGGCTAATCCTCCGCCTAGCAGAGCCGGCACACCGAGTTCTAGTCCCGGTCGGGGCACCGGATTCTGTCCCGGTTGCCCCTCTTCCAGGCCAGCTCTCTGCTGTGGCCTGGGAGTGCAGTGGAGGATGACCCAAATGCTTGGGCCCTGCACCCCATGGGAGACCAGGAGAAGCACCTGGCTCCTGGCTTCGGATCAGCGTGGTGCGCTGGCCGCAGCGCGCCAGCCGTGGCAGC
Source organism: Oryctolagus cuniculus (assembly GCF_964237555.1). Classification (NCBI taxonomy): domain Eukaryota; kingdom Metazoa; phylum Chordata; class Mammalia; order Lagomorpha; family Leporidae; genus Oryctolagus; species Oryctolagus cuniculus. The sequence continues at coordinate 37,916,795 of NC_091432.1, forward strand.
CATTGGAGGGTGAACCAACGGCAAAGGAAGACCTTTCTCTCTGTCTCTCTCTCTCTCTCACTGTCCACTCTGCCTGTCAAAAATAAAAAAAAAAAAAGAAAGAAAAAAATTTAAAAAAAGAAATTGGTGACATTAATTAGTTAGCAAAATTACCAGTCATTCAGAAAACATAAATTAGTTTAAATATTTTGGAGACAGTTCCCACCTTTGCATTCAGAGAGTCTAATAATATTGAATCATTTGAGATTTGAAGCCAGTGTCCTTAGAAGTGTAACCTAAAGGGCCAGCACTGTGGCATAGCAGGTAAGGCCACCGCCTGCAACACTGACATCCCATATGGGTGCCAATTTGTGTCTGGCTGCTCTACTTCTGATCCAGCTCCATAATAATGGCCTGGGAAAAGTAGCAGATGGCCTACATGTTTGGGCCCCTACCATGCACGTGGGAGATCTGTATGAAGCTCCTGGCTCCTGGCTTCAATCTGACCCAGCCCTGGCCATGGTGGCCATCTGGTGAGCAAACCAGTGGATGGAAGATCTCGCTCTCATTCTGTCTCTCTGTAACTCTGACTTTTAAAATAAAGAAAGAAACAAAGAAGTGAGAAGTGTAGCCTAAGGATTAATTCCTGAAAAGCCATTCTCCATTCATTGGTTTAGGTTACTTCTAGTTATCTGAGACTGAGAGTACAGATTCTACTCTTGACTCTGAAATACCAAGCCTTCCACTTCAAGTGTGCCTTTTCCTATGTGCTGTAGTCAGAGCACCAAAAATGAGAGCTGGGATCTCATTGAGTTTACAGAGAAGGTTGTGAGTCTTCTGCCTCCTTCCTGAAGAATATTTGTCTAACAAATGTTTGTATGTACAGGCAGAATTTGGTCAGATATTTGCTCTCCTCATAGCACGCTGGTAATATTTTGGGAGTTAGCTAAATCTCTTCAAAATCTTTCTACTAAAAATAACCTATGAATTGGGCAAGATTATGTCAATTTTTAATGTAAACCTTCTCAATTAGACTCCCACCAGTGAAATTGGAAACACCTGATACTTGCTTTTAAGCTAGGATTAGCTGTTTAGAATCATACACTTTAAGTTAAGACAAGCAAGACAAAAAAAAAAAGAGAATTCTGTTACTGGTATTTGCAGCAATGGTAGCAACATCTGATTCCAAACTAATGATGGCATCTTAGAGTTTCAAATTCAGTTATGTGGAATATGGAACTCTAAACTGCAACATCTAGCATTAGGGGTCTGTGTCATTTTTCTTTCAAATGACTGCAACTTTGTAATTTGCCTCTGGTCTGGTTGCAAAAGATCAGCCTTTCCAAATGGCCTCTGTTTGTGTAATATTCTTTCAAAAAATTCCTTTTATCATTAAATCATGCAGAATCATTTGTTTTTTATTACAGTCTAGAACCCAATAACTTCAACTGAAATATCATCTGATACCATACTTATTTACTGCTGTTTAACAAACCAACTCAAACTTAATGACATTAAAAGACAATGATTTCATTGTGCTAACAGATTCTGTGGGACAGAGTTCAGATAGAGCACCGCAAGAAAGGCTAGTCTGCTCCACAGTGTCTGGGACTCCATTTGGGATGACCAAATGGCCAGAGCTTGCTCAAGATGCTGAAGGAAAGAAGCATCCAGAGGCTCTTCCATCACTTGTCTGATAGTTGGGTTGGGATAACTCACAGGCTGGAATTAGTTGGGGCTATTATCAGATGTGTATATACATTATTTCTAAGTGCCTTGAGCTTCTTAAAATTTAGGGACAGTTACACAAAAGGTAGCATTGTGAGACAAGGGTCTTCCAAGAGACCAAGGCAAACGCTAAAGTACTTCTTCTGACCTAGCACCAGAAAAAAATCCCACAGAATCACCTAGGCAAAGTAGACTCTACCTTGTGATGGAGGAGCAGCATGGTCACATTGCAGTAAAGATGTGCAGCATGTTATATATTGCTATAATCATCTCTAGAAAATATAATGTGCTACTTCTTGGAAATTAGTAGCATCTAGTATTGACTCTATGGCCCTCTTAGGACTGAATAAAGTGAAACATTCAGCTAAAATTATAGGATAGGTTTTACAGACGTTGCACACAGTGACAAAAAACAAATAGCCAATTAATTTGTTGCCTATGGTTACAAGGAGTAAATTGTCCACTGAGAGCGAAATTGCTATAGTCATAGAACAATATGGATGGCATAAGAAACTTAAAGTGGTGGGACCCAGCAGCTATAGCTTGGGAATTGAAACGGTATGCTAAAAATAATCTCTGTCTGGCTGTCTTGAAACAAAAGTTGATCCTATTAGTTATTAAATTATATATAGTCAGCTGAATACATTCCTTACCAAGGTTCTACTATGAGTTGGTTAAATGTGGTACTGCCAGGAACCAAGCGAGGCTCCAACTATTGATTTGGTGAGACTGAAAGTTATAGTAATCAGTGATCCAGGCTAAGTGACGTTTAAAGTTTAGACAACTGGTAACAAGGTGACTTAGTGAAGAGGTATGCATATGGATTTTTCATAATGAATGGGTCCATAGTATGATATTTGTGTTTCACATGAATGCTTACCAAAATCCCATCAAGGGTTCTTGATAAACAAATGGATAAGACAAACTACTCCGTGGATATCAATTGTCCTGGTTTCCCAAGCAATCCGGTGGCTACTATGAGAGCTCAATAATAAAATTCTCATGGAGGCAAGGATTCAGGCTATACACTGGCCCAATAACATGGCTGTTCCCTTACCAATTCTGGAGTGAATCCTGTACCAAGGGCAAAACCTGAATTATTGATTTGGCATCATATCCCGGCCCCATCAAATCATCCAGTTACCTAAAGATGATGGGATTTTTTCTTTCTGATATAGACATGTCTATGACACATGGATTTGGAATTGGATGTGCTTTTCCTATCTACCTTATGTGTACACACATCATCATTGGGTGATCTTACTTAATGCTTTATATATAGCATTATTTCAGACTTAAGAACTAATTTTATGCATGTGAAGTAAGATACAGCTGCCCCCAAGTTTTACCACTTTTGTGTACTGCCCAAAAGCAACTGGTCTTACAGAATCAGCAAGTGGACAATTGCAAGCCTCATAAAGTATCAGCTGAGAGAAAATATCTTATGAGTTTGGGGTGCTACAATGAAAAAGAAAGTAAATGCTATTGGACCAGTAAACAAATATGAGCTAAAAACATAGGTACTGGAACAGGAGTACCTAGGGAAGTAGAGGAGATACCTATTCATATTAGACCAAATGTCTCACACAGAAAATATTTGCTTTCTTTCCCCTTGACTTCACTACTTTCCTAAAGCTTACATATTTAAAGATGAATTATTTGCACCTGAGTCCCCCAAAATAGTCCCTCTCAAATGAAAGCTAAAACTGATAAATGGTTATTTTAGACTTTTCATTATATTGACTAACAACTAATAAATTCACAGGCTTACAAGGTTGGCTGTGATCTTTATTCTAACTATTTAATCCACAGGATGGGGCAGATGGGGGTTTGGAAAACAAAACAAACCCAAGGACTCTCCTGGGCAATCGCTTTCACTATAATAAAAAGTAATATCATTCACTGGAAGACTGTCATAACCAATAAGACGTAATCCATAACCATCAAGAGAATCAATTCCTCAAGAATGAAGGGATCTTGATTCAGTTCACAATAATAAACTTATTTTCTGGATAATGCAAAGAAAATAGAATGATTAGTGGAGGAAAATCATCAGAAACATCAATTAAGGCTTCTTAGCTACAAACGCACAAGTGTTCTAATTTAGCCATATGTTCTTATTTACTGTTCCAAATATATACACTGAGATATACATTCATATGTGTTTTAAAAACAATTTCCCTCCTCTTAACCTTCAAATGATGGCAATGTAAGCTAAAGTATCCATTTATCAGATCCTACTGTAGCCCCAGACATGATTTTGGCTTTTTGTTCTTCCCAGATGTTTTTTGAACTCCAGTATGTACTCAGTATATTTCCTTTCTGCTTAAGGCAACATAATTCTTTGCTCTATGAGGAAACTAAGAACACTGACTGATACACATGTTGTAGAGGAAAGACCTTTGGAGTTAGTTGTAGCTGGACTAGAATTCCCAGCCCATTATGTATTAAACTTGTACAAGTCATTATAATTTCTTTGAGCATTGGTCTCTAATTTCTAAAATGAGGATGGGATGCTTCACAAAGACTGTATAGATTATATTATAATGTGTAAAAAGGACAAATAGTGCAGTTTCCTCTTAGAAGGTATTTTTTATATAGCAATTGCCTTTATTCTATGAATCAATGTTTCTTTAATTTTCAGGATCACTCACTCTTTTGAAAAGCCCAAAGAGCTGGTGTTGTAGCACAGCAGGTTTAACAGCCACCTTGCAGCACCAGCATCCCATATGGGTGCCAGTTTGCATCCCAGCTGCTCACTTGTGATCCAGCTCCTTACTGATGTTCCTGGGAAAGTAGTGGAGGATGGCCCAAGTTCTTGGGCCCCTTTACCCACATGGGGGATCTGGAAGAAACTCTTGGCTCTTGGCTTTGGCTGGGCCCAGTCTTGGCCATTGTGGCCATTTGGGGAGTAAACCCACAGATGGAAGACCTCTCTCTCTGTCTCTCTCTGGCTCTGTAACTCTGCCTTTCAAATAAATTAAATCTTTTTAAAAGAAAGAAAAAAAAGAAAAGCCTAAAAGTAATGCACAACTTGTTGCATATAACTTTGGAACTTTCTAGATCCACTAAAACTCAAAAAGGGGCCCATAAAAATCAGATGAATAACTCTTGGTATAAGCAGTCACTTATAATATATAAATATTTTCACTTTCAGAGTTAAATACCTGCTTTTTCTCTGAGATCTTTCGCTACTGTTACTATGATTAAGGCTCAGTAAGCTTTTGCTATTATGAAGAATACTTAGAAAAAGATTTCATATTGACTACATAATTTATCTTCAGAAAAATCCTATGAGGTCCATATTACAGATTAGTAGAAAAAATTCATTTTGTATTTTCTCACTGTAAATAAGCATCATAAGGATACAGACCATATTTTTTAATAACCACTGTGTCTTTAGTAACCACTGCAACACTATATACATTGGCTGGAATATGGTAGGCACTTGATATGCTTGAAATGAAAGAAGAAAAATGTGGGAAAGGAGAACCATTTCCTGAAGAAAACACTCAATAATTTTAAGCTAGTACAGGGCATAGCTAAAACTCTATTAGACATTTCTGTGAGCTTAACACAATGTCATCAAAAATATAACAAACTCTTGGTAAATATTTGATGGATAGGTAGATGGATAAGTAGATAAAACCTCATTTCTAAAAAGTGAGCCATGAATTCAAACAAAACATCATTTCCTTTGTCTATTACTGCCCAAAACTTGGTGACTTAGTGGCTTAAAATAAGCATTATATTTCACTCTCAGTTTTATAAGCCATAAATTTGAAAGGTCTCAGTTGAGTGATTTATCTCTAGACCACGTGGCATCAGCTGATGTAAATGGGACTGGAAGATCAATTGCCACAATCCCTTTTTCATTCACTTGCCTGTGCCTTGGTGGGAATCCTGGCAGGCTGCTCTCCACTGGTCTCCTCTCCCTTTCTGTGCCATGTCAGAGCCTCTCTACATTGTCTCACTAGCAGGATAGTCATCTTCTTACCCAGCAGCCCACAGACCCAAGAAGAGGAACTAAAAACTTCAGGTAATTTAAGAACCTTGTGTAGAATTGAAATAGCATCATTTCTACTACATTTTAGTAGTCAAAGTACCCATAGGCATCATTGTGATTCAAGAAGTAGAGAAATATATCCCATGTTTAGATGGGAAGATTGTCAAAAGATAAGCACTCACTGCTTATCTAGTATAGTTTCCTTAACTAAAATGCTAACCTGGAGTTGCTCTTGTTGCCACCCTCAACAAGCTTTCCTCATAGAATGACTTTCATTTCCCAAATATCAGTCAATAATTCTATAAACCCTTAGATTAAAATTCAATGAAGCTTGGATATATAGCTGAATTAATTTCCATGCTTCAGTGAGCACGTCTCAGGGGTAACACAGGAGTGTCTGTGTTCTAGTTATTTAAGGTAATTCAAACTTCTCCAAATCTAGTGGGATCAAGCAGTCCAAAATATCATTATAGCTAGAAATTTACTCTACAGTAAAGTGTCATTACAAATCAACCCTGCACTATCCACCTCCTGGGCATGCAAAAAATCAGCACTGCCACTTTCAGGATATTTTAGCATCTCAACAGGGAGCATAGCTAAGTAAGAGCTAAAATAGCACAATGATCCCAGAAACCACACAGAAGAAAGGAAATACAAATAGCACAAACAAGCATAGGACATCTCGGACAATCCCAATGAGAATTGAAGTTTATTCTCAACACTAGTTTCTAGAAGCCACCTTTACAAATTTAAATTATGTACACAGGCATAGGTATTATTTTCTCATTGTTTCATGATCACAATCTCTACCTGTCACAAGCATTTATATTACATGTTTATTTTCAATGATCCAGGACTTTTGTTAACTATTAACTGATCAAAAAGACAAACTGTTTGATTTTGCCACGCGCAAATGCACACTTGTATCATTTTGGCACACAGAACTTTAAAGTATAAGGGCTCCATGTATTGGGGAATAAACATTTTATGAATATAAAATCTGGCATAATTTAGGTAGATTTAGACACAAACATGGCAAGTCTTAAAATATAAGAGCAGAGAATCAGGGGCTGGCGCTGTGGCACAGTGGGTGAAAGCCCCAGCCTGCAGTGCTGGTATCCCATATGGGCACCTATTTGAGTCCCAGCTGCTCTGCTTCTGATCCAGCTCCCTGCTAATGGCTGGGGAAAGCAGTGGAGGGTGGCCCAAGTCCTTGGGCCCCTGCACCCATGTGGGAGACCCAGAAGCTCTTGAATCCTGGCTTCAGATCAGCTCAATTCTGGCTGTTACAGTCTCTTTGGAGAGTGAACCAGCAAGTGGAAGACCTCTTTCTCTCTCTCCATCTCTACCTCTCAGTAATTCTGTTTTTCAAACAAATCAAAATAAATCTTTAAAAAAAAAGGGGTGGGGGAGGAGCAGAGAACTAAGAGAACTGCTTGGTGTCTGGTGGGGCACAATGGACCCAAGACTCAGCATGGTAGTCTCTTATTTCTGAAGCAGCCATAAGAATACAAGATCCCTGGGAAGCAAAGGATTGGTTCTTTTTGTTCATTAATATATCTTAGACACCTAGAACAAAATCTGGCACATAGTGAGTAATTGATTTTTTTTTTAATTTTAACAAATAAAACTCAAGATTGGATGGCTGAAAGGAATCCTTGAGGCTAGTTCATTGCTGGTGTAGTTACTAGAGATCTGCTTTTGCTGCAGGACCCCTTCCAATGCTGCAGGAAAATGGAGTAAAGAAGTTAAGAAATACTGCGCAAGTCTTAGGGCTTTGCCCAATATGTAGACTATAATGAGGGACTCTGTAGTGTTAAGCAGAGCAACCAGGCAAATTTAAGAGAGGACCCACACAGGAACCCCTATCGTGTGAAGAAAATGAGAAAAGAGTGCAAGGATACTGTAGTCCTGCTATCACTTGACCATACAGATCCAAGCCTTATGAGCAGAGAGCATAGTTGGGACAGAGAAGGGGAGGCTATGATCTAAGCTGTGATATGTGATGCAACTCCAAGGTTTACTACACTCAAATAAGCGCGTGGTGAACAATATCACTATTTGCCCGCTTTTTCTCTAGATTGACTCAGAAACTGGGCATGGCGATCAGCTTGAAGGGATGAGAATGCATAAGTAAGAAGAAAAAGGCGGACTGTGCAGATGCATCTTACCCTCTAAAGCAAGACATTCCATAGTCACCTCCCTCTTGAGATAGTCTAACTCTAGATTATTTTTAATAATAATAAAATACACAATAAGTAAATCTCTAAAGTTTTGAACCCATTAAGAACTTTTTGAAAAATTATTTGTGGTAAATTTTGCAATAGAAGATTCACAACATAAAACAAGACAAGAAAAAAATCTCAAAATTCAAGTAGACCACAAGCTTATGAGACAGCATTTTTTGGTTTCTATGGCTTTAAAGAAAAAAAAGGAAAACAAAGAAAGAAAAAGAAAACTCTATTAAGCTGCAAAAAAAGAAAGAAGACAAAAAGAAAAAACTCTATGTGTATCCAAGCTTTTGTTATTCAATGTTTTATTACAAGATCTGCCAATAGTGACACATTAATAATGAATAATTACACCTGGAAGATCTGATTGTACCACTTTCAGAGACCTTGTTCATCCAGTGGTTTGTGGGTAACAAGTGCTGTACTTCCTTCACAGAGATCTGTTGCTTCCTGGAAATATTTCTGCATGCCCTGGTCTCCTGACTCTTTACCAGAGTGATGTCCTTTCCATCCCTATCATCTTCTTTATAACCAAACCCCCCCCCCCCCACACACACACAAACTACATTTGGCTGGACTCCAAATTAAGAAGAGGCTTTATGTGATGGCATGAAATACTTTGGTCCCAGTGACCCACATGGGAGACCTGGATTGAATTCCAGACTCTTGAGTTCAAGCTGCTGGCTCCAGGCTTCTATCTTGGAACTGGTCCAACTCCAGCTATTGCAATGAACCAGCAGATAGGAAAACTGTATCTTTGTTTCTGTCTCTTTCTGCCTTTCATATAAAAATAAATATTTTTAAGATAAGAAGAGAAGCATTAAACAGATTAAGATGCTCAAAATTAAGAAAGGAGGAAAACAACATTTAAAGATGAATGTATAGAAACCCACATTCATGGAGAAAAGTGTAAGAAAATATCTAAACACTACAGATGCTGGGACTGTTGCTGTGGCATAGCAGGTAAAGCAGCCAGCTGCAGTGCCGGAAGGCATCCCATATGGGTGCCGGTTTGAGTCCTAGCTGCTCCACTTCAGATCCCGATCTCTGTTATGCCCTGGAAAGCAGTAGAAGATGGTCCAAGTCCTTGGGCTCCTGCACCTACATGGGAAACCTGGAAGAAGCTCCTGGCTCCTGACTTTGGATCGGCACAGCTCTGGACGTTTTGGACATCTGGGGAGTGAATCAGCATAGATAAGACCTCTCTCTCTCTCTCTTTGCCTCTGCTTCTGCCTCTCTAATTCTGGCTTTCAAATAAATACATTAAAATCTTTAAAAAAAGAAGTGGTTGAATTTGGAGTAATGTTTATAATTTTATCCTTTGTGCTCTTTTTGAATTTTTCAAAAAGAATATATATTATTTTTAGATTCAGAAAATATCACCAAATTGACATATACATGATCCAATTTTAATTTTTATTAAAAAAGGAGTGTGGAGTGCATGTGTTTGCATATGTTTCTATGTGTATGTATCCATATGCATGCAAGTATACTTATATTTGTATAGAAATAAGCCAGTCCCAAAAGACAAATATATTTTTCTCTGATATGTAGTAGTTAATATAAAGTATAAAAAGTATAGGAATGAAACAGATATCATGTGATTTGATTGTTATTTATGTTCCTGTGGAACTGTGGTCTTTCTACTTTTTACCTGTTGAATATTAGGTTTAGTTGTGCAATAACCCTGTGATTATAGAGTGGACTTAAATTGTGTTTTTGCAAAAATTAAAGAAAAGAAAAGAAATGAAGGGAGGAGATGGATTGAGGGAGGGAAAGTGGGAGGAAGGGAAGTATTGTTATCATCTTAGAACTGTACTTATGAAATACATGAAATCTGTTCTCTTTCTATTAACATAAATTAAAAAAAAACAAAAGAAAATAACTAGAATTCCAGAGATCACTATTATAAAAATGGCTATATTTAAGGAATGTGCTTGGGAGAGAGGGAGGAAGAAGAAAGAAGAATTTTGCTATTTTAACTCTTTTGTAATGTTTGGATTTGTATTTTACAATAAACTTTTATTATTTTATAATAAAAATGAAAAAAATAGGTGCATAGAGTAGATTTCCTGAAGTGTCTTCTTGGTGATTGGGACTATGATATGACATTATAATATTGGTTACTATTATTCCTATCATAATAATACTTTACATTTGTACATGGTAGACTCTTTCTTCAGGTTAGGTTAAAGAACAGAAATCCAAGGGGCAAACAGTATAATCTTTTGAACAGAATGAAGGGTTTGTGACTCACTTGTGAGTCCTTCTTGGAAATGGGATGGGACATTAGTTAAGCTTCAGGGGAGACCACATAGTGAGGGCAAAGCACCAACGCAGAAGCTATCCAGAGAAACACTCTCCCTGGAGGATGTTAAAAATAGGCTGGCATGTCTGGGAGAGTGGAAATGTGCTTCTACCAAAGGTCAAGAAGATGGATTTGGTGGCCCATGAAGGTCCCTTCCAGTCTATTGACCAGGGCTTACAAATAGGCTCAGGCACAGGAGCCCCATTCCACCCTTTGCCCTCACCAGTGTTCATTGACTGCTTGGCTGTCTCCATAGACTACAAATGCACCCAACATCATGCCTCAGAGGGAATCTTTGAACCCTGGTCATATCTGCATGGGGAGCCTAAGAGCAAAGCAGACCCAAACTGAGGAATTGTAAATTATCTGCCTTGTAATTTTCAAAAATGTCTGTGTCAAGGAAAACAAACTAAAGTATTGCAGAATGAAGGAGACTAAACGGGTACAAAAACTGATTGTAGTAAGTGAGATCTCGGTGGAAAGAAGGGGCCATCAAAGAAGGAGGTACCTTTCTCTGAAGGGAGGAGAGAACTTGCACTTTGATTACGGCCTTATCTAAAAAAGTTCAGAGTTTGTGAACTCAAGAGGCTGCCATAGCCTTGGCAGCTCATGACAAGAGCCTCAAGTGATTACTGATATCATAAAATAAGAGTGTCAATTGTTAAATCAACAATAGGAGTCACTGTGCTCCTACTCCCCATGTAGGACCTCTGTCCTTAATGTGTTGTACTATGCGAATTAACGGTAAAACTAATCTTTTTTTTTTTTTTTTTTTTTGACAGGCAGAGTTAGACAGTGAGAAAGAGAGACAGAGAGACAGAGAGAAGATCCTCCTTCCGTTGGTTCACCCCCCAAATGGCTGCTATGGCCAACGTGTTGCGCCTATCTGAAACCAGGAGCCAGGTGTTTCTTCCTGGTCTCCCATGCAGGTGCAGGGCCCAAGCACTTGGGCCATCCTCCACTGCCTTCCCGGGCCACAGCACAGAGCTGGACTGGAAGAGGAGCCATCGGGACAGAACCAGCACCCCAACCAGGACTAGAACCCAGAGGGCCGGCGCCGCAGGTGGAGGATTAACCTAGTGAGCCACAGTGCCGGCCCGAAACTAATCTTCAAACGTACTTTAAACTTCATGTGCATGTGTGGGTGCAAACTGTTAAAATCTTTATTCAGTATAGTGTTGATTTTCTGTATATAAAGATATATAAAAATACATTAAAAATGAATCTTAGTGAAGAATGGGATGGGAGAGGGAGTAAGAGATGGAATGGTTTGTGGGTAGGAGGGTGGTTATGAGGGGAAGAACCGCTATAATCCAAAAGTTGTATTTTGGAAATTTATATTTATTAAATAAAAATTTTCTATTAAAAAACTAATTGTAATTTAGGACCCCAAACTAAATTATATGACAGAAAATAAATATCAAAAAAGACATTATTGGGACAATTAATGAAAGTGGAATATGGAGTTTAAATTGAAGTATTACATCAATGTTCAATTTCCTGAATTCGATATTTATTCTATGGTTATATATGAGAAAGTCCTTGTCCTTGGGAGATAGACACTAAAATGTTTTGGAGTAAAAATACATATGTACCTAGGTGACAAGGCAAATAAGACAAAATGTTCAAAATTGGTGGGTCTGAAAGAGTCTACAGAAGTTCTTTGTATTATTTTTATAACTTTTCATAAATAAGAAGTAACTTTGAAGTAAATTTTTCAAAACCTGGGCTCTAAGGTTGGTTCTATGACTTAAGGATATCACTTCCAAGACTTCTGCTTTCTCATATATTCTTCAACACTGGCAACAGCATCCATGATGGCCAGCCTCAGGCATGTACACTGCACTTTGTCCTGACCTTTCGGCCCATTGCCGTTTTGCTTGTTTTCCATTTTTCCCTTCACATCCCAATCCCTGCGCCTTCAGGATCAGAATCCCAGACAGTTCCTTGGTCCCAGTCCACATGTGGAAACCTGATGCTGCTCACATCCTGACATGGAAACTGTCTACTTTGCCCTGAGCAAAGCAAAATTTAAAAAACAAAAATCTCCCTTTATTCACAGTAGCTCATCAAGCTACAGGCAAAATGACTTGCTTATAATTTATGTCCCTGTGTGCTAGGGTAGGAATCACAACCTAGGAAAGGAGATGACTTCATAAGGGAGAATAGGAATAAACATTTATGAGTAACATCCTAGTGCTAAGTGATTTGTGTACATGATCTCATTTAATCTTTACAACATTTAGGCAAGGCAGCTTTCATGATCCCTATTTCATAAATGAGAATATTGAGGCTCAGGTATGCTAAGTAACTTGCTCAAATCTATTGCTACTAAGTGATTATAACATTAATCAAACCCATGGCTTTGTGTTCCTGAATCTCATCAAACAACTTCATTATATGAACTCCTACAGACTTCAATATAAGGCATCCCAATTCTGTGGGCATACAGTTGGGTAGTACTATCTGCATTAACAGTAGCAAATGGAAGCTGCTGTGGTGTAGAGGCAGTGCTGGCATCCCATGTGGGTGCCAGTTCAAGTTCTGGCTGCTCCACTTCCAATTCAGCTCCCTGCTAATGCTCCTAGGAATGTAGTGGAAGATGGTCCAAGTCCTCGGGCTCTGCACCCATGTGGGGAGACTCAGAAGAAGCTCCTTGCTCCTGCCTTCATATCGCCCCAGCTCTGGCCATTGCAGCCATTTGGGGAGTGCACCAGCAGATGGAAGATCTCTCTCTGCCTCTGCCTCTGCCTCTCTGTAACTCTGCCTTTCAAGTAAATAAATAGATCTTTTTAAAAAATAGTAGCCAATGAACTTTAATTTATATAGTATAATTTAAGTAGCTGGTATTATGGTACAGTGTGTTAAGCCATTCCTTGTTATGCTGACATCCCATGACAGTACTGGTAGGAACCCCAGCTGCTCTGTTTCTGATCCAGCTTCTTGCTAATGCCTCTAAAAGCAGCAGAAGATGGGCACTGCCACCCATGGGTGGGAGATCCTGGCACCTGGCTTTGGCTTGGCACAGACTTGGCTGTTTTGACCATTGGGAAGTGAACCAGTGTATGGAAGTTCCCTTTCTCTCTCTCTCTCTCTCTCTCTCTCTTTCTCCATCTCTCTCTGTCACTCTGCCTTTCAAGTCAATAAATATAAATAAATATTTTTAAAAATACATTTATGTAGTCAAACTCCAATAAAAATAAGGCCTTTGCATTGATATTTTACTTACATCTCCTATAAAGTTGTTAATAAAATTCCACTTATTTAGAAAAAAATCTTATTGTTAGTACTATTGATAAAAGTATATATTGATTCATTCCTTTTGAAAAGTGACTTCACAATGTGCACCTAGCTATAGCCTCAAAATTTTTATATCCTTTAATCTTGTAATTCCTAGGTTATATGTCTAATATTGTAACTAGAAGAGATGTGTGACATTGTGAAGCAAGATGTTCCTTACAGTGTTTTTAACAATAGTCAAAAGTATAATCTAGGGGCTGGCCCTGTGGCTCACTTGGTTAATCCTCCGCCTGCAGCACCGGCATCCCATATGGGTGCCAGGTTCTAGACCCAGTTGCTCCTCTTCCAGTCCAGCTCTCTGCTGTGGCCCAGGAAGGCAGTGGAGGATGGACCAAGTGCTTGGGCCCTGCACCCACAAGGGAGATCAGGAAGAAGCACTTGGCTCCTGGCTTTGGTTCGGCGCAGCCGGCCATAGCGGCCACTTGGGGGATGAACCAACGGAAGGAAAACCTTTCTCTCTGTCTGTCTCTCTCTCTGTCTATAACTCCACCTGTCAAATAAAAAAAAAGTATAGACTAAATGTTCAATGATATGAGGACAGATAAGAAAAATATTGTGTATCCCCTTTACAACTCAGTCATTGAAGTTATGTTTATATAATTTGTAATGACATGGGATATTCTATATTATGGAATTGGGTGCAAAAAGCAGAATGTAAAATTATAAAGTGAGTCTAGCTTGGGAGAATTCTTAACTATTTTAAAATTTGTGCCCATTTGCTGTGTGGAGACTAGATCACAAGGTGATTCAGGAGTTAGTATGGGGAGCAGTAAGAATATGTAAGAACCATCTGAACTTCCTGATGGTAGCTGTCATGAGGTATGAAACGAAGAGTAGAGTCAACAATGATCTGAAGCCTTTTGGCTAAAGCTACGGGAGATGTCATGTCTTTGAGCCGGAGACCCTGAGGAGCAGGTTAGAGGGCATGAACAACAAGGTTTAGATTTGAGGTCCATTGCTTTACAGACGCTAGTTAGACATTCACCTGAGAATGTAGGGAAGGAGGATGGAGACACAGAGAAAAGGAACGTCAGGAGCCGGCGCCGCGGCTCACTAGGCTAATCCTCCGCCTAGCGGCGCCGGCACACCGGGTTCTAGTCCCGGTCGGGGCGCCGGATTCTGTCCCGGTTGCCCCTCTTCCAGGCCAGCCCTCTGCTGTGGCCAGGGAGTGCAGTGGAGGATGGCCCAGGTGCTTGGGCCCTGCACCCCATGGGAGACCAGGAAAAGCACCTGGCTCCTGGCTCCTGCTATCGGATCGGTGCGGTGCGCCAGCCGCAGCGCGCCGGCCGCGGCGGCCATTGGAGGGTGAACCAACGGCAAAGGAAGACCTTTCTCTCTGTCTCTCTCTCTCACTGTCCACTCTGCCTGTCAAAAAAAAAAAAAAAAAGAAAAGGAACGTCAGGTGATGGAAATTCCTGTAACTTGAATAAGGTGTGGGTCACACAAGCGTGTACACTTTAAAAACTCAGTACATGGTACACTTAAGAACTGCATGTGATCCACTGTATGTAGATTATACTTATATAAAATAAATGTTATTTTCACATTTTCTAATATTAATATAATGAACATTCACTATTTTTATAATAAAAAATAAACATTTAGAAATGAAGGTTGGATTACTGCATATGTCAAACTTCTTTGAATTGTAAAGGTAAGAATTAGCAGGATATTATTTTTCCCTCAACCAAAAACCAGTGTAAATAATATTTGAATAGTGTACATAATGAAAACTTTGCCATGGATTTCCTAGGGGAAACTCACCTCTTCATGTAAAACACTAATTCTTACAGATAAACCAGAAAACATCAACTTCACAGGTCAAGGCTGAACAGTTCACTAGATGAATGATTTTTGCATTTTGCATGCAGACACAGAACAACAGAAAGAACACTGAAATCAGCAATAGAAGCTAAAATCAACATGTATCTTTGTGTTCTTGAATAAGCCAGCTAAACCTGCATCCACGTTTTCTTCAAAATGGTCATAAAAAATGGTTACCATTTGTCAATTTCATGGTCTTGAGATAATTCCATGAGCTAATGACCAGAAAAGCTAGATGGAAGTCATAGAAAACTTTACAATGCAAGGCCTCAGAAATCTTTATTTTCATCACCTTCCAGGAAATGTGCACTCAGTAGGTAAATATCAAAATTTCCCCTTTTCCTGAAAAAAAAAAATGTCTGGAGCAAATTCCCAAATAACTGTAGGTCCACAGCATCACCTTTGTCTAGTCAGTGCAGTTTGTACTATAAACAGAAGCTTCTATACTGAGAGATTGTGGAATGATTCTCCTAACTCTGATCTCACTTCTGTATGCCTCTTCCTCTTTGTTGATTGACATTAAAATAAGACTTCTTGGGGACTGCTCTGTGGCATAGTGGGCTAAGCCTCCGCCTGCGGCACCAGCATCCCATATAAGTGCCAGTTCTAGCCCTGGCTGTTGCTCTTCTGATTCAGCTCTCTGCTATAGCCTGAAAAGTGTAGAAGATGGCCCAACTGTTTGGGCCCCTGCTCCTGTAGGAGATCCAGAAGTAACCCCTGGCTCCTGGCCTCAGAGTGGCCCAGCTCTGACATTAGGGCCATTTGGGGAGTAAAGCAATGGATGGAAGAGCTCTCTCTCTGACTCTCCCTCTCTCTCTGTCTGTAACAAATAAATAAATATGCAATATAAATATAATCTTAAAAAAATAAGAGCCTCTTGTCTTTCTCAGGGAAGTTAGCTGTGAAGAAAATTTTAATTGATCTAAAAGGCATATAAACTTTCATATGTCCAAAAGTGAAATCTCTTCTTCCAAGTATCAGCCTGCAAAACCTCCTCTTTTCCTGTGTAAAAGGCACCTTAACACATCTCTACCATCCCCAGATGTTATGCTTGAAGGCTAGAGAGTAATTAGCATTTCAGAAAGCTGGACAAGAAAATGGAGAGAAGATGTGGGTTGATTAAAAGGATTCCAAATGCCAACCTAAATGGTGTGAGTTTTATCCTATGGGAAAATGGGTGCCATTGAAAGAATCTGAAACAAATAATGTACTTTTAAAAATAAATGATAATTTACCAAGTTGAGTTTTGATTCCATGAGCAGAAATTATTGAAAGGGGATCAAGCAATAGGACACCCTCAAATGAGAGTTTATAACACAGCTTCGGCAAGTGGAGGTGAGGCTGTGAGAATAGAAAAGAAACAGAAAAATCAGAATAGGACACAGTTGTGAAGAAAATGAAAATGTGACTTAGGACAGGGTGAATTTAAGTTGACAGTGGGAACCAAACAGGAATGTCAGGCAGGGACAATTGAAAGTGTACCTCAGAAGAGAAGTGTTCAAACAGAATTACTTTGGGAAGAATATTCCATTCAGTATTGTCAGAGAGGGTCTTATATTTGCCATTGCCAAAAAGAATGTTTATTTATTTAATAACACATTTAACAATACAATAGATATATTTTAATATTGAAAAAATACTAAAAATTATTGATATATTTTACATACTTTCTATACTCCAGAAAATCTGCTTTCTGTAGTTTTCAAAATCTATCGTTGATTTTGCATTACAGCTCATCTCAGTTTGGTATAGCCATATTCAGATTGCTTAATGGCCAAAATGGGTAGTGACTACAGTCCTAGACTATGCAATTCTTGATGGGATCTTCTATCTCCCCATTGCTTAGTATCAATGGCAGAGGGCTAGAGGAGTAGGAAAGACTGATAATCAAGACAAAAAAATTTGAGAAGGTATATAAAAGTGTGTTTGTAGTTGAGCAAATGTGTCTTTGAACTTAAGTACGTATTTGTCATGATATGATAATTATAGAGCTTTTGTTATATATGAGGCAAGGAATTTAGTACTTTAGATATATGTTAAATGGTTAAAACAACACTTTGGAGTATGTACTATGAATATTATTGTTACTTCATAAACTAAAAAAATAGTTTTAATGAAGTTTAAGAACTTTCTAAAAATTATGTGGCAATTAAATATTTTTTAATTTACTTAACCTCTTTAAAAAAAGGCTAGTCTAATTCCAAAATCCTTGAACTTAACTACCATTAAGGTTTGTGGAATTTATTTTATTAATTCATTTGTGGCCCCAAATTTAAATGCTATCGCTATTATTATTGTCAATTAACTCATTGTAAGCAGTTTTTAATATTATGAAATAATATTTCAAATCACAGTTGTAGTGATTGTGCTGTAGATATCATATGTATGTACAATCATTTATTCAATCATTTCTCTTTCTCTGGACTTTCATTTCCTCTAGACATATGGGGTTCTGCAGTTAGCAATACAAATAACTGGCTTACTGGTTTGGGAATCCAAAAGATACAATACAAAATAGGTTAGAAACTGGATTATTTAGCATTCAATTTTCTGCGTATAGCTTTCCAATGGGAATAACAACAAAGCTATTGCTTTTCATGACCTCATGCTCAACAATCAGAGTCTTAGCCCAGGTAACTAGGAGACTTGGCAGAACCTTCTATGTTTCCCCAGTATAGGCACAGCTGACAAATACAGAGCCCTTGGAGCAGCGTCAAAGACAGACTTGCCAACTAAGTGCCAAAAATGATGCCAAGTCAGAACATTCTCTTGTATCTGTCAGCTCCACAGGTGGGCAATGAACTGACATGCTCTGCTAACATATGGCAAGTTTCCAAGGCCAAGGCATCTCCTCCAATTGAGAACCAATTAGGCTGAAAGTACTTAACGATTAAATCCCTCTTCTCCATGTGCCCACATTCCTATAAAATTCCAACAGATAATTGCAGTAGGAGTAAAATAGATCAAACTTAACAGTGCTTATAAAACACATCTCCAGTGACCCAAGGCTATGTGATGTTAGTGGGATTATTGAGTATTCACTGAACACCTTTACTTCTCTGCCTCCCATTGTTCCCACCCACAGAGATAATGGGGGATGACAAATAGAGAGTTCTAAGTGAAAGACCACACCATCAAGTTCAAGCTTAGGCACGTGATAAAATATAATACCCTAAAAGACAACGTTCCATGATTCTGAACTGCACTGACTCTGTAGCTTGGGAACAGAGTTTTCCCGAGATCTCACGGAGCACATCTGTCACATGTAACCCCTTCATCTCTGCTGTCCACATCCAGGGTACATGCCAGCATAGTGAGCTTTCATTATTCTTGTGCTAGCAGCAAGGTTAGTGGAAGGATTCTCGGAAATACAAAACACATCATAGGCACCTCCTGGGATTTTCCAGGAAAAAAAGTGACTTTAACAAAATTTTCAACCTTCATGCATGTACTAATCCTTTTAGGACTTCAACTGTTCCCTCTGCAAATCCTAAAACAGTTACACATTATTGCAAACGAGAAAATGCTCAACCAGCCAGTACTATAGACCAAGACCCGGAGAGCTATAGTTAGGGGGGACAACTTCTTTTCTGTCTCCCCTGGATCATACAGAGACATCCATTTTGGTACTTTTAGCACCTTAGGGCACTTCTGTTTTTTCCACAAACACACATGTGCATACATACACACAATTAGTGCATAGAACACACAAAAGTCCACAGCATCAGAATCATAGGAGTGGGATAATTGATATAATAGTTTCCTGGATCAATTTCAGATCTACAAAACTGGAATGTTTGGAGGTAGGAAGAAAGATTCAGTCAGATAACAAAATCTGACAACCAATAGATGGAGTGCAAAATCTGGCACATGAGGGAATATATCTCAGCAGAGCAGGAGCTATTTGTAGCCAAAGGAAGTACTGTTGTGATCTACATGATCACGTCATCCAAAACATAGGCACTTTTCCTTTTGCTTACAAGGACAAGCGCAGCCCCATTTGACCTGAAAAGACTCCAGCATTCTATTCATCTTGTTAGAAATTCTGAAATATTTCACTCCATAAGCAAACCTCCTGGCAAGCATAGTGCACTATTTCTCTTTCTCACTGTGTGGGAAAGGTTCTTTGAGCAAGAATGACTAGGAAAATAATCAAATCGAGTTCCTGGGCTGTTCTAAGGAATCACAAATAAATCTAATCATAAAATATTCTTCTCTAGAGTGGAATTTCTTCAAATAGAAAAAGTGAACTTGAATTTGCTTTAAAAACATATGCATCAATTGATTTACTTATTCTTTCATTCAATAAATATATATTGAGCATCTCCCACTTACCAAGCACTAATCTAATAGCTAAGGATAAACATGATAGACAAAAACTCTGCCCCTGTGTGGCATAGATTTGGATTATTATCCATTCATATATTCATTTATTTATCAAATGCATTTACAAAATATACTATTTGAAAGAAACTAGGCTAGGTGCTGTGAAGACTATTTATAGAAATGCTGCATAGCCTATACAATCAAACAGCTTTTAACATGTCTGGGATGTCCAAGATCAAAATGATTCATTCTAGTATTGGGAAAAACACAATGAATACCAAGTACTAGACTGATACTGCTTTAGACTAAGGCTAATTAAAGAAGATGGATTTGAACAAACATATAAACTGAGGCAAATTTTGATCTTTAAATGTGAAAAGAACATTCATCTGCTGAAATAACAGGGGCAAACGCGAATATACCAAACTCATTTAAGAAAGTATAACTGGATGAATGTTGCATAGGGAAAAGCATTAAAACAGATTGAAGGATATCTGGCATTGCTATATTTGCATCTTCCTTTTCCTTTATTTATTTAATTACTCATGTGAAATATTTATTGAACACCTAATAAGTGTCAGGTGTAATTCTAGGTGAGTAAATAAGATCTGATTTCTATGAAGACCTCACAGACTGAAATAGTGAGCATATTATTTATGTGCTACCTCTTCTATTCCCCTCCCATGACTAAAATCATTAACACAGTACCCTTTTATGCTGATCCTATATATAGCCTCAGAATGTTTTATAATATTCCATGCAGATTTTTCCCCAAAAAATCAGTCAATGTAAAAAAAATAAAACATATGGAGAAGGCTGAAATCACACAATTAAGGACACACTGGACCAGCCATGTATCAACTGATCTGGCTGGCAACTACATATGCATGAACACTGATGCAGTGGGCTTAGTTCATGCCTGAAAAAATCGTCTCTTTTTAAAAGATTTATTTATTTATCAGAAAGGCAAAGCAACAGAGAGTGAAGAAAGATAAGAGAGAGAGAGATCTTCAAACTCCTGGTTTACTCCAATTTAGGTCACAAAACCAGGTCTGGGCCAGGGCCAGTAACTCCATTGCAGTCTCCTATGTGGATGGCAGGGGTCCAGCTACTTAGGCCATATTTTGCTGCCATCCCAGACACATTAGCAGGAAGCTGGATCAGAAGCTGTGTAGCTGGGACTTGAACTGGCACTTGAATATGGAATACCAATGTTGCAAGAAGCAGCTTAACCTGCTGCACCACAAAGCTTGCTCCGGGTCTACAAAATCTTTTATAAATCAAATCATAGACTTGTTAGAAATTAATATAGCTTTTATTTTAAGCCATTAAGTTTTGGAGTGGTTTGTGATGCATACTAGAAAACCAATAAGTAATTTGGCATTATACCGGGGTTCTGCATAATTTGAATATGTGATCTTGGCATTGGACCAGAGCCTCTGGCAGGAATGTTAAAGGAGGCTAGAGAAATAGTGATCCATTTTATACAATGTGGAAGCCACTGACAAAATTGTCACCTGTTATAACTAAGAAGACAGAGAATGTACTAATGAATTTGTGAATTTAAACAATGATACTCCCAGGCAGAATGCTGAAAATGCCAACTGGCTCTTATTGGTCATATTTCATATACTGCTGTAAGAAGATGTTTTAAAGAAAACACTAGCAACTTTACAAGGAGAACATACAGAAAATATAGAGGGTTCATGATCTTTCTGGGAGGTAACAAAACAGTTTTTCATCTTTAGCTCTCCTGGGAAGCAAAAATATCTAGGAAAAAATATAGCTTGGAACAAATATCAAATCATTAATGTAGCTATAAGACTGTTTATAAAACCCTATAAAGGAATTAAGGCAAGGCTTAGTAGAACTTTTCTGCTATACTAAAGTGCTTACAAGGGGTAGGAAATGTGTGGCTTTTAGATGCATAGAACAGAAGTAAATCATATTCATTGAAAATACACAATGATTTTAATTCATTTGGATTGGCAATATTCTGGTATTCTGACTAATGAATTGAGACTGTAGAGAAACATCCCAAATTTATAGAAATACATAGAAATTTATTGTCCTCCTAGAGACACCTTTTTAATAGTATCTATAAAATCTCATCCAGATGGACAACTCTAAAATTACAAAAAGTTAAAAATAATAGCAAAAATACAACCACCAATATGAGAATTCAACAAGTCAACGTCTAAATCACTTAAAACAGCCTTAGTCAAAGATGAGATTATTCTATCACAGACCCGTTCAGCCTCTTCTTTGCAGACTGATGCCAAAGGAGACCATTCATCACTCAGAAAGAAGTCTCATTTAATTACATTTGGTAATTAGATAATGCTTTAAAAAAATCCTACTTTTTCAGAAGTGGGAAGCCTCTGGCCTGTGAGCTGTGTATATATGACTCAAAAAATCTTTTGGTACAGCCCTGTCAAGACAACCTCAGGCAGGACTTTAATTCAATAAATCCATAGCAAGCTATAGACTGATAACTTTGATAACTTTATATGGCCCACAAAATGATGTTATAAATATCCAAATGGCCTTTGGCAGAAAGAAACTTCCCAACCTCTGCATGAAGGAGCCTCTCAATGGGATTGGAGAAAAAATGATTTGCCTATGAGATACATAAAGGAGAAATTGACCAGTCTTAATGTTGGACTGTGGATGGGGAAGTGTGAAAAATAAGACATCAAAGGTGATTAAAACTCTATTTTGCTTCTCTTATTGGGATACTTTTTAGCTTCCCATTACCAACTTAGTTTTGTCATGGCTTAACGGATGAATGAAATGATGAATAAAAGGATTAACAAAAGAACAGATGAGTAAAAGAATAATAGTACCAATGACAGAGCCAAGAAAACTGAGAGAGACTATAAAGTGAGGTCAAGAAGACTTTGAACATTATTAACAAGATGACAAGTCTTCCATGTGTTCAGAAGGAAATCAGCAAGATGGAATGTGAGAAATTAATTGAACATTTTCAAGCAGGGAAAAGAATAATAAACACAAATGGATATAGGATTGTATCAGTAATTATTGTTTCTTTCACTCAATTCCTGAGAAAGAAATATAGACCCCAATTTTGATTGAATGTAAAGAAGAAAACAGTAGTGAGTTGTTCTTTTCCAGCTTGGTATCTTTATTCTTTTCCATTCTTAATCAATATCAAAACTATGTTTTTGCCCAGATCAGACTATAGAATTTGAGTAAAAACTTGCTAATTCCCATTATAATTCCTTGGATGGTATAAAAGAACATTCTCCATAGGATGGTCACCAAGTTACAGAAGGTTTTGGGATGGACCTGCACCCTGGTTACTTATTCTGGTATTACTGATTCCTTCACACCTAATAGGGACTGAGGGAGAGTTAAGAATCCTATGATGAGCACCCTATGGAGACAGTTTGTTTTTGTTAGTCTGATTCTCCTGGAGTGTCGGTATATATTTCACTGGATGTAAGTGTTCTCTTTCTCTTATTTAATTTCTGTTCACTCTTTAAATTTTTATAAACAGGCAACTTCTACCAATGTTTCAAGTCATTTCTTTCAACTGTCTTTAATTATCATTTAAGGACATGAATTATCTCTTCAAAGACATTGTGGTTTCTCAAAGACAGGAATGTTCTAAGTGGTTGTTTGGGTAATGGCATGATGAAAATGAGAAGAGAATTTTAGATTAAATGACTTACTACAAAATAGGTTGAGCAAGAGGAAGCAGATTCAGTTATACTCTGGATAGTCCAGTAGAGCATGTTAATGGTGCAGGAGAGAGGTAGCAGCCCAGTCAAATAGGAAGTATCGTAGAGGGGTTAAAATGAGTTAGATATAAAATGGTGATGAGTATTTCAGACAAAGAAAATGTGAGCACGTGGTCACAATCACAGAGATAACATAGCCTGAGCTTTAGGGAAAAAACTCCAATCATCCAGATATAGGAAAGGGAGCTATATCCAGTTGGTATCCTCCCTTAGTGTGAGGCCTCTCAACTTGTAGGAAGTGATGAACGATTAGAGATCATTAAAGTAAGTAATGGAAAAGAAGGTGAACAAAAAACTTGCTTGAAGCCTCAGAGGCAAGAAAAAGCATGATTTCTTAAGGTTACTAAAAGCATCTTTGGGTGATGGTATCTACAGCAGTAAAGGACAATAGCTATCACCACAGAAGTGGAAGAGGCCTCATAATTATGAAGGGACAGGATGACCACGTTCAGGTATCTGGACTTCATTCTGAAGGCAAAGCCAAGAAAGAATTTCAAAGAGGAATAACAAGACCATACGGATGGTTAAATAGATGAATAGGTAGAAGGATGAATTGATGGACAGAATCTGAACTGTTGATCTTCCTACTTCATGATAGAAGACCTAATTGCTACTAGCCTATTTATACTTCTGTCTTCTATTAGAAATGTCTTCTGGCCTATAACCCGCAAGACAACTCCTGGGGTCAGGTCTACCAGGAATATGATAATATGGGGAAAATGACTGGCTTTCATTTAGCAGTGGTTTCCCTTCATGCCCTGCACAGCCTCTCTTGTTTTCATGCCAGCAAAGTGGTCTCTTGGAACTACATGCCCAGTTTTAATAGCTCTGACAGGTTATCTACAACCCTCTGCCACATGATAGGAACTGCCTTCCCTGCATCCCTGCAGTAGGACCACAGAGTATGTCTTAACACAGAGGAAAAGGAACAGAGAGGAAATCTGGAATGTTTAATGTAATTCCAACCTTGCAAAAGGTCTTGGCCTTATGTGATAAATCATACCTTCTGTATCTGTCATGGAAGAATTGAAAGGGGGCATGGCTTTCTTCTGTGTGTGGTCAAATAGTTCTCTCACTTAAACAAGTCCATTTGTTGTACAGGTTAGCAGGGGTCACTTGCTCCATTTCAACAATCCAGGTGCTCATAGAATATAAAATTCTTGTAACAGACAAGAAAGACATAGCTTTGAAGAAATTTCTAATATTTCTCAGATGGAATTATGTCTAAAAAACTTAATTTTCGCATTAAATTTATGGGCCTCTTAGCTTCCCTCTCACATTCCTGTCTTCTCTACCCTTGTATCCCATGTTAACCTCTATGCAGAGAACTAGATAGAAGACAAGAGCCTATAACAATGACTCATCTTGGAGACTAGCAGACAAAGTAAGAGGCACTGATTTTAGCTTTTTTTCATGAAATCATGCAGCCTACAAAAAGAAAGGTCAAATATTTAGAAAGGAGAAAACAATCAATGGGCTCAACATTTTTGCTTCTCTGTAAGGCCGAGTGAAGATATCCTTACTTATTAGCAGACTAAGATAATTTTACAGTCATTAACGTCTACCAAAACGAACCAATGTGAACATTATACCAAAATGACAGATGCAGATGCCAGTAGGAAGAACATTATGAACAGTATAAAAGGCTCTAAAAATGCAAAGCGTTATGACTAGGTTTTTCATTAGCCCTGTCTAGCTATGACATCCAACCTCTAGTCAATATTCTATCACCTGTGTTCAAAATAGACCTAATGAAAAGAAGCACTTCACCTGCATGAAACTTAGCACTCTAGCAATCTTACTTGCCTCAGACATAAAGCAAAAATGGGCCACTGATCAGGCAAAAGTTGTAAAATAAAGCTCATGCACTTTTTTCACAGAAGAGCTCCTGGGGCACACATTTGGAGTCAATTTACTTGTATTTTAAGCACAACTTTAACAAGGTGATTGTCTGGTTTCCCAGTTCAAGGAATCCCAGAGGCAGCAGGTCATCACAGAGACACACACTGGCAGCATCAAAGAGTGACAGCTGGCAGCCTGAGAATTGGTGGAGAGGGCAGAAAAACTCTAAAAAGTTGGTGCCAGAACTCCAAACTGGATTCCTCACAGGTTCAAACACAGAGCTCTGCACTCATAGGCTCTATTAATGACTGTGAGAATAATTTATGATTGAGTCATCAAGACAAGATCAAATTAGAATGTTCTATTTAATAAAGCAGAGAAGAATATATACATTTTCAAAGATGTTCACCAAAAATAGTTTAAATGAAACTATTTTTATACATATGAACTTTGTAACCAGAACAACTCATTTCCTTAATAGCCAGATAGATAGTTGACATTTTACTGTACATCGGTTATGTTCCAATTTTAATTCCAAGCCACCTGCCCCTTCTCTGGCCAGGGAGTAATGCTCAGGAAACACAAAATCATTATGTTAATACTAGCCTAAGCTTAACAAAATTACATAGGTAAATATGCCATCTCCTCCAAAAAAACAAACAAAAACCCCACCTCTACTCCAACCCCAGATATGTGATACCAGGGTTATGTATGCTGCTACCTGCTGCCAGTTGCATGTAATATATGTTAGCATGTATGCTTACCAAATTTAAATCAGATTTCAGTAGACCAGTTAAGAAGATATCCTCCTAATCTAACAGTCTGAGTTTTTTTTTTTTTGTGTGTGATGTCATTTAACTTTGAATCTCTTGAGTCAGATTCTCAAGAAATCAAATTATTGCCATCCAATAATATTGAACTCTTGAACCTGGAAGAGAAAGACAATAGAGGGGCCGGTACTGTGGCATAGCGGGTAAAGCCTCCACCTTTAGTGCCGGCATCCCATATGGGCACTGATTCAAGTTCTGTATGCTCCACTTCCAGTTTAGCTCTCTGCTATGGCCTAGGAAAGCAGTAAAAGATAGTCCAAGTCCTTGGGCCCCTGCACCCAGGTGGCCCCGGCTGCTGGCTTCAGATCAGTGCAGCCCTGGCTATTGCGGCCAATAAGGGAGTGAACCAGTGGATTGAAGACCTCTCTCCCTCTGCCTTTCCTTCTCTCTCTGTGTAACTCTGACTTTCAAATAAATAAATAAATCTTAAAAAAAGAAAAGACAATAAATTGACTGGGACCTAAAAGTTGATGCAAAAATTGCCATAAGTGCATTTTATTTTGCATTATTCTTTTCATAAATATTAGCAATGGAAAAATCAGGCTCATTCAAACTACAGCAAACTCAAAGTAAGAATTCTGCTTTAAAAATGGTCAAGGTGTCTAGATACCATGAATTCTTGAAGTAAGAATGAAAAGATTGAAGGAATTCAAAAGATAAATACACACAACTAGAAACCAACATTCATTTGAGAGTATCATGACCAAATTTTTAGCATAGTACCAAAAAAGGAAAGCACCTCAGGAAATTAGCTTTGCCCAACCCAGACTATTATAGAACATAATAGTCAAGGTGAAGTTTGAAGGAAAGGAAACTCACGATAGTGCTATTATGTCCAACATCCCCAATATACCAGAGCTTAAAACAACAAAACTTTATTTCTTTTTCATACTACATCTCCATTATAAGTCAGCCAGGCCTCTGCTCCCTGTTGCCTGATCTCCCTAATCCAGGATCTACTGAAAGAGTAGATGTTATTTGGTCCTTGCAGTTCCCAGTGACAAAAGGAAAGAGGAAGTAGCAAAGCAAATGCAGGCTCTTAAA
Source organism: Oryctolagus cuniculus (assembly GCF_964237555.1). Taxonomy (NCBI): domain Eukaryota; kingdom Metazoa; phylum Chordata; class Mammalia; order Lagomorpha; family Leporidae; genus Oryctolagus; species Oryctolagus cuniculus. The sequence continues at coordinate 37,943,977 of NC_091432.1, forward strand.
ATCACTGCAAGTGACAATGGTCATTTCTGATCATATCTTCTTTGAAAAACAAGTCAAATGATAAAGCTTTTCAGGGATTAGGAAGTATAATCCTATCACAGGAGTGGAATCAAGCCTACATGCTTTTCATTCAGAAAAAATACATGGGACCCTGGGGACATACTTAAAGGGAGCTCTAACACCAGACTGTGTTCTGGGAAGAATGGACTCATATCCCTTACTCATATGGCCTCGAGCTCTTTTGCAGGGGAGAGCATTTCTGTGGACCACTTTCCTAAGTCAAAGTCCTGAGAATGTACCACACCATCAAGGTAGTCACTTTTAGGTCTGAGGGTAACTACAGGTTAGCTTGTTGCAGGTGTATAGACAGAGCTTGGGCATGTGGGCTATAATATCCACACACATTCACATAAGGCCCTTGCAGCACAAAATGTAACCAGATAGGGGCAGAGAATGGCTGGGAACCTGAGTTGGGGGCTGCGGTCATGTTTTCTTCATGGCTTTATGCTTTTGTGAAGATCCCAGAGAATTCACAGAATTCTAAAGCCAGTCTTAACTTTCAAGGTTATTTCAGAGGTAAACTTCTTAAGGTAAGAGAATAGTGTACATTCTAGTTAACAGCTTGAAGCATATGTTTAACTTTTAAGTATTCAGACGTGTATTATGTGGATCTCTACTTACACTCTTGCCCCACATGCCACAAATGTTAGAAATGAAGTGGTTATTTCTTTGGACCTGCTGTGAAGATTGTAAGCCACCTCCCACCTTGGAATAAATCCTTTTTATACTTCAACTACGTGACATGGATTCTGTTTTCAAAAACCAAGAATGCTGGCTGTTTCAGCTCCATAGATGATTCGAAAGGAAAGGCATTATGTTTTCCATATAAATTTACATCAACTCAAAGACCTGGTGTAAACTTCATTGGACGAATCTTTAATTCTCAACTATATCTTCTATTTGGAGTGAGTGAATTCCCTGATTCCAAAGCTCTGTAAAATAGCAGAAAGGATACAGAAGATGGAAGAAGAGCACGGGTTGGAGAGCTATGTTACCAGTTATACCTCTTTGAACAAGCCACTTTTCACTTTGTGAACATAGCTGTTCCCTGAGCATTAAGTGAGATAATATGTGTACATATACCTCATTGAAAAGCACTGTGCAAATGTGGCATTGTCATTTATAATACTGGATCTGAAGAGAAGAGCTGATAATTGATGGCTGCTTTGGTATGTTCCCTGTTCTCAGATACCTTTTCTTTTATTTACTTCAAAATCCTCTACTTCAACCACTTCCCCCTAGAAAACCAATTCCACTGCCCTAACTTATGACTCCATTAGGAAATATTTCTAGAAAGTCATTCAAATGTTTCCATTTTGGTACTTCAAGTTCTAACTCCTTATGCTACAAGAAACCATTTTCTTCCTGACTGGCTATTTAAACTCTTCAAGAACTTGTCAAGCATTATTATGTCATACTCACCCAACTCAGGGATTTGATCACACACTTCATCTACTTCAAAAACATATTCATTTTCTGGAGTATCTGATGACATGATCTGCAATAGCAGAGATAAGGATTCAAGCATTTAAGCTCTTCTTGAGTTTTCTTGATTCTCTGAATCTTAAGGAATCTTTTAGAGTTAGTCCTATAGCAATGCAAGCTTGAAATAACTTTCACAACATGATGTATTTTCTTTTCATTATGATTTTCAGGTTAAAAAACTACTACACCAGTAGTCTATATTATTATTAGCAGGAAGATGAGATTTCTGTGGGTTATAAACTTGGAAAAGTGAAAATTTTAAAAGTCATTTTGATGGAATCTTTCAAATTAAGTGCTTTAAAATCCATGATGATATGAGTAACAGCATTAGATAATTTCTATTTTAAAAATATTTTTCTAGCTTCATTTGTCTCCACCAGATGGTTCTGTGAAATTCTAAGAAATAAAGAGATTTGGATTGTGGAACCACTGAAACATGGGATTGAATAATGGAAGCTGCATAAAACCTTTGAAAAAATGCTTTAAATTTTTCAAACAATCAAAATAGCTATAGGTGCTATGCTTGGAAACTTGGGTAAATTAGCTCCATTCCTGGATATTCTTCAGCTCAGCTCTGTCATAGGGGGAGGCTGGGCTCTGAAATCTGTGGTTTGCATGATCCTAGATCAGCTGTCTTCTGGCTGACTTTTTAAAGGAGGCACTTGCAGGAGATTGAATAGGGTAGAAGAGAAGCTAAGGCATTTCTCTTCCTGCTGCTCTACTTAAGGCAGCTCCTGAGAAATTGCTTTTCCTCTATAGCTCTAGCTCCTACCTTATTTTCATTGCTTGACAGGCTTATTATAGTTCCAACTTCCACCAGTTGTCTCCTGCCCATATCTTTCATCTTTCTAGTCCACAGTAGTGGCTTCTTGCTGTGACTATCCCTGTTTAGTTCTCACCCACTCCATTGCCTGCGTAATAATTTCTCTGAATTGAATGCAAGTAACTCGAAAACTCTTAAAATGATTTCTGTTTTCCTAGTTAGAATAGAATACTTTTCCAATTTAAGGCAAACATGAAAAACCACTTATTTAAAAAAAAATACTTTTTGTCTTAAAAGGAAAACATTAGGGCTAGTGTTGTACTGTAGTGGGTTAAGCCATGACCTGTGATGCTGGCATCTCATGCTATGTGGGCTTTTCCAGATCACTGAGTATTATTTGAAAAATCTGATTTTAAGGGCTGGTGCTGTGGCGCAGTGGGTTAAAGCCCTAGCTTGCAGTGCCAGCATCCCAAATGGGTGCGAGTCCCAGCTGCTCCTCTTCTGATCCAGTTCTCTGCTATGGCCTAGGAAAGCAGTAGAAGATGGCCCAAGTCCTGGGATCCCTGCACCTGCGTGGGAGACCCAGAAGAAGCTCCTATCTCCTGGCTTCAGGTCAGCTCAGCTCTGGCCATTGCAATCATTTGGGAAGTAAACCAATGGAATGGAAGACCTCTCTCTCTCTGGCTCTGCCTCTCTCTCTGTAACTCTTTCATGTAAATAAAATAAAAATTAAAAAAAGAAAAATCTGATTTTCATAGTTGTATGTCATTGTGTATGAAAGTTTAGTTATTCATTCACTGCATTGCATTAGATGCAATAAAATTGTTTATCATTTTTATTAGTGGTAAATTTAAAATTTTAACTATATATAATTATTTTCTTACAATATATCTCTAAAGTGGAAATGATGGAATGAAGATCGTTAACACAGTTAAGTTGGCAGGCCACCAATCAGTATCATGGAAAGAGAAGAATTTGAGGGAAAAAAGTGGTTAGCTAGCATTGTTTTCATAATTCAATTAGGGAGGGGTGTGCCAAAGCAGCAATCCTTCACAAAATAGTTTCTCTCTATTTCCAAAAATCATGTGAAATGGAATTTAAAATGAATACTTTATAAAACTAAATAGAGTTCTCCATAGAATGTGCTGCAGAACATTGATCAAGTGGGATTTTAATAGGGGTTAATATTTAAAAAGTGTTCTGAAGTACAGCAACTCTGAGAAATAGAGACTGAAAGTCGAACAGGACTTGTTGCTCTTATGTTTCACTGCACGCCTCCCCAGAGCCTTTAATGTTTGTATATGCTTTCCAACATATCAAAAGGAGAATATTAGATGGGAAATGTCTAAGACCACCAAGTCTTTTGTGTTCTAAATATCGTGAAAAGTATTCTGTGGAACACCAGATTGGGTAAAATTACTCTAAAAGAATTAAGAGAAAGCAAATTAAAATTAAGGTCAAATAGGAAAATTATGTCAGATAAGTTAGATCTATTTTAATCATACTATGGTAAGCATTGTGTACCTTGAAATCTTGCTTTTAATTTAAATTCATTATTTGTACCTTTTAAAACACTGAATGATTTATGCTGTTGTCAGTGCATAGCACCAGATAAAAGTAATATGTAGTGGACTATGAACTTTATTTCAACATGACATGATTTTGTGGCAGCCACATAAGAAAAAATATTCCACTCCCAGGAATTAGGACACATGGATTATTTTGGCATTAGCACCTTTGTTAACCTAGAAAATCATTCAGGCTCCATGAGTCTTGACTGACATGCTGTATATGTGCAATGAATGTTCCATGATTTAAACTAGTTGTTCAGGATTTTTTAATTGTTCTCAGTTGCTAGCATTCATGGACTTAAGGGAGATCCAAACAGCCTCTCTATGACTGACCTTACAAATTCTAAATTTTGATGTATTCCTAATCTCCATTTAATATCATTTTTAAAAAGTGATGCTGTACTGTAAAGATATAAATCAGAAGGAACACAGATTCTTACTCAATTTCCAATGAACAATTCAAAAATAAATGTATTCATGCCTCAGAGATGAAAGACCTTACTAATCCACATTTTCTGCATCATCTCTGTACTCTAGATTGGCCTATGGTTTATTTGTCCTCTGCAGGAGACATGTTTAAGCAGGGGTTACTAAGTTTCAGGATCTATCCAGGTCTGAATGTCTATTTTCCTCCAAAACTTGTATGTTGAAACCTAATCACCAATATGATAATATTGGGACATGGAGTCGATAGAAAGTGATAAGATCATGAGGGCAGAACCCCTACAAAGGATACCAATTTTCTTTTTCTATTTTTTTTTAAAGGTAAAGGGTTTATTGGGGAAAACCAAGCAGGCCAGAGGGAAGGGGCAAAGAAGGAAAAAAGAGAGAGAAGGAAAGAGAGGAGAGGAGCTAGAGAGAGACACGTGTACAGGAACAGGTCCTTTTAAAACTTTGCCCTTTGCCGGGGGGCAGGCAGGGAAGCAGGAGCAGCAAATCCCATTAGGATAAGGGTGGGGCTTGACAACAGAGGTTGAGCCATGTGGCCACCTGGCTTCCAGCAATGGCAGTGGGGGCTAGAGCCTAGGATGGTGTCAGGGGGTAGTTTGCACCATAGATAAGATTGCACCATTTTCCTAACATCCCCCCCCCCTTTTTTTTTAATAAAGCAGGAGTTGTATAGGAGTACATTAGTCCCAAAAGTCCAAGAGGGGTAGAGAGACGATGATTTGTCTTTAGAGCTACTTCCTGCTGACATGGGGCAATGAGGTACTCTTTGCTGGCTTGGGGTGATGTCTCAAGCTGCTGTCTCCTGGGTGGGGAGCTGAGTATATCCCTGTAGCAGCATTTGGTTGACTGCCTGGTTGCTGAAGGCCTTGGTTCATTCCATTATCATCTGCTGTAAACACTTAAACAGACACTGCATTATAAATGACAGGGTGAGAATAGCAACCAATGATCCTAAGAGTGGCATTAACCAGGTAATGAGAGGATTTCATAGAGGAGAGGAAATGAGGGGGGTCTCTAGACCCTTGTGAGGATTGTTTGGTGGACGTGGTTTAAAGCTGATCTCAGCCAAAACTGGGAGAAAAGCCACTCAAGTTTTGCAGGTAGAGGGGTATATCTGTAAAGAAATTCTGAATAATCATACAACATGAAGTGGAGGAGAGGACCATCAATACACACAGGTTGGGAGTAGAGGCTATGTAAGAGTAGAGGCTATGATTACAAATGAATGAGGCACAAGTGGGCTAGATACAAAGGACAGAGTCATCATTAAAGGACCTAAGAAAGATGCTATCCAAGCTACAACTAACTTTTCTGATTGAGAGGCAAGTAGAACCTGACAGAATGGGCCTGATAATAATCTGGTGGGCTTTAAGGCCTTGATAGGAGGCCCAGGCCTATCTCTTCACATGGGGTGCATCAAAAGGGAGGTGGGAACCTCCTTGGGGAAGGCACCCTGTTGACTTCCATTATCTAGCTGGCCTGGGAGGAGAGCTGGCCAGGTAAAGGCAGGTGGTTTCTCTAACAGGAAATTTATATTCTGCCTGCAATGTTACTGACCCTACTTGGCCATCTCCTCAGGTGCGATGGTCACTTTGGAAGCTGGGCCAAGTGAAGGGCTTTTCAGCTTAGAGCCAGCAAGATCTGTGGCTCTGACCTGGGTGTCCTTCGCCTCCAGGGCAGGTCCATTTCCAGTGATCCAACTCTTGGCTGGCAGAGCTGTCAGGGTTCTTCATAAGCTGACTTCTGCTGAAGCCCAGGCTACCACATTGAAAGCCATTGCAGTGGACTGGCCTGATGGGTCTCCTTGAGGGCAGATCACTGTACAGAACTGCCTTTAATAGGCCTGCCACCTATCTTTACATTGCTTCTGATGCCTAGCTTCCTTTTCCTCCTGGGTTTTGTTAAAGCAGACCAGAGGATGCAAGTCAAGGGTGTGCTCAAGTCCCATCTCTAATCTTCAGTGGCCTAAACTAGAAGTCTGTAGTCACAGGCATGTTCTGTAGCAGTTTATGTTGAGGCAGACAATGCCCATGAGGAAAGCTATATCCTTACTTTAAAACTTTCTCTCCCTTTGTTTGGTCTGAAATGGAGGTTTTGCCTATTTACTGTGCCCATGGCGAAGTAAATCTAGCTGTGAAATTATAACTTAAGCTTTCATTTTGGCTATGCTATTACAGAAAATGTTAGCCATCCCTTTTATAAGATATAAAGATAAAATTGTGCATCTTAGAGAGTCTTTCAGTATATTCAGTTTCCCATCTTAAAGAAAATAGAGAAATGAGGGGGAAAGTCAGGCTTAGAATAGAGAAATGAGGGAGCAAGTCCTAGATTGGTTGCTGACAATAGCAATACCAAATGAAAACTTAGCAAGCAATTTCAATCATTAGACAACAACTTAGGAAAACATTTACCAGAAGGTCCAATGCCTTCTATAAATTTTAAGAATATATGTACACTGGCGCCGCGGCTCACTAGGCTAATCCTCCGCCTTGTGGCACCGGCACACCGGGTTCTAGTCCCGGTCGGGGCGCTGGATTCTGTCCCGGTTGCCCCTCTTCCAGGCCAGCTCTCTGCTGTGGCCAGGGAGTGCAGTGGAGGATGGCCCAAGTGCTTGGGCCCTGCACCCCATGGGAGACCAGAAGAAGCACCTGGCTTCTGCCTTCGGATCAGTGCCGTGCGCCGGCCACACGTGCCGGCCGTCGCGGCCATTGGAGGGTGAACCAATGGCAAAGGAAGACCTTTCTCTCTGTCTCTCTCTCTCTCACTGTCCATTCTGCCTGCAAAAAAAATTAAATTAAATTAAAAAAAAGAATATGTGTACTTGGAAACATCTCTTAAATATCTAAGATGGTGTAGCTTGTTAACCAGAAAATTCAAGCACAAACACGTAAAACATTTTTAGTTTCTTTCTACCAATAGATTTCAAACATCTGATACAGAGATTCAGGTCACATGAATCAAAATGTATCTTTGAATAATTTTAGCAGTTTAAATTTACGAGCAATCTTATCTATAAGCCAATTAAAACAGAGTTCTTAATAAATTTTCTCATGTAGTCATACAACATGTATACACATATAACATAACATAATAGAACAATATAGCAGTTTCAGCAATAGCTTTAAAAATCTAACTCCTTTTTGTAAATTACCAATTGATTCATAGTTCTTAGTAACCTCAGTTAACCATACTTTCTCTCAGTTGGTACCTGTAATACATTATTGGCTTCATCTGTTTACAGAACCATCCTGAAGTACTGAATACAATAGATGTGGCTGGAAAAAGTCCATCAGAACCTATACAAGACAGTGGATGACAAAAGACTTTAAATAGCCTTGTTTAAAATTATAAATTCATTAACCAACAAGAGGTGCTTGCTTACTTCACACAACATTTTTGAAATACCTGTAAGATTTTAGAAAGCATTTAACCCTTTAGGCCTCGGTGTCTTTCTCATTAAGATAACCATCACATCTAGTAACACAAGATCATTAGACATTTTAAATTTCAGACATTTGTAGCAGTAGCATTTTATATTATCAAAACTTAAAATTTAGCACCACTTTGCATCTTGACAGTACTTCTAACATAATCCAAATAGCCTTAATTGTTGGTTTCTCTACAAGATAAGAGACATATATATGTCCTTCGATTTTTTCCAGTTGAGCCCAAATTGGAAAACCAAAGTCCAAATTTACTGGAAATTTCAGAGTTCAAATTCTTTAGAACTTTGATTTTTGATTTTTTGAATGCCTGTCAAGGATGCCAAGAAGGCTTAAAGTATCTGGTTGAAATAAGATCCCTTAACATCATGACATAATTTGGACCAAAGTTGATCATTGTTACAAGGTGATTATTCAAATGTTTTAGAATAAGCATATATTTTAAACAATTAGAATTTAACAGAGAAATCAAGAGAACATAATAGATTACTTTAACTCATTGCTTTAACAAAGGGTCAGATTCTAATTCTATGTCTTAGGGAAATAGATTAATAGATTTTGTATCCAAGATTTCTTTCTTTCATAACCTTCTGTAACTTCTACACACCCTCTTCAACTTACTTGAAATCTTCCATCATTTCCATTCCAGTCTAGAGTCAACTAACCATCAGGATGAAGTCATTCTTACAAACCATGTCCTTTATTTAAGAGCTCTTTCCTTCTTAACCTTTCTTACCAAGAACACTCTTTCCTTCTTACTCTTTCTTACCATGTGCACATTTCTATACTTGTGGTGTTTTCCATCTGCCAATTTCCTTGATTTACATTTTGAAATAACCTGTTAAAGATCTCCAAATTAAAATAACATTTTTAAATAAGGTAACACATCAAATTTCAGCCTGAGTTACTTTAAGCAGTGTTGAACTATTTTTCATGGACAGTTTATGATTACATAAACATATCATTAAACAAACCCAAATAATTTTTCTATAGCATATAACATGCTGAGAGTACCAAGGTTTACATATAGACACATTTACCCAATTTAAATTAATGGTTACACCTAAATGACTTAAGATGCTGATATTATATCATATTATCTATCTGAATTTAATTAAAATTAAATTTGTATTCATCTAAAACAAATACTAATTACCCATTGCTCTTTCATTGAGTGCTGATTACCCAGAAACATGTTAAAATAAATTTCAAAATCAGTTCAGCAAGTTACAAAGCAATATTTTTAAAGGTAGTGATCTTCCTAGATTCTAGAGAGAAATTCCTTCAAACTCAGTGTCTAGTTACAGTTGCCTTTTTCCTAAGAACACCTTAGGCCCATGACGTCATAGTCAGCCAATTGGGACTGCCTCCTCAAGACAATTCCCAAAGGTGACCTTGGGCCAGAGGTTGATGTGCCAGGGACAATAAGTGGAGGTCAGAAGACCTGATTTTCCTGCCTGGCTTGCTCATGATAAAACAAAAGAGCCATGAGAAGGGTAGGATACCTAATTTGTTTCTATAGGCTGGGAGCTCAAAAGTATGGGATTACCACTCCCTTACTATTATGGTAATACTGGAACAAGAGGGGGAGGGGCAAAAGACCAGTTGGAGGACAAGGGCTGGAGAGTGAAAGCATGGAGACAGCCATTCCCAAACTTTGGAGAGGATCATTGATAAGACAGGGAGAGTAGACTTTGGAACAGGCCTGGTTCTAAGATAAAGTCCTAATTCCTGGGTGGGAGGTAGAGGTATAGTGAACCAAGATAGTGGAGAGTTGGGTCCACAAATGTGGAAGGCAGAGGTTTTGGCTCAGGTGCTTGACCTATAGTGGAAACTTTGGAGGCCAATAGGACCTGGGCTGGAGAGTAGAACACATGGAAGGTTTACATTGAAGATACAAAATCTTGAGCATATGGGATCTCCTTCCATTTTCCCAAACGCTCACAGAAGTGATAAAGATCTTAAATGATACCAGGGTCAAACCACTCCGACTTTGGGCCAATCCCTCAAGGCCAAACGTGCTGCAATGGAGGGGCCAATTTTGATTGACTGTTAAGGTAATACATGGGCCATTCTCGATTACAGAGAAAGATGAGGCATCAATGTTTGAGGGTGAGAGCCAATTTGAGAGGGACTTAGGAGGCTACCAAGAGGAGAACTGGACAGAACGTGGTTAGAGAAAAGTTCCCATTGTGAGCTGTAGAATCAGATCCATGCATTGCAAGCATCCTGGAATCCTGGCTGTCTGACTAAAGAGAGGATAAGGGAGCAGAAGGCGGGGTCATCACCCAAGTGCCCACTGGAGCCCATGGCTTAGCCTGTAAAAGGGAAAGAGGTTGAGTCATCACTCACACCCACTGTTGCCTGGACACAATGTCCATAGAGACTAACAGCCTTTAGGTAGGAGTTGTGGTTAGCGCCTAGTACTATGACTTTTACAAGAGTAGAAAAGTCTCAGACAAGCAGATGATAGTAGATCACAACTCAAAGTAGAATCGCCATGAGAATTTCCTGTTCCCCGTCTTACCTCAGATTTTGGAAGGCTGGTGTGTGGATGGAGATCGCGGAGTGTTTGGAGCCATGGAAGGAGTTCCAGGGGTGTGTTTTGTGACTGGCAGAAATTCAGGACCCCAGAGCAGCTCAGAGTTCCGCAAAAGGAGAGCAAAGCCACTGGGGGACCTTGGTTCTGAGTCATGGCACCAGTGTAAGGTCCCGGGTTTCAGCACCAATGTAAGGCCGTCACAAAATCGGAGTAAGGGAAAGGGTTTATTGGGGAAAATCCAGCAGGCCAGAGGGAAGAGGCAAAGAAGGAAAAAAGAAAGAGAACGAGAGTGTAACAGAGAGAAGGAAAGAGAGAGAGAGAGAGAGAGAGAGAGAGAGAGAGAAGAGGGGCTAGCCAATTTTCTTATTTAAAAGGCATCAAGGGCCCGGCACTGTTGCACAGTGGGTTAATGCCCTGGCCTGCAGTGCTGGCATCCCATATGGGTACCAGTTCTAGTCCCTGCTACTCCACTTCTGATCCAGCCCTCTGCTATGGCCTGGGAAAGCAGTAGAAGATGGCCCAACTCCCTGGGCCCCTGCACCCATGTGGGAGATGTGGAAGAAGCTCCTGGTTCCTGGCTTTGGATCAGCGCAGCTCCGGCCGTTGCAGCCATTTGGGGAGTGAACCAGCAGATGGAAGACCTCTCTATCTCTCTGTCTCTCCTCTCTCTGTGAAACTCTGACTTTCAAATAAATAAATCTTAAAAAAAAAAAGGCATCAGAGATATGCCTTTCCCTTTAAACCATGTGAGTCCACAGCAAGAAGTCACCATCTGTGAATCAAGAAGGAGGTCCTTGGGGCTGCTGCTGTGGCTTAGTGGTTAAGCCATCACTTGCAATGCCAGTATTCCATATGGGAGTCAGTTTGTGTCCCAGCTACTCCTCTTGCAATCCAGCAGTAGAAGATGGCCCAAGGGCTTGGGCCCCATATCTGCATGGGAGACCCCAGGGAGGCTCCTTCTACTGGCTTCGGATCGGCCCATCCCTGGCCATTGGGGTCATTCGGGGAGTGAATCAGCAGATGGAAGACCTTTCCCTCTGCCTCTCCTCTCTGTAACTCCACCTCTCAAATACATAAATAAAAATATTAAAAAAAAGTGGGTCCTCACCAGAAATCAAATCTTTCTAGGACTTGATCTCGTATTCTCAGACTCCAAAACCACTGTAAATTACAGTTTACAACCCATCCAGTTTATGGTGTTTTTGGTTACAATAGCCCAAAGTAAAATAGGATCCTTGAGCCCCATGAAATTGTGTGTAACATTTTATTTTTATGTGGACACCTTTCTTTCCTGTGGACAAACTCCACAGAATTCAATAGATTGTCAAATGGCATTTTCAATCCCTAAAAAAGATAAGAAGTATTGCTTATAGATATCTTAGTGTTTTGAAGAGATACTTGAAAAGAAAAATAAGCCATAAACTAATGCTCAAATTTAAGACAATGTTGACTATTATTCATATATTATTTATTATTACTATTATTGACATAGTAATTTACCTATCATGAGAATGTTTAGAAAGAGAAATTTACGGTAAAGAAATCAGTGTAATTGGAAAAAAATAGCAAACCATTTAGAAGCAATTCTCTTCCTCTTTACTTCCTCAAGCCACTGTCATTGCGTGCAAAGAAAATATGCAGCAAAACTCTCCTAGTAATGTGTTACAAAACAGCTACAAACAAGCTAGGAGAAGAGCCATAATTGACCCCCCCCAAAAAATCAGACAATGTTTACCTATTTATTAGTCATATTCTTAGAGTCCTTAACAGCAACCATTTTGGGGCTAGCATTGTGACACAGTGGGTAAAGTGGCCACCTGCGATGCCAGCATCCCATAGAGAAACCAGTTGGAGTCCCAGCAGCTCCACATCCCATCCAGCTCTTGCTAATGTGTGTAAGAAAGCAGCAGAAGATGGCCCAAGTGCCTTTCAATTAAATAAATCTAAAAAAAACCATATTTTATATGATTATCCTGTGTCAGGGTGTCCATTACATAATCTATTGTGATTGGTCCTTTATGGATAGGATTTCTGGGAAAATGTACACACAGGATAATTTATCAATCTTCAATTTTACTCTCCCTAATTTTGGTCGTATAATGTCTTCTACATGCTCCTAAACTCCAAGACCCCAATTACTAACTCCAATTCAAGATCCAAATTCCACATACACCTGCAACTTGAACATAATTGTGTGACTCAGCTGATGAAGAAAATGGGCAAGATGTTCATGACAGCTAATACTGACCTAGTATCTAGTATGTGCCTCATAGAAAGCATTAGAGGTAGTTTTATTACTAATAAGTTTACAAACAAGAAAGCTAAAGTGTAAAAAGATTAAGTAATTTATCCTAGAGTATAGCAGTAACAAGTAGCCAGGCCAAATGACTCATGCCCAGTCATATTCCAATTCTTACTATGCTATTTGGCTTTGAAAACTAACCCAAGAATTTTCTCATATGCTCCTTATTTATCATCCTACTTTCGTCTGTGTTGGTTCTCCCTCAGTTGTCCTAGCCAGCATTGTCCCAATGCTCCTTCTTGATTTAACTCTTAATAACTGCCAGCATTTTTCCCAAAAGGAATGGTCATCTCATTTAATGACTTAGGATGATCCCTGATGGACTTTGACTGCTATACTCCCTTGCAGGCCAATTGTACCTGAATCTCATATATTGTGAGAAGTGGAATTAATGCATATATATTGCAAGGGCCTTATCAAAGTCAAACTCTCAACAGTCCCATTTCACAGGACATATATAGAGGTTGAAGGTTGAGGGTGCTATTTTGATCAGAAGTATATTCCACATTATGCATCTAATTACATCTTTGTATAAGGCTGTTTCCCAACTGTTGATTGTTTACATAACACCTTCATTTTTTTCTACACTTGCATGCTGACATTAGTATTTAATATTTTGATTCAAATGCACTTACTTTTTTAGATAAATATGTTTGTGATGAAACTTAATAATGAAAATAAATTAAGAATTAGTATTTCCCAATCTAGAAGGCAATTTAAAAAGCAAACACAATAAAGCAAAACCACATTGTTAAATCTTAGCTAGATCTTGTTGTCTTTTAAGGCTCTAGTTTTTGAGGCTTTTTTTCTGATTTTTAAGAAAATGAAATGAGGCAATGTTAGAAAACTAGTGCTAAAGTATAGTTTTCCCATGATATAATCAGAAGCCTTATAGAGGGATTTAGGACAGAATAACTTGCATTGGTACATGATTCACTCTTACTTAATACCAGGTCTGAGAATCACTAAAATTCATTTTTAGCCATACCTTCCCATAGAAATAAAATGTGACTCTTACATAATTTGAAATTTCCTACTAATCACATTTAAAAAGCAAAAAAAGAAATTTTGATATTTTAACTCATATACCCAAAATATTATTTTAATATGTAATCAATATAAATTTACTTATACAATAAAAATTTACTTATGAGGTACATTATACTTCTATTTTATATTATATTATCTTCAAAAATCTCGGTTTTTAATTTTTACTAGCCACACTGAAGTTATCAGTAGTTATTCATGGCCAGCAGGTCCTGTGTTAGCACAGAAACCCTACATTTCACACTTTAAGAAACACAGGCTAGAGTTAGGATGTCTGGCCTGTATATTTTGTGGTCAACCTGGTTATGACTCCCAGCAGTGAGTTAACCTTTCTGGATCTCAGTTTCTGTGCCTTGAAAAAAAAATATGTTTGTCCTGTGATTTCAAGCTGACCTGATCTACTACAACTACCATCTGTATCTTTTCTGTAGAAGCTCTCCATGAAGCCTAATTCTTACTTTCCTAGAAACCTTCAAAGAACAAATTGCACCATGGCCTTCCAAAGAGTACACCAAAGAGAAGTGTTTGATGCGACAGAGTGACAAGTGCTGTGACTGAACCCCAGAGCCACAGGAACACAGATGCAGAACTCCTAACCGGATCTGGAAGCTTTCTGAAGAAAGTAACTGTGATGCTGTGAAATAGATATTTGGTCTTTCTGTCCATTTTTTGATATACAACTTGTGGAATCCTTGGAGTCTCTGAAGTAATAAACTAAGAGTATCTTTTGTATAATGAAGAGACGACTTGTGGCTGTTGGTCCTTACATAGCTTTGGGATGGGGGTTGATCACCAGAAATACCCAGTCACAATTAGAGGGGTTGAAATTTTCAGCGCTAGACAATGGGAAAGGAGCTACAAGTTAAGTTAATCACCAATGGCCAATGATTTTACCAAGCATTTGTATGTAATGAAGCCTCAATAAAATCAGAACTGGATTTGACGAGCTTAAGCACTCACAAACGTATTCACATGCTAGAAAGGTGGCTCAGAATCCCTCCAGATCTTGTTCTATTCAACTTTTCCTTTGTATGCCCGTTCAGCTCTAATTTTTATTATATTTTTATTAATAGATCATTCAATTTAAATATAATATTTTCAAAGAAACACTGTCTCTAGCAAATTAATCAAACCCAATAAAGAGGTCATGGAAACAGTGATTTATAGTGGGTTACTGAGAAATCTATACTCCCAAGTGGTTTCTGCAGTTGGAGGCAGTCTTGTGAGACAGATCCCTCAGCTTGGAGGATCTGACATTATTTCCAGATAGATAGTGTCAGAATTGATTTGCATAAGAGAACAGTCAGCAGGTGTCTAATGGAGATTCTGCTGGAGAATTGCTTAGTATGTAGGGAAAAGCCTCCACACATCTGGTGTCAGAAATATTGAGGGACTATGTGAGAGTAGAAAGAAGGAAAAAAACACTTCAGTTATTTTCCTGAATCTTACAATAACATTTAAATTGACACTTGAATGATGAAAGTAGGCAGGCTATGAGCAAGAAGAATGTCCCAGCCAGGAGATGTGGCAGTATAAATGTCCAATGGCAAGGTCATATTTGGAGAACTTCAAATAATTGAGTGCAACCAGATTTCAAGGAGGGAGTGGTAATGAGAGGTGACAATGAAGGGATCTTGAATGACTTTTTTAAAAAAAAAAGATTTATTTTTAATTATTTTGAAAGGTAGAGTTACAGGGAGACAGAAAGACACAGAGAAGTCTTCCATCCACTGGTTCACTCCCCAAGTGGCCACAATGGCAAGAGCTGGGCCAGGCCAAAGTGAGGAGCCTGGAGCTTCCTCCAAGTCTTGCACATGGGTGCAGGGGCTCAAGTAGTTGGGCTATACTCCTCTGTTTTCCCAAGCTCATTAGCAGGGATGGGATCGGAAGTGGAGTAGTTGAGACTTGAAGTGGTGCCATATGGGATGCTGCCACTGAAGGCAGCAGCTTAACCTACTGCCCCACAGTGCTGGCCCCTTGAATGACTTCTAAGGATCTAAATTCTATCCTGAAATGTGTAAAGGAGCAAATGAGGAGTTGTGATTAGAATCACTGTGGCTACAGAGCAGAAAAGAAATGAGACAAAGTGAAGCCTGAATAATAGCAAGGGGACCAGTTAGAAGGCCATTTCAGCAATATAGGCAGAGAGGGAAACAAACTAGGGAGACTTTTAGGAAGTATAATCCACAGGTTAAACTGACTTGTTGCTGCTCATGAGGGAAAGGAAGGTGACAGAATGTCATCTGGGGTTCTGGCTTAGTTGACTATTACATATGGTCACATTTCATAAAACAGAAGAAGCAGGTATATTCACAAATTTTAAAATTAACAAATATTTATAATGTTTTGTAGAAGTTCTGGAAATTACCAAACAGCTCTCAGGTAGGCTTTGAAGACTTCATAGAGATTAACTGAAAGCTTGCTCTAGTTAAGAGTTGTATATGATGATTTTTCATTCAATGACAAAAAAAAATGGGTCATTAGGTATGATTATGTGGTACTTCATGGCTTAAAATTATAATTGTTTTCATAGAGACCTTAAATCACATTGAAAATATGACAAAGTTATTGTAGCCTTAACTTTTCTGAGCTATCCTTCAAGCATCTTGCTACAGGAATATTTTGGACTACAGAGCTTATTCAAAGAAGCAGGTTTTTTTCAGTCTTGTTAGTGAGATAAAATGAGGATTGAGATATTACTCAAATCCAAATAAGAGCCTCCTTCTGGGTTCAGAAAGGGCCAAGTGCAGGTTTGCCAGTAATTCTAAAGGCTTTCAGCAAACTATTCTTGTATGTGGTGCTGGCTATCTTGTAGGAACTTTCTTGCTGCATGCAATCCTCTTGAAAAGAGAAATATTAGACAAAGTAGTTGAATACATGGAACAGAAATCATCAAAAGAATGATTCAGTAGGAGCAGAGAAAAAAACAGTATAGTCAACAAATGATAAGAGCATCTAAATCAGACAAACATGAAAAAGACCAGAAAGTTGTTCTTTTTTTTTTTTTTTTTTTTTTTGACAGGCAGAGTGGACAGTGAGAGAGAGAGAGACAGAGAGAAAGGTCTTCCTTTGCCGTTGGTTCACCCTCCAATGGCCGCCGCGGCCGGCGCGCTGCGGCCGGCGCACCGCGCTGATCCGATGGCAGGAGCCAGGAGCCAGGTGCTTTTCCTGGTCTCCCATGGGGTGCAGGGCCCAAGCACCTGGGCCATCCTCCGCTGCACTCCCTGGCCACAGCAGAGGGCTGGCCTGGAAGAGGGGCAACTGGGACAGAATCCGGCGCCCCGACCGGGACTAGAACCTGGTGTGCCGGCGCCGCTAGGCGGAGGATTAGCCTAGTGAGCCGCGGCGCTGGCCCCAGAAAGTTCTTTTCTCTAAATTTGGCAAACTGAAAGTGATCAAACAAATTCTGAGTAATGATTAACTCAGAAAACAGGTTAAGAGATTACTTCTTAAGGGAGGTCTACAGAAAAAGGTACCCAAAAGGATTGCCCAGGAAAATATTTATGGAAAGAAAGACATAAGCAGCTGTTGGTTTTTTTTTTTTCTTAAGAGTTTAAGGAAAGATATATTTGAATTACATAAGCAAACAAGAAGGTATTACATAAGAAAAAATAATGTAACAATTTATGTAAGTACCTAACAGCAGATTGTTTTTTAGGAAAATAACTATTCCAATGAAGACAATCAACTTTCTAACTTAAGTATTTCATTGCATTGAAACCAAAAGCATGGCAGTGTGATATCCACTGAACTTGGTAGATTTTTGTCAATATTTACATGATTCCACATACCACTGGGTATGGCATCTACTTGGGGGCATTATGTCAAGTAAAAGTCTATCTTATGCTGTAATGAAAACTTGTCAGCTATTTTTAAAACAGGTTGGTAATAAATTCCTCTTCACAGCTGTTCACATGCAATAATTTTTGCTCATAGGCCTAGTATCCCTGGTCCAGTGGAAATCTTGCAGTTAATAAGACTTCAAGTAAGGTGCATTAAGTGTTTTCAATTCTTTTCAATTCAGTGGAAAATGAAGCTGATTAGGGGGAAAATGCTTGTGGTTCCAAATTTACTGTTCTGGAAACACGTTATTGCGATTAGTAAGCATTACAAGAACCATCTAAATTTAGCACATATTTTCATTCCCTTGGCCAAGCCCACCCACAACAGTGGCTAACCTTCGATTTCATCCACACTCATGTGCATAATGTAAACTTCTCAGGTTCTGCAAAGCCTGCTAAGCAACAAGGCTGAATGTAGAAATCTTAGGAAAATATGTAACCTCTGGACCTAAAGAGGGGTGGGGAATGAGAGCAGCTCAGACTTCACTGACAAACTCAAGTTGGCTTTTAAACTGTTTCTCACATATCCACATTGTATGTCCTTTGTTTGCCCAGAAAGCACCTTGAAGGCTGCCTAATTAGGGGAAGCCAGCTTGCTGTTTATCTGAAGTGCTGGACTTCAGCACTCCTGTGGCTTACATCTGAGTGGGAGGTCAGTTCAAGGTGTCATATCTCCCCTCCATGTTGATGACTTTGAGTGCAATAATGCTTTCTTAAAGTTTAAAAATGTGCAGGCTTAAAGTGGAGCTTGGGTTACTGAACTTGAATGGAAGCTGTCTCATATGGTACATGACTGCTCCAGGGAAGAAAAGAATAAAATGCTAAGTATAGTAGGTTATCAATGAATTATGGCTGTGTAAATAAATTGTGAGTACTTCTATGCAGAAAATAAAATTTTAATCCTGAATCAAATCTGTATGGCAACATTTCTCAAACTTTCCTGCCTACATTCAGCAAAGAATGGAAGGGAAGATGGAAGAATGATCTAAGATGAAGAAAAATCACGTTATTTCATGGATTTCTATGAAGTCTTATGTTAAAAGCTCATGCAAATTTTATTTTCTCTGTTGTACTATATATAAAAGTGGCTTATGGCTTCAGGTGCCCACTTGCAAATAGTTTGAGAAACAGCAATCTGTCATTCTCTGATAAGTTAACCTAAGAAAAAGACTTTGCAAATGACTTATATGTACTTTGAATTTATACATTCCAAAGTGTGTACAAAATATATGTAAAGGCTATTAAATTTTTATTTTTGCCATTTCACTATCAATAAGTAGTCGTATTCTAACATTTGAGTACAGAGATGTTAATACACAAGAGTACTTCAAAAAGTTTGTGAAAAACAGAATTATAGTTTATTATGATACAGAAAATGCTTGAAACCCATGCACAGTTTTCTCATAATATGAATTTTCTAAAGTTCCCTCATATAAATACATACCTACTATTATAAAGAATTATATAGTATATAAACCAGTTAACCAAAATTCCATTATATGTGTCATGAGATTAAATGATCTTAAAAAGCTTTCTTAAAAATTAGACATTTTGTTTTATGATCAGCACCTTATGCACACATGAGTGTGTTACCTAGAATTTTTCTTCAGAGACTGGAAATTAGAGTTTCATTTTTCCATTTTTACTGTAGCTTCCACAGGTAAAATAGATGAAATTTCCTTACTTCGAATGAACTGAAAATAATTCATACTCCTACCATGCAAATATTCAGTTTAACACTCAGTGGGTCTTCTACCTTCAATAATGACTTCCAAGCAAGTGTGATAAAACTAAAACAAATAAATATATTTCTACAGTTCTATTGGATCATACTTTACTCATGTTACTCAAAATTCTTGACTAAAGTTGAGTTTCACCTGTATAATATATTAAAAACTTCAAAATGAATCATAAAATTTATTTTCTTCATTAGGTTATTCTTTAGCATGTATTCTAATTATAGTGACTTTTATAGGTCATATTCACCAGGAAGACAACAGTTCTGTTGGGGAAATCTCTTTTCTTTTTTTTATTTAACAGATAGTTAGACAGTGAGAGAGAGAGACAGAGAGAAAGGTCTTCCTTCCGTTGGTTCACTCCCCAAATGGCCGCTATGACCGGAGCTACGCCGATCCAAAGCCACGTCAATCCGAAGCCAGGAGTCAGGTGTTTCTTCCTGGTCTCCCATTCGAGTGCAGGCACCCAAGCATTGCCCTCCCAGGCCACAGCAGAGAGCTGGACTGGAAGAGGAGCAACCGGGACTAGAACCGGCATCCATATGGGATGCCAACACCGCAGGTGGAGGATTAACCAAGTGAGCCATGGGGAAATCTTTTGAAGTCAGCACCTGTGAGGGAGTGAACAAAGCATGATGTGGCAAAGGGAGAAGCTGAACATGAAAGCAGACCCAGTGAAGAACAAATGAACCTACTAAGAGCACTACCGCAAGAATGCCTCCATAAGGTTGCACAAAATTCGTCCAAGGAGCAGACCTTTATATTTCCATATCAATTAAGTCACTGAATATAGGCTGCCTCAGCAATGTTATGGCTTCAGGAAAGGGAAGATAACCTTGGGGGTGGGGGCAGAACCCTTAGAGAAGTCAGCCTCCTAAGGTTAGTCACAAGCGCTGTAGAGGAATTAGTGTTTCAGTCCTGATATAGGTGGGGTAAGGAAGCTGGGTAATGTACCTCAGTGTCTACAACTATGAGGGTGCTTAAAAAAGTTCATGGGCAAATTAACTTAAAAGTTAATTTTAGGACAAGAAAATTTAAATTAATGCATAGGTTTTTGTAATATGCATTTCCCATGAATTCTTGAAGACCCCTCCCATAGTAACCTGTTTAATCTTCAGAGTTATACAGGAGCTTTCTTATCTTCCCTCAGCCAACAGACACAATATTATCTTGTCATCCACTATGCTCTAACACAGTGCTTGACACTTCGGAAGCACTCAGTGAAAATTGGCTGACTTGTACTTCCCTGAAAATCTGTGCTTCACCTGACAGTAAACACGAAAGAGAGGAAATCCCATCTCCCCTAATTCTGAGTGCAGAATGACGTTCCTTCTGAAACAGAAAGAAATTGGAGGCAAAAAATAATTGCCGATGATAGCAGAGTTGTGTATATGCAATGTATACGTGGAACAAACTTTCTTAAACTTATTTCATTAATTTTTTTAATTATTACTTATTAGTAAGGATCAAATTTCTGTTTCTACAGATTTAAATAAGTGGTGTGTGTAGTGGCAGGAATTAACCAATGTAAAATCATAAATATGATTATTTTCAATAACTTAATTAAATAAGCTTAATTCATTCACCTTAGACTTAATAACTTTTGCATCAGGCATCAAGATGTGTTTATAAAGATAACAAATGACTGTTTCATAGTCACGGGAAGACCAGAATAAACTAACAATTATGGGAAAGCAAGGCAAGGATTTTGTTGGAAAAAGCCAAAGGAGTCGCTTCAATTATAGAGAAGAAACAATGTTATTAAAAAAGATGAAGCATCATTAATACTTTCATTAATGAAGAATCACTAAAACCTTCTATTTCAGTGGAAAATGTTATATGAAAAAAATTAATATTTGCTGTGCGTGTGGACCTCCCAGCAGGGGGAGATTAGAAGTGAAAGATCCATGAAACATTTTAGGAATTTTTAGTATTAAGTTTTATACTCTGCCATCCCAAGGCCACACTCCTTTTTATAACTTTCATTTCCCCAGCTGCTGACCAAGAATATGTGAGTAAAATGTCAAAAACAGAACAGAAAAGAAAATTAGACCTAAATATGGCTGAACACGATTGTTAGAACAATATAAATTAAACGATGTCAAAGTTCATACACATCCCTCAGCATTTGTATTGTTGTAAATGAAATTGTTTCAGACTCTTTCTATTTCCCAATTGCTCATTCAAAGATATTTTCCCTTGTGAACCATCTTCTAATTAACAGAAACAGAACTCATGTGTGTCATAGAGCCTTGTGACAACAAAATGTAATTGCTGAAAATCGTTCCTTCCTTCCCTTACTGTCCTTTTCCTCTCTCTCTTTCCCGCATTAATCTCTGAAAAAACACAGTACAAAGAAAATAAGGCATGAATCCAACTTACAAGGTGCTTAGTCTTATGTAAAAGTCAGAAACTTAAACAGGCAATTATAACACATTGTACACATTGAAAATTATATATATATACACATATAAATGTACACTCATGTGTATGGATACATATGCACCCACAATGGGACTTCAAAACGTTCAAGGAATGTGCATCTTGTCGTTTAACTCAATTTTCCAGACATTTTTGGGAGCTCTTTTATATATATGTATAACTTCAGTATGGATGAGGTACAGCAATTGCATAATTTGGCAGACAAATTCAATAAATGCTTCTCAGAGAAAATACCTAAGAGATAAATGAATATGAGCTAGCAGCCAACCTTCAAGGGAATCCTTGACCTCCAACTCCTGGTGCTCACATCCTTGTGCTAACTCACCCCACAGTGAACTGGGCAGACCTCAGTGGCCAAGACAGTGTACTGCAGAATGAGCGGTAGCATCCAAGGATACAAAATAAAAGGCAATATAGTTTTTGCCTTGGTCTCTTAGATCACTTGTCCTTAGAGAAGTCAGCCCCCCTACTCTGAACACTTTCAAGAATCCCAGTGGAGAGGTACGAATGAAAAGGCTGCCTTTTCATAGTGACATCATTGTGCCACTTTGGAAACAAATCCTCCAACCCAGTTAAGCTTTCAAACAACTCCTAGCATCTAACAGCTATGCTTGGAAAAGAATACAAGATAACTGAACCACTTCAAATTTTTTGGCTCATAAATACCCTGAATAATAGTAAATTGCTATCATTGCTCTATGTTATTAAGTTTTGGGGGGTAATTTTTATACAGTATTTACTCTATTGAAGGTTAAATAATATTCCACTGTATGCATATGTCACCCTTTTTGGAAAAAGATTTATTTATTTGAAAGAATTACATAAAGAGAGAGACAGAAGGAGAAGAAATATATTTTATTAGCTGTTGAATTTGGCTTACTAGTATTCAGGGGCTTTATTTGGATACTAATCAGAAATACTGTTCTGTAATTTTCTTTTCCTATAGCATCTAAGTCTGATTTTGATATCATAGTAGTTCTGGCCCCATAAAATGAGTTTAAATGCATCCACTCCTCTTACTTTTGGAAGAGTCTCAGAATGGCTGGTGCTCATTATGCTTTTATCTTTTAAATTCTCTACCAAAATCAAAATATTACCATCATTACAATGTGCAGGATTATGTATTTATACTTGCATTAACTAGAGAGTTTTTTATTTCCATATGTTTTGTTGTCTTTGATTAATATTTGTTTCAAATTGAAGGACTCTAGCATTTCTTATAAGGCAGGTCTAAGACTAATGGATTCCTTCCTCTTTTATTTTCCTGGAAAAGTCTTTATTGCTCTTTAATTTTTGAAGAACATTTGCCAGATATGGTATTCTTAGTTGGCAGATATTTTCTTTGAGTATTTTGAATATATTATCACACTTCCTAATGTTTCTGCTTAGAAATCCACTGATAATCCTAGGGAATTTCCCACATATGTGATAAGTCATTTTTCTCCTGGGTTTAAGCTTCTCTTTGTTGAGGCTGCGATGTGGCATAGTGGGTTAAGCTGCCACCTGCAATGCCAACATCCCATGTGGAAACCAGTTCTAGTCTCAGCTGCTTCACTTACAGTCTAGCTCCCTGCTAATGTGCCTGGGAAAGCAGCATAACATGGCCCAAGGACTTGGGTCTGTGCACCCCCTTAGGAGACCCGGATGAAGCTCCTAGCTCCTAGCTTCAGCCTGGCCCAGTTCTGGCTGTTGCAGCCATTTGGGGAGTGAGCCACCTGGTAGAAGATCTCTATCTCCATTTCTCTTCTCTCTGTGGCTCTGCATTTCAAATAAAATCAATCTTTTTTAAAAAAATTATCCTCTTTGTCTTTGACTTTGGATAGTTTGCTTATACTATGTCTTGATGGGGTTCTCTTTAGATACATCCAGGTTAGGTCCTTTGAGCTTCTTGAATTTGGATGTCAGTTTCATTCCTCAGGATTGAGGATGTTTTCAACCATTATTTCTTTAAATGGGCTCTCTATTCTTTCTCTATTCTCCATCTAGAACTTTGATAATGTTAATACTGGCCAGCTTGATGGTATCCCATACATCCATTAGGCTCTTTCAATTTTTTCATTCTTTTTTTCTTCTTACTTAATAACTTCAAAAGGACCTGTCTTTCATTTCACTGATTCCTTCTTCTGCTTGTGTGCTATTGTACCAATCAAGCGATTTTTGTAATTAAATTATCTTATTCTACAACAATGTATCTATTTTATAGTTCTTATCTTTTTGTTGACATTCTCATTTTATTCATATGTCATTATTCTGATTTAGTTTACTTATCTATCTATGTTCCCTTACAGTTCATTGAGCTTCTTTAGAATGATGAATTCTTTTTCAGGTAATTCAAATATCTATTTGGTCTATTTCTATAGGCTTATTGATGCCTTCATTGGGCCATGTTTTCCTGTTTGTTTAAATACCCTTTCTTTTGCTGCTGCAAGAGGCACATTTGAAAACAGATACCTCTCACATTCTCTGCAGAATAGTTTTGTACAAAGATGATCTTCATCAGTGACCCTGATTAGAGATTATGGGGACATCTAAAACATTTTCTAGGCATGTGTCTTTCCTAGGATTGTACAATAAACTTTCCCAATTGGGACTCATATCTTTCTCTCTCTGTATGAAACAAGTTCTCAGATACTGCAAAATGTTTCCAAGATCTCCTTTATGTTTCAATAGTCCCCAAAATATTCCAGTTTCTTGTCAACACTGAATTAGATAAGACAGACACCAGTCTCTCAAGCAGCCACCTGAAAGGCCAAAAATATTGGAATACCTTTCAGCCTTCTTTTTCTCTCTTGAGGGTCAAGCCACAATTTAGACATTTTTCTCTTGATAACACTGGTCTATGCTGGATTGGGAGAAAGTATTATCATGGGTGAAACGTCATAGTCATCATGAATTATTTCAGTGTAGATATTCTTGACTTTATACTTGCTTACATTACTGTGACTTCTCAACTGGTTCCTGGACTTACCATTTGGGCCTTTTAGATCATATATTGTTATTGGTATCTCTGTGGGGGATGGGAGTTAGGGCTTCCTATTATTCCTTGCCCTGGGATAATCATTTTAGAACATTTGTAATTGGATATGTATTGGTAGAGCATTCAGCTCCAATTTAGCCTATGTCACCCTACCTCTGAATGATAGGGAATTATTTTACAATCCCCTGCAGGTAGTTCATATTCATATATTTTCTAATCTTCAAAAACTCACTCTCAAAGTACTACTTGAAGGAAGTCCCACTACACAGGTTCCATTTTTTTACAAGGCAGGAGGTCTCACTGCTTCAACCGATTGATGAGTAATTCTAAGCTTCAGCACCTTTATTTGTTCTTCTTTACACTGAACTGTGATCTGCTCCCACCTAGTTTCTACTCATGGCTATTACTTCTATCCTCAGGAGAGATTAGAACCAAGCTAATTTAAGGATATTTTAAAAATCAAGATAAAATTTTATTCAAAGATAGACATAAAGAATCAATCTAGTCCGTTCTATTACTGTATTAGCACACCTTAATCCTTCCACCACATGGATTCAAGGACTCTCCAATCTTTTGCCCTCTAACTGACTCTAATTGCTCCTATTCCTACAAAAAATTTTCAGTGAAGGAAGCAAGAACTGAACACAAGATTCCACATGATGTGTAACAACTGCAAAATGCAGAGGAAAAATTACTGCCTAACATCAACTCCTTGATACTCCTAACCATGGGATTCTTCTATTTTTATTAAATGAGGAATTTGATTAATGTAGGAAACCTGGTTTTCATACCTTACTGAAATCCCAAATACTTCAATAGTCAGTCTTCCCAATCCAGTTTCCTCTCTACTTTTTCCTTATGCTTTCTTCATGTCACAATTCATAGTATTTGCTTAATTATCATTAATGGGCCCAGTGATTTAGTATAATTGTTTGTTTAATGATATTTCTGCTTGATAGTAGGCTTCACAAAGAAAAGAACTTTAATCTTGTTTGGTGATAAACTTGCTGATTTATATAGTACTTGGCCATTGTGATGATTAATACATATTTATGGCATAAATGAAAAGACTATCCATATGTTGGTTGAGTCTTCTTTGAAGTTGACATTGAATTGGGAGTTGAGAATATAAGAAGTTTATTTGGAGAAAATTTCCCATGAAACATAATAATAGAAGGAAGCATAATTAGGAAGAATGATAGTCTTAAAGAGAGGAAGATTTGACCAAATGTTGTCCAATTCATTGAGGAGCTCTAGAGCAAAGAGTGACTCTACGTTAAAGAGAAATGGCCAGGCTCCAATATTCCAGACTCTTAAGAGTCAAGTATGTGGTTTATTCATCTTTAATCTTTATCAGTACATGAGAAGTATTAAGTAAATATCTATTAAATTAAATAGCAGTGCAATGGACTTTTTATACACACACACATACACACACACACACACACACACACCACAATCTTCTCTTTCATTCCCCAAAGGAAAGATGTATTTAAAGAGAAAAGTGGGGGCTGGCGCTGTGGTACAGTAGGTTAATCCTCTGCCTGCAGCCCCGGCATCCCATGTGGGCACCGGGTTCTAGTCCCGGCTGCTCCTCTTCCAATCCAGCTCTCTGCTATGGCCTGGGAAAGCAGTAGAGGACAGCCCAAGTTCTTGGGCCCCTGCACCCGCATGAGAGACTAGGAAGAAGCACCTGGCTCCTGGCTTCGGATCGGCACATCTCTGGCTCTTGTGGCCATTTGGGGAGTGAACCAACAGATGGAAGATCTTTCTCTGTCTCTATCTCTGTCTATAACTCTTAGTCTCAAATAAATAAATAAAATATTTTAAAAAAATAAAGAGAAAAGTTTCTGGTAGTGTATTTATTAGAACTCATCATTTAAAGATAACAGAAACCAAATCTATCTAGAGTAATGTAAAAGCAAGGGGCTATGTTTTAAGGATAAAGAGATACTTCATACATCCGGAGAACATCATGAAGCCAGGCTTCATAAATTCTTGAAAGCCTCCTGGAACCCAGTCACAATTCCTTCTCTATGTAATATCTGAGCTTCTTCTGTATCCCTGATTAATTCTACTTCTCTGCAGACTATGTTATCCATTCATTGTCTTCCAAGAGAAAGTAGTTATCTAACAGATCTTATATTTACATTGCTTGGTTCTAACACAAACCAGTGACCTGTATCTCAGTTACAAATACAAATTTCCATGAAAAAGAAGTAGGATCAAGAATTTTCTGGGTTAACTTGGTTATGTTTTTAATTCCTGTTCCAATTAGCCAAGACCAGAAAGTAGAGTGGATGGGAGATGAGATGGCAGAATCGTGTATAATACACACGGCTGGTGTGTGATAATTTTACTTGAGTCATTAATTTAATTGAATCAATTCATCAGAGAACATACTGAGTGTTTCCTATGAGTTATAAAGAAAACAACACAAATTTCTTGGGCACCTATATTTAGAAATAAAATTCACTCTGTGACTCTAACAAATACTTTGACTTTTTGAATTTCAGTTTCAATTGTTTAGTCTTTCACACTTTGACGAAATGTTTTCATTTACCAAACACATCTTAAATGCCTCCATGGTAGCAAGCTCTGTGCCAGCCAGATTTTAGCGATACAGAACTATACTTATGATACTCCCTTATGATACTCATCCATTATTGACAAGGACACATAAATAAATCATTATAAGATATTTAAAAATTACAATGAAACTAAATGCTGTTGAGGGAGTCCAGATGAGGTAGTAGCAAAAGTCAACCTGCAGGTTTCAAACTGAGGCTCACCCGGAATCTATATGGAAGTGCTGCACTGTCTACCTCAGATTTGATGTACTGTCTTCAGCACAAGGTACTTCTACACTGTTTTGTTTGACTTTTCAGTGTTCTACCATAGTCTTCCCTTATTTGAGCTTTTCATTTCTGGTTTTAGCTACCTGACATTAAGGTCACCCATGGTCCAAAAATATTAACAGAAAACTCCAGAAAAAGAAATCTGTAAGTTTGAATTGCAAGCCAACCTGAGCAGTTTGATGAACTCTTAGACCATTGTGCCCCACCATGCCTGGGACGTGAATTATTGCTTTGTCCAACATATCCATGGTGCATATGTTACCTACCTGGTGGCAGGAAGAGAGAGATAGAGAGGGAGAGAGAGACTGCATTAACATAATTTTTATAATTATGATAATTTGATTTTGTCATTATTTTTATTGTGCATAATTTATAAACTGACCTTCCTCATAGATATCTCTGTGTGGGAAAAATATAGTATATATGGGGTTTGGCCGTATCCATAGCGTCAATCATCTTTTGGAGGTCATGGAACATGTCTGCTATGGATAACCAGGGGCCTCTGATCTGTGCTTCAGGGAAACTTGTAAATCTGGCATATTGGTTTCTTTGATTCCAAAACAAATTACGACAAACTCAATGCCTTAAAATAACATGTTTATTTTTATTTTTATTTTTTTCTGATCACTACAACAGTTTAATTACAGCACTGGAGATGAGATATGAATTTTTCTCAAGTTCTTAGTTTCTTGATAGAAAAATATGTTCATGTACTTGTTATTTAACATATATGATTGTGTTAGCTTTATGTATTTATTTATTTATTTATTTATTTATTTATTTTGACAGGCAGAGTGGACAGTGAGAGAGAGAGAGAGAGAGAGAGAAAGGTCTTCCTTTGCCGTTGGTTCACCCTCCAATGGCCGGCGCACCGCACTGATCCGAAGGCAGGAGCCAGGTGCTTCTCCTGGTCTCCCATGTGGGTGCAGGGCCCAAGGACTTGGGCCATCCTCCACTGCACTCCCAGGCCATAGCAGAGAGCTGGCCTGGAAGAGGGCAACTGGGACAGAATCCAGCACCCCAACCAGGACTAGAACCCTGTGTGCCGGCACCACTAGGCGGAGGATTAGCCTATTGAGCCGTGGCGCCAACCAAAATAACATGTTTATTATTTATCATTTTGGTACATCAGAAGTCCAGTACTACATGGCTGTATTCCCTGCATACGGTGTCATTGGGCCAAAAACAAAGTGTCGGCCGTGGTACAGTTCTAAGCCTCTCAAGGCATAACATTCTCTTCCAACCTCACTGCTTATCCAGTGAAGTCAATTCTTGTGGTTGTAGGACTCAAGTTTTCATTTTATTGACACAGGTTCCTCTTCATCTTCAAGCTTACAGCAGCACATACATCCCTTCTCAGGATTTTAATATCTCAGATTTTTCTTTCTGCTTTTAAGGGATTATGCAATCTCACCCATCATAATGTCCACTGATCAGTGACCTTAATTAAATCTGTGAGTCTCATAATCCACATAGTATAACATATTCATGGGTATAACATCAGACAGAGAAAAGGTCATGGGGGTCAAAATTCTACCTATAACACCTGACATGTATACACTGCTTCTTTCTCTTTACTTTTTAGTTCTGAATCATGACAAAATGGCAAGGGCCTTGAAGAGAGGATATGCTAAGGAAATAAAGAAGATTTCTTTGCATTAGTTCATGTACTCCTAATTTCCATTTTGCTTTTATTAATAGCTCTCTCCACATTTTGGAGTAGCTAATGAAGGTTCAGCCTGAAGACTGAGCTGGCTGATATTCATTGAGCATTTACCATGAATCAGGCTTCTAAAGTCATGTGATTCTTAGAATACTCTTATGAAGTAAGATTATTATCTTGGTTATTTGACAGATGAAAATAACTAAGGTACAAAAATGGTTAGTGTCTTGGTCAAGTCTGTAAGCAAGGACAGAGAACCCTGGGGTGTATATACCCAAGACTACTTGGCTTGATAGCCAGTTTCTGAACATTACGTGTGCTTTTCCTCATGGTACCTAGAGAGGGATTTTCTTTTATCTGTATACTAGACAAAAAAATAAAGAAGCAAGGGAGAAGAGAAGGCAATATTTATATAGCAAACACATTGACAGATATTATTTCATTGACTCTTTGCAATATTCTATTTGACAAGATTTTCTACATGTATTGAAGAGCTGACAGGTAAAGTTATTTTGCCAAAATCCTAGAATCTATAGAGGGCAAACCCAAAGAACAGTATAAAAGCCCAAAGTCTGTGGCCTTTCCAGTTTTTCAGTCCTACAAATGACACACCCTTTCCAAAATCAAAAGGAAATGTTCTGCCTACCAGATGCAAGAAATGAAAAAGTATGCTACATACACTGAAACAGGATGTTATTAGCAACTCTGAGGTTCTGGACTTGGCCAGGGAGTCAGGCCCAAGTATGAAGCTGAATATGCCCAGTCTCCTCAAGAAGTGAGCTCTGAAGCCAGCACACCTGGGCTTACATCAGCGGCAGCCATGCAAGGTAATGCCTCTTCTTCCCAGCAGCATATTCTTGTTGAGCCAGGATGCCATCTGGGTCTCTGATTAATTTGAAGATGAAAAATTATGGCTTGCAGGTAGGTTAGCTCTAAACACCAAGAATTGTTGGTATTAACCTATAAAATCACACGAGCTTGCCCTACAAAATGATATTATTCAAATGGTGCTTTTGTTCCCAGGTCTTTTGTTTGGCACGATTCATCTGGTCTGAAAACACTCTGCCAAATAAGAATTCATGCCACTGCTTTGACATGAGCCACCTTTGGGGTCAGAAAACACCAGGGTATTGTCTGCCCCAGCTAGACTTCCTGGCTTGGCTCTCTTTATAAATGAACACTGCCCTTCCTACAAAGAGCTTTCCACTGTCTCCTCTCGTGCCTTCATGTAAAAATGCTCAAGCAATTTCTTTTCTTTTTCATTATGGTAATATGTTTGATCTAAATTTCTAGTAGACTTTAATACAGAGGTCTTATGTCATTAATTTCACAAATATTTTATTGAGTGTCTACTATGTGACACGCTACTGGCTACATTGAAAACATCAGTAAAGAAGATTAACACTTTGTTGATATAATAGATCTTGATTTTCTTTTCATGTATCTTTTTTCATTTTATTTGGAAGGCAGAAATAGACCAGAGAGTGAAACAGAGAGACAGAGACAGAAACAGAGAGACAGACAAAAACAGAGAGACAAAGAGAGAGAGACAGAGGGAAAAAGTCCATCTGTTACTTTTTTCTCCAAATGCTCACAAAACCAGGGCTAGGGCAGGCAGAAGCCAGGAGCCTAGAACTTCATCTGCATTTTCCATGT
The DNA here is from genome assembly GCF_964237555.1 of Oryctolagus cuniculus. Lineage (NCBI taxonomy): Eukaryota > Metazoa > Chordata > Mammalia > Lagomorpha > Leporidae > Oryctolagus > Oryctolagus cuniculus. The sequence goes on from NC_091432.1 coordinate 37,974,814, forward strand.
GGGTTGCAAGGACCTAAGTACTTAAGTCGTCATCTGCAACCTCCCAGGGTGTGCATTATCAGGAAACTGGATCGAAATTGGAGTACCTGGGACTCAAACCAGGAACTCCATGATACGGGATGATGTAATTTCAAGCAGCATCTTTTTCACTGTGTAAAATGCCTGCCTCATCAAATATCTTGAAATCCAGAAGAAGGGGATAGAACATACTAAAGTAAATACTTACATGGACAAAATGATTAGAGTATAAAATAATGCTATTAACAAAGAGAAGCAAGTTTATGCTAACTAAACACTAAATATCCAGGAGAGACAACTTTTGGTAAAATCAAGGAAAGATCTATCTGATAGGGTAACTTTTGCTGCTGAAACCGGAAAGATAATAAGAAAAAAGCTAAAGGTGAAGAGTTAAAATTGTATATGTGCAGGTGTCAAAAGTTAAGCTTAAGCTTACAGGTTTAAACCTTCCTGGTGCAGCTGTGAAAATAAGACAGAGTAAAGTAGCACCTTGACAGTAGGGACTCCATTTTGGAGCACTTGAGACTGCATTCTGGGAAAGCAACCCCCACACCGTGAGACTCTGGTCTGAAACTATGATCTCAAATAGTCGGACAATAGCAGTGCACTACATCACCCTTGGCAATGCACAAAAACCCCCTAGCATGATTGCTCAAGCTTAAAAGTAGAAAGGTTGCACCTGGGTTACCTGGGCTAATAATGAAGATGTGATTTGTCTATGTCTTAAGATCATAATTGCTGATTGTAAGATTTTAGCAACCGTGTATTCTCTCCCCCCTCCCGATTTTGCGGTTTTTGCCTTTATAAACCCTATACTGTAGTTCCTCACTGCTCCTCTGTCCTTGTCAGAGGGCCCCAACATGTTGGATCAATAAATTTAACCCTTTGCTGGTTGCATGAGAGAATAAGTCTCTTGGAGTTGTTCCTCGGGCGGTGGGCTTTTTCAGACCCTAACAAAGGTATAAAATTACATGTAGAGAGAATATGTAGGAGCACTGAGGTGGGAAATGGCGTGGTGTGTTTCAGGAAGAGAGAGATTGCTAGTGTGTGAGGAGGGAAATGAGCCAAAAAAATGTTAGGGAAAAGGATGGAGAATCCACATTATGAAGGACCTGTGGATAAAGACACATATTCATTTGTTCCTTCCACAAACCAAAAATAGGAATATTTCTTTTGTAGCAACAAAGAAACAGGATCAGGGAATTTAACCAACAGAATGGTGCAGTTCCTCCAAAGACCAAGAAGGCATGGCCTCACAGAGCTAATATTAACTTCGAAAAACCTCCAAATTACCATGTGAATGACATTCTTCAAATGAGAACTTTGTTCTGAATGCCCAGTTCCAGCTCCATGTTTCCTACTCTTCCATAACGGCTTTCAATATCATTTTGGTGACATCCTACTTTGACAAACTTATAATATATATGAAGGGATTAAAAGTTCAATATTGATTGTAAAATGTTTTATAAAATTGAAAAAAAAAAAACACCAAATGCTCACCAATTTCCCTTGAACTTCTTATATGTGTAGAAATATTACTGCCCTGACCTTTCTTATTTCTGTTTGTTGAATGAACTGGACTAAGAAGGATAAAATAAAGCCTTTTTACTTTTTTTTTCTCCATTGCTTACTCAAGCCATTCCACCAAATATCTCTTCCCTGTCCTCTCAGACCAGTTACATGTTTTCTGGCCATTTCAGGGTAACAACAGAATGGTGTCACTTAAAAATATTAAAATGTGGGGTTTGTGTTATGGCCAGCTGGTTAAAGCCACACAGCCTGCAGTGCCTGCATTCCGTATGGACACCAGTATGAGCCCCAGCTGCTCCACTTCCAATCCAGCTCCCTGCTAATGCGCCTGGGAGAGCAGCAGAGGATGATCCATGTGCTTGGGCCCCTGCACCCTCATGGGAGACCCAGATGGAGCTCTGGGCTCCTGGATCCTGCCTGGCCCAGCCCTGACTGTTGTGACCATTTGAGGAGTGAACCAGCAGATGGAAGATCTCTCTGTCTCTCCTTCTCTCTTTCTCTCTCTCTCTGTAACTCTGCCTACCAAATAAATATATCTTCTAAAATTACATCAAAATGTATCTAAAGCAATATCCAATCGCTCATCTAATTCGAGGCTTCTCTTCTCTCATTTGGTATAACCTAAGAATTCTACAGATTAACAGTGAAAACACTGATAAAGCTCATTTCCTCACTACTTCATTAGCACATTATACTTGACCTTCTCTCACGCCCACTCTCCCATTATATTCCCTTTGGCAAGACCAGATTGGGACAAGGAGAGGATGAAGAGACAAAAACAATCTTTTCTACTGAGAGTGTTATTATGATTTGGTGCTTTTGTGCTTTCAGAGTTCTGCTGGAATCTTCCCATTCCCAGAGATGCACTATGATGATTTCCCTCTTAGCTCCTGTTCCAATGGTATAGCCCACATCACTTTTGCTTTCAAAAAATCCTGAGATATGTCTAGCACCTCTCCTTAAAGTATAAGGTATCCTTATATCTGCCTCTATTGAACCACTTCAGACTTTTATTTTGGCTCTCCAAACCATGCAACTAGTATAACTCTTCTCTTGTCTTATAAATACATATTTTGATGTGACCATTTTGATTCTGGGACATTTTGTTGCAACAAAATAAACCACTGAGCTATAAGTTTTGTTGTTGCTAAAATACCCCATATTTTTCTCTGATCTTAATGAACTTCATCTATGGCGTGAGGACTGGGTGAAGGGAAGGAAGGGCTGAGGTACAATAGGAGATCATGCTCTGATAAGGAATGGAGCTTTAAGGGAAAAGAGCAGAGATAAAGTGAAATATAGGGAAGGGGTGAGAATGTGTATATAGCATATATTGGTAGACAAACATTCTACAGTTGACTCAAGTACGTAAAAATGATTCACTAAATTTTATTTCTCCCCTACAGTCCTTTTTTTTTTTTTTTTTTTTGACAGGCAGAGTGGACAGTGAGAGAGAGAGAGACAGAGAGAAAGGTCTTCCTTTGCCATTAGTTCACCCTCCAATGGCCGCCGCGGCCAGCGCGCTGCGGCCTGCGCACCGCGCTGATCCAATGGCAGGAGCCAGGTACTTATCCTGGTCTCCCATGGGGTGCAGGGCCCAAGCACTTGGGCCATCCTCCACTGCACTCCCTGGACACAGCAGAGAGCTGGCCTGGAAGAGGGGCAACTGGGACAGAATCCGGCGCCCTGACCGGGACTAGAGCCCGGTGTGCCGGCGCTGCAAGGCGGAGGATTAGCCTAGTGAGCTGCGGCGCCGGCCAACTGTTTCTCCCCTACAGAACACATGAAGTTTTTGAGGTCCATAAACCTTTGCTGTTCCTTGAGTGTTTCTCTTCTTACTCAGGTCCACAAATATTTATGAGTGCCGACTACGCATTATCCTGTCCTAGTTGTTAGAGTGATAGAGTTGAGTAAAACATGACAGAAAATTACTCCCTGACAGTTTTCACAGGCTAGAAGGTAAGCAGGTGGGTCATTAAATTTAATACAAAAAATGTTTTAAGTTGTGGAAGCATCAAAATCAGGGAGTCATGCTGGTTGAATAATGGGTCAAACATTTTTTATCTAAACATTGCCTTCCCCTAGTGGATAAGTTAGATGTCATTTTTTCACCTCTGCAGTAAGATGTGTAGGAAAGGCCCTGAGACGTCTCCAGAAGAGTTCAGATTCTTAAGCTTCACTTGTATAGACAGGAAGGACACGTAATGTGTATAGCATAATAAATTATGAAACAAAGAATTACAACAGATATCCTTTATCCACTACTTCGCAATTTTCTTCTGCAGAGTCAGTTTTCACTTTCGCAACCATGACATTCTTGTGAGGGAAATCAAAGAAGAGCGAGTAAGTGACTGGCTTTATGGCTCAAGGCAAAGTGAGCCTTCCTGAAGAGCTTATAAAACTTGGACAGTCCTTCTCAAGCTTTGGCTTTAGAGACTTCCTAACCAGCAGCGTCTTCATTTTAGACCTATAAATAGTGCATGTGACAATTTTACTCAGTTATAAATTTCTCACTGCACCTCATTCAACCATTATATGTGACTGGTAAGTGTTTTTCTGTCCCATCTTAACTGCTTAAGTTTATGCTTAACTATACTGAAATCCAGGGACACATGGACCATACCACAGCTTAGGTAGCAAACTGTTCAGACTCATGGGGATTGTATAATCCTTTACACTTGGGAACTGCACCAGTGTTTACAAAACATGTTCACAGGGGCGGCGCTGTGGCACAGCGGGTAAACACCTTGGCCTGAAGCACCAGTATCCCATATGGGCACTGGTTTTCAGACCCGGCTGCTCCACTTTCAATCCAGCTCTTTGCTTTGGCCTGGGAAAGCAGTAGAAGATGGCCAAAGCCCTTGGGCCCCTGCAGCCTCCTGGAAGACCCGGAGGAAGCTCCTGGATCCTGGTTTCGGATCATCACAGCTCCCGCCATTGCAGCCAATTGGAGTGTGAACCATCAGATGGAAGACCTCTCTCTCTCTCTGCCTCTCCTCTCTCTATGTAACTCTGACTTTCAAGTAAAATAAATAAATCTTTAAAAAAAAAAAGTGTTCACACATGCACCAACTGACTGGCTCCCTAGTGAGGCAGATACTGTTATGAGATGTGGGGTAGGGAGCTAAAAGATGATTTCAGGTATTGTGTTGTTCATTTATTGATGTTGATGATTCTTTCTAAGTTCATTTCAAGTTATATTAGGTTTACAAGTAAAGTAGACTCTGTTCTATTGCCCAACTCTGTAAGAAGAAATAATGGAGCTCATTTCACTTTCTCAATTTCTAAAATTCAGGTGGAATATATGAGAGTGACAAACTCTATTTTCAAAGGTTGCTTGGTGATCAGAGACATATATGAGCATATTTTAAAATTTATTTTTATTAGAAAGAGAGAGAGAGATCTCCCATCTGCCAGTTGACTTCCCTAATGTGTGCAACAGCTTGAGCTGGACCAAGTTGAAGCCAGGAGCTAGGAACTCATTCCAGGTCTCCCATGTGGGTATAAGGGATGTAAGCATGTGAGCTATCATCTGTCTTCTCAAAGGAATTTATTAGGGAGCTAGAATCAGGAATGGAGCTGGGTCCACAACTCAGGCACTCTGATAAGAGAGGTAGATATAGAAAGTTCTATGTCAAATGTCTGCCCCTTAGTGTGAGCATATTTTAAGTTAAGTTTGTTTGGCACTTGGCAATTTCTACTTCTCATAATTCAAATTTTCAAGTGCAATTTATTTCCTCAAACACATCATAAGCTCCTTGGCAATTTTAAGTTATGATAAAGGATATTTGCTTGGGACTTGGCAATTTCTGCTTCTTGTAATTCAAAATTTCAAGTGTAATTTATTTCCTCAATTATAGCATAAACTCCTTGGCAACAGAGATTTTTTTTGTCATCGTGCCCAATGAATACCTGTTGATTGACGGCATCAATTTGCATTCTCATTTCTGCCTTTTCCCATTGTGCTGACTGCAATAAAAAATTTATTCCACATTTGGAGTTGGTTGTTTGACCATAAAATTATATGAAGGAAAAAACAAGTAGATCAAAAGGAGGCTATAGCCATTTATAAAGACTAGGCTCTTACCTGAATGGTTAACCCAAAGATATTGGAAAAGATATTGATTGGAAGAATCAATATCATCAAAATGTCCATTTTTCCAAAAGCAATTACAGGTTCAATGTGATACCAATGAAATACCAAAGACATTCTTCTCAGATCTAGAAAAAAATGATGCTCAAATTCATATGGAGGCACAGGAGACCTCAAATAGATAAAGCAAACTTATATAACAAAAAGAAAGCCAGAGGCATCACAATACCAGGTTTTAAGATACACTACAAGGCAGTTATAATCAAAGCAGCCTGGTACTGGTACAAAAGTAGATGGATAGATCAATGGAACAGAACAGAAACCCTAGGAATCAATCCAAACGTCTACAACCAACTTATATTTGACCAAGAAGCTAAAACTAATCCCTGGAGCAGGGACAGGCTCTTCAACAAATGGTGCTAGGAAACCTGGATTTCCATGTGCAGAAGTATGAAACAAGACCCCTACCTTACACTTTACACAAAAATCCACTCAACATGGATTAAAGATCTAAATCTATGACCTGACACCATTGAATTAAATGAGAACATTGGAGAAACCCTGCAAGATATTGGCACAGGCAAAGAATTCCTCGAAAGGATCCCAGCGAAAATGAACAAATGGGATTACTTCAACTTGAGAAGCTTCTGTACAGCAAAGAAACAGTCATGGAAGCTAAGAGGCAACCCACAGAATGGGAGAGATTATTTGCAAACTATGGAACTGATAAAAGATTAATAACCAGAATCTACAAAGAGCTCAATAAACTCAACAACAAAACAAACAACCCACTTAAGAGATGGGCCAAGGACCTCAATAGACATTTTTCAAAAGAGGAAATCCAAATGGCCAACAGACACATGAAAAAATGTTCAGGATCACTAGCCATCAGGGAAATCAAAACCACAATGAAGTTTCACCTCACCCCAGTTAGAAAGGCTTTCATACAGAAATCAACAAACAACAAATGCTGGAGAGGATGTGGGGAAAAAGGTACCCTAATCCACTGTTGGTGGGAATGCAAACTGGTAAAGCCACTGTGGAAGACAGTATACAGATACCTCAAAAATCTGAATATAGACCTACCATATGACCCAGCCATCCCACTCCTGGGAATTTACCCAAGGGAAATGAAATGAGCAAACAAAAGAGCTATCTACACCTCCATGTCTAATGCAGCTCAATTCACAATAGCTAAGACATGGAATCAACCTAAATGCCCATCAACTGAAGACTGGATAAAGAAATTATGGGATATGTACACTATGGAATATTACACAGCAGTAAAAAATGAATTCTGATCATTTGCAACAAAATGGATCAATCTAGAAAACTTCACTTAGTGAAATAAGCCAGTCCCAAAGGAACTCATGACTGGAGCATAGGGGGATTGCTGATGCCATAGACAGGAGTGTCAATTGGTAAAGTCAACAACAGGAGTCACTGTGCACTTACTCCTCATGTAGGATCTCTGTCCCTAATGTGCTGTGCATTGAGATTTAATGCTATAACGAGTACTCAAACAATATATTTCACTTTGTGTTTCTATGGGGGTGCAAACTGTTGAAATCTTTACTTAATGCATACTAAACTGATCCTCTGTAAAAAAAAAAAAAAAAAAGAAAAAAAAAAAAGAAACGAAACTATCAACTCCCAACTTGACTCTCACTGGGATTAAACATGACAATAGGTCTGATCTGATTTCATCATCATTTAAAAAAAATCATCTATTATTTTTCACTTTATGTTTCTGTGTGGGAGCAAACTGTTGAAATCCTTACTTAATGTATACTAAGCTGATCTTCTGTATATTAAGATAATCAAAAATGAATCTTGATGTGAATGGAAGGGGAGAGGGAGTGGGAAAGGGGAGGGTTGTGGGTGGGAGGGACGGTATGGGGGGGAAGCCATAGTAATCCATTATTCGTACTTTGGAAACTTATATTCATTAAATAAAAGTTAAAAAAAAAAAAAAACTTCACTTAGTGAAATAAGCCAGTCCCAAAGGAACAAACACTGTATGTTCTCCCTGATCTGTAAGAACTAATAGCACACCTAAAAGGAAAGCTGTAGAAATAAATTGACACTTTGAGCAACAATGACTTGAATAGCCCTCATTTTGACTGTTGAGGAACAGTGTTTTATTTTTATTTTTTTTCTTTCCTTTCTCTTCTTCATACTATATGTTGAATTCTTTTCTTAACATAGAGTAAATCATATGTATATAAAGTCAATTGAAAATAGATCTCAGTAAAAAAATAAAAGGGGGTGAAGAGAGGGAGGAGGAAATTTATAACTGTAAAGCTATAAAATGCCATCTTAATTATTAAAGTGATCATATCAAGTATTAAAGCATATAGATAGGATTAAGTGTTAAAGAGACCATATAAATACCATCAAGTGCCTGGTAACAATAATAGACTTAAAAAAGAGGGAATGTCCAACATAGGAAGCACTTTAACCTCAGAATCAGCCCTTAAGGCATTCAGATATGGCTGAAAAGTCCATGAGAGCAATTCAGGCATGGAAAACCAAGACACTGTGGCAAAAATATCCTACATGAAGGATCTCTGTGAGACCTCAGTGGAAAGAAGGGGCCATCAAAGAAGAATATACTATTTTCTGAAGGGAGAAGAAAACTTCCACTTTGCTCATGGCCTTGTCTAAATACTGATGGAGTTTGTGGTCACAAAAGGTTTCCATGGGGCCGGCACTGTGGTGCAGTGAGTTAAAGCCCTGGCCTGAAGCACCGGCATCCCATATGGGTGCCGGTTCTATTCCCAGCTGCTCCTCTTCTGATCCAGCTCTCTGCTATGGCCTGGGAAGGCAGTAGAAGATGGCCCCTGCACTCGCGTGGGAGACCCGGAAGAAGCTCCTGGCTCCTGACTTCGGATCGGCTCAGCTCTGGCCATTGCAGCCATTTGGGGAGTGAACCAGTGGATGAAAGTCCTCTCTTTCTGTTTCTACCTCTCTCTATAACTCTTTCAAATAAATAAAATCTTTAAAAAATAGTAAAATAATTTTTAAAAAAAGCTTCCATAGCCCCGGCAGCTCATGGCAAGGGCCTCAAGTGATCACTAATGTCATAAATGATTGTTAATTGTTAAATTAACAACAGGAGTCACTGTGCACATACTCCCCATGTAGGACCTCTGTTCTTAATGGGTTGTACTATGAGAATTAACTGCAAAATTTGTTCTCAAACAGTACTTTTTATGTTTTTTGTGTGTGTGTGGATGTGGGTGCAAACGTTTAAATCTTTTCTTAGTATAGACTTGGTCTTCTGTATATAAAGTTAATTAAAAATGAATCTTAATGAAGAATGGGATGGGAAGGTAGGTATAGGGGGAAAAACACTATATTCCTAAATTTGTACCTAGGAAATTTTTATTCATTAAATAAATGCTTTAACAAAATAAAATAAAAAAAAAACAGGTAAATCTGCATTAATACCAAGGTATAATGGCATGTTGGTAGTTCTGTATCTTGTTCTTCCATTTCATTTTCTCCTCTTACTTTCTTTAGAAAATATTTATTAGTGTCCTTCCTTTCATTATCAAATAGCCATGAATCAGGCCTCAAAAAAGACAGGTTGCCTAGATGGGAAAAGCAGGCTTGTACAGAAAAGGCCAAGCTGAGCACAAGGCAAGGCCATTTTCAAGAAGAGAAATAGCTCAGAAATATCAGAAGATTAATCACATCCAGGGAAATGAGCAAATATGCGAATACATTGAGAATGATGAGAGCCAGTTTTCTCACAACTGGAAAGAGATTACAAGAATGGAAATGAAAAAGAATAAACAATGTCAATATTGGATTGAAATTGCAGGCACTAGAATGAGCTAATAGTTTCTCTTGTGGATAGATACAGAAATAAAGATTTAAAATGTGTGTGTGGTTCCAGCAGTATCATGAAAAGGGTCTAAGAGAAGTGGTACTTCAGTCATAATGAGTACCAAATGCTCATATTTTGGTTTCAAATATTAAAATGAACTAAAGCTCCTTGAAGAAATGACTGAATCCAAGTCTAGGGCTGGGAAACATGCTAAGTTTGTGACATCCTTCTTTTCTTTTCTTTTTTTTTTTTTTTTTGGTAAAGATTTTATTTATTTATTTGAATGGTAGAGTCATAGACAGTAAGAGAGAGAGAGACAGAGAGAAAGGTCTTCCTTCATTGGTTCACTCCCCAAGTGGCCGCAACAGCTGGAGCTGCGCCAATCCAAAGCCAGGAGCCAGATGCTTCCTCCTGGTCTCCCACTTGGGTGCAGGGGCCCAAGCACCTGGGCCATCCTCCACTGCCTTCCCAGGCCACAGCAGAGAGCTGTACTGGAAGAGGAGCAACTGGGACTAGAACTGGTGCTTATATGGGATGCTGGTGCCCACAGGTGGAGGATTAACATAACGGGACACGGCGCTGGCCCCAACTTGTAACATCTTTCACAATAGATTGATTACACCCAGGGACATTGAGCACATTGTTGAAGGAATTTTTTTTTAAAGATTTATTTATTTATTTGAAAGTTAGAGTTACAGAGAAAGAGAGGCAGAGAGAGAGAGAAGGAGGTCTTCCATCCGCTGGTTCACTCCCCAATTGGCCACAACAGCCAGAGCTGCACCGATCTGAAGCCAGGAGCCAGGAGCTTCTTCGAGGTCTCCCACGTGGCTTCAGGGGCCAAGGACTTGGGCCATCTTCTACTGCCTTCCCAGGCCATAGCATAGAGCTGGATTGGAATTGGAGCAGCTGAGTCTGTGCCCACATGGAATGCCAGCACTGCAGGCGGTGGCTTTACCCGCTTCGCCACAGCAGGAAGGAAGTTTTAGGACATAGCAAAAGAACACAGAAGTAAGCTGGAAGAGGCTCCCACTAGTTAAATAACATACAACTGGAGTATTAATATAATAAAAGTCATTACTCATCAACAAAATGAATGGCTAAATAAGTGGGGAAAGGAGAAGGCTTTCCTTAAAGTAGAAAGCCTCCAATTTAATGTAAGAATATCATTTTAGAAAATCACCATTTGTCAGTAACATGGTAATAATCCAGGAAAGAGACATCTACAGGTACTAAAACTAGTAGATGAAAGTGAAGCAACTAAGGATATTTTTACATAGTGTCAAAGTAGCTTACCACAAAGTATTTGTTAAGTGCAAAGGAAAAAAGAAGAGAAAATTGGCAGACACGGTCTTAATCAAGTGATCAAAATGAACACTATCAGTAATAGGATAAGTGAACATCATATGCACTCTGGTAGGATATAATAAAAATAATGTATGATAATCTGACAAAAATGTATAATGCTGGTCTAATCATAAGGAAACATTGGTCAAACTCAGGTTGAAGGATATGCTGAAAAATATCTAGCCAATCTTCAAAAACACTATGCTCATGAAAACTAAGTAAGGAACTGTTACAAGAGGAGGGCACTATCTAAATTCTACTTAGGTTTCAGGGAAGAGTTATTAAAGGAGATGACCTAGACATATAGAATCTTGGAGACTTCAATAAGTTGTGTGTACGTTGAAAAGAAATGATAGCTGCAGCCAAAGGAGATGAATTGTGGCAAGATTGTGAAGGACCATTCTCCTCTGTCATCTTTTGGCAGTGTTATCAGTACATGGAATTTGAATAATCAACTCTGGAGGAGTTGGAAAAGGCATTTTAGTTGATTTGTTAGTCTAGGTATTCTGAGAAGCAGATGCCAAGTCAAGATCAAGTACACAAGAGTTAATGACAAGAAATACCTGCATGAAAGGAAAAAGGGAGGAAGTTGGAAAAAGCTTGGAGAGCATGAGGATGTGATATGTGATGCAAGTCTGTCCCTGGGTGAAGGAGAAATCAAAAAGGAAGGTTGGGTAGAAAGTTCAGCAAAACTTTCAGTGAGACCTAGAGTAAAACTCAACAGCAAAGTAGTCCCATCTCCTAGGAGCATGCCTGCTTAATATTCCCACCTCACTTCATCAGTAGGAAATCCATGACAGGGTATGGGTCTTACTGCAACAAGAATGAACTTCAAAATGCAGTAGCATGAACCTGTGGTCAATTACACTTCCTATAATAGGAGGGTAGCAAAATGCAGTCTCATGACCACCACATTTGTTTTGGATGATGAAGATTTAATTGGTAGAAGAGGTGAAGGACATTCTAGGAAGAGGAGTGAAGGAGCTGAAAGCAAGCATTTAGCACTTTACCTTTGTTTTCTTCTAATGTATGAATTTTCCTTGAGTTACAAATGAGTCCCAAGTACTTTTTAGCCTTGCTGAGACCACATTTGTCAATATTCAGTAAATAAATATGGAGACATAATCCTGGAGAGCATCTTAACTTGTGTTGGCTTTTTAATGTGGATAAGTCTTCTGTGTTCAGTTTTTGGTACATCTGTGGAAGCTAACCTAAATATTATATAATTATCTTAGCCCTGAGGTTATTTGCTTCATTACAGAACATAAGTTATTGAACATTGAACAGACTGAAGCTGGTTAGTAACTGTATATGCATTTGGTAAAGATAGGAAAATTTTACTTTATTTCTATTTGGTAGAAAAAAATTTTTCCATAAGCACTGAGTTTATGTTGTAGAGAAAATATGGTAGTGAGAAACATCAAAAAAGATTTTATTTTTGAAAAGGGTGGGACAATTGAAATCAGCTGATTTTGCTGGGATTCTATTGAGTTAAAAAAGACAATGAATCTAAAACACAATTTCAAGATGCTTTAGCCTACTCTTAATTGCAAATTTTCTAAACCCAATTAAAGAGAGGAAATGGTCTTTCTAGACTCATTTGTATCAGGTTTGGAGTCCCCTCATTCTTTACCAAGTGCCTGAAAAGTTCTCCAAATTGCATAAGAAACAACTATAAAATGTGACTCATTGCATATTTTCAGTGAGTAATGCAATTAACACTGTAATATTGCAGCCACTATTTTAAAAATCTTATTAACATTTATTAACTGCTAGCATTGAGAATTTTTTTTTAACTCTGAAAGAGATTCAAGATGCCCAGTATAGCTTTAAAAAAAAACTTAGCAATGTGCCCTTTCCTCAAGGGATGATATGTCTGTTCCAAATGATGCCATTTAAAAACAAAACAGAGAACTTAATTGGGTAAAAAATTGGTGCCAGAAAAAATTTAGGATTTTTTTTTCATTGAATGGCAAGAAAAGTGTTATTCCAAAAAATGAAATGAATACAAGGGATAGCTGAGGAATCATGCCGCCTATGAGCTATAGTTTTGGCATTTGTTCAAGACTATTCCACTAAATACTCAACAATATTTGAATAGTACAGCAATATATTTTGTGTAATGAAAGCAGTGGTGGGGGAAGAACTTCCATAGTTTTTTTAAAATGACCATTTGCTTTAAATACCTTTCATTATAAATGTCATTCCTGGAATGCATTGATTTACCCGGAATATACACTCATATTTAAATTCTGATCTGAAGGGCAACCCTGGTGTGGTCAGGCTGAAGCAATTTATAGTAAGGAGGTTAGTGTAAGTTTGCTTGATTTTGGATGTGGGTACAAAGATCTGTTTTGGTTATTTTATTTTTAAAACCATCTTATAGCTGCACCAAATACATTGGGCTTTGAGAGAAGAGGAATGAAAAGGTACAGCTTCTTCATGGGTCAGGGTGACCGCATTGAACTTCATGGGACACAGATCCCATCTTCTTATAATGTGCAATGTAGCAAAATATTTTCTTTCCCTCCAACCTTGAATTGTATTTACCAGAATTACATACGGTTTTCTTGGAATAGTAAAGAAAACTAGTTTGTTCATATATTGTCAGTAATTGTGATTAAGGTTTTTTTTTAAAGGTGAAAAATTGATCACTGCTGAAAACAATGGCAGATATACATATAGTAATTGAATTTGGAATGTAGCTAGTTCAAATTGAGATGTGCTCTAAGTCTAAAATGTGCACCAGATTTTGAAGTCTTAGGACAAGAGAGAAAAAAAGAGAATGCAAATCAACTCATTTTTACATTTACTGCATATTGAAATAATATTTTGAATGTTTTAAAGACTAGACTATTAAAATTAATTTCCCCTGCTTCACTTTATGTTTCTCAATGTTGCTTCTCAAATATTTAAAATTACAACCTATCTCCAATTGGTGGTTTATATTCCATTTCTGCTGGATATCACTGGATTAAATTTATTCAAGTCCTTAGAAATCATTCAATATTTCATTCTTTGTGCCTAGTGCAAAACTGCTAGGATGGTCCAGGTCAGCCTTGTTGGGATGTTGAATAGACTGATTTATGCCAACATTCAGAAACTCTAGACAATTTATAGAGCTTGAAGGACCCAGGTATGAAGTAACCAGGTGAGGCTAAAAGACAGAAACTCTAGGGCTGGGATTTGGCTTAGTGATCAAGAAACTGGTTAAGATGCATATACCCCATAATAGGGTATCTGAATTTATTACGTGGACCTGGTTTGTGTATCCAGCTTCTTCTAAGCAGATCCTGGAAAGCAGTGGTGATAGTTCAAGTGATTGAGTTCCTGTTCCATCTGAGAGACCTGGATTGAGTTCTTGGCTCCCATCTTTGGCCTGGCACAGTCTTGATCAGCACCAGTACCTGGGAAGTCAATCAGTTGATGGGAGCTTTCTCCAATACATAAAAATAAATTTTAAAAAAGATAGAAATTTTTAGCCTTTACCTTCAACATACCACAAGGGTCATATCTGGAAAATGTGACTTGAGACATGTTTCTCTAATACAGGAGTTATTACACTACATCTCATGTTAGACATAAACTGAGTAGACATAAACTCCTTGATTTTATACATGAAATTGGTATGTATGTACATTTTTATTTAGAGAAGCTATAATTTCAACTAGATTTTTAAAGGCACTATAGCTTCAAAATCCTAATAATCCCAATTTTAGGAAGAAATCACTCACCCAGACAGGTTTTTTTTTATTTCAAAATTAGATGGTCATCTATTACAAAATATTCATAATATTAGATGGTTATGCATGTCGATGAATGTCAGAATTCTTAATTATGTGGACATGTGCATTCACATGTCATGGAAATTTAAATGGAATATGGTCATACTACAGACAAGCTTTTGGGAAAACTACTTGGATTTCAAATGGCTCTTTTCTCCTAGATCTTAATGATCAACTAGAACATCATCTGTTAACTACCTCAGTATACCATGACTGACTCATTTCAAAATCATTCATGATGTTTGGCATCTTCTATGATGCAAACATCAGGAACCACTGGTTACATGCATAAAATTATAATTGTTTGGCTGTGGCACAGCTTCAGTGAGCACTTGGATTTTATCCCACACAGAAAAGGATATATTTCACTGTATTTCATGGAAGTCAAAGTACATGGAGATTTGTGAACAAGAATGACTGACAAGAAGTGTAAAACAGGAAGTCTCTCAATAGCATTACAAGAAAAGGCCACCTGGCGTTATGTCCCAGGAAACTATGCTATTGAAGACTCAGCACAAAATTCTGATAGCTCTTACCTTAACAGGATGTTCTGTATATACTGCTCTGCTTGCAGGAAAAGTTCATTTCTTCATTCCTTGGGCTCCCATAGTACTTGACCCTCTATTACAGAATTTACCCAATTATATTCTTTTAAAAAATGTACCTATTTGTCTCACTCTACACTGTAATGCAGCTCTTCAAGAACAAGGAATGCACTTTTTCCTCTTACTCTTTACCCCAGTGCTTAGATCAATAAATGCTTGACTAAAATAATGAATTGATTGTTACTTCCTGATTTCTACACATCTCAAAATGAAAGATAACCTAGAAACAAATATAAAGACTAAAATTTAATGGGTGGAAAATAGAAGGCTAGAGCTATAGCTTTAGCCAAATCAACCAGATGTAGCATTTGACCCTGTATGATATCCACAAACTGAACTAACTTGCAGAAAGACTGCATACAGACTGCAGCTGCAATACATTCCTCCTAGGACCAAACATTGCTGATTCATTCACCACAGTTCACTTGAGAATGAAGGAAACAAACTTGAAAGTTAGAGAAATATAAGCAGTCATAGATCTGGGAGTCATCAGGAAATGTTAGCTACTTCAAAGAACTGACTGAAAGTTAAACAGGTTAATGTGACATTTCAAAAGGATTTTGAAATTCAATAGCTTTCTCTAGCAGCTGATGTTTATTGTCTGATTGTAAGGTAAATGTCGAATTTGGTAAAAGGAACAATGATAGATTCTGGAATAACCAGAATGGTTCAACATTCTCTATAGGTTTTCATTCTTTTCTTCTCTCTGACCCCCTCCCCACCCAATGAAAAAACGTACACCATATATATGTATATAATAGAAAATGGGAAATCCATCTGGAGGCTCTTAAATATGGTTTTCTTCATCCTCAAAGGGTTTGTGTGTAAAAACAGTAATATAAAGTTAGAAGTCAGTATAGTTACATTCAAGAGAGAAGAGAACAATCATAAAGATTATCTGTAAATCCAGGAAGAGGATATACTTTATTTTTTCCTACCAAGTCATCAACGTAAAGGAATATAAGTTAGCCAACATTTGATAAAAATTTCCATGAGTTAGTCTCTAGAATGATGTATGTTATCAAATATGGTTAGGAAAACTAATGGCAAAAATATGTTCTCTCTACTTAGATAAATTTAAAGAGTATATTTCATGGCTGGCGCTGTGGCACAGTAGGTTAAGCCTCCGCTTGCAGTGCCAGCATACCATATGGGTGCTGGTTCTAGTTCTGGCTGCTCCACTTCTAATCCAGCTCTCTGGTATGACCTGGGAAAGCAGTAGAAAAAGGCCCAGGCACTTGGGAGCCTGCACCAACATGGGAAACCTGAAAGAAGCTCCTGGCCCCTGGCTTCAGATTGGCCCAGCTCAGGCTGTTGTGGCCATTTGGTGTGTGAACCAGTGGAGGGAAGACCTTTCTCTCTGTCTCTCCCTCTCACTACCTGTAACTCTAGCTCTCAAATAAATAAATAAATAAATAAAATCTTTTTTAAAAAAAGTATATTTCATCACTTGGAAACTAGGATGCGAATTGTGCAAGTGTGTATATGAAACAATGTCATAAAAGTTTTTAAGATCATGAGCTATCCTATTTAGATGAATCAGGAAACAAGTTGAAGAACACACTTTAAGAAATTACTTAGCATTCAGATAAAGAAAGCCTTAAAAATCATATAATATTACTGGTTTGGTTATAAATACCAGAAATTTGAATTTTTTCATTAAAAAAAGATATAGGGAGGCCAGATGTCACCAGTTATATTTAAATCAATCAGGTATACCCCAAGATATATTATAACCAATATCTCTAAGGTAAAATATAAAGAGGACTTTGAAAAGCTGTAAGAGAAAAGAAATAAATAATACTTAAGAGTATCCCAATTTGCCTAACTGCAGACTTCTTAGAAGAAACCTTTACAGCCCAGAAGAGGGTGGAGTAAGGTTTTTACAGTACTGAAAGGAAAAACAAAAATCGCCAATGAAGAGTACTGTGCAGCCAATATAATCTTTGGATATGAAATAGAGATGAAGTCATTCTTGGACAAATAACACAATTTATTGCCAACAGACTTTCTCTAAAAGATATGCTAAATGGAATTCTTAAGACTGAAAGAAAAGCTAAAAGGTAAAAAGAAAATATCAGCAGATAGAAAACTCACTGATTGGACAGCCTAGAAATAAACCCATACATCTATAACCAACTGACCTTCAATAAAGGTACTAAGAACACACATTGGAAAAAGAAAGCTCTTTTCAATAAATTGTGTTGGAAAATTGGATATCTATAAGCAGAAGTATGAAGCTAGATTTCTCTCTCTCACCATGTACAAAAATGAACTAAAAGTGGAAGAAAAGACCTAAGTATAAGACCTGAAACAATGAAACTATAGAAGAAAACATACAGGAAATGCTTCAGTACATTGGCATGGACAATGATTTTATGGATTTGATGCCATAAGCACAGGATACAAAAGCAAAAGTAGACATAGGGGATTTAATTAAAGTGAAAACGTTTTTCATAGCATCTGAAACAATCAATAGAATTAAGAAACAACCTACAGAGTTGAATATTTTCAGAGAAAAATTTTCAGTCTGTATATCTAATAAAAGGTTAGTGTCCAGAACATAAAAGGATCTCAATTCAATAGCAAAGGAATAAATAATCCAATTTAAAATGAGCAACAGATACGAATGGACATCTTTCGAAGGAAGACACAAAAATGGAAAGCGAGTACATTTAAACTTTCTCATCTCCTTTAGTCATCAGGGTAATGCACATCAAAATTACAATAAGACATTTCCTTATTTCAATTAGAATAGCTATTATCAAAAAGAAAAAAGATAACAAGAACTGGTGAGGATGTGGAAAAAAGGAAATCCTTGCACACTGTTGGTAGGAATGTAATTTAGTATATCCACTATAGAAACAGTACAGAGTACCTTCAAAAAGTTAGAAATGCAACAACCATTTGATAGAGCAATTCCATTACTCAGTATATGTCCAAAGGAAACAAAATCAGTATGTTGAAGAGATATTTGTATTTTTACATTTACTGCAGTACTACTCAAAATAGCTAAGAAATATAGATTACCTAAGTGTTATTCAACTGATGAATATAGAAAATGAGATACATATGTACAATGGAATACTATTCAAACATAAAAATGATGAAATCTTGTAATCTGTGATCACATGGAGATCATTAAATTAAGTGATATTAGCGAAGCAAAGGAAGATAAATAGGAAGATAAATACTACACTCTCTCACTTATATGTGGAATTGTACAAAAAAAAAAAAAACAAAGAAAAACAAAAAACTGGTCTCATATAAATTGAGAGAAAAGGGCAGTTACCAAAGGCTGGGAAGAATAGAGGATGGAGGACAGATTAACTAACAGACATTAAGTAATAATTAAAGAGGCAAAAGAAATTCTAGTGTTCAATTGCAAACTAGGATGACTTAGATAACAGAATATTATATATATATATTTTTTTTCCCTAAAAGCTGTAAGAGAGGATTTTTAATGTACTTACCAGAGATGATCAATTTATAAGGAAATGGTTAGATTTATCCTAAATTGAACATTGCATAATGTATTCATGTGTAGAGATATCACATAATATCTCATGAATATTTTTTTCTGTATCAATATTTAAAAACCTATCAAGTAACAAATATAACAGTTTTTCCAATATTTAATAAAAAGGGAGGATAAGCCAGAAAAATAAAAAGGAATTGTTTAAGCGATCCAAGAATGGGCTGCTCAATCAAATCATGGAAAGGAAATGCATACAGTTAGACTTTCAGAACAGTGGAGTTGAGGAATGTGAATGATTCCAGGAGGACCCCTCCAACTCCTATCCTTTTATTTTCTACTGTAAGTTAGAACTATTCTTTTTTTTTCTTTTTTTAGACACTGTGTCACTAAAGTTGATAGGGATTGCAAAGGAACTTAAAAAGTTCATGGAAAATTTTACTTAAAATGTTTACATATTTTGATGCAATAAAAATTTGAAAAACATAAAAGCATACATGGTTTCTTCATAACATGCATTGTCCATAAAAATTTGAAGCCCTTCTAATATCTTGAAAACAGTGCAGTCCAAGAGATCTCATTTTTACATTAAATTTAAAATAAGTTAGAAAAGGCATAGACTTGATCAGTCACTTGTAGCTAGAATTAGCCTAGTTTGCTTCAGGGTATATTCCTGGACAAACCAACCATGACAAGAATATATAAGAGATTGAGGGGTTTGGAAGTAGTCACAGAGTAACAAGGTGGTTGAAAAGTTGTCAGAGAGTGGAGTCTGCTCTAGGGTAAGCAGAGGGTACATTGATCTGTGAAATACAAATTTCTTGTTTTCAGGTAAGAAATTTATGTGACAAACTACTAAAACCGCTGGCACTTAAAAAATCACTTTGCATGCACTGTTAAATGGTTTAAATATATATTTATGCTTAATACACTGCATGATGAAATAGGTATTAACATCTCCCTTTTACATATGAGTAAACTAAAGTTGAGAGATTAACTTTCTATGGTTAAACTGCTACTTCGTGTCAGAACCAGGATTTATACCTAAGTCTGTCAAATTTCCAAACCTGTGCTCTTTCAAAGTAATACTAGTAACTAGATTGTGTATTTTTGTAAAATAGATATTAGCTCATTGTAAACACTATATAAACACATATACACACACTTTTATTTTTTTAAAAAGGAATGACAAAATACCTTCTCCTAGAATTAAACATCATTAACAAAGAAAATCTTTCATGTATCACTAAGGAGAGAAGGATAAATAGAACAGCAGAAAATTTTTATAGAAATGGTATATCAGATTATGTGCCTTATTTTGAATGTAAGCACAACATTTAATTTTACTTGAATTTAATTGAAAAGAAACTGACGAGTAGAGAATTGGTGAAGCAAACTTACTACAAAATCTCCTCAATGTCACAGAAACTGTTGAAGCATAGAAAAAGATTGGAATCATTTTAAATAGATCATGTGAGCCATGTTCCTTCAGAATGCTTGTTGCCTTTCAACTCAAGGTGTTTTTTGTTTTGACTTTTAATTTCCAGAAGGTTTTATTATGTTGTTCCTAGGAAGTTTCAGGGATTCTTGGATCTGTAGTTTGATGTCTTCCATCAGTTTTAGGATAGCCTTAGTAATTTTCTCTCCAAATATGGCTTCTGTCCCACTTTTTTGTTTTCTCTTCTTTTGGGATTCTAATTACACTTGAATTAGTTAGACCTCTCATTGCAATTCCTATGTCTCTTAACGCTTTTTGTTTCTTTGGATTTTCTTTGTCATCCCATGCTACCCTCTATATATTTCCTTAAGAAATATCTTCCAGTTTACTATTTACCTTTAGCCATGTCTAATCTGTTTTTAAATGCATCTACTGAGTTCTTAGGTATGACTAGTACATGTACTCTTCATTTCTAGACTTTTTGTTTTATTCTTTAGTTTTCAGATATTAAAAAAATTCCTATGAATATATAAACAGCATAAGTCCCCAACAGGCTTTTTATATAAAAAGTTACTTGTATTATTTTCTCTTTGTTAGTTTTATTTCATAATCATAAACTTTGCAAGCCAATTATACTGAGAATAAAGAAAACACGGAACTCAAAAAACTGTAATGACAAAACAAAGCTTATAGCATACTGTGAGCAAATGGGGTGGAAAGGTGCTTTTTCTAAGCCAAAGATAAATTGGTATGGTGGATAAAATAAAACACAAGTCAAGAGTATTAGAGTTGTCCATAGTCAGCAATGGTGATCTATGGTGGTCTTGCCATTCCAGGACTCAAGGGTGCTCTATGATTTCCATATTTGTACTCTCTTTACCTTGCCAAAGATCATGTGCTTGCCATTCAACCATTCAGTCTTAGCAGTGAAGAAGAAAAACAAGGAACCATTTGCATTGGGCCCAGCATTTGCAATGTACAAGATATTAGGATTTGTACCTTCGGGGCACATTCGTCATCATCAAATTTCCTCCCTGTAAACAGATTTCCCACCAGTCCTATTTTGGCATGGGAAATCTTCACCATGGCACATAAACCCCAGAATTTATTCTGTGAAAGCAGGAAATCCTATAATCAAATTGCTTCTATTGCTCCGAGCACAACATTTTTTTTTTCCTGTCTTTGGAACTGTACAAACAGTTGGAAGGAGACGTGGTCCAAGGGCTTGTTATAGACAGTGATGTCCAAGAAAACATGGGGTCAATCACGGCTGGCAGTAGGTGACTTTGATTGATAGCATTATCTGCAGTCTCTTTGCCCTTTTAAAATTGTTGTGACTGATCATTTTCTGACTTAGTTGTAGAAACTACAAAGTATTAACTATTATAGAAATGAGTTGAGAATTGTGATTCTCCACACCTCCAAAGAGGATTAAAAGTTGCTTTTGGCAAGCAGTTAGGGGCTCTAGAATCAAAAGTCAACTTAATGGAATTTCTTTTTTTTTAATATTTATTTATTTGAAAGAGTTACACAGAGAGAGGAGAGGCAGAGAGAGAGAGAGAGAGAGAGAGAGAGGTCTTCCATCCGATGGTTCAGTTCCCAATTGGCCGCAACGGCTGGAGCTGCGCCAATCCGAAGCCAGGAACCAGGAGCTTCTTCTGGGTCTCCCACACGGATGAAGGAGCCCAAGGACTTGGGCCATTTTCTACTGCTTTTCAAGGCCATAGAAGAGAGCTGGATCTGAAGTGGAGTAGCTGGGTCTCGACCAGCGCCCATATGGGATACCTGTGCTTCAGGCCAGGCGGTTAACCTGCTGTGCCACAGAGCTGCCCCCCTTAATTGAATTTCAAGGACTAAGTTGATTTGAAAATGGCCTTCAATTTCTTCAAGTTCCAATTGATTTCAAGTTCACCTGTATTCCCAAATATATTGTCAAAATTTCCTCTTAAGTTTCTCAGTTGACATGAAGTTCACAACTGGTAACTACAAATGCGGAAATAATTTATTTGGGTTTTCTCTTCCCCTATATGTTTATCACCTCTTTATTAGCTCTCTGATTCTTTAACCCTGATTTTTGATGAACAATGTTTTGGTCAAGTTTTCTAGTCGTTTTTTAGTGGGATTTTTCAAGATGAAGTTTTGATTGGTAAATATTTTACTTAATTTGATATCAGTTTTAACTTGTTAATTCCTCTTGGCTTACATAATTACAAAATAATTGTTAATTTTTTCCCATACAATAAGTCTTTCTTCTACCATTATCTTGATCCATTCCATGTATGATCATGGAGTGATTTTTACAGTACTACTCTCACTAAGTTCACATGAATTTGACTACATATATCTTGTGGCCAATTCATGATTCATGGTCTGGTTTGAGAGGAAGGAGAATCCAATGAAGGAATCAGAGTGTTAGAGATAAGCCTACAGAGGGAGTGATTCTGGAAAATGCAATGGAGGAAAGATTTCTATTGAAGGATACATCAAAACTATGAAATGAGGCAGAGAGACAAAGTAGCTCAAGATGGTGATTAGTATATTGAGTGGTAACTGAGAAGTCAACAGTGACTTAACAGAGCAACGAACACACAGAATTGGGAAAAATAAAAGGTGAGGAGTTGGAAGGTAGTACAGAGTCCCTTTAAGAAATAGATATGAGGGGGCTGGTGCTGTGGCTCACTTGGATAATCCTCCATCTGTGTCACCAGCATCCCTTATGGACACCGGTTCTAGTCTTGGTTGCTCCTCTTCCAGTCCAGCTCTCTGCTGTGGCCTAGGAAGGCAGTGGAGGATGGCCCAAATGCCAGGAAGAAGTACCTAACTCCTGGCTTCGGATCGGCATAGCTCTGGCTGTAGCGGCCCTTTGGGGAGTGAACGAATGGAAGGAAGACCTTTCTCTCTGTCTCTCTGTCTCTCTCTAACTAACTCTGGCAAATTAAAAAAAAAATAGATATGAAAGAAAATTTTAAAATGGGTGGTATTTTTGTAAAGAAAACAGAGTCAAGGAAAGATTTAGTTATTATTGTTTGCTTTTACCAGGGGGCCCTTTTGAGCACATTTATAAAGGTAACAGCAGAGACGGGATTAAAGACGAAGGAGACAAATAAAATCAACAGAATTGAGTACTAGAGAATACAGAAAACAAACAAAAAAGGAGAAGGATAAGCTTTCTGATGAAACATAGGAGTACAAAATTGGGATAAAGGAAGAGATTTGTAAATGCTGAACTGAAGGTGAGGGGGTGGGAATTAGCGGGATCCAGTTCTGATAGTATCAACCTCCGTGTTCTGTAAAAGGGAGGATTATAAACTCATTCTAAGTGTAAATAGCCCGCCTACTTTTTGGCAGTTATTTTCCCTTTAAGACCTGAAACACATGCACTTTATTCATTTCCTTATACTCACTGGTTTTAGAATAGAGAAGTGGGAAACTTTTTTATATTTCTGTAACAACCTTTCATCTAACATATCACAAATTATTCATTTAATTTTCTTTCTCAAAATGTATTTTGGAGAATCTTACTAAAGACTACATAAATTGGCCACTTACTGCTATGAGGATATAGGAAAAACTTTCTCAAGATAAATAATGCCAAATAACTTCACAGACTGGGTCTCTTTACCCCATTTTGTCTTCTTATAAATGGAAACTCCATGAGAGCAATAACTGTCTCTTTTATGTATCTCATCACGGCATAGCAAACATCAATGGTGTCCAATAAATAATAAATGGAATAAAATTCTCAAATAATAAATTCTCATACTATATCCCAATCAATTGCTGCTAGTGATGTAGAAGGTGCACTTAAAACAATAGCAGCACTGAGAATTTAATGTGTTAAGAATAATGCTAAATATTTTACATGCATTATCCAGTTTCACCCTCAAAACTTTCAATTCAAACACATTCACTATCTTCTACTTGATTCATAGCAACCTGTTAGAAAGAACTAATACTATCTTCACTTCAAAGTGAAATAAGTGAAAATTAAAGAGATTAAATATTAAAATTTATATATTCAACTAATATATACAGAACCAATATTCAATTTAAGATTTTTTTTTTTTTTGAGAGACAGTGACAGAAAGGGAGAGGGGAAACAGAGAGAGTTCTTCCATCCACTGGTTCACTCCACAAATGGCCACAGTGGCTGGAATTGGGCTAATCTGAAGCCAGGAGCCAGGAGCTTCTTCTAAGTGTCCCATGTGCATGCAGGGCCCAAGCACTTCAGCCATCTTCCACAGTTTTCCCAGCCCTTCAGCAAGGATCTGGATTAGAAATGGAGCAGCTGAACTCAAATTGGTGACCATAAGGGATGCCGGAGCTGCAGGCAGAGGCTTAACCTACTACACCATGGTGCTTGTGCCACAAGTGAATTTTAATGGACATTTATTTCAAAAATCTAACTAGGCATACTGTATTCTTATGATAATAAATAATTTTTAAAAATGAATTTAAGCAAAATTATATAACATGTCACATGAAATAGAAGTGGTATACACATATATGACTAATATATATTTTCTTATATATATTACTACTTATATATGATATAAACATGATTAATGATATATATATATGCTTCATGAAAATTCTAGAAACTTCAAAGACAACACTGTAATTACTATGCAATTTTAAAGACAAAAGGAATAAACAAAATAGGAATATCAACTAAAATTATATAGGTATTATATTTTATTTTTGAAAAATGATTTATTTATTTAAAAGGCAGAGTGCTAGCAAGAGAGGGACAAATAGAAAGACACAGAGAGATATTTCAACTGCTGGTTCATTCTCCCAAATGGCTGCCAACAGCTAGGGCTGGGTCAAGCCAAAGCTAAGAGCCATGAATTCCATCCCCATTGATGGCAGGGGACCAAGTACATGGCTTTCATTCACTTCCTTCCCAGGTGGATTAGCAGAGTTGGATCAGAACTAGAGCAGCTAGTACCTGAGGTGGCATTCAGATATAGAATGCTGGTGTTGCAAGTGGTGGCATAACCTTCAGTGCCATAATGCTGTTCAAATTTCATTTCTTAGATGATGAACTGAAAATTTTCAAAAACTTAGCTACTTCATGATACTGATCCAAATTAGATGGCAGTTAACAGAGATTCAGAAATATTTTATTAGAAAAGCACTGCAAATCATAACAGTTTGTATTTCTAGTCTATTATTTGAATGTTCCCAAACCATTTTCCAGAACACACCATTTAAAACTCATTCATGTATTTTATTATGTTTCTCACAAGAGATTAATAAGCAGGCAAAAATGAATGCTGTAAATAATCTAATTACAGAAAATAATTACAATAAAACATTTTAAAATCAATTTTATTTATTGCATATTATTGAAGAATTTTTTCTGTTAGAGTAATAGTTTTCTAGGGTTGCCACAAATGAATGATCACAATCAGTGGGTTAAAACAGTAGATATGTGTGGGGTCACTGGTCTAGAGGCAAGCAGTCAAAAATCAAGGTGTCCAACAGTACTGGTTCCTACTGGAGACGCTGATGGAGAATCTCTTCCTGCTTTTCTCCCACATTTTGGTGGATGGTTGCCTGCAATCTGCGGAGTCCCTGGGTTTGTAAGATTTATAATTCCAACTTCTGCCTCCCTCTTCTCATAACAGTCTCCCTATTTCTGTCTCTCTTCTTTTCTCATAGGATTATAGTCACATTGGATTAAGGGCCTGCCTGTTCCAGTGTGGCCTCATTTTAACAATGACAGTATTTCTAAATTCAGATTACAATCAGAAGTTTCTAAGAAGGACATGACTTTTGGGGGAACTCTGTCTAATCCAGTGTAGTCCACTTTCATGTAACAATAAATCGATGAAATAATTGAATTGTTGTTGAATTTGAGGGTGTGTTATTTTTTTTTTCCAACCAGATATTTGCACTGGCACTTAACTTTGGGAATCTGTCTCATTCTTAAATATCTTTTACAAGTGAAGAAAAACTTAGAAAATTCTTTAGGTACGATTCAGGGGATTAACTTAGTTCTATTCTCTTATTTTCATTTTGAGACTACTTCCCTCAGTTCTTAATTCTGATTTTATTATAGGCTTCTTCAAATTTAAAAGTACACATACAGTCAAGCATTTGTCCCTAGAGGTTAAGATACCTGTTAAGACGTCCGTGTCCCAAATCAAGAGTGTTTGGGTTCAATTTCTACCTCTGGCTCCTCAGAACTGAAGGTCCAAGTAATTGGGTTTGTACCACCCATGTGGGACCTGAGTTTCTGGCTTCTAGCTCCTGAATTATTTTGGCCTAGTCCTGGCTGTTTCAGGAATTCGGGGCAATGAAACAGCAGAAATGAGCGCATGTGCTCTCTCTCTAATAAAATTTAAAATAATTAAATAAATCAATCCCATAAATTAAAGTGTCAAACAATCATGGGCACCAAAGTTAAACATGGATGTAGATAAAAATAAGTATGAGGTAAATTCATCCACTTAACTTTTATATATTTTGCCCATATGTTGAATTTCATTCACTTTGATTTACCAATTTAGAATACATAATATGATTTTAAGGATAACTAATAGAATACTTATTTACATGTACTTTAATCAGCATGACTTCCTCCCGACCTCATGTATTCTTTGACTTATTATCTGCTACTCATTTTTCATCATGTTCTCATACCTGATCTCCTTCAGTAGAGCAACTTCCTACTTTTCTAGAACTGTGAACCATTTCTTTGTAGCATTTACCACTCTGTCCCTTTGATATAGACTTTTATGATTTCTTAACTTTCATTCTTCTCCACTAGCCTATTAGCTCCATAGGACAGGTACTGTTGGTCATGTGTACCTAACTTAATTTTGTTTCATGAATGACAATTTCAGTACTTGCTGAAAAGTGAATAAATTAGAAGCGTATATTTACACATAAAAAGGTGACATGTGAATTATGAATCAATCTCATCAATTTGCTAAAATTCTCTACCAAGGACATCTCTCCTGAATAAACATTTTATATTTATTACTTGTTATGTCTAAATAAAAAGCATTAAGAGAGCATTGCATTTTAATATACGGAATAAATCAGACAGCTTTCTATTTCAATAGACTGCTGAATTAGATTGAACAGATCAACTAAAATTCAGGATTAAAATAAGAAAATTTATTATTTACAGAAGGCATTCTGACATATTTTTAAGAGCATTAGAAATGTTATTTTATTTATTTGAGAGGCAGAGAGAGCCAGAGTGAGCAAGCTCTCTCATTTGCTAGTTCATATTCCAAATGTCCACAATGGCCAGGGCTGAGCCAGGCTGATGCCATAAGCTAGGAACTCAAATCAGGTCTCACCTATGGGTGACGGAACCCAGTAACTGGAGAGATCACCACTGCCTTCCAGAGTCCACAATAGCAAGAAGTTTGAACAAGGAGTTGGAGCCAAGAACTGAACCTAGACACTCTCATGTGAGACACAGCTGGCTTAAGTGGACTCTTAAATGTTGTATCAAAAGACTGCTCTTGGGGCCGGCGCCGCAGCTCACTAGGCTAATCCTCCACCTAGCGGCGCCAGCACACCAGGCTCTAGTCCCCGTCGGGGTGCCAGATTCTGTCCCGGTTGCCCCTCTTCCAGGCCAGCTCTCTGCTATGGCCCGGGAAGGCAGTGGAGGATGGCCCAAGTGCTTGGGCCCTGCACCCCATGGGAGACCAGGAGAAGCACCTGGCTCCTGCCTTTGGATCAGCGCGGTGTGCCGGTCGCAGCGCGCCAGCCGTGGCGGCCATTGGAGGGTGAACCAACAGCAAAAGGAAGACCTTTCTCTCTGTCTCTCTCACTATCCACTCCGTCTGTCAAAAAAAAAAAAAAAAAAAAAAAAAAAAAAAGGGCCGGCGCCGCGGCTCACTAGGCTAATCCTCCACCTAGCGGCGCCGGCACACCGGGTTCTAGTCCCGGTTGGGGCACCGGATTCTGTCCCGGTTGCCCCTCTTCCAGGCCAGCTCTCTGCTGTGGCCAGGGAGTGCAGTGGAGGATGGCCCAGGTGCTTGGGCCCTGCACCCCATGGGAGACCAGGAAAAGCACCTGGCTCCTGGCTCCTGCCATCGGATCAGCGCGGTGCGCCGGCCGCAGTGCGCCGGCTGCGGCGGCCATTGGAGGGTGAACCAACGGCAAAGGAAGACCTTTCGCTCTGTCTCTCTCTCTCACTGTCCACTCTGCCTGTCAAAAAATTAAAAAAAAAAAAAAAAGGCTGCTCTTGGGCTATTTTTAAAATGGGCACAATTAAAATTAAAATTAAATAGACTTCAGTGAAACAATTGTCTGCACTTGGGCAATCTTCTGTTGCTTTTCCCAGGCCATTAGCAGGCAGCTGGATAAGAAGTGGAGCAGCTGGGAGTTGAACTGGCATAGGTATGGAATGCTGGCATTGCAGTGCGACTTTATAAACTACGTCAAAATACCAGTCCAAATATTTGAAATTTTCAAACTTGTATAAGGCCTACAGCTAAAAAAACTATAGTGATTAATTATTCAGAAGTAGGAAAATTGAAATTAATTCAATGATCATCACTATTTTAGCTATAAAAAGTCTATTGCAAATCTGACCATTTAAATTCAGAATTTAGGGCATGCAAATATGATTATAATAGTTTCTCTCTTGATAATTTCAGTTTATGTTTTTAGATAGACACGACAGTAGTAGTTGCTTTTTCTAACTTCCCGGTCATAGAAAAAAAATCATACATAATATAAACACATTTTCCAGCCTTGAGATATGTTGTGTTGAATTTCCTGTGTCATGCTCCTATTTCTTAAATTCATTTCTGATAAAAATAATAATGCTAAATGCCATCGATTTCAAAACTATCTCACACTTTAAGCTATCACAAGCTGTTTTGGAATATCACATAAAGAAATGAAGAGAAACTAAAGTTTGAAGATCAGGTGATGGTCACTTCCTCATAATTTGATAGCTGCTCTAAGCTTGGCTGAGCGTCCTCTGGGGTTTTCTTGTACATCTTGATCTTCTGGAGTAAGTACCTTCTTGTTTATCAATTCCCACATTAAAGGAGCTCTTCCTGCAGAGACTTCTTCCTTGTTCTCAGGACCTGAACTCAATTGTGAGGCCTGTACCACCTTCTGTCTAACACTTAAGTTAAACCTTTCTGTCATGCTTATCCCAAGCAAAAATCGTTTGACTATGCGATCTTCTAGTGAATGGAAAGAGAGGGCAACAAGTCGTCCACCAGGTCTCAGAAACTTCTGTGCTGTCTTTAGTCCTGTATAGAGTTCATTGAGCTCATTGTTCACAAATATGCGAAGAGCCTGGAAAGTCTTGGTAGCAATATGGGTAGATCGCTGTAGCAAGTCTTTTCGTGCATAAATAGCAGAGGGAGGAAATGCACCTAGAAAAGATTTTGTAAAAACAGGAAGAGGATAGTTCACATTAATACTTTTCATTAAACATTTTGGGTTTTGTAGTGTGTATGCATAAAAGAATCTAAGAGACTATATTTTCTTATAAAACTATAGCATTTCATTCATACATCGTACTCATATTTCCAAGAATTCTATCAAGGTTTAAAAGGATCTGTCAGAAATATATTTCATAAATCATTTAGTGGAATCAAAGAAAGGAACAGAGAAAGAAAGAAACAAATATTTGAAGAAGTAACAATTCAAACTTCCCAACTTTGGTAAAAAACAACTGATTCAGACCTACAAGAACCTAAAGAAACAACAAATAGAATATACAAAAAAAGGTACCCATGGCACATCATAAACAAACTACTATAAACCAAATCATGAGAACAATAAAGAAAAACAACATAGTATATTAAGGAGAACAAAAATATGATTGACAGCTAATTTCTCACTGGCATAATGGATGTTATAAGACAGTGGGATAACATTGAAGGTATTGAGAATAGAAATATGTTTGTCAACAAGGCTTTATTCATTAAAACTATTCTTCGAAAATTAAGACCCAAATATCTTTTTAAATAAATAAAAACTGAGAATTCATTGCTGACACATGTGCACTGAAGAAATACTAAAGGAAATGCTGTAGGCTGAAATAAAAAGCCAAGTGATAACCTGGAAAGAAAGGAATGAAGAGATAAGTAGTAAATATAATACACACATTACATATATATTCATTCACAGGATTTTATATGATAATATGTACAATGTATGATAATAATAGCACAGAAGATGAGAGTGAGTAAATGGAGCTAAGTGTACTGTTGCAATGTTCCTATATTTTCCTGAAATAAAACTTGCTTATTATGGTACCTAAGGCAAATAATAAATAATATTGCAAAGAAATAAAGCTAACAAGCTTATGGAGAGTAAAAATAGTCTAAAAATTGTTTAACATAAAAGAAAGCAGAACTGAAGGAAAGCAAAACAAAAAGTAACAAGGAAGATAAACAGCAAAGTGAAAGACAATAAATCTGTCAATAATTACATTAAACAAAGTTGTAGAATGTGGGCCTAGCATTGTGGTATAGCAGGATAAGCTGCCATCTGCAATGCCAGCATCCCATATGGGTTCATGTCTCAGCTGTTCCACTTTTGATACAGTTCCTGCTAATGGCCTGGGAAAAGCAGCAGAGAATGGCCCAAGTGCTGAGGCCCTGCGAACCACATGGGAGACCCAGATGAAGCTCCTGGCTTCAGCCTGGCCCAGCCCTGGCTGTTGCAGCCACTTGGAGATTGAACCAGTGGATGAAAGCTCGCTTGCTCACTTTCTCTTTCTCTCTGTCTCTCCTTCTCTCTCTGAGTTTCAAATAAGTAAATAAATAAATATACATACATATATATATATATATATATATACACATACATACATATGAGTGAAAGGCTAGGGCGGGTGCTGTGGCATAGCAGGTAAAGCTGCTGCCTGCAGTGCCGACATCCCATGTGAGCTCTGGTTCTAGTCTCGGCTGCTCCACTTCAGATCCAGCTCTCTGCTAGGGCCTGGGAAAGCAGTACAAGATGGTCCAAATCCTTGTTCTGCACCCATATGGAAGACCTGGAAGAAGCTCCTGGCTCCTGGCTTCAGATTGGCCCAGCTCTGGCCATTGCAGCCAACTGGGGAGTGAATCAACGGATGAAAAACCTCTCTCTCTCTCTCTCTCTCTGCCTCTCTAACTCTGACTTAAAAAAAAAAAAAAAAAAAAAAAAAAAAACTTCCACATGAAATGCTGGGATCCCATATAGGCACTGGTTTGTGTTCAGGCTGTTCCATTTTCAGTCCACCTCTCTGATAATGGCCTGGGAAAAGCAGTGGAAGATGGCCTAAGTGCTTGGGCCCTGCTACCCATGTGGGAGACCTGAACGAAGTTCCTGGTTCCTGGCTTTGGACAGGCTAAGCTCTGGCCGTTGCGGCCACTAGGAGAGTTAATTAGCAGATGGAAGATTTCTCTCTCTTTCTCTGTCTCTCCCTCTCTCTTTGTAACTCTTTAAAATAAATATTTAAAAAGAAAACAAAAAATATATGAATAAATCATTCAATTTAGTAAGACAACCAACTTATTTGAAATATGGACAAAATTTAGAACAGACATTTCATAAAAGGCATAGAAATGACCAATGAATGCATGAAAAGATATTCAATGTTATTAATAGTTACAGTAAACCACAACTAGATACACTATATATCCAATGAAAAGGAAGTGCTGAAATTAAGGGAAATAGATAATCTGAATACACTTAAGTCAGTAATTAAAACTCTATCCAAATGAAAAGTCCAGACCCAGATAACCTTACTGTTGTATTCCTTTACCATTGGTTCACCCTCCAATGGCCACTGCGGCCAGCGCGCTGAGGCCGGCGCACCACGCTGATCTGAAGCCTGGAGCCAGGTGTTTCTCCTGGTCTCCCATGCGGGTGCAGGGCCCAAGCACCTGGGCCATCCTCCACTGCACTCCTGGGCCACAGCAGAGAGCTGGCCTGGAAGAGGAGCAACCGGGAAAGAATCCAGCACCCCGACCGGGACTAGAACCTGGGGTGCCAGCGCCGCAGGCGGAGGATTAGCCCATTGAGCCACGGCGTCGGCCCCTCACTGTTGTATTCTAAAGGAAAGGAAATTACAGACCAATATCTCCTTTGAATATCAATGTTAAAATCTTAAAATACAACCAAATAAAATTTAGCATCTGATTAAAGGAATTACATACCATGGCCAAGTGAAATTTATTCCAGTAATGTAATCATGGTTAAACATATGAAAATTAATCAATGTAATACATCACATCAACAAAACAAAGAAAAGAAAACCCATGGTCATTTGCATTGATGCAGAAAATCTATTTGACAAAATATAGCACTTTTTAAAAAAATTTATTTGTTATACAAGTTTCATATATTTCATATATACAAATTTAGGAACATAGTAGCATTTCCTCTCTACCCATGCTCCAACACTTCCTCCTCTTCTCTCTTGGATTTCCATTCTTGATTTTTACAGTGATCTAATTTCGGTATACTCACTGAACCCCTTGTTAATCCTACTCTAAGTAAAGGAGTTCAACAAATAGTATGAAGAAAATGAAAACAAAATAAAACACTTCCTCAATGGAAGAGACAAGGGCTATAAACAATCATCTATTCTCAAAATGTCTATTTCAGTCCAATATACTACATTTCAGGTGCTCTATTAGTTACAGTGAATATGAAAAATGCTCAATAAAGTAGGAGTAGAAAGAAATTACCTCAACAAAATAAAGGCAATATATGAGAAACTCATAGGTAACATCATACTCAATAGTGACTCTCCTCTAAGATGAGGCACAACACAAGGATACCTGCTTTCACCAATTAAAAATAAATAGATGAGGGTACTTCAAAATATTTGCTGGAAATCTACTGTAAAAGTTTATTTTGGTGTGAAATATTAAAATTGTATATATCAATAGTATTAGAAGTTTCAGTAAGAGCAATTACAAGAAAAGGAAAAACAGGCATTCATTGGACAGAATGAAGTAAAATTACCTCTGTTCCAAGAAGATGATATATGACAATATGAGATTACTTCAAAATGTTTTTGGAAAAAGTAATTAATAGGTAAATTTATTTTGATGTAAAATGTTTTTTTAAACGATTTATTTATTTGAAGGACAGAGTTATAGGGTGAGGTAGAGACAGAGACAGAGGTCTTCCATCCACTGGTTCACTCCCCAGAGTGAACAGCTGGAGCTATGCCGATCCAAAGCCAGGGGCCAGGAGCTTCCTCTGGGTCTCCCATGTGGGTGCAGGGGCCCAAGCACTTGGGCCATCTTCTACTGCTTTCCCAGGCCATAGCAGAGAACCAGATCAGAAGAGGAGCAGCCGCCCCGATGCAAAACTTTTTGAAATCTATTCAGGAGGCTAGCGCTGTGGTGCAGCGGGTTAAAGCCCTGGCCTGAAGTGCCGGCATCCATATGGGTGCCGGATCTAGTCCCAGTTGCTCCTCTTCCAATACAGCTCTCTGCTATGTCCTGGGAAGGCAGTGGAAGATGGCCTAAGTCCTCCCACATGTGAGACCCGGAAGAAGCTCCTGGCTCCTGGCTTCGGATTGGTGTAGCTCTGGCCATTGTGGCCATCTGGGGAGTGAACCAGCATATGGAAGACCTCTGTCTCTACCTTTCTCTGTAACTCTTTCAACTAAATAAAATAAATATTAAAAAAAAAAAAAGAAATCTATGCAGGTCTCAAAACACTCATAGAAAAAGCATATTATGAAAAATTTATGCACCTATTTTGCATGAAACATTCCATTTTTCACAAAGGACTTGAAGTACCTTGTAGAAAATGGCAAAGTTCTCATACACACACACAATCTGTTGGAATTGGGCCTTGCCAATGTCAGAGAGTCATAAATAATGAATATATAAGCTGAAACTTACATTGAGGAATGAATGGTCTTAGAGATGACAGGATAACTCTAATCCATGAAGCTCTTCTCCTAGGGCTTACTGTTTTTTTAGAGAATACTCACTAGGATTATGTGTAGTCAATTTCCTAAAAAGGTTTTCTAGATGGGGTCCTGTCAACCACCTTAGGTCCCATCTTTAGAGATAAGGAGATGGTGAGTCTGCAATAGGTAATGTATTGTGCAAAGCTTCTGGGTGCTACTCTGGGGATCCAAGGCACACAGCCTCCCTTATTTTAGACAAATTAAATTTCCAGGGTTACCCTGCCTGTATACTGGTATTTCGTGTCTGTTATTTACAGGAAGACAGGCTGACAATGCATATTGTGTAAAATGAAAAAAAGAATAAAAGAATATAGAACATCAAATGGTATAGAAATTAAAGTAGTAAGATGAAAATATCAACTGGCAGTGGTACAAACAGAAAGACTAGGAAAAAATCCAACTATGAAAAATTAAGCACCATTTCTCGAATTCTTTTTTTTTTTTTTTTTTAATTTGACAGGTAGAGTTAGACAGTGAGAGAGAGAGAGAGACAAAGGAAAAGGTCTTCCTTCCATTGGTTCACCCCCCAAATGGCCGCTACGACGGCACTGTGCCGATCCACAGCCAGGAGCCAGGTGCTTCCTCCTGGTCTCCCATGCAGGTGCTGGGGCCCAAGCACCTGGGCCATCCTCCACTGCCTTCCTGGGCCACAGCAGAGAGCTGGACTGGAAGAGGAGCCACCGGGACTAGAACCTGCAGCCCATATGGGATGCTGGCGCTGTAGGTCGAGGATTAACCAAGTGAGCCATGGCACCGGCCCTCATTTCTCAAATTCTTAAGCTTAAAGACAATCAGTAAATGTACTGTGTCTCTGAGGAAGTGAAGAGGGGTTTCCTTGTGATAGTTACTGGTGAGAAGGCAAGAGACAAAATCCTCTTAAGTATGCACAGGCTACATAAGACTACCTACTTACAAGTCATCAGGACAGAAGATTAAAACACTGCACCAGATTCAATGCACTACATATATTGCACTCTGAATTAACTCATGGGGAGAAGCATATTAATTAGAAAGAGACATGGGTCCGTGCTCTTGAGGAGCTTACTATTTTCCAATTCTTCTTCACCCTACTCACATCTCCCATATCCTGTTATCATAAATAGAAATGGTTCTCTCTGCTTGTCCATTTCCTGAGTTTAAAAACAGAGCCTACTATGGCTAATTCATTTGATTAAGGAATAGAGTAGCTAAGACAGAAAATATGGTCTCAATCACAATTTGGGTCATTTGGTTTGATGATGAGAGTAAATCTTCTTGTTGTGTTTCACAGCCCATCAGTGAATAGACTCAGTTAACACAGGACAAATGTGTACTAGTTTTAAGTGGGAAGATGTACTCACTGCTGGTGCAGCTCTTTCCATGCTCCACTTTAATTACTTGTCTGCCTCACTCCCTTCACTCTGACCACCTTATGGAAAAGGAACTATTTTGTGTTCACTCTTATACCCCCAGCACTTGGCAGAGAAGCTTGTGGTTCTAAACTCTGACAGCACATCAATGTCATTGGCAGGGCTTTTTAAAAAACAAAACAAAACAAAACAAAACAAAACAAAACAAAACAAAACAATGCCTGGCCCCACTCCAGACCTACTAAAGCAAATTTCAGGGGTTTATTAGACAGGAGTTACTATTTTTATGAAGCTTCTCAGAGGAATTTGGCACACAGCCAAGATGAAAAACTACTATAGTAAATACTCAATAAATGTTTGTCAAAAAGATAAGAAACACTATAAATAAAATAAATGGATTAATGACTGAACAAAAACCCAGAACATTAGTACCAAAAGCTTGCTTTATAACATTAGGTGAATACATAAAGAGCATGATGTTCAGTCATAATAATGGGTGACTAAAGAAGAGCATAATACATTTATTCATAAAAATATTATGAACAGATTTGTAAAATAATATCATGATATAGGCCCAAGTCCTCCCTCCTTCCCTCTCTCTCTCTCTCTCTCTCTCTCTTTCTTTCTTTCTTGCCAATGTGATCGTGAATATCATCAAACTATGATTTTAATGGGGCAACTAAATTCTCAAATTTGCTGGCAATTTCAATATTGTAATACAACTGATTGCATGTACTTGATTATATCTGATTATAACTAAGAATGTCCTCAATTAATCAACCATTTGCACATGTATGGGGCACCTGCAAATAATTTTCACCTCAGAAATGTAAGCTTGAAAGGTTTTATTGTCTGAAATACAGCAAACATGCAAGATGAACATTATTGCTGTATATTACTTTTGCACAATAGACTGAGACATGAAAATGCAGTGGTAAAATTGTAAATATAGATTTAAAACATAAATATCTTCAAAGATTTAAGTTGGAATTTTTCCTCACAAAAATTAATATACAACATTCAGATCTGTTTACTTTTTAATTTTAATTTTTAAGCTTTTAACAGATTCAATGTGTTTGTAGATATAATTCTAAGAACAGAATGATATTCCCTCCTCCCTCCCACTGTCTTCTTTTTTTTTCTTTTGAGATAACATATTTAAATTTACATTACAGTAAAAAGGCTTAATACTTTTCCTAATAAGTCTAACAAGTAAACAGCAAAAAGATCCTAGTTTAATGGGAATATAGACAATGGCTATAAACAATAATTGAGTGGGAAAATTATCATTTCACACATATACAGTAAATTTTAAGGTAATCACAGATCATTAAAACTACAGTAGAATAACATTCTTAACCACTGGATTCACTACAGTATAAAAGAAAGTTCTACAAAATTAGGTTTGCATCAATACTGATACACACAGGCATTTCTCTTTTTTTTCTTTAAATTTTGATTCCACATATAAAGGAGAACATGTGGTATCAGTCTTTCTGAGAATATTGAGATTTTATGTAAGTTTTACTTCCCTTAACTATGAAACCCTGAACCACCTATTTTCTCATTATGTCAAAATAGCAGAACTATTTTCCTCCTTTAAAATACCAAATTATGGCAGTAAAACTGACTACAAAAGGAAATTAAAGGCTAACATATTTAATAACAAGATTTTTCAAGTTAAATACACTTTTAAAAATGTATATTTAAGAGTAAATGCACATTAAACCCAGTATGTGATAACAAGTTCTAATTTCAGTATAATTTTGAGGTTTTATTTGACACTTACCTCTCTCATAGTAAGGTTGGAAAATTCATGAAATTACCTATGCAAGAAAATTATTAAGCATTCTGTCTCATTAGATGTACTCCATTCTCACAATCCAGTTTAGCTTTGCTGCTGTTAGCATTTTTCTAAGTCTGTCACAGCTTCACATCTTTTCCTCTTGTCTTTGTCTCACAGGAGCAAACTCTGAGAGTTCTGTATCTGGGATGTATTCAGAAATCACCACTTAACTAACTTCAAAACTATCAAAGCCATCATCACTGTTTGTACACAGCCAGGAGATGAACCTTTTAACATAAAAATGTAACTTCACTGTTCAAAATCTAACTCCTTTCCACCATATAAAATAGAAACAGAAGTTCAAATGTGGTATGCAACATCTGTCTCCTACACCCCTCATTTCTCTCACCTCATCTCCTAACGT
The DNA here is from genome assembly GCF_964237555.1 of Oryctolagus cuniculus. Classification (NCBI taxonomy): domain Eukaryota; kingdom Metazoa; phylum Chordata; class Mammalia; order Lagomorpha; family Leporidae; genus Oryctolagus; species Oryctolagus cuniculus. The sequence goes on from NC_091432.1 coordinate 38,012,417, forward strand.
TGATCTCTGTACTCTTAATTTAACTGAACCAGGGAACGAGCCTGCCTAGGTCATCTGCCCTGTACCTGGCTTTGACTTGTACCTGAAAGATCTTCCTTCAGACACCCATGAGGATTACTCCTTACTTTATCCATGTCTCTTCTCAAACCCAGAGTTGGAAAGGCAGTTTCTTGACAGTACTCTGTCACTATTCCCATTACATAGTTTTATCTTTCTTCATTAATAACTTATCAGCAACAAACATTACTGGCTGTGCTCCTCCATCAGAATATACTACTCTGAAAACAGAGACTCTCCTCATTGCTAGATATCCTTTGCACCAAGAAGAGTTGGTGGACAGAAAGAATGATTACATTTGTAATTTAAAGTTAGTCATTGTTAAAAAAACAATTAGAAGAAATGATGAGTTGTATATGAAGTAAATCATTAATGTCACTACTCTTTAAATTCTTCTCCAAGAGGAAGAAATTGTATATATAAATGGTATATGTAAATGTATATGTACAGGAGCCAGCGCCGTGGCTCACTTGGTTAATCCTCTGCTTGTGGCGCTGGCATCCCATCTGGGCGCCAGGTTCTAGTCCCGGTGGCTCCTCTTCCAGGCCAGCTCTCTGCTGTGGCCCAGGAGGGCAGTGGAGGATGGCCCAGGTGCTTGGGCCCCAGCACCTGCATGGGAGACCAGGAGGAAGCACCTGGCTACTGGCACTGGATCGGCACAGTGCCGTCCGTAGCGGCCATTTGGGGAGTGAACCAACGGAAGGAAGATCTTTCTCTCTCTGTCTCTCTCTCTCACTGTCTGTATCTCTGTCAAATAAAAAAAAAATCTAAAAAAAAAATTATATGTACATATATGTATATATGGAATGATTTGCTAAATGGTCTGCAACTTAGTTTGTCTTAAGAAAGATATAGTTTCAATTATATAGACACATTATAATTAAGTATGCTTGTTAATTTAACAAATGTTTATACAGTGTTAAACACAGTACCAGCCAACTGGGAATACAAAGTAAATAAAACAGGTGGTCTCTCTCTGGTAGGGGTCATATTACCACTGTCACAGGTTCAATAAGGATGTTTTCTATTTTTGCTATCATAAAAAATGCTGCAATAAATATGTGAATTGTATATTTTAAAATTTCTTCATATCAGGAAAACTCTACAAAGTAAAATAACACAGTCCAGGAAAAATATTATTCGCCATTATATGTGAACCTTGTGTGTCTGCAGAATTGAAGTTATTAGATCAAAGAGTATTTAGATTTGGATCAATAGTTCTAAATTTACCCTCTAGATAGATTTACCAATTTACCTTCATCAGTAGTATATGAAACAGTCCATCTTTCCACATCCTTACCAGTAGTAGAAACTATCACTCTTTAATTCTGATTAGTTTAATAGTAAGCAAATGACAGCTTTTGTTTTAATTTGCATTTCTTTGGCAATTAGAAGAACCAGGCAGATTTTCAAATCTAATAGCCATTTGATTCCCTCTATAAATTGCTTCAAAAAAATCCCTTTGTTTAGGTCTTGATGAGATATTGCTCTTTTCTTCATTGATTTGGAGGAGTTATTTATAAAATACAAATATAACCCTTAGTCTCATATACAGTTGGAAGTATTTTTTTTTCCTAGACTATTTCTTAACTTTGTAGAGCTTCTGTCATACAAAATGATTTTGAAAATTTACATATACTTTTATCTTGTAGTTTTAAGTTTTATGAAGTTGAGGACAGTTTTACACACACTACAATTATAATCAGATATTGGGGGAGGTATATTTCTGATTTATTTCTTACATTTTAAACACAAGTATTTAATATACATGAAAGTTATCTTTTAGCATGGTATGAGGTTAGGATCTAACTTTACTTTGAACTAACAGTCAATATTCCCATGAAGTATATTCTTTTTATACATCTAAAGTACTATTCTAATCATTTACATATTTTTATATACAGATGGATCTGCTTCTGTGTTCTCAATTGTATTTCTGTATTTTTCTGACAATAGCCAATTATTTTAATTAGTGATTGTCACTTTTTTTTTCAGTAAATTTTGAGGTCAGGAGGGACAACCCCATCCCTGCAATTCTTCACCCCCTAGCTATGGCCCACCATTATCTGTTTTTTCTTAGATACATTACATTTTTTGATACTCTGTATATTAGTTATCACAAATCAGGGAAAACATATGAAATTTATCTTTTTGGGGATAGCTTATTTCACCAAGCATAACAGTCTCCAGTTGCATACATTTTGTTGTGAAGGATAGGATTTCAAATGTAATGTATATAAGAGAAATTGACATTTTGAGATCTGATTATTGTTTATAGCCCTTGTCTAAACTCTTGAGGAACAGTGGTTTTTCTAGTTACTACTTGTTGAATTCTAAATTTAGTAGAGGGTTAAGCTTGTGATTATAAAGAAAATTGAAAGTACGTCATTGTAAAAATTGAAAGGAAAATAAGGAGGGAGGGTAGAGTGGGAAGTATTATGCTCTTAAAATTGTATATATGAAATACATGAAGTTGGTTCTCCTTTTTAAAAAAGTTTTACTTGGGTATTCTTATGCATTTACTATTTCAAATTCAATTTAGAAATAATACAGTATATAATACATATGTATATATGTATGTGTGTAAGTATGTGTGTGTGTATATATATATATATATATATATAAGAATTATAGTCAATGTGTAAAGCAGTCTGAGCGAAACTTAATTATCATAATATTGAAGCAATCCAACCAGGTAACACAACATTTCCATTGATATTCTATATGTGTGCTGTTAAAGTTTAACAGTTGTCTTCACTTAAGTCATGGTCAGGCTATTTATAAGTGCTGATTTTACAAATATACACTTTAATCATCCCTATAGAAAAGCATAATACAATACTTATGTTAAGACAACATTGTGCCAGTCCCAAAGGGACAAATACCATATGTTCTCCCTGATCGGTGACAACTGACTGAACACCAAAAAGGAAACCTCCTGAAGTGAAATGGACACTATGAGAAATGGTGACTTGATCAGCATAGCCCTGACTGCTAATGGACAACTTAATACATTATCCCTCATAGTATTTTTTTTTGTCTGTTCTACTTAATATGACTGGTTTAATTCTGTAATTATCACACAGTTATTCTTAAGTGTTGAAAATTAACTGAAATGTGATCCCTGTTAAACATAAGAGTGGGAATAAGAGAGGGAAGAGATGTATAATTTGGGGCATGCTCGGGCTGACTTGCCCCAATTGGTAGAGTTGGAAACATACCAGGGGATTCCAATTCAATCCCATCAAGGTGGCATGTGCCAATGCCATCTCACTACTCCAAGTGATCAATTTCAGTTCACAATTGATCATAATGAAAGGACTAAGAGTCAAAGGGAGCACATAAACAAGTCTAGTATCTGCTAACACCAACCGATAGAATAAATAAAGGGGAGAGTGATCCAACATGGGAAGTGAGATACTCAGCAGACTCATAGAATGGCGGATGTCCTAAATAGCACTCTGGCCTCAGAATCAGCCCTAAAGGCACTCGGATCTGGCTGAGTATTTCATGAGAGTATTTCAGGCATGGAAAGCCAAGACACTCTGGCAAAAAGATCTCTGTGAGTGAGATCCCAGTGGAAAGAACAGGTCTTCAAAGAGGGAGGTGCCTTTCTCTGAAGGGAGGAGAGAACCTCCACTTTGACTATGACCTTGTCTAAACAAGATAAGAGTCGGAGAACTCAAGGGGCTTCCATAGCCTTGGAAACTCATAACTGGTGCATGGGGAGATTACTGATGCCATAAACAGGAGTGTCAATTGGTAAAGTCAACAACAGGAGTCACTGTGCACTTACTCCTCATGTAGGATCTCTGTCCTTAACGTGCTGTACACTGAGGCTTAATGCTATAACGAGTACTCAAACAGTATATTTCACTTTGTGTTTCTATGGGGGTGCAAACGACTGAAATCTTTACTTAATGTACACTAAACTGATCTTCTGTAAAAAAAAAAAAAAAAAAAAAGAAAGAAATTATCAATTCCCAACTTGACTCTCACTGGGATTAAACATGACAATAGGTCTGATCTGATTTCATCATCATTTAAAAAAAATCATCTATTATTTTTCACTTTATGTTTCTGTGTGGGAGCAAACTGTTGAAATACTTACTTAAGGTATACTAAGCTGATCTTCTGTATATTAAGATAATCGAAAATGAATCTTGATGTGAATGGAAGGGGAGAGGGAGTGGGAAGGGGGAGGGTTGTGGGTGGGAGGGACGGTATGGGGGGGGAAGCCATTGTAACACATGAGTCGTACTTTGGAAATTTATATTCATTAAATAAAAGATAAAACAAAACAAAACAAAACAAAACAAAACAAAAAAAAAGACAACATTGTGTAATACTCATAGAAATGGCACTGGAAAGTAGGACCAATTATCTGATTTCTCACTTCTTTATTTGATGTGGAGGAACAGACCTCTGAGTTTGTTTCAACATTATGTGATGGGATAAGAATACTTCAAACAGGATTATTATGAAGATCATATTAAAAAAGTCTTCAGAGTTTCTTGTTTATTTATTCTTCTCAGTTGTAAAATGTTAGACATCAGATTAAAAGATCTCAGGATACAAAAAGAAGTGCAAAATTTTTGTAATGTTTAACTTAATGATGCATTCCCATGTATACAAAGTAGTACTTGGCGTCTTTAAAGTATGAAAACTTACAATGGCAAAAGAATGAGAAATCATTCTTTTTAATTTTTAGTTTGATTTTGATGCTAAGACTTGCAAGAACCCTGATTTCATTAACTGAAGCCTTCTAGGTTATGTTTCAACCATCTGGCCAGGAGATTATTTTCCATAATTAAATGTGGAGATTTCTCTTGCCACTTAAATAATACAACTTGTATTCTGGCATTTTGAGAACACATTTCCCCCCTCAAGCCTCTTATTATTCCCCTGCTCTAGTTTTCATGGAGTAGATTTCTGCACAGGTATTTTGTTTCTTAAGAATAGCTCCACACAGATAAAATATACTACTGCATCATTTTAAACTATCTCCTTTGTTTTCACAGTTCAAAAAAAAATCTGTTTAGTCCATCTAAATCTAAGAATTATCAAGACTTAAACAATTATACCTTAAACTGGCATCAATAATATTTGATAAAATTCAATAAATACATATCCTTAATACTCATACATTATTAAATAATGTAGCCAAAATTTATTACATATGATGTACTAACACTGGAAATTAAAACATTTATGAACATAAAGTCCTTACTCTCAAGAAATTCAAACCCAATGAAAAGAGTGACATGTAAATATTATAATGAGGGATATAAAGAAGGACTGAACTTGCTATTTTGGAAGTGAAAAGGATGAAAAATTATCCCCACCTCCTATATAATGTAGCATTTACCAAACTGCTGTTCCCAGGAACAGTGACCTTGTGAACTATAACACCTTTAATCCCCAACCAAACACTAATGTGTCTATTGTCAAGTAGGTTTGGGACATGCATAATACTACTTTCCTATTTTGGATATTCACAATGCCCGTAATATGATAAAGTTCTGAAGCTAAGTGTTTAACTTTGTTTACCCAACATTTCGCAACTATTGATGACAACAGAAAATATTTTTATTTTCAGGAGCAACTAACGATTCCATAGAATCTGTTTCTGAGTAACAAACTGGGAAAATACTTAAGGTAGTTTTGTGATAGTTATATTCCACATATTTTAATGTTATTGAGTTCTCACAAACATTCTCAGAAGAAACAGATATGTTTATTTCCATTTAAAGGTCAACAACTGAGGGATTAAATGTCTCCAAGTTCAAAGGAACTGTAAGTAGTCAGTTGGAAATTTGGGTCTTTTTAACATGAAGTCTACACTAATCTACAAGAAAGGGTAGTATGATATTGGATGAGATATTTCCCACAGAATCAGGCTAGTTTATCTGAGATAAAGTTTGGGAAGCCCTTATCAGTGTTAGGTTGTTTTTGTAAACTTATCTTATTATACAGTTTTGCAATTCTTCAGTATCCTGAAGATGTTTGTGAATTTCCTTATCTTTGTGCTCAAAATAAGGCAACAATTTTATGATGGTATGCTTACCAAACCATCTTATTTGCTTTTTCCTGATTAGAATTTAAGGAAGTTAAAATGAAATCACATGGTTTAAGGTGATTTCAAAAGCTCTGATTCCGTGTTTAGTAATTTATATAACAATCTCACTTTCTGGGAGAAAATGAGCATGGAATCTTTACATGAAGCCTGAATTGCCTTTTACTGAGAGATGTTTTAATGGAAGCCAAATCACTTTGCATCAAGTTGCAAGAGTTTGGCTTTCTCTTCACATTTCCCTTGGGGAGATGTGCATTGTCAGTACTAAAGACTGCGCATCTGGTGAAGGCAGTAACTGCTCTGGTCTCTTACCCTGGGAACGGTAATGAATACCTTTGGCTTTTGTCCTTTCTGTTCTATTGAAATAACTTATTGTCAGCTCAGGTTATTAGGCTGTGCATTTGTCTCTTTTTCATCTACTTTCTCAATAGTGGTTTAAAAAAATAGTTGCTACTGCTACCATTACCAAAAGACTTTTGGGCAGGTATGGATTACATCAATCTGATTAAGAATCTAGACTCATCCAACATATGACATATTCACAGGCTTTTCCCGACTCCTTGTTAAGAAGGGAACCTTTCACAGTGTTTTTATGTCCTAAAAATAAGTGCTTAATCTTCTTCATCTAAACAAAATGAGGGGACAAAGTTGCACATTAAATAAGATAAAGGGTTGAGATAGGTAAAATTTTGGGCTGTTGAGCTTAACTCCTTTTATTTTCTGTAAATCTTGAGAAATGTTGCTAGAGAAAAGTGAAATATTTCCCCATACATTTGTTGTTACTGTATTTCTTGTAAATTCATGACTTTAACAATTAAAAGAAGAGCTCTTTGCTCTCACCTCTGCTCCTCTGTGCATATAGTTCCCTCAGTCTAGAATGCCTGTTCCCTCTTCTGGTAGTTTGTATCTACTCATCTTCAATACTTAGGTGCCATTTTCTCCAGGAAGCTTTTTAAATCACCTTTTAATACATACTTCATCAAAGTATTTACCACTCTGCCCCACTTGCCTTTCAAGGTGTACTGGTTGTAAAAGGTCCAGAGACATTTTGTTATTTTCTTTTGTATCTGCAACTCAGGTATAAGGCTGGTCCACAGTAGGTGGCAAATCTACTGAATAAGAGAAATTCTTCTAGTCCCAAATATCAGGATGTGCTATAAATGGTATTCTGAACATAAAAACTCATGAACTCCATGAAATTTTTCTAATGTTTTGTGATTATGTGAAATTTTATGTGGAATTGCTCTATTACCTCCATCAAATTCTCAAATGCACTGGAGGTCCCCAAATTAGGTGAGTTTTTGATATAAACAAGCTATGAGTTAGCTGAGTTTATCAGCCCATAACTTACTATTTTAATGATATTATAAAAAAAAAACTTACTTCCTTTATTTTGTTGTTGTTTTTGTCTAACTCCAAGAAAATTTTACTCTACCACTTATAAAAGTTTTGATTGAGAACCTTCTTCATTTATGACAAAGTGGGAAACTCTCTATCAGTGAAGACTCAATTTTCTTCTGAATCACAAAGGATTCTCATTAAAAGTACAAGAAAATCTTGCTTAGTAACAGTCTGTACTCCATATAATAATAGAACAAAATTTGTATGAGGAAGCAGCAAGATAGATTTCATTCATAAAAAGCACCATGCTTCTGGCTAGATAAATAACGTGAAGTCCCAGAGAGAAATTATCATTTTTCGTTCTGGGATACCCTTATGCTACTTACACTTTTTAAAATTTAATGCATTCACATGTTCAAATGTATTGAGATTTTTAAGCTTGTGAATGAAATTAGCAACGTGCTGTGGCTGTCAATGTGATGCATTGCAATTCCCCCTGAGTGGTAGGGTTTAAAAATTAATTCAGCTGTTGCACCTGTTTGCCGGCATTCATCTGTTGAATTTCCATCACATTTAATAAGTCACTATGACGCAACTTGTGTCCTTTTGCCTGGGTTCCTTTAATATTGTTAAATTTTCATCCACCTAAAATTCAAGTAATATTACAAATTTCCAACTGTTTAATTAAAGTCTGTGAACTTGAATGGTTCTGGATAAAACTGGATTTACTCAGTGAGGTTCTTTTTAAACTTCTTCAGAGTCTCAACTAATCCCCAATTGCTATCACGTTAAGACTGATGACAACATGATCTCACTATGGGTGGTTGAGGTTTACAAATCCTCATACAATACGGGAGAAAAATTAACTTCTATGCTTGAGCAAAAGAGTAATAAGAAATATTACCTGCTGAAATGAAATAAGAAACATGGATCAAGGGCCAGAGTTGTGGTGTAGTGGGCTAAGTCTCTGCTTGGGACACCAGCATCCCATATGGGCACCGGTTCAAATCTTGGCTGCTCCGCTTGTGATCTAGTTCTCTTCTATGGCCTGGGAAAATAGTAGAAGATGGCTCAAGTGTTTGGGCCCCTGCATCCACGTGGGAGACCTGGAAGAAGCTCCAGGCTCCTGGCTTCAGATCAGCCCAGCTCTGGCCATTGTGGCCATTTGGGGAGTGTACCAGCAGATGCAAGTCCTTTCGGTCTCACCCTCTTTCTGTCTGTAACTCTACCTTTCGAATAAATAAAATCTTAAAAAAAAAGAAATATGGACCACAATTAAAGGAAGGAATTGAAATTTTACATACATCATGTTTCAGTAAAACTATATGAACATACAGAATATTACTTTATGTTTTAATTTGTTTAACATAGATAGGGTAGCTCAAATTGAATCATGATTCTCATCTACTTTGATGGTCTGAACATTTGAATTCAATTATCATATGTTTAAAGAGTGACTGGGACCTACTGCCAGATGCTGAAGCAAGAGGTTCTAGTATACTTACTACTCAAAATAAGACACTTTACTTGAAACATTTGGCACATTCTACAGAGCAAAAAGTATTGTTCTCAGAGTTGATCCATTTCCATGTCCAACACTTGGGAGATGGCAAAAGGAAAAGATATTTAATAATGCTTATCTTTGAGGTCAGCACATACTCATATAATTAAACTGTGCATTACAAGATAAAGGTGCTCCCTTACTTTGGCATATTTACCAGCAATAGAAAACTTCTCATTTGTGCCACAAATGATCTTTAACAAATCTCTTTCTCTCTCTACTGAAATATAAGCTTCCAGATGGCAGAGTTCATGTGTTATCATTTATATTAACAGGTTTGTTGAAAAACTAACAGACTATCTGAGTGAATTAAAGATTACACGACAAAATTCTCCAAGGACCACAGCCTATGAATTTTAATTACATCATAAATATATCCTTTTTCTACCTCACAACCAAATCCAATACTGAATTGCCCCCTCCTATCTTTTTTTTTCCTTCTTGCTCAGTGCCATCAAACTGCTCCAGGAATAGTGTTTTGGATAATGTTCAGTAAAGGCTTTGGTTTTTAGAAGGATGACATTTATTAATTTTGAAGAACTCAAGGAAAATATGTGCATTTAACTTCACTTAGAGGATTTAGCCTAGAAAGTTAGAATCCTTCTTCCCACCCTAAATACCTTAAATATGCCCAAATTATTTACCATAACAGCTATCACTAGGAAGAAAAAATTTAATAATAACTAAATTACATTATCTCTTATTGGTATCTAGTGCAATGGCATAAAATGAAGTACAAAATGTTAAGAATTAAGATTATATGTGTATAATCAATTCAAACAATAATGTGAGAATAAAGAGGTAAAAATAATATGCAAAATTATATTTGTGTTATGGTGGTAGAGTAGTAACACAGTTTTAAAATTTCCTCCTAACTTTCTTAATAATTATGACTTTTAAGTAAAAAGTGCACTTATGATAGAAAAATGAAGATATTACACTTTATAATTATGAATTTTAACTATTCTTACATGTGTTTATAAAGTAGAATTTTATCAACTACATAGGGTAAAATTTTTTAAAAGTATTTATTTATTTATTTATTTGAAATTCAGGGTAACACAGAGAGAGAGACAGGGAAAGAGAGATCTTCCATATGCTAGTTCACTTCCCAAATGGCTGCAATGGCTGGGGCTTGGCCAGGCCAAAGCCAGGAGCCAGGAGCTTCTTCCAGGTCTCCCAAGTGGGTAGAGGAGACCAAGTATTTGGGCCATCTTCCACAGTTTTCCCAGGCCATCAGCAGCGAGCTGGAACTAGAGTGGAGCAACCAGGTCTCAAACTGGCACCCAAATGGGATGCCAGCATAGCAGGTGATGGTTTTACCTGCTATGGCCACAACACCAGTTCCCCAGGTAAACACTTCATACTGATTTATTTTCCGCAAGTAGTTATTATGTGCTCAAAACAATGTTAGGCAGTTTTTTTGTTTTTATTTTTTTTAAAGATTTATTTTATTTATTTGAAAGGGAGTTGGAGAGAGGGAGCGAGGGAGGGGGACAGAGAGAGAGAGAGAGAGAGAGAGACAGAGAAATCAATCTTCCATCCACTGGTTCACTCTCCAAATGGCTATAAGGGGTAGGAAAGGGCCAGATCAAAGCCAGGAGCCAGGAGCTTCTCCTGGGTCTTCCACATGGGTAAACAGGTCCAAGCAATTGGGCCATCTTCCATTGCTTTCCTAGGCACATTAACAGGGAACTGGATCAGAAATGGAACAGCTGGGATTTGAACTGGTGGCTTTACCCGTTATGCCACAAAGCTGGTCTCTAGGTAGTTTCTAATCATCTCAATAATTTTATACATTAAAAACCATTACTCTTATTTTAAAGAGACTTAGGCTCAGAGAAGTTACATAATTTCTTCAAGTTCACACAGCTCATAAATAATGGGACTGGAATTTGAACCTAAGCCTTTGCAAAACTCCAACTCCAACTCTTTTTTCTATTCCTCACTGTTAGAAGAGAAAGCAGAGACATGAACTTTAATTAAAACTGTAAGGTTGATGAGGTATTAATAAAAGAAAAGGAAAAGGAAATAAGAAAAAAAATAAAGGTGTTGGAAACTTTATATGTGATGTAACTGTTGAGAGGTGAGATGTTAAAGAGGTGACATAGATTATGTTATTATCACCAAACTAAGCTGGCTATTTTGGAAATCAGTTTGTGTTACATGTGAGGTTTGTTCCCTTCCTGTTTGTGCTCTCTTGCATATGTGTTCTTTTGCCCCTCCACCCTCCTACAAGTGAAAAGGCACTAGCTAGATGTGGCCACTTGCTTTTGGACTTCTCAGAATGTAGCACAATCAGTCAAATCAATTTCTATTCATTATGAATTACTCAGACTCAAGTATTCTGGTATAGCAACACAAAACAGACTAAAACAGAAAATGAGTACTATAGAGTAAGGTTGGTGCTGTAACAAATATTTGAAAATGCAGAAGTGACTTTGAAACAGGGCAATAGGTAGAAGAAGAATTTGGAAGAGCAACTTAGAAAAAAAACAAACTTAGATTGTCATAAATGACTGTTAAGGGTGATTCTGGTAAGTCTCTGAAGAAGGTAAGAAATGTAGGGAGAACCTAAATCTTCTTAGGGACTATTTATGTGGCTGTGATCACTTAATATGGACAGTAAAAGTAATTTTGGTTACATCTCAGGCAGAAATGAGGAAAATATCTAAGCAGCAAAGCACTCAAGGTGCTACATGATTTTTTTGTTCACATATACTAAAACTAATAGAAGTAATTTAAAGATAATTTATTACTCAAAGGGAAGAACAGAAAGATTTGGAAAAACTGTCAGTGTGGCCAAGTAAAAAATAAAAAAAACATATTCAGAAGGGAATAACAAGGGTATGGACAGGCAACCATTTGTAAAAGAGATTAATATGAATAGAAGGAAGCCAGGTTACATTTGTTAAGAAAATGGGAGCATATCCTTGTGGTGGTTAATTTGAGATACCAATTTAACTGGAACAAGGCATTCCTAGGGAAATAGTAAAGCATTATTTCTGGCTGTGTTTCTGAGGGTGTTTGCAGAGAAAACTGGCACATGAGTTGGTGGACTAGTACAGAAGATCTGCCCTTAATGTAGGCAGATTCTGTTCAATCAGCTGGAAGCCTGGATAGAATAAAAAAGGCCTATGAGAAACAGTGACTTGATCAGCCTTTGTCTGACTGTTGATGTACAATTTAATACTTTATCCCTTTTAGTATTTTTTTTGGTTCTACTTAATACTATTGGTTGAACTCTGTAATTAACACACAATTATTCTTAGGTGTTGAAATTTAACTGAAAAGTGATCCCTGTTAAATATAAGAGTGGGAATAAGAGAGGGAGGAGATATACAATTTGGGACATGCTCAGTCGGACTTGCCCCACATGGTGGAGTTAGAAATGTGCCAGGGGATTCCAATACAATCCAATCAAGGTTGCATGTACCAATGCCATCTCACTAGTCCAGGTGATTAATTTCAGTTCACAATTGATCACATTGATAGGTCTAAGAGTCAAAGGGATCACACAAACAAGACTAGCGTCTGCTAATACTAACTGATAGAATCAAAAAGGGAGAAAACGATCCATCATGGGAAGCGGGGATACACAGCAGACTCATAGAATGGCAGATGTCCTAAATAGCACTCTGGCCTCAGAATCAGCACTTAAGGCATCTGGATATGGCTGAAGAGCCCATGAGAGTATTTTAGGCATGGAAAGCCAAGACACTCTGGCAAAAACAAACAAACAAACAAAACAAAAAAACAAACAAAACAAAAACCTACGAATGAGATCCCAGTAGAAAGAACGGGCCATCAGAGAAGGAGGTACCTTTCTCTGAAGGGAGGAGAGAACTTCCACTTTGAATATGACCTTGTCTAAATAAGATCGAAGTCAGCAAACTCAAGAGGCTTCCATAGCCTTGGAAACTCATGACTAGAGCCTAGGGAGATTTCTGATGCCATAAACAAGAATGTCAAATTGTTAAGTCAACAACAGGAGTCACTGTGTACTTACTCCTCATATGGGATCTCTGTCCTTAATGTGTTGTCCAATGTGAATTAATGCTATAACTAGTATTCAAAATAGTATTTTACACTTTATGTTCTGTGTGGGTGCAAACTGATGAAATCTTTACTTAATACATACTAAATCGATCTTCTGTATATAAAGATAATTGAAAATTAATCTTGATGTGAATGGAATGGGAGAGGGAGCGGGAGATGGGAGGGGTACGGGTGGGAGGGAAGTTATGGGAGGGAAAAAGCCATTGTAATCCATAAACTCTACTTTGGAAATTATATTTACTAAATAAAAGTTTTTTAAAAAAAAGGCAGAGAAAAGATGATTTCCTCTCTCTCTCTCTCTCTCTCTTTCTCTCTCTCTCTCTATCTCTCCCTCCCTTCCCCCCACCCCCGCCAGAGGTAACACGCTTTTCCTCTCATCATCCTGGACATCAGAAATAGACTGCAGGAATTACACCAAGAGTTATATCACTGATTTCCCTGTGTCTGATGACTCCATACTTGGACTCCATACTAGATCAACTGATTGACCCAGTGACATGTCTACCAGCTGACCAATTTATCTACTAACCAGTTGACCTACTGACAAACAGCCCTACCTATCTATGGACCTATCTATGGATGGACCTATCTATCTCTTTGGGCAGTGTAGGGGAAGGGAGTGGTTTCCTGACTTGGGATTTGGAAAAAATATAAATTTTATCATACTTTGGTGACATGTTTATATAACTGTCATAAAAGAACTTCTGACAAGATTATTAAAAAAATTAATTCTAGCGCCCACACTGTTATGTAAGTTATATGAATTATTTTACAGAGGAAAAAATACAACTTATGATTAGATATGGCCAATTTCAAGACCTAGAACTTGTTTTCCAGCAGCACTTAAATAATTATCATAATTACTAATGAGTCTATCAAATGAGTGAAATCATACAAGGCAGCCCTTACTTGATTAGAAAGTCAAAAGATGTTTCCTTCTAAGGCCAGAAAATAACAGCCCAGTTACTATGTTGAGCAGCAATCATAACAGCTCTCAAGTTGTCTTCCAGTCTCTCAGGGACCAGACTATACAGCTGTGAAATGAACACACATGTAGATTTATAATAATCCCTGATTACCATGCATGGCTTATAGTAATTCTTACATTTACTTTTAAAAAAAAAGATTTATGTGTAATTATTTAGTTGAAAGAGTTATAGAGAGAGGTACACAGAGAGAGATAGAGGTCTTCCATCTGCTGGTTTACTCCCCAAATGGCTGCAATGGCTGCAGCTGAGTTGATCCAAAGCCAGGAGCTCGGAGCTTCTTCCAGGTCTTCCACATGGATGCAGGAGCCCAAGGACTTGGACTGTCTTCCTCTGCTTTCCCAGGCACATTAGCAGGGAGCTAGGTGGGAACTGGAGCAGCCAGGAATTGAACAAGGGCCCATATGGGATGCTAGCACTGCAGGCCAGGGCTTTAACTTGCTGTGTCACAGTGCTGGCACCTAATAATTCTTAAATACATGTTTGCCTAAATATGTCTGATTTATGTTACCTAAATGAGCCTAATGTGACACTTTTTGCTTGGTTGGTAGGTGATGAGGTAGGAAAGAAGTAAAGAAAGGAAAAAACAAGCATTAAGCTACATGCAGAAATCTCAAAGGGGATATGTGTTTAAAACTCACTAAAGTTTTATTACAGGGTCCCAAGATCATATACTATGCAAAACATACATACAAATAAAATCAATAAATAAAAAGGAAGAACTGGAGTTAAAAGATTCTATGAGTTCAAATAGGAAATAATATGTATTTATTATAATTTCAATAGCTTGGACTTAAAAATATTCTATACAGATTATAATGAAAGAATAAAAACAAGTGTAACTCAGAATTCAATATGACTTTTAGGAATCACTAGTGAATTTAAAGTTTCAACAAATGGACTAAACAGCAGATCAGATATATTTTAAAAGAGACAGTGAACAACAAAAAGCTCTAACCTAGATTGTGACACAGACATACAAAGACATGGAAACATTAGAAATACGATAAATATTTCTGTATAGGAGCAGAGAGAAGTCAATATGACATTTCCAGGAATAAATAATTATCCAAGCAGCTCATTCTGTGTCATTAAGTACCAATAAAAATGGTCACAACTAAACACCAATGACAGTGAATCTTAAAGGTAACCAGAGAAACAGAAGGATTAATTACAAAACAATGACTTTTCATTTGCCATAATACTTATCAAAAGATAATGGAATAACACCTTCAAAGTACTGTATGAAAACAATCATAAACCTCTCAATTCTATACCCAAACTAAATTATGGTTCAAAAATGAGAGAAAAATAAAGTTAACATTTAGTTAAGTATGACAGTGATTCCCATAAAAATATCTTAAAATATGTGCTTGAGTAAGAAGGTAACTAATTCTAAAAAGGAGTGGAACTTATGAAGGAACTTTAAGCTGGGAAATTACTAAACCTGCTGATATACCTAAATAAACACTAAATGTGAAATCTGCTGTCTAAATAGTAAAGATCATGTTTTTATAAATTCTTAGAAAGTGAAACCTTTTCATTAATCATTTACACGCCTGTAGTGCTTAGCACAGAGTGGATTTACAATAAATACCTGTTGATTAAATGAATATGTGAAATCAGTATCTCATTTCATTGTGAGGTCAAATGCCCTGTTCTGCTAATGAGGGGACTGATAATATAGAGAACTGACCCACTGCCATATGACATATTGAAATGGATTCTCCTTTTAAGAAAATAGGAAACATATTACAATTGCCAAGAAAATTATTAATAGAGGTCTCATTCTATCTAATATTAGAAAGTGCCTATAAGCTGAGGAAACTAATTGGTTGTGAGACCTTTTCTAGTTGCCTCACTAATTTTCTATACATAATAGAAATTTCAAAGGAATAGGCCTTCATTTATTCATTAAAGAAACATCAATTGAGCATCTATTTTAAGACAGATACTATATCAGTTATTGAGGATGTGGTAATGAAGAAGATATATCTAATCCTTTCCTTCAGATAGTTTATAAGTTCAGCTGGAAAGAAAGTCATTAAATGAATAATTATACATTAGAAGGATGTAGGCAGTAAACAAATATTGTCTGAGTTAATTTGTAGTATATGCTATTGAATGAACACACCCTGGAACACATACACACACAATATAAGACATTATTCTCCAGTTGACAATATGGTAGAACTGATTCTAGGTGCTTAAGAATATGTGAGACAATGTATTGCCACATGAACTTTATAGTGATAAGATTAACAATGTTTAGAAAACAGTAAAATTGCTAATATTCCTGAAAAAAAGCAGAGATAAGGAAAAAATACACAAAAAGTTAATATATATTCCAGAGTTTTCAGAAACATCTTTTGAAGATACTCCATAATTTTTAAAATTCAGCCACAAAGCAAAAGATGTGACTGATAATATTTTGGAAGTATTAGTCTTAATGTTTCATTACTACTAAAGTTTAGCCATCAAAAGTACTCTTTGATCTACTACTCCAGTGCCTAGCCCTGGAAATATAATCTTTGATCTCTGTCAACCCATTGCCATTTGGAATGTTCTTTCTTTAACATTATTTTGAGAAGATTTGAACATTTTAAACACTGAAAATGAAAGCACATGACTGTTTTCTGAGAATTTTTTTTTTTTTTTTTTTGACAGGCAGAGTTAGACAGTGAGAGACAGAGAGAAAGGTTTTCCTTCCATTAGTTCACCTCCAAAATGGCCACTATGGCCAGCACTCTGTGGCTGGTGTGCTATGCTGATCTGAAGCCAGGAGCCAGGTGCTTCCTCCTGGTCTCCCATGCAGGTGCAGGGCCCAAGGACCTGGCCCATCCTCCACTGCCTTCCCAGGCCACATCGAAGAGCTGGACTGGAAGAGAAGCAACTGGGACAGAATCCGGTACCCCAACCGGGACTAGAACCCAGGGTGCCAGCGCGCAGGCGGAGGATTAGCCTTGTGAGCCGCGGCGCCAGCCAAAATGCTTCTAACATAAGTATCACAGGTGACACGCAACACTGCTACTTAAAGAATGTTGCTATACACAGTATGGATCCTGTCAATATTTGAGGGTGAAGAGGGCATGTTTTTATACCTACCATCTAGAAAAGAACTGAATGATATAAATCTCAAAACTAGATGGCAGTACAATTGACATATATGAATGTTTAACCTAGAATTTCAAATGGAGAATTCATGTAAATATCTTCCACTATCTTTTCTTTATCCATTCATTAGTTGATGGACACTTTAGTTAATTTCATTGTGACTACTGCTACAATAAATATGGGAGTCCATATGCCTCTAAAATATGCTGATTTCATGTACTTTGGAGATATATCCAGTAGTGAGATTACTGAGTCAAATGATGGTTCTCTCTAAATATTTTTAAGGAACATCATACTATCTTCCATAATGGCCATACTGGTTTACATTCCCACCAACAGTGCACAGAGAATCCTTTTCTTTTCTCTTTTTTAAAGAATTTATTCATTTTTATTTGAAAGAGCTACAGAGAGAGAGGCAAAGACAGACAGAGAGAGATCTTCCATTCCTGGTTCACCCCTTACAAGGCTGCAACTGCTGGGGTTGTGCCAGGCCAGAGCCAGGAGCTTCTTCCAGGTCTCCCACATGGGTGGAAGGGGCCTAAGCACTGGGGCCATCTTCCACTGCTTTTCTGGGCCATTAGTGGGGAGCTGAAATGGAAGTGGAGCAGCTGCGCTGTCAGCAATGCAGGCGGCAGTTTTATCTGCTATGCCACAATGCTGGTCCCAAGGATTCCTTTTCTCAATATCCTTGCCAGCACTCATCTTTTGCATTTTTAATAACAGGCATTTTTATCTGGAGGGAGGAGATAGCTCATCATGGTTTTGATTTACATTTCCCTGATGATTAGTAATTTTGAGCATTTTTTCTTATATCTGTTGGCCATTATAAAAACATACTGTGTAAATATCTGCCACCAAATTCTTAGGACTTCTGAACAAATAATAATTGATACAAATAATTCTCCTTCTTTGGTTTAACTAATAAAAAGAAAAAATTGGCACATTATATGCATTTGCTAAAAATACAACACCAACACGTCACTTTAACTTTCACTTGTTGAAGTTATACCAAAGGATGGAACTAGAGTAATAGGATAAAGGGTTATATTTTCCTTTCTCTTGTTTCCTAGGAGTCGTTTGAAATTCAGCCAGAATCAGGAAGATCTAGAGGACTTGTTCACACTGAATTACTGATTTAAGAATATGACCCAGTGCAAGGTCATATTTATGAGAGACAATCCAAGACAGGAGGGAATCCCAGGGATTTAGAACTATATTAAGTCCCAGGATCAGATAGATCTTGAATTGCCTGCCTTCTACTACCAGCTTTATAAAATCTTACCTGTTTCTTCATTTATTTGTTCATTCATTCTTTTATTTTGTTAATTAATGAGTTTCCACTGGGTACCAGGGATTGTTCTATAATTAGGTATATTTTCTGCCGCTAAGCAGCCTAATTCAAAGGTCTCGTTGTTTACAATGTTTACTCAGTCCCTCTCCTCATTAACTGTAACCTCTCACTGCAATGAAATAAATTGGTCCTTTACTAGATTTCCATTGCTTTTTTTCCCCATTGCTTTTTATTCACAACTTTACTATATAGAGAGCATTTATGACAGGACACAGTGAATTGCTTACACAACTGTGCCTCTTACCAGTCTGTGAAATCCTGGTAGCCTGAGTTCTCATCACTCTCTACTTATAGAACATGCTGTACCTTTATCACAATAAAGGTGCCTAGAGAAATGCCATGTTTTGGAACGGGGTGGGGTGCTCTAGAATAAGACTTCTAGCTTCAAATTCTAATTCCAATCACAGCTTTATTTGACATTAAGTAAATCATCTAATACTTTTAAAAAATTATTTATTTATTTGAGAGGGAGGGAGGGGGAGAGAGAAAAAAAGAGAGAGAGAGAGAAAGAGAGGGGAGGGGAGAGAGAGAGAGAAATCTTCCATCTTCTGGTTCACTCCCCAAATGCACCCAACATCTGGGGCTGGATCAGGTCAAGGCCAGAAGCCTGGAAACACAATCTGGGTCACCTCTGTGTGTTGCTGGGACCTAAGTATTTGAGCCATCACCTGCTAAGTCTCGCAGAGCACATTAGCAGGAAGTTGGATAGGAAATGAAGCCAGGATTCAAACCAAGGGACTCTGATTTGGGATGCAGTCAGTTAAGTTGCAGTTAAGCAGCAACTTAACTACTGTGCCAAGTGCCTGCCCCTTACCTAACCTTGGCATGCTTTAGTTTCCTCATCTATTAAATGGGAATTAAAAATAGTAGCTGCCTTATGGATAGTTGTGAGGATTAAGTGAGTTAATACATGAGAATAATTTTGGATAGTAGCTTGTATTTGCTCAAAGGATATTAGCTAACATTATTTATCATCATTATTATCACTAAATAAGGGTTGGGCCACGGTCAATAGTCTCTTTGCTTGGTACTACAAACAAAGAATAGCCAGAATTTTTGTTAGGAGGAAAGAATACTTCAGGTTTTCTTTTTTTCCACATTTCATTTTCTTCTGAGTTGGACTTCTTATACGGAAAGTCTCTTGGAAGGATTCTTATGAAAATAAGAAATAAGTTTGCTTATTGAACGTCATTTGATAATTTAATTGGCATGACATTATCATACTGATACTCCTAGTGTACGATAGATTGAACTCAAGAAATTTAAAATGATAAAATAACTAATATCATAGATGGTGGCAATTATAAAATATGACACATTGTTGCCAAAGTTGACTATAGTTTTGATCTTACCATTTTCCATAAAATTGATAACTGAACACTTTAACATCTTTATTTTTATTTTTTAATGATGAAAATGTTAGTATAAAGAGTGTTTTATAGGAAAGATGGAGGAAACAACATGTAGATTACTACACAAGTTTTTAATGACTTATTATTTTGAAGGTCTCTCTTGGGATTAACAAAAACTGCTAGAAAATAATCATTTCAGATACAAGTTGAGGCATGAGCCATCGTTTTAAACAATTTTCAATTTCTTGAGTTCAATCTGTTATACAATTTTTAATAATATGGTAACTTTATGGGACCTTAATTATCAAATGACATTTCATAAGTAAACTTACTTCTGTGGAAAGGCACACTGTACATGTTCCAATGAGAAAACGGTGATTATTACTCTCCTTCCTGAAAGTCAAATAACATAAGGGAAGAACAGCTTTGAATGAAGTGATTAGTCAGTCATAGATTACACTGTATGGGGGTTGGCGCCATGGCTCACTTGGCTAATCCTCCACTTGTGGCGCTGGCATCTCATATGGACACCGGGTTCTAGTCCTGGTTGCTCCTCTTCCAGTCCAGCTCTCTGCTGTGGCCCGGGAAGGCAGTGGAGGATGGCCCAGATGCTTGGACCCCTGCATCTGCACGGAGAACCAGGAGGAAGCACCTGGCTCCTGGCTTCGGATCGGTCTAGCTCCGGCCGTAGCGGCCATTTGAGGGGGTGAATCAATGGAAGGAAGACCTTTCTCTCTCTCTCTCTCACTGTCTAACTCTAACTGTAAAATAAAAAAAAAATAATAATAAAATAAATTACACTGTTTAGCCACAAAGAAGTGGAAGTGAAAGTAGAAGATCACATTCAGAGTCTAACTAATGTATGCACGTTCTTTCTGCATTAGTTAATGTTGAATAGAGGGGAGAAAGAAATTGTGTACTTGTACTTTGAATTTCATAGTAAACATTTCTTTATACTATTTCATTTCTTGGTCCTAGCAATAATTAATGATTTCATTTTATGGATCAGGAAATGAGGGTCAGAAAAGTAATATACTCACATTCACAGAGCAAATAGGTAGCAAAATCAGAAATAGAACTTGAACATTTTGAATTCTATGTCCAGGAGAGTCTAACCTAGTCAAGACACTTAACGTGAAGGGCAGAGTACAATTGATTTTCAGTAACACCTAACAACTTATACTTTTTTACCTAAAATTTCTTTTTACTTTGGTTGAGAGTGTACACATCTTTTTATTGATTTATTTGTTCAACAAGCACTCATTAAGCGCTGGCCATGTACCCAGTTCATGAGTCAGAATAAAGGTTACATAAAAGTTTCAGCCAGGGAATAAGTCTATACATTTAGTCAATGTGAATCACAAATATCTAAGAAGCATCTTTCCTCATTTAAATAATAATACTATGAGTTTTCTGTCACTGTTTTGACTATCAGTGGATCAATGATCTGTATTGTAAATTTAATCTAAATCTCAATTATTGGAAAGTGGTATGTTTAATTTTGAAAAAACTTTGAGAGTGCAAATTAATTTCAATATTCATTGAAACAAAACATAATTACTATGGCTATTTTGCTAAACAAAAATTAAAATGATTAATTATCATAAGTATTTACCAATATTTTAAGATGAAAAAGATGAGGTCTAGCACTGTTCATGTTTACACAGAAAGTTGGTGATAAAACCAGAACTTGAACTAAGATCTTTTCATTAAACTAGATTAACATTTAGTTGATTTTATTTTGATAGAACAAGAGAATGAAAACAGCACTAGAACACAGAAAAACTCTAATATAAAATATGGCCTCCACCCTCATGAAAATAATACTTGGACTCCCTTCATTCAGAGAGATGCCATTTTTAAGGCTGTACAAATCAAACATACTTCAATTCTACAAAATCAAGACCACAGCCATTTTCTTAAAATTAAAGGCACATATTTTCTTTTTCTTGAAGAGCTTGAGAGGTTTTCATTTTTTTAAGGCTGAGAACTTATCTTTTGTTTATTTATTACTATTATTTTTCAGGGACTGCTTTCTTTCTTCTTTTTTTTAAACAACGGTTTAAAAACAACTTTTTCAGATAATGACAGTGAGCATTTGTAGCAAGGATGTTATGTGCCATGGAATGTGGGTTTTTTTTTTTCTTTTTGACACTTAATAATTATACATGTTTGTAGAATAAAGTATGACAGTTTGATATACGTATACAATGTATAATGATTGATTCAGGACTATCATTTCCTTCCCTTTATAAAGTTATCATTTCTTTGGGCCAGGAAGGTTTGAACCTATATTTATGGACCTTGCAATATGAGGCTGAATTATGTTCCTCCCTGTTGGAAAATGATAGGAAGCAAGGGAAATGAACATGAAAAAGCTATGTGGCCATTTATTAGAGGTGGCAGATTCTGGTTCTGCATTAAATGGGTCCTTCAGATCATCTTCAACTTTTAGATTTCATGACTAAGTCTTCAACAATAACAGTTTAGAATAAAAATTACACTTAACAAAATGTTCTTCATAATGCACAATTTTTTGAGGGGATACTATGTTGTGTATGTTGTAAATATTTGTGTTAAGATTGAAGGCTGCTAGTTATGAACAGAGTATATATGAACATGTGTGGTATGTGTACAGGAAAGTCCTACAGGTTGTTACAGTAATTGTCTCAGATGTGTCTTCTGGAATGTCCATGATATGGAAGTGTACTGGAGCTACAGTTATTTATACTGGCTAAAAGCTACCAGACTTTAGGTTTACACATTACAGCTTAATCACCTGACTTATTATAGTAGTCTACTGAGTATATTGTTATTCTAAGTGTGGCAGTTGCCCTTGTCTCACTGGATCATTAGCTTTTGGAAAACAAAGGAAATGATTTACATTTCTAGCAAAATTTAGGTTATAATTAGGAGGCTTCAAAAAAGTTCATGAAGTGTGCATTGTGATAAAAAAAACTGCAGGTATTTCAAAAACAAACTTATCTTCTAATTTCATCTTTCGGAACTTTTTGAAATACCCTACCCTCATATCAGTTAGGAAATGAGCTATGCATCTCTTTTTTTGTATATTCTTTCTCTTTTAAAGACTTCTCTCTCTCTCTCTCTCTCTCTCTCTCTCTCTTTAAAAAGGAGAGTGAGGGAACATAACACAAAAGGAAGGATTACTGTTGCTCCCATGAAAATTAAGTTGGACACTTTGGAAATTCTTGATAAAGGTAAATCAGTTTAAAATCTGCAAATTAATTAAGGGTAAGGCAACTATAAAAGACTGAAAAAATCAGGAAATTTTAGAAAATCGTCATTCAGACTGTCTTCAGATTCAACTTTTAAAATTTTTATGTATTTATTTGAAAAGCAGGTAAACAGAGATGGGGGAGGGGACAGAAAGAGAGAGCATCCATCCACTGCTTTACTCCTCAAATGCTCAAACAGCTGGAACTGTACTAGGGTTGAATCTGGGAGCTGGGAACACAATCCAAGTCTCTTACATTGATGACAGGAACCTGACCACTTGAGTCATCAATCGCTCCCACCCCTACTCTGTATTAGCAGGAAGCCAGAAAGAGAAATCAAACCTAAGTACACCAATGTGGAACATGGTTGTCTCAATAATTAGGCTAAACATTCACCCTCTTGTAGGATATATCTTATGATTGTGATTCATTTAAGAATGGAGAATGGGCTTTATGAAACTGCAATTAGGACCCAACCATTGTATATAAACATTTGTTGTTGTACAGGTTTTATAAGTCTGTTTTTATCAAAATTTCTACTAACCAAATAATCATAACTCAAGATTTCAATAAGGAAGAAAAGGTTCTCTCTGTAAGTAGAGGCTTATTACGCTATATTTTTATTCATGGTATGCTTTGTAAACACAGGAGATATAGCTGATTCATTTCCAATGTTACCTTTAGTGCTTAGTATAGTGCCCAGTATATTGCAGCCTGTTCCAAAGTATGTCATTAATAAAAAGAGCACAAAAGGGAAACATTTCTTTCTGTATCCTCTTTTCCAAAAAAACTATCATGATCAATGAATTTATATCATTATGGGATGATATTAAAAATAAAAATAAATTCATTATATGGAACTTAATGTTTTAATAGTATTTACTAAAACAAAAGTTAATAGTATTACTAAAACAAGGTTTACCAATATATAAGAATATTCTCACTTTTACCATATCATTTGTTACAGCCTTAATGTGCTTTTCATATCATAATCTTTGTTAAAATAACTTAAACTGTTCCTATTACATATACCCATATAATTTCTACCTTAATGCCAACAGTGCTATCTCCCCAAGTTTATAGATTAAGAAACAGAGAGAAAAATTAACTTGATTTCTTAAAGGCAGATTCCCAGTTATGACTCAAATTCATGTGCTTCTAAATTGTACTATTCCAAATTAGTACTAACTCTGTCACTAATTAGGCTGCAGCCTTAAGCAAACTATTGCTTCTCCCTAAGTCTCAGTTTCTTCAGTTATCAGGTGAGATTTTTATTTTTTGATTATTTTCTAGGATATTCTCTAGTCCCAAACACTCATTCCCAGCACCAGAAAATTTTAGCTTTTCTTATGACTAAAAACTGTGACTTCTCACTGCTTTTCTTTTCACAGTATGAGAGACAGAAAACAATATGCAGAGTTATTTAAAAAATGACAGAAAGGATATGGTGGAGACATTTTAATGAGTCAGAGAGGGAAGAAAAAAAGGGACACAAGACAGGATGAATTTAATGTTAGCATGCTTGTATGAACTCTTTTTGAGAAAACAAAACATCATGGAATATTTTGTGTTCTTTTAACTCACAAGAGTTCTATTCTCACTTGCTTAAAGGAAATCTCAGTGGTAACTTGGGAGATCTCTGAAGTATGCAGCCTAAAAATTAAAGACTTAGTCAATTCTTACATTTTATCATCCTGATCATGTAGAATATAGCATTATTTAATTACATCATAAACAGTTACAATTGATGTCTATCCTTAATGATCTAAACTATGGATAACATGTAGAAGCAGCCAATAGCAGATTCTTTTCATAAGCTATACAGATATACCTTATTTTTATTTCTATAACTACTTAAATAACCTAATAGGAATCACTAAAAAGAATTTTAACACATTTGGTAAATAAAAATGATATAGGATTTCAAATGGTACAACAAGATGCAGAATTTACCATTGGAATTACATTAAATAACTGCAGGAGTTATATTTTACCTTGAAAAACTTTCATCATGAAATGCAGCTGTGAAACAACTCTGGCTTCAAACAGACAGGCTATAATAAAACGCCTCCTAGCTAGACTTAGGTTCAAGAGGTTTATGGTGGCAAACAGCAGAAAAGATGAAATGTTTCAATAAGCCCCTCAGGCTGATTTAGTTAGCATTCACAAAGTGGAATAACCTATACATCACATACCCTTTGTTAGCTGCTTGTTTAGAATAGATGTATGAGTCACTGGATTGTATTTTTGCAGTTGGCAATGCAAGTCTCCTTTTGCCCAAAATATTAAAATGCGGGAAGGTGAAACTAAAAAAAGTAATGTCAAATCTTATACAGGATGCTTATCAAGCACTGTGATAGATGATGAAATTCTTTTGGTCTCATCAGTGTTTTACCTTGGTAGGCACAAATGGTAAATTATCTCACATTAAAAAATCTATTATATTAATCAGTAAACTAAAGTATATGTCTGAAAATTGTGTTTATGTTGGGAAGAGGTGTTGGAGAGAGGAAGCACAAAAGACTCAAAGAAAGCTAACATTAGAGAAGGAAAGACAAGATTCTATCTTGCATGATTTCAAGTACAAATGAATCCCTCTGGGAATCTGTAGGATTAACGTGTGTGTGTCTGTGTGTATATCTTTTTTTCTTTTTTCTTCTTTCAGACACTGTTTAGAATTAATGAGAGTACCTGCAACGATGCTGGCAAGCTGCTGGGTTCTGGTGATGGGGTAGATGCTACGTGCCTGAACGATTGCTGAAGCGATTTTCTTGGCGTGCTTTTCCTCCCCGTATGTCCTGAGGATGGATGCAAGTGCCTGTTGATCTAAAGCATTCACAACATCAGCAGCGGTGGGCATGTCAGGGTACCTACGCACAAGAAGAGCCAATTAGTTCATTGACGTCAGATTTCATTGACAAGAGGTGAAACTGCAGAGTACTGAGAACTAAAAGTCAGGCAACACACTCATAATCTAGGAGAGCTTCTGAGATTTTAAAGTCAGATACTGAAGTCCTACAGGAATGAAACAGATTTTCCATTTCAAACACCCGTAATTATGCCATGTGGGGAATATTTGTAACATTCATCAAGGTCGAAGAGGCAGAAAGTTAAAGTATTTACCACTATTGCTCCTATAGATTTTCTCCCAACTAAAATATTGGAAAACATTTGAATTTAAGTTGTTGAAAATTTAAATTAGTTTTAATTTTTCTCGGCACAGAGTATATAACACTTGCTGATGACATTTGAATGAGCTTAAGATCTCATGAACTGAACTAAATCTGAGGCAAGTAATCAACTATCTGTGGAGACACAAACTGAACTCTGTCTATATAAAAAGGTACCACTGATCAATTTCCCTCACAAAAACCTAAACAACATTACTGGCAATAATGCATATGCCAAACATCACTATGGGGTAAAACCTGATAATCAACAATGAGTATTAAATAAGTTTGTACAGTAATTTCAGTTGCAGGGGTAAAAGACATACAAACCTTTAGCCAGATAGAAAAATTATAGTTACAGGGAATAGCATTAATCTTATTTCAGGAAAATGGGCCCAAGAAGTCTAACTGATGAGTTAATATTGACCTTACATGTTAGAAAGACAGCTTTGCTGATGGTACAGTTACTACTCATATACTTAATACATTCTACGACTGCAGGTACCACATTGGTGGACTTTTAAGTAACAACCATGTAGTAGCTTTAAAACCTGAGAATCCAATCAGAGAATAGCTGCCCAGAAAAACCTGAATATCTCCTTGAAAATACAAAACTACACCATGTTAACATGCCTAGTGACTCCAGGAGAAAATCTTGTTACTGTCATTGGTTTTTCTTTGTTTTGCTATGTACTTCATCTCTCTTATCAACATTGCTTTCCAGAGGCTATGATTATATTTTTGTCTGGCTATTGTGGCACTTTTATTAAAATGAGCATCTTTACATAGTAACTGTATTTGCCTGTCAATGGGCTTTGCTTGTTCAGTTTTCAGGCTGAAGATCGGATCTTTAGAGTCAGTTCAACCTAGATAACAATTCTGGCTGCCTTATCCATTAGGTAAGATTTTCAATTACGGAGCCTCAATTTTTTAATCTGTGCAATGAAAGCAACATTTTAACCTCACAGAATTGTTGGGAGAAGTAGAGGTACATCCATTTATTAAATGGATACTATATTGCCTGGCACACGGAAGATGTTCAGTGTAGGTCAATGTCCTTTAGATCTTTTCCAGTCATATATTTGCCAGTCATCATTCTTGGTTTAAATGACAAAATCCCTATTAGATCTTACCTAGTTGTGAATTCAACTCCCTAAACCACTGAGCACTAGAATGAACCTTCTTTTCCTTTTTTTTTTTTTTTACAGATTTATTTATTATTTGAAAGGCAGAGTTACAGAGAGGCATGGGCAGAGAGAGAGGTCTTCCATCCACCGTTTCACTCCCCCAATAGCCGCAATGGCTGCAGCTAGGCTGAAGCCAAGAGCCCGGAGCTTCTTCTGGGTCTCCCACGTGGGTGCAGGGGCTCAAGCACTTGGGCCATCCTCCACTGCCTTCCCAGGCCACAGCAGACAGCTGGACTGGAAGAGGAGCAACCAGGACAGAATCCAGCGCCCCAACCAGGACAAGAACCCAGGGTGCCGGCGCCACAGGCAGACAATTAGCCAAGTGAGCTACAGCGCTGGCCCCTTTCTACTTTTAAATAAGAAAATCAAAACAAGTGGAGGTTGGTAGAAGACAGGCATAATTTTATTTTATTTTATTTTTACACTAACATTGAATAATTGTGTAGACGTTTCCATAGTGCTACAAGGTAAAAGATTCCACACTGAGGCAGGCTAAGGGGTGGCTTTGGAATAGGCATACATGTGTTGAAGAAGTCCAGGTCCAAGACCTGTCCCACAAATTAACAGATTCTGGGATGTGATCTTGCCAATTCTCCAGATTTCACTGGCTTAAATTAATTGAACAAATGATACAAAGAAAATATTAACAGGAATACAAATCTATTACTTTCTCATTAAGAATATAATGACCAACAGAACTAGATTACTGAGTCCCTGAATCTATGAATTTCTTTCAGCTACATGACAGTCCTTATTGTAAATGGAAAGCTATTGTTAAAATTGAAAAGTGTGAGGCTGGCATCATGGTATATTGGATAAAGCCACAGCCTGTAATGCCAGCATCCCACATGGGTGCCTTTTCGTGTCCTGGCTGCTCCACTTTCTATCTAGCTCTTTGCTAATGGTCTGGGAAAAGCGGCAGAAGATATCCCAAAGTGCATGGGCTCATGCTACCCATGTGGGAGACTTGGAAGAAGCTCCTGGCTCCTGACTTCAGCCTGGCCAGGACTGGCCATTCTGGCCATCTCAGTAGTGAAACAGCAGATGGAGATACTTTCTCTCTCTCTCTCTCTCTCTCTCTCTCTCCCCCTCCCTACCCTCCCTCCCTCTCCCTCTTCCCCTCCCTCTCCCTCTCCCTGTAACTCTTTCAAATAAATATATCTTTAAAAATAGAAATTTAAAACAGCAAAGGATAAATTTAAGACTCGTGTATTAAACAGCAACAGACCAAAGAAAGCTTTTTTTTTCTTTTATTTAATGAATATAAATTTCCAAAGTACAGCTTATGGATTACAATGGCTTCCCCCCCATAACTTCCCTCCCACCCACAACCCTCCCTTCTTCCGCTCCCTCTCCCCTTCCATTCTCATCAAGATTCATTTTCAATTCTCTTTATATTCAGAAGATCAATTTAGTATATATTAAGTAAAGATTTCAACAGTTTGCACCCACACAGAAACACAAAGTGTAAAATACTGTTTGAGTACTAGTTATAGCATTAAATCACAATGTACAGCACATTAACGACAGAGATCCTACATGAGGAATAAGTGCACAGTGACTCCTGTTGTTGACTTAACAAATTGACACTCTTGTTTATGGCATCAGTAATCACCCTAGGCTCTTGTCATGAGTTGCCAAGGCTATGGAAGCCTTTTGAGTTCACCGACTCTGAGCATATTTAGGCAAGGTTGTAGTCAGAATGGAAGTTCTCTCCTCCCTTCAGAGAAAGGTATCTCCTTCAAAGAAAGCTTTTTGAATTCATCATCTTCACAGAATATATATCCCTCACAGCATATATCCATCACAGGATAGGATAGGCCATATTTTTTTGGCCTGGACTCCCTCTCATATTTGCATCTCTCGCTTTTTTTCTATGAAAGTATGTGAATCAATTTCCCCCTTCTTAATGCAATATACTTGCTTTTGATCTGTTAATATCATTCAGTAGGTTACAGTCTATGCTATCCATGGAACTCATTCTGTAAAGATTTATTTGCTTAACTCTGTAGCTATTAGGTATTAAATTACAGTGTAACTCTTGGGGGGCAATCTTATTGTCAAGGTCTTGGAGGAGAATTTCAGGGACACTGATTCACAGACTTAAATTTGCTGGTAAGTCTCTAACTTTGTTAACTGTATTTCAAAAAGCATCTTATTTAACAAGACAAAGGAAGAACAGAAATTTTCTTGACATTTTATTACCTATGCACAACTATCTCAATCACCAAACATGAGAATATATTTGCCTTTTACTTTTAGTCACTAGTTTTTAAATGATATATATTATATCTCTTTATGATCACATTCTTCATTCTATGAATGTCAATAATATGTGCAAAAGAAGGTATGAGTCTTAGTAACAACAAAATTCTACAAATATAACACAAAATGAAAGTTAATAGGTCACGCCACAACATGAGGAAAAGGCTATGTGTGAATAATTACCACAATATGAAGTCATCTCTGGTGGGACATGAAAGAGAAAAAAAGATTAAGCTTTTAGATATAGGTTGTTTGGTCTCTGTTCAATGTCACTACTGGGCACAGACATCGGTGAAAACCAAAGATCTTTTTTATACAAAAAGGAATTATTCCTATATTTTCCTAGAATGTGATCCTTTTTATACAATTTAACATATACGTACCTATTTGAATAATGGAGAACACACACTATTATTTCCAGTGTGGTGAGGAATGAAGAGTAGGTATCAAAGATATTCTATGCACAGTACTAGGTTTGATATAGAACCATAAATTTGCAATTTCTTTGGAGAGGCACAACCCAATTGATTGTACAAGAAATAGAACAACACACACAACTGCTAATCTCTAGGATATTGCCTTTTTTGCAGTATTTGCAAAGAATATGCTTTACATATAAATCCTTTTGTTCCCCATAAGAGACATAGTTGGGTGTGCATAAAAATGGAACCATTGTTTCATTATCATATTTAACAACATTGCTAGTAGTCCAAAAGCCCATATTGTATCTGTGGAAAAGATAATCATTGTGAAAGTAATATTCTTCACTATTTTCTGTAAAGACAGTAATTATTTTTCTTTTAGAATATCAAACCCAAAGAAATACTGAAGTCTATAATTAGTTGCAAACAAAACTATTTTTCTTTATGTATGGGTAGTATTATATGTGGGCATGTGATGAGAATTCTGTAGTCTTTAAAAGAGAAATTAAATTCAGAGTGTTTTTGAGGAATTGATTTCTTTTGTGAGGAGAAATGCTTTATCAATACTCACCTGCCACCATCCATCCTCATGTCTAATGGACCATCCTTCCGAATGGAAAAACCTCTTTCAGGAGCATCAAGTTGCATGGAGGAACAACCAAGATCCAGAAGAACTCCATCAAAAGTCCCTGGCTGTACTCCAGCTTTCGTTAATAAGGCTTCTGCTTGGCTGAATTGGCCTAACATGGCTCGGATTTGTTTACTGTGAATAAACCCAAGAAAGGAGAAAACACTTCTTATTCAAGTATTTGTTATAGTCTATTATCAATGGAAGAGTGTATAACCTATTATATGTTGATAACTGTTTGCCTGCCACATCCTTAGCATGATGTAAAGACATATGGATTTGGAAACTGTACACCTTTGGTTTCATCTGATTATTGTAATTGTATTCTTATTAATAAATGTAATTTATTGTATATCTTTGTGCAGATATACAACATGTTAATTACAGAAAACTTCCTTTTTTATATCATGCCTTTATTTAAAAAGTGTATAGGAAGAGAAAAAAATTACATGCTATTATATCAAAAGGATAACTTTAATGAGTAGGTTAATTTAAACATAATAAGCAATAGAACAGAAAACACAGGAAAAAAGACATATCAAATACATTCAGACCCATTATTTAGCTTTCTCCATGTTTTTCCTTAATTTAGGATAAGGGTCCTGTGCATCTACAAATTTGAGGAATAAGACTATGATTAAATGAAATACTTTCCTGCAGAAGCAGTATTTTAGATTTCAGCAGAGATTCAGAAATGGACAGAGCCTCTGAATCAACAGACAGGTAGGGAGTTCAGATCACCTTGCAGCTATACTAATTCTCCTTCCTACAATAAGTAAGGTGCTGCCTTCAGGGTTCTTCAAAAGCCTTAGGGCAACTGGCATGCATTTTGGAAGTGGAATGAGAAGCGAAAAATTGGGCAACACTCAAAATTTCATTCCCTCTACCTAATGTAGGGTAGAGTGAGTTTGGATTTCAATAGCATTGAAGAATTCACACTTACGATATTTACTTCTGTGTTATAGCCTATTCAAAGGGGAATTTCACAGCTCACTGTTATTTGTTTTTCAAATTCTGGTGAAAAAATATTTTAATATTTACTCATCAACAAGGTGTTGAATATCTGTTATGTGTGATTATTTTGGAGGGTATATAAAGATTAATAAAGCACAGCTTTCTGAGCTTTCAGTTAAGAGGAAGAGATGTATAAATAAATAGTTTACAAAACATCATGATAGGACCTCATAAAAGAGAGAAGAAAAAATTGCCATGTCCATATTTGGAAAACATGAGCACTAATACTAGCATTGATGAAATGGAAAAAATGGATAAAAAAATCTTGAGATTGGATGATATCTTATGAGTATTTTTTTCTGATAACTGATATTTCAATCTTTTCTCAATCCAACATCACTGCTGGGGACTGTCATTTTCTATCAACACATGGTGTTGGGGGGCAGTTAGGGAGGAATTCCTGTTCTAAAGCTATCAAGAAGGCTGAACACATGACATTCTATACCAGATAATATAACAGAAGTTTATCAATTTCATATATTCATAGCACAGGGTAAGAGGACACCACATGCCATGCAGGGTCATATGGGGATTGTATCCAGGAGCCAACTGAACACAAGGGGCTTGAGAAGCAAGTCTGATAGTATGAAGAGGTGTTTCCTGGTTCCCAGGAGAGGATGTGCTTGGCTTATTTGGATAAATCCACAGGCTGGCAGAGAACTGAAACTGCTAATCAGGGATATATACAAATTATACCTTACCCCTTTGACAAAGAAAGTTGTTTGTCCATGGAACTTTATCTACCAGAAAGTAGTGGGGAGGAGAATTTATGGTTACGTCAACTGAGAAAAAAATTATTTTTATGTATCACATATAATAATATATAAGAAATCAAATTTTTGTGTACTCATATTCATTCTCTGGAGAATCCTAACGAATAGCAGAATTACACAGAGAGGAAGAGAAGCAGAGAGAGAGAGAGAGCGAGAGAGAGAGAGGTCTTCCATCTGCTGGTTCACTCTCCAGTTGGCAGCAACGGCTGCAGCTGCACCCATCCAAAGCCAGGAGACAGGAGCTTCTTCCAGGTCTCCCATGTGGGAGAAGGGGCCCAAGGACTTGAACTAATACCTACTGCTTTCCCAGGCCATAGCAGAGAGCTGGATCAGAAATGGAGCAGCCTGGACTCAAACTGGCACCCATCTGGGATGCAGGCACCGCAGGTGTCAGCTTTACCCACTATGCCACAGTGCCAGCCCCTCTTAGGTGACACTTTTGTGCTGTATTTCCGCCTCCATTTCAACATGCATTTGTTATTGAGAACAGCTCACTTTTTGATACGGTGATGTTTATCATCTAGAAATTTTGGCAGATGTACTTATACACAGGATATTTTGATTATTGTATTGATTATGATCATTTTGGAATACCATCAAAGGATACCCTTATCAAAGAGTATTTTCATATACTGCAGAGATGGAATGAAGATACTGTTCTGTTCTGCATAATTTGCTCTAAAAGCATTACCTTTTCTGATCATTTCCTTTCTTTTATGAAAATATTTTCTCTATCTCTGCCTCTGTCTCTCTGTAACTTTGCCTTTCAGAGGCAGAGTCATGGGGTGGGGGTTGGGGAGAGAGGTCTTCCATCTGCTGGTTCACTCCCCAAATGGTTGCAATGGTCAGAGATGGGCCGATCTGAAGCCAGGAGCCAGAAGCTTCTTCTGGGCCTACCAAGTTGATACAGGGGGCCAAGCACTTTCCCAGGCCATTAGCAGGGAGCTGTATGTGAAGTTTAGCAACCAAGTCTGGAACTGATCCTCATATGGAATGCTGGCACTGTAGGTGGAGACTTAACCTACCACACCACAGTAGTACTTTCTCACTTTCTTAAAGTAGATTTAATCATTTGATCATAGCTCACACACTGACTTGAATAAATAAACATTGACTTGAATAAATAAATTCATCATCTAGAAATGATGAATTATGATTGTATTTCTACCTCTTAGTGATCCTTTTAAAATTCATGGTGGGTGACTGGTACAGCAGTGAAGATGCTATTTGGTTATAACCTCATCCTATAGTGAAATGGGTGGGTTCAAACCTGGCCCTCCTGCCAATTCCAACTTCCTGATAATGCACATCCTGGGAGGAAGTGATGGCAGCTGAAGTACACGAGTCCCTGACACCTACACAGGAGACCTGGATTGAATTCTGGGCTCCTGATCTTGACTTGGCCTGGCCTTGGCTGTTGCAGGCCTGTAAGGGAATGAACTAGCAAATGCAAGTTGTCCTGTCAGTCTCTTTTTCTCTGCCTTTCAAATAATTAAAATACACATTTTGAAAGCATTTACTCAGTGGAGTAATCTCTTGTTCTGAATTAAAAATTTAGCAGGCCCCATAACTTTTCCACTCACTCATATGTAATATAGTCGTATAGCCTCTATGAGTTGCGAACACAGTCAGAAGTAAGACTGTCCAGTACTCACTCAGGTATGAAAACAAGTAATAAGTTAATATTTAATGAGCATTTATTAAATTTCAGGTACATTTATAAATAAAATAAAGCATGACTGCAGAGTTACACCCCAGAAAATAATCAAGATAAATACATGAAGAAACATCGATTTCTGTCTGCAGCAGTTTAGATTAATCATATCAATTCTTCTACTGTGGAGGGGAGGTCCAACTAGCTAATTACACCTACCTATTTAAAAAATGGAGAGCTTTAAAAGGAGTTAGGATTTGAAGGGAGGAAAGCAAAGTACAAACAGTTAAGCTGGACATTGGAACAGTGCTATTACTTAAAGCCTCTGTTAATTTATAAGTGGAAGCTGAGTATGAAGGAAATGAGCAGAACTTTTGGCAGTTTCCTAGGATATGGGAGACAAACATTAGAGTTCAGAATTCATCAAGAGGGATATGATCAAGTAATAGCCCCACAATTTCAGTTGGGACCATAAAGGGTTAAAACTTCAATGAAACTACTAGAATGGTAGACCAAAAATAGAACACATATACTGAAATTTAATTTCCAATCAGCTTAAGCTTTACTGCATAAGGGTAAGAACAACATTAGATGAACTCTGCCAGAAACAACAAGAAATGGCACTTGGAGGCAGACACCTCTCAAATAAGTTGCATGACTTTTCAAAAACAGTGTGAATTAAAATACAAAATTGCTGGTTAGCCATGGAGATAAGATGACCTACCAAACTCAAGGAATATATAATAGAAGCAGACATACAGGAAAGCGAATATAGTTATCGTCATGAACTTAAATGACTAACATGCTCAAGAACACAAAGGACAAATCAGATAAGCCAGAAAAATTTCTACAAAAAATAGTAAATGAAAATCAGATCAAATGGAAAAGAAAAAAATTACAATAATTGAGCCTAAGATTTCAGTAGCTGGGTTTATAGATGCTTAGAAATAGCCTAAGAAGCCGGCGCCGCGGCTCAATAGGCTAATCCTCCACCTGCGGAGCTGGCACACGGGGTTCTAGTCCTGGTCGGGGTGCCGGATTCTGTCCCGGTTGCCCCTCTTCCAGGCCAGCTCTCTGCTGTGGCCTGGGAGTGCAGTGGAGGATGGCCCAAGTGCTTGGGCCCTGCACGCCAAGGGAGACCAGGAGAAGCACCTGGCTCCTGCCTTTGGATCAGCGTGGTGCACCAGCCGCAGTGCACCGGCTGTGGCGGCCATTGGAGGGTGAACCAGTGGCAAAGGAAGACCTTTCTCTCTGTCTCTCTCTCTCACTGTCCACTCTGCCTGTCAAAAAAAAAAAAAAAAAAAAAAATAGAAAAGAAAAGAAAAGAAATAGCCTAAGAAAAGATTAGGAACATGGAAAATAGTTCAACAGGAAATATTCAGAATGAATATAATTTGGAAAATATGGAAAAGAGTACATGATACATTAGATAATGGTGACAAGATCCAGCATATGTGTATTCCAGAAGAAAAGAGGGAGGAAAGGGTAAAGATAATGTTTAAAGATACAATTGCTGGGGGCTGGTGCTGTGGCATAGTGGGTTAAGTAGCTGCCTGCAGAGCCAGCATCCCACGTGGGCTCTGGTTTGAGACCCAGATGCTCCACTTCTGATCCAGCTCTGTGCTGTGGCCTGGGAAAGCAGTAGAAGATGGCCCAAGTGCCTGGGCCCCTGCATCCACGTGGGAGACCCAGAGAAAGCGCCTGGATCCTGGCTTCGGATTGGCGTGGCTCTGGCCACTTCGGCAATTGGGGAGTGAACCAGCCGATGGAAGACCTCTCTCTCTCTCTGCCTCTCCTTCTCTCTCTGTGTAATGCTGACTTTCAAATAAACAAATAAATCTTTAAAAATAAAATACAATGGCCAAGAGCTATCCAAAATGATTAAAGATAATAAACTATATATTCAAAAAGCACAATATGGGCTGGCATTGTAGTATAGCAGGTTAAGCTGCTGTTGGCAAGTTCCATAGTCTATAGTGGATTGCTAGTTGGAGTCCCTGATACTCTACTTCCAATCCTGCTTCCTAAGGTGCTTGGGAAGGCAGTGGAAGATGACCCAAATCCTTGGGCCCCGGATACTCACACAAGAGACCCAGATGGAATTCTTAGCTCTTGGCTCAGCTTGGCCAAGACCTGGCTGTTGTGGTCATTTGGGGAATGAACCAGTAGATGTATAGTTGTAAAATCATGCTTACAAAAACTTAATATACTTAACAGTACATATTTGAAAAGAAAGCTGAAAACTGATTACCTATGTATTCATTTTTATGATTTAAGAAAACAGCAAATTAAACACCAAAATGAGGAGGGAAATTAAATATAAGAGCAAAAAATTTTCAAACAGAAATGGGATACACAATAAAGAAACAAATAGTAAAGTTTATTCTTTGAAAATACTAACAAAATTCATTAACATTATAAGAATGATCAAAAAGAAAAGAATACACAAGGTACTAACATAAGAATGAAAAAGAAAATGTTACTACAGGCTCAACAGGCATTAAAATTGAGGATATCATTAAGAACATGATACTAGTAATTTTGAAATTCAGATCAAATGTAAAAGATTCTCAGAAATTTACAACATGGTAAAATTGACATAAGAAGAAATGTATGATACTAAAATTATTAAAGAAATTAAGTATGTAATTATAAAAAAGGCCCATATGGTTTCATCATGTATTCTTCAAACATTTAAACCACACCAATGTTATATAAACAAAATAATATCAATATATAAATTCTTTCAGAGAACAAAAAGAGGAAACTTTCAACCCAATTCACAAGGCTAACATAACACTGATACAAAGACATTACAAGAAAGTAAAGATATTACAAGAAAAACTAAATGTCAATCTTTCTCATGGACAAAATAATAAAGTAACAAAATTAATAAAGTAGGAGCAGACCAGCTCCAGCTACATAGGATATCTCTAGGTTGACATTCAGGTACAAAAATTCATGAAGCAGTAGAGCATGCAGGACAGAAGATAAGGAGAGAAGTTAGGATTGAAGACACAGCCTTTGTTTAGAATAGTAGGAACTTGAGAAAGGTTTATTAAATGAGCAGATAATAGAATTGTAAAAATTGATGAAGTTTTCTAATTTCAGGACAATATCCTCAAGAGATATCTGATACCAGAAAAAATACTAAGTAAAAATGAAGTTTGCCTCAAATACATGGCCTAACGGTTTCATTATACTTGGGTTCCTCACAGGGAAATTTAATATCATAAAAGAGATTAAAAATGAACAGGAATTTTGATAAGGAAATTTAATTTGTAAGAACTGCTTAACATCTTACTTTTTAAATATGATACTCAAACATTGTATCCTTGATTTCATGTAAAAACATCTGTTTCCTCTATTATAAAAACATTATCACTATAATGCTACCCCCATGCCTAATCCCCTCCCTATAGGGCTTGTACTCTTCCAATGCTTGACACTAAATTCTTCTTCTATACAGGTACAGAGCTTATTGATAATTCAGTTGGCACTCAGTACATGCTATTTTGTAATGCTACTTATCTTTTATACATGTATTCTGCTGCCTCTGCAACAACTACATGATCGCTTAAGGAATCCTCTGGACCACACCACACCCCTTTTTTAATTACTAACTTCAGCATCCAGAAGATTTTAAGTATTTAGTAAACTTTTTTTTTTTTTTTTTGACAGGCAGAGTGGATAGTGAGAGAGAGAGACAGAGAGAAAGGTCTTCCTTTGCCACTGGTTCACCCTCCAATGGCCGCCACAGCCGGTGCGCTGCGGCCGGTGCACCACGCTGATCATATGGCAGGAGCCAGGTGCTTCTCCTGGTCTCCCATGGGTGCAGGGCTCAAGCACTTGGGCCATCCTCCACTGCACTCCCAGGCCACAGCAGAGAGCTGGCCTGGAAGAGGGGCAACCGGGACAGAATCCGGCGACCCGACCGGGACTAGAACCCCGTGTGCTGGCTCCGCAGGCGGAGGATTAGCCTAGTGAGCCGCGGTGCCGGCCATATTTAGTAAACTTTTTTTGATGATGAAGATGGTAATAAATTTGAGGAGCATCACAAATTTTTAATAAGTATCAAAGATAAGAATACTCAATAATAACTAATTCAACATTTTTATACCACATCATGAATGTGATGGTAGTGTTCAAGAGAAATGCAAGATACATAGTATACTAATACAGGCTTAAAAGGGACAAATAGACAGTTAAGCAGTGTCTATTTCTTAAGTTTAATTGAAAAAATTATTACAGGGCATTATTTTAGACAGCTATTTTTCACATTTCTAGGAGTGAAAAGAAGCTTTATGGAATATTTTATAGCTACAGTCAATTACTTTAAAGAGAATATATTTAAAATTTTTGCTCACGATATCTTGTCACCCACAATATCACAGAATAATTTTAATTCACTCAAAGGAAAAATGTTAGCATGCTCTATTAACAAATGAAATAAAATTCATAATTTGTATCAATCAAAGCCAGTGAATTTAATTAAGATTAATTCACACAGTGAAGAAGCAGCAGTATACTTTGAAGGGTAGTTATTACACTCTTTAATACTATTTAAACATAAAGTATTCTTTTTTCCCTCCTGGGTCACTCTTCATGGAAAGCAATACATTTTATTTCATATGTAGAAAGATTTATAGATAGTCTGTTTTTCTCTGAGTAACAATTATCACACAGTTTGCAAAGTGACTATTACTATTCTATGATTGTAATGTCTGGCTCCTGTATGCTGGATAACCTTGTTCTGTTTATAGTACTCTTATGTATGTTTTTATTTTTTTATTTTTTAAAAAAGATTTATTTGTTGTATTTGAAAGTCAGGATACAGACACACACACACACATAGATACAGAGAGAGAGAGAGAAAAAAAATCTTCTACCCTTCTACCTTCTGGTTTACTCCCCAGATGGCCACAATGGCCAGGGCTGGGCCAGGCAGACACCAGAAGCCAGGCGCTTCTTCAAGGTCTCCCACATGGGTCGCAGGGTCCATGCACATGGGCTATCTGCCACTGCTTTACCTGGTCATTAAGTACAGTAACCTGTACCTGGAGCAGCCAGGTTACAAACAGATGCTGATAGCTGGCATGGCAGGTGGTGGCTTTACCTGCAATGCTACACTGCCAGCACTTTATACACATTTTTAGAAAGGTTAATATAACAATTAGATTAAGAAGTGTCCCTCCCTCCAAAGCCTCATTTTCTAGTTCTTACATCTTCCAAGTTTAGATGAATTTAGCATCTAAATAATCACCATGTATAAATACTACCAAAACAGCTCACTGAGTATATAATTTTTCAGGAGATTCCAACACAACTTAATCATGAATAGTCTTGAATGTTTGGCATTATTGAAGCAGGGTATTTGGAGTCTAGTTCTGAAGGGCTCAGATGATTTAACCGAGTAGGAGTAGTTTCTAATTTAGGGTGAATATCATAATCATCCAGAGAATGTTTAAAAATTGTGAATGTTTTGCTACAGATACAAAGAATCAGCATCAAGAGGGGCAAGCTATATTTTGGGGATTTTCCTGGGGACCTCCCTATTTATACTCCTTAAGGAGTGTTAGGTACAGTTAAAAAGAAGAGTTTCAGGTATTTTATCAAGACCATGAGGAATAGTAAACTCTTGAGCTTTTGACAGCTTTCATAAATTAAGTATGGACATCAAACATAAAGTAAATGAGCAGAAATAATTAAACATTTAGGTGCCGGCACTGTGGTATAGCAGATTAAGCAGCTGCCTGCAATGTAAGCGTCCCATATGAGTGCCAGTCCGAGTCCTGGCTGTTCCACTTCTAATCTGGTTCCCCACTAATGTACTTGGGAAAGCAGCAGCAGCTGGCCTGATTAGGCCCCTGCATCCACATGGGAGATCCCGATGAAACTCCTGGCTCCTGGCTTCAGGCTGACCCAGCCACAACTGTTGTGGCTATTTAAAGAGTGAACCAGAGGATGAAAGATCTCCTTCTGTCTCTCCCTCTAATTCTGCTTTTAAAATAAATAAATCTTTTTAAAAAATCAAACATTTACCATTATGGTAAGGGATAACGGTTGTCACATAAGGTAAAAGCAGGTGCAGGGACCATTGGTTGGGAAGTACGTGTGTGTCTTAGCCACCTCCCAAAGATTAGAAAGCAATTCCACTTGTTGGACATGAATAACATTGCTCCCAAGGAAGAAGTAGTATGGGGACACGAACCTGTCTTTATATATCAACTAGGCCCTAACTCTAGTACATAAGTTCAAAATGACCATTTTCAACCCTAATACCCATTGATGGATGGACTTTAAAATGGCACCTTGATTTTAAATAAAGAAAAAAATCATTACATACAATCAAGTATCTAAATAAGAAAGAAAACTCTCTAAGAGAAGCAACAGTGTTTTGCAAATGAAGAGACCAGCTACTAACTCAAAATTATAGCCCATGAAGTCTGGTTTTTGAATTCTAAAACTACTGTACATTTTTATTTTGTGTTACACCTCTATTCATGTTAATATAAAATAATGTTTAATTTATTTGTGAAGACAAACTGGTGTGGCAAGAAGACATACCGTGATTCGCCTGTAACCTTGAATACTCACTGACAATGCTCCTGACAAGTACTAGCACATTCAAATTGCTTATCCAAAGAAAGAAAATAAAGCATGCAAACATTTTCTCCTGTTAGTGGTTCTCATTAACTTCAAAACTTATTGTGGTTATTATATAGAGTAACAAGAAAATTATGGCAAAATACCTAATGGCTTTAGTCTAAGAAAAAGAACACACAGTTTTTCTGACCTCTGAGAAAAGTTCATTAAAACTTAAAATTGGTATTGTGAGTTTTAGTGGATTTTCATTTCTTTTTTTAAGTTCAGTGGAAGTAAAAAAAATCCATTCCTTTTGCAAATGCAAATTAATTAGCTGGATGTGTTTCAGAACACTTCCTTTAGTCATACTATTTTCCAATGACCCATCTTAGAATGGGCTTTTCTGTACTTTCCAGTTGCTGAAGTTAATTCTGGAGACCACTGTGTACTTCTCACGTTAAAAGAACATGACATGGATATTATTATGAAATAGTCACCCAAACCAAGCATGAACTTATTAATCATATATGTGTATGTGTGAATATATCTATGTCTATTTTTCTAGATTATAATTATTTTACAAAAGGCTAATGGGGTGATTAGGTTTGAACCTGGAAGTATCATGCAAGGCTAATACTTAGGATCTGATTTCCTTTTGGTCAGGTTAATGTTGCTCAATGCCTCATTATTTTTGGTTTGCAAAATTTCAATTTCTATATATCCAAAAGATGTTTTGTGAAAGATTTTAAAATTTTGGCCAGTGGACTTAAATTTCTATCTCTAACTCATTTAATAACATTCACAAATATAGAACATCCAAATAATTAGAAAGAATTTAAGAAATTGATTTCTGTTGCAATTATGTAGATTTTATTATTCAAAGGTGACTAAGTTCAGGTACAAGTTATATTTTCAGTCAGTGAATATATTTATGAAATATAAAATACATTATTCAATAATCTGGAGATTAACTACAGCTCTGAGTGCATAATGACAACATCAATTGTTGGCCATAATGGATTTTTATCAACTTTTTATAATTTCTCTTAATTCAAATGCTACATTTCACTGCAGAAAGGCTCTCTAAAATGAAAATTAAAAAATTGTTTTATCTAAAAGCACAATTTCTTCACAAAATCTCTTAGGAATATTCCACATAATTCTAGGTATATAGAGGATACAGTTAGAAAATCAAAAGAATAAATTATGTATATTTTTAAGTTTAAATTTCAAATAATATTTTCTTCAGGGGTAAGCATTTGGTAGAATAGTGTTGCTTGGGATGCCTGCATCTCATTATGAAAGAGCCTAGGTTGGAGTGACAGCTCTGCTTCCAATTCAGCCTCCAATGTAAACCCTGGGAGGCAGCAGGTGATGGCTCAAGTGGTTGTGTCCCTTCCACTAACATGGGATACTGGGACTGAATTCAGGTCCCTAGCATCAGACTGGCTCAGCTCAGGCCACTGTGAGCATTTGAGAAGTATCAATAATGGGAGACCTTTGTCTATCTGCCTTTCAAATAAATAAAATTGCTAAAAAGTTTTCAGCTTATTTAGAAAAAAGAAATAATATTCTTCTATATGCATATAGACATTTTTTGACATTTTTAAGAAAATCAGTCCACTGTATATGTTTTCCTAATACTTCTAAGGGCGGGTGTTGTGGTACAGTGGGTTAAACCACCACTTGGGACATCCTCATACCTTATGAGTGTTGATTGGAGTCCTGGCTATTATATCTCTCTCTTTTTTAAGATTTATTTATTTAAGATTTATTTATTTATTTACTTGAAAGTCAGAGCTACACAAAGAGAGAAGGAGAGTCA
This sequence comes from Oryctolagus cuniculus, assembly GCF_964237555.1. Lineage (NCBI taxonomy): Eukaryota > Metazoa > Chordata > Mammalia > Lagomorpha > Leporidae > Oryctolagus > Oryctolagus cuniculus. Next base: position 38,055,073 of record NC_091432.1, read on the forward strand.
GAGAGAGAGAGAGGTCTTCCATCCACTGGTTCACTCCCCATTGACTGCAATGGCTGGAGCTGTGCTGATACAAAGCCAGGTGCCGAGAGCCCTGGCTTGGCCATCTTCTACTACTTTCCCAGGCCATAGCAGAGAGCTGGATCGGAAGTAGAGCAGCTGGGACTTGAACCAGCACCTATATGGGGTGTTGGCACTGCAGGTGGTGGCTTTACCCACTACACCACAGCGCCGGTCCCTACTATACTTCTTGATCCAGCTCCCTACAAATGCACCTGGGAAGTTACAGATGATGGTGCAAGTACTTGAGTTCCTGCCACCCATGTGGGAGACTCAAATGGAGTTTCTGGTTTCTGGCTTCAACTTGGCCCAACCCCAGCTGTTGTAGCTATTTGGGGAATGAACCAACAGATGGAAGATCTCTCTTTCTGCCTTTCAAATAAATAAATAAATCTTTTAAAGCACCTGACAGAAAATAATACTAGTGTACAACTTTATGATTCACAAAACGTTTTAACTGATATTATGACTTTTGATCTTCATCACAATCCTATGAGTTACATAATGTAAACATTTTTATACTTGAGTTCTAGAAACTTAGGCACAGCTAATTTTTAAAATTTTCTATCAAACTACCTAGCATACTAATAGGGAACAGGATGGGTGCTCAATCAACAATAAAATAAAATAATATTTCTCAAAAACATACATCCAGCGGTGGTAAACTTCAAATTAAACTTGGTTCAAGTTAATTCCAAGACAAACTGTTACTACACAAAGCTGTGTAGAGTTGATTTGGGGTATCTGTTTGGACATCTCTGTGAAAAAACTGATTCAATAACTTTTTAATATAGTAATTCTTGAACTATATATATATACACATTTTTTTAAAAAGGTGGGATGGCATGACAGGAGGAAAACTATTCATTGTTCTAGTTTTAGCATCCATCTTTAGAGGATAGAGGGCAGTAAAGAAATGGAATTTTAGGGTCTATGTCACCAATTTGAATGGTAGTACCACTGGCTGGTACTACAAGATTGAAATCATTTGCCTGGTCACATATTTTACTGGGTGCTTGAGAACAGGAAGAATCCAAATATAAACCCTGAATCAGAATTATCCAGGTTAGCCTCATACTTGCTAACAAGTAAACCTTATTAACAAGGTTTCCTGGAGAAACCACAATTGAACAGTAAAGTTCAACTCATAGAAGAGCAACAATAAAATACAAAATAAAATTATTTTGTAACAATATTAAAATTAATTAATATTTGGGTGCAATTAACATTTAAAAAAGTTTAAAATATTTACTTAAAGGCTATTTGCAGAGCATTGGAATGGGTTTGAATTTTCAGGAACACTGTGTGACTTTGGACAAATCTTTGCTGTAACTTGGCCTGTTTAATCATTGTAAAATGCCAGGGCTGAACTTCCAAGATCTTGCCAATATCAGGAAGCTCATATTCATGATTTTTGGAATTCTAGTAGTTAATATTTAATCTTTACAAAGTATCAGGCATTATTTAGAGCATATTTAGAGCATTTCCTTATATTAAAGCATACAGTCTTCAAATATAATTTATGAAATAGGTACTATTATATTCCACCATTTGCAGAAACTGAGGTAGAGGGGTTAAGAAAATTTTTGAAAGTCATATAGCTAGTAAGCAGTAGAGCTGGGGTCTGATCCAGATATTCTAGTTCAAAAGCTGATGCTATTAAGTGGAATGTTGTATGGCTTCTGTAGATTAATGGGAGTCACTAAGTGTAATGGCACAAGTGGTAACAACCATGTAAGTTATTACTATGTATCAGATATTGGATTAATGACTTTAGGTTTTCTTTTCTTTTTTTTTTTTTTAAGATCTATTTTATTTATTTGAAAGACAGAATTACAGAAAGAGGTAGATAAAGAGAGAGAGTTCTTCCTTCTGCTGGTTCACTCCCCAGATGGCCACAACGGCCGGAGCTGCGCCAATCCGAAGCCAGGAGCCAGGAGCCAGGAGCCAGGAGCTTCTTCCAGGTTTCCCATATGGGTGCAGGGGCCCAAGGACTTGGGCCATCTTCTACTGCCATCCCAGGACATGGCAGAGAGGAGGATCGGAAGAAGGGCAGCTGGGACTAGAACCGGTGCCCATATGGGATGCCAGTGCTTCAGGCCAGGGCCTCCAACCTACTGCACCACAGAGCTGGCCCCAAAGACTTTAGGTTTTCTATTTAACTTAATCTTTACAAAACAATAATCTTTAAAGTGGTTATTACTACAGTTACTTGAGATAACAGTAAACTGATTCAAAGTGTTTAAATATTCATCTACTATCACAGATAGTGGCAAGCTAAGATTATAATCTTGGTTGCTTGTGCACAATGTCTCTACTCTTAACCAATGTGCAATATTATGATGTTCTATATGAATTATACCACTTTTGGAGTTGGAACTGAAGATATACATTTTGTACCTCAAAAAGACTCTAGATGAATTTTAGGGGAAAAGACAAATTGGAAAAAATCGTAACATGCTGAAATGATTACCAATGTGGGTTTCTCCTAATAAATTTAGATACAATGTTACTTAATTTTATATAGTCATTCCACAACATATATTCAAAACATGTCATAAATTATCAATTACACTTTTCATCAATTAAAAATAAAATGTTATAATGAAAAAATATGGATATAGGAAATGATTATCAGATGTCCTCTGATTTGAAAAATTATATACAGATTTACAGTTCCTAAGGAAAACACTCAAACAATATGTAAAGATTAATACTTAGAAGTAGACACTATATTCAAAATGATAGTAGAAATACTACTGAATATAAGCTGTCACACTGGAATTTAAGAGAATTTATTTACTTAATTCCAGGCATTCCTTTAGGTGGCATAATCAAGTTATTGCACAAATACAAGTCTGGCAATGCTATTATAAAGGGTTTTAGAATAGCAAAATTACTACAAAATATCCTGAATTTTTTTTTTCTCTGTTAATTCCAAAGGGTAGCCCCATCAGATATGATTTGAAATGCACTAACAGAGATCAGCATGTAAACTGGCACTAGGTAGGCTCAGGAGTCGAGGGACTTTAACTCCACGCATGGATGCACAGTGTGTATTTTAGTACCTTGGGGGAGGGGGAGGGAAATAGCAAAGCTAAACAAGAGGAAAACCTATCTGTAACTGATTATATTACATTTATACCGAATGGGATTAGCCTTCACTTTCAAAGAATCTACTGCTGGTAGTAAACAAATGACTGGCTAAGATGTCCTTTTAACATAATAGCAAAGTAATAGCTACAAATGTGGCAGCGCTATGCAGCTCAGCATCCAGATCCATAGTAATAAACAATACTAACAGGAAGCTAATTCCCTTCTATAAAATAGCAATCAGGCTTGAAGTTAAGTAAAATAAAACCAAAATATCCGGCTTTAGAGAAGACACATTTAAAAGGCCCTATATGTATATTGGAAATGCATACACATATAAAACCTATTTAAATATATTACATCTTAAGGATATAAAGTATGTGCATGCTATATAAACATATATGCATGTATTTATTATATCTAATTTCTTAGTTCTGAGAGGGAAGGAAATCTGGTCAAAATCAGTCATGAAATTTTAACCATGTTTCTGCAAAAAACAGCAGTGCCAAGGGGTAATGCATCGCTAATGGTTTCCAGTACAATAAATAGCTACTCTGACGTCAAAACTTTGTTACACTCCAATAACTGGCTCACTTGGGGTTTCAGGTACAGCAAGTTACATGTCAGTTTTAAGTAAAGTTATAAAAATAGAATGCCTGGTGAACCATATTGTCGCTATGCAACATGATACAATACGATTTATATCCAATAAAACATTAACAAAGGTGATAGATTATATCAAAATAGTATTTGGTGGTTTAGGATGTTCAATTTCTTAAATTTCAAATGAAAAATTATCATGTTTTACTCTATCTTATTCTAACACTGTCTACAACTCAGTTATCCACTTTTAGCACAAATGTTAAATTAGAAATATTTACATATTCAAAAGAAAAAGTGATTCTTATGTTGTTAAATCACCCTTGATGGATATAATAATAAATATTGTAACCAGGAATAGGGAGCATTATAAGGAATGCAACTAATAAGATATTATGTTAGTTTAGAGTAGGAGTACTAGTCTCTTTTCAGAAAATGAATTGCTCAAATTCATATAGAAATTTAAATCCAAAAGAACAATTATATAACCTATCCTAGTATTAGCCTGAAATTTTAAGTTAAGAACCCCTGAAACATGTGCATCAATGATACAATTAATCATCACAAGATGCTAATTGACACAGTTTCATTTTACACAAAGTACAAATGAAATCTTATAAGGCTTAAATAATCCCTCGAAGAGAATGTACAGGGGTCGGCATTGTGGCATAGTGGTTTAAGCCTCTGCCCACAGCACTGGTATCCCATATGGCACTAATTCAAGTCCTGGCCACTCCACTTCTGACCCAGCTCCCTGCTGATGGCCTGGGAGAACAGGAAGGGTCGGCCCAAGAACTTGGGCCCCTGCATCCACATGGGAGACCTGGAAGAAGGTCCTGACTCCTGGCTTTGGACTGGCCCAGCTCTGGCTGTTGTGGCCATTTAGGGAGTGAACCAGCAGATGGCAGATTTCTCTCTCTCTCTGACTCTCCCTCTCTCTCTAACTCTGCCTTTTCAGTAAATAAAAATGTCTTAAAGGCTGCTCTCTTAAAGAGAGACAGAGAATGTAGAGTAAGAACAATATTGATTCTTGTTACCAGTGTTTTATTATGCAATGTATAGTGTATATTTCTGTACCAGGGAGGAAGGAAAATAAAATTCCTAATTATTTCAGCATCAACATTTAATAATATCAAAATAAAGCAACACACACACATATGTACTTAAGTTACTGATGAATACAGAAATTTCTGTGTAAGAAAATATTTTATACTGTAGTATTATTCAATTATTTCTATGATCAAATAGAAAATGTTTTATTGTTATATGTAGACATTTATATAAACGTTTTGGGGGCTACTGCCAAGGCACAATGAGTTGAACTGCTGCTTGGGATTTCTGCATCCACCTCCTGCTCATCAGCCTGGGAAGCTTCAGATGGTGACTCAAGTACTTGAGTCCAGAACTTCTCTGTAGGAGACTCAGATGGAGTTCCTGGCTGCAGGCTTTGGCCTGGCCCAGCAGATGGAAGTCAACCAGCAGATGGCAGCTATCTTTCGCTATGTATATCTCTCTACCATTCTCTTGTCATTCTGCCTTTCAAATATACAAGCAAATATTTTTAAAAAGTGTTTTAACCATGAATTAACACACATATGTGTGCGTGTATGTGTGTGCATGTGTGTGTTATTCCATTGCCTTTTATTTTTTCATATCATTTGTATAAAGGCATGGCACAGGAGATTTAGACACATAAGTCCCAATTTTACTTTTTAGCAGATAATGACCTCACCTAAGTTAGGTAATATTTTTATTTAAAGATTCATTTTATTTATTTAAGAGGCACATTTACAAAGAGAGGGAGAGAGGGAGCAGCAGAGAGACAGCAATCTTTCATCTGCTGGTCTACTTACCAAATGGCCTCAATGGCTAGGGTAGGGCTAGACCAAAGCCTGGAGCCAGGAGCTTCTTCCTGCACATGGTACAGGAGCCCAAGGACTTGGGACACCTTCCACTGCTTTTCCAGGCACATTAGCAGGGAGTGGGATTCAAAGTGGAGCAGTCAGGACCCAAAGTGACTCCCACATGGGATGCTGGTGTTGCAGGTTGTTACTTTACCCACTATGCCACAATGCTGGCACCCAAGTTAGGTAATTTTTGTGTCTTACTTCTTCATCTACACATGTATAGATGATAATGAAATGAAATAACATATGTAAAGTCTCCACAACAGAGCCCATTACATGCTATGTTTCAAACACTGTTCAGTTCTGTGAGAAACATTAACAAAACAATGCCCTCATGGAGGTGGACAAAGGATGATAATGTTATAAATAAATAAATGGAAGATAGCCCAAGGACCTGGGCCCCAGCGATCCATGGGGGAGACCCAGCTGGAGTTCCAGGCTCCTGGCTTCGGCCTGGCCCAGTCCCAACTTATGAGACCAGTTGGGGGGTGAACAAGCAGATGGAAAGTCTCTCTTGCTTTGTGTGTGTGTGTGTCTCTCTCTAACTCTGCCTTTCAAATTTGATGTTTGAGCAAAGACCTGAAGAAAGGAAGAGGTAAGGAAGTAACAGTCCATGCAGAGGAAACAGGTAGTGCCAGGGTCTTAATTCAGAAGCACGCTTGGCCATGTTGAGGAATAGCAAGGAAGCCAGAACGACCAGGGCAAAGTCATCAAGTGTCAGAGAAACAATGAGGAGGCTGGATGTTGTAGGGCCTCAGAAGTTACTATTAATTCTTCATTCTCTGTAAACAGTTACCACTACAGAGTTTGGAACAAAAGTGTGACATAATATATGTTTTCAAATATCACCAACAGTTTCTATGCTGGAAATAGATTAAATAGAGAAGACTGATAAAAGCTTATTGCTTGGTAGTTCAGACTAGAGTGGTATAGTAGAGGTTGGGCAGTTTATGCATCCATAATATATTTTGAAGATATAAACAATGGAATTCCTGATGGATTGGATTTAAGAAGAGAAAAGTTAACGATGACTATTAGCATTTTGGCCATAGCAACTAGAAGGATGGGAAAAGCTGTAAGTGGATTTTGGGTAAAGATCAAGTTTCAGTTTTGTCATATTAAAATTGAGATGATTTCTTTAATTATCTAAGTAGCGATGTCAAGAAGGTATCTGGGTATACAACCTCAAGTTTTTCTCTTTTTTTTTTTTAAAGATTTATTTATTTATTTGAAAGTCAGAGTTACACAGAGAGAGAAGGAGAGGCAGAGAGAGAGAAAGAGAGAGAGAGAGAGAGAGAGTCAGTCTTCCGTCTGCTGGTTCACTCCCCAATTGGCCGCTACAACTGGTGCAATGCTGATCAAGCTTTCTGTTTTGGGCTTGGGAAAGCACTAGAAAATGGCCCAAGTGCTTGGGCTTCTTTACCGACATGGGAGACCAGGAAGAAGCTCTTGGGTCCTGGCTTCAGATCTGCTCAGCTCTGGCCATTGTGGCCATTTGGAGAGTGAATCAGCTGATGGGAGACCTTTCTCTTTGTCTCTCTACTCTATCACTATAACTTTACTTCTCAAATAAATAAAAAATATATATTTTAAAAAACTTGTCAACTGCTCTTATAAAAAAAAAGAAATGAATATATTAAGGAAACCATATCATACATTACCTTAATTCTTCCCACATTTATACTCTAATACTCAGTGCAAATTCTTGGTATGCAATGATTTTTCTTGGTTCCTACTCAACTTGATCAACAATTAGGTGACATGTAACCAGAGATCTGGGAATATAGCAGAATAAGGCTCTTCACCAGAAAATATATTCTAAGGCAGGATTTTTGGTCTACTTTGATTTTTGAGCAATTGTGAATGAAATAAGAAAGTGCCAATATACATAAAATTTTCATTATAATGAATGGAAATCAATATAACATTATCAACTATCATACACAAAACATTGATTTAGAATAAGAGTGAATATAAATTATATTATAAGTAACAGGAATTAAAAAGTCTGAGAAATTTTATCTAAAATATTATGCTAGAGAATTAAGACAAATAAAATACTTTCATATTTTTAAAACAGTTTCATTCTTACAAATGTGAAACTTAAGAAATGAATGGGAATTATAGTGATCAAAGTTGAGAAAGCTATGACTTAGGCAACATAATGAAAACTTTGTAGGCCTGAAATTTAAGGTTCATGTGACTAAACAGCTGAGAATTCAATTAAGTATACAAAGTTAGTTGCTATGTGTGTACCATTGTGCTGAGAATTAGAGAAGACCCATAAAAGACAATATGCCTCTTACCTTCAAAGCACTTAGCATTTTCTTGGGAGAACAGTAAGTTCTTTTTGTATTATAGAATACCATATGATAGACTATAGCCATATATTTTACTAGTGAGACAAAAAGAAAACATGAAGGAAAAATGCCAAGTAACTAACAGAGGTATGTATATAAAAAGACTATTTTCATAAATTATTATTATTATTGGAACTGGTATTTAACCTAGTTATTAGAGTTCCACGTCACATATTGTAGTCCTTGGGTTTGATTCTCAGCTCCAGCTCCTAACTCCAACTTCTTGCCATAACACACCCTAGAAGGCAGTAGTACTGCTCCAATTACTGAGTTCCTGTCACCCATATTGGAGACCCACAATGCGTTCACAGTTTCTGATTTTGGCTCTGAACCAGCTCCAACTATTGAGAACATCTGGGGAGTAAACCAGGAGAAAGGAGCTTGCTCTTTCTCATTCTCTCTTTCAGTCCCCAACAAATGGAAATATACATACATACATTTTTAAAAGGAAGAGGTATTTAGTCTACTGGTAAAAATGTTTCCATCCTATATCTCAGCACCTGAGTTTGCTACCTAACTCTAATGTCTCACTCTCGCTTCTTGCCAATGCAGCCCTTAGGAGGCAGTGATGAAGGCTAAAGTACTTGGCTTCCTACCACCCACATGGGAGACCTGGATTGCATTCCTGGCTTCTGGTTTCGGCTTCAGCCAAGCCCTAGCTGTTGAAGGCTTTTGGGAAGTGAAATTGCAGATAGGGGTTCTCCCTGTCTCAAAAATCAATAATATTGCTTTCATTAAATTTGATCAAGTTCTTTCAAAAATTAATGTTTGGACACATTCAATTTAAGAAAAGCCCATGAAATACACTGCCAGTTTATTAGGCACTAGAAACTGGGCAGGATATTATGGATGAAAAGATAGAAAGACATGACCCTTTCTAATAGGAAGAAACAATTTATAATACAAAATGACTAATTATACAGTAGAGATTTAAAATTCAGAGAAAACTTTTCATCCTACTATCTACAAAAATGCATAAAACATATATTTGTTTCAATGAAACTGAGATTTAAAAAAGCTGTAACATTTAACTCATTTTTTCCATAATTTCGTTATCCAACTACCTCCTTGAAGAAAAAATTAAACTATATTTCATCAACATTACCTATTCCATAAGTCTAAGAGGTAAAGAGTCTTATTTAGTTTTATGATGTCTACATGATAAAAGTGGGTGTAACTATTTTAGCTATGTAAAGTGATCAACTGCATTTCTTCATATCTTGCTAATAAGAGGTTTATTTCCAGAGGACAGAAAGACAGAATGTCACTATACTCCATGGAGGTCACAGAACATGCTATGTTTAGTTCAGAGCACCAATTTTAAAAGGCATATGAACCAAGAGGTCAGTGAGGTAAAGCATTTAGAAGTCATGTATAATAAGATTAAAAATGGAAGGAAGTAGAAATAATCTAATAAAAAGGGAAAACTCAGACATCAGAATAGAAGTACTGAAGAACATTAAAAATATTAAAATCTCAGGATCTGCAAAAAACTGTATATCCAGTTTCAAGTATGGGAAGCCAAGAAGACTTTGATATTTTGATGACAAGCTGCCTTTCTAGTCTATGGCCTGTGAGAAGTCATAATAGCAAGAAAACAGTAGTGAGATAGGAAGTAAACTATGGAGCTTAACTTGTATGAGAAAGTGTGTACTGCCACAGATATGAATTGAGATACTATTATGGCTCAGTAGAGGCAGCATATCTTAGAACTTAATACTTGCCTATGAAAGATTTTAAACAAGAATATGGCCAAACAGAATCTAGTAATTTTGGCTACCTAATAAGTGGGAAGATGAATATAATAATAAAATTGATGACCTAGCCAAGAATAAAACTGATCTGTACACATCTATTGATAGTTCTATGAATTTGGAGTTGGGCTGGGTCTATCTAAAGCTAGAAGTTTTATTAAATATAAAATTCAGGGCTAAAAAGTTTTGGCCAATATAAGACATTTCTAGGCTAGGCTTAAAAAGGATAATTCACATTTACTTTTTTGTTCAAGAATAGCAGATTTGATGAGGAGAGAGTATGGTATGAGAAGGAAAGGGAATAATTTTGTCATCTCTTCAAATTTGCTTCAAATATTACTCTAGCTAGTAGGAATACTAGGGATCTGCACTACTAAGATGCAAATGGGAGGCCAGAAGTCAGAGTCTAAGAACAAAGTACATTTCAGAATTCACTAGGGAAACCTTTATTTAAAAGGATGAAAGAAAAATCTAAATCTGATAGTGCTGATTCAAAACCTGTCCTTTCCCCAAAATACCTACAGAAATCTCTGAAACTCTTGTTTTACTTCTCCAACCATAACATTGTCAGTAGGATAGGGAAGTGAAAAGTTGAAAATGACAAGGTGGTTGACCTGATATATTTTATTAGTGATGCAGAAATAACAATGTTTTGAATGCTACTGACAAGTCAAAGGTCACTGATAACAAGAGAGAAGATGCTTTTTCTGGCAGGTGAAAAATAGAACTGAAGTGGATTTTCTGGACATAGGAAACAAACTAACAGAAGGTTGCTTTGGCTTTTGAATCAATAATTAATTTTGCTGAATCAGCCATGCATATTGCACCTTCATTTCTGAGAAAGAGGCAAATGACATAGGAGAAACACCACTTATTTTAAAAATATATATAAATTCTAAAATATCTCCTTTATCTAATATAAATTAGTCTTTGCCACAACATTATCTGTGTAACAGAGAAAGGAAGCTAAATTGTACAATAAAGCATGCATAATGACAAGGCATTGATGTTTAATGATGCAAAGAAATGACCTATCCATTAATGAACACTTACTCAACCTTCCACAAAATGCAAATAAAGAAGGAAGTATCTAGATTTAAGAAGCATAAAGCTGCCTATCACAGATAATAAACCTAATCTAGGAAGTGACATATTTACATATTACAATATTGGACTGAGTAAACAGGAAGATATTTCAATTTTTAAGCAAGTCACTAAAGCTATGGCAATAAACATCTTCACTATCTTTTCTAAATTTGTTAAGCTTACAATATGTGCAAAACTCTTAGCCAAATATTTTTATGGGAATTATCTCTGTCAAATCTCAGAGAATGCTTATAAAGACAGGCACCCTTGTAAATCTTATTATCAAGTACAAAAACTGAAATTTGGAAATATCAGGTATTACTGAGGATTTCTTTATATTAACCTGTATGCAAATCACTAACTACAGAAAGTATACTTAACTTTTCACTTTTACTTCTTCTGATTGCATTTATTTAGTCAAATAATAATAGTATAAGATTTCTGAAAAAGAATGGTTCCTTTTCTGGTGAGAGATGGTTCTACAGATGTTAAGTTTAACAAAGTGTAACTGACAAAAGAAGAGAGAGAAAACACAGAAGAGGTAAAGATAGCAAGAAAAAGATATTATCAAATTATTATTTGTGTTTAAGATTAGAGAATTCAAAGTGATTTTTTTTTTTGTAAAACGAGAGAGACACGTGGGACAGATGTTACATAACCTTATTACTTAGCCTTAGGGAGCCTTTTCTCTTCAATAAAATGGAAAAAAAAATCCACATACCACATAGGTTTAGTGTGAAGATAAACTAAAACAAATTGTAAAACACCATTAAAATTAATTTTATTTTGTTGAGTACAGAAGTAAATATTAATTTTCTTCAACGTTTGTTAATAATCCTCAAGATAAGGGAGGGAGGAGATGCACAATTTGGGATATGCTCAATCAGACTTGCCCCAAATGCTAGAGTTAGAAACGTGCCAGGGGATTCCAGTTCAATCCCATCAAGGTGGCATGTACCAATGCCATCTCACTAGTCAAAGTGATCAGTTTCAGTTCAAAATTGATCATAATGATAGGATTAAGTATCAAAAGGATCACATAAATAAGACTAGTGTCTGCTAATATTAACTGATAGAATTAAAAGGAAGAGAACAATCCAACATGGGAAGCAGGATACACAGCAGACTCATAGAATGGCAGATGTCCTAAATAGCACTCTGGCCTCAGAATCAGCCCTTAAGGCATTCGATCTGGTTGAAGAGCCCATGAGAGTATTTTAGGCGTGGAAAACCAAGAAAAAAAAAAAAAGAAAATCTAAATGAAAGATCTCTGTGAGTGAGATCCCAGTAGAGAGAACGGACCATCAAAGAAGGAGGTACCTTTCTCTGAAGGGAGGAGAGAACTTCCACTTTGACTATGGCCTTGTCTAAATAAGATCTGAGTTGGTGAACTTAAGAGGCTTCCATAGCCTTGGCAACTCATGACTAGAGCCTAGGGAGATTTCTGACGCCATAAACAAGAGTGTCAATTTGTTAAGTCAACAACAGGAGTCACTGTGCACTTACTCCTCATGTAGGATCTCTGTCCTTAATGTGCTGTACATTGTGATTTAATGCTATAACTAGTACTCAAAAACAGTACTTTACACTTTGTGTTTCTGTGTGGGTGCAAACTGTTGAAATCTTTACTTAATATATACTAAATTGATCTTCTGTATATAAAGATAATTGAAAATAAATCTTGATGCGAATGGAATGGCAGAGGGAGCGGGAGATGGGAGGGTTGCAGGTGGGAGGGAAGTTATGGGGGGGAAAAAGCCACTGTAATCCATAAGCTGTACTTTGGTAATTTATATTTGTTAAATAAAAGTTAAAAAAAAAAACCACATCCGGAAAAGACTGAGCCTTGTCATTCATTGTCATTCAGTTGTCATTCAAGTTAATTATCACTGTACTTAGCTTCAGAGTAAAGGGAATGATGTCAGACTTTCAAGCAGGAATTTATTGGATTATATTTTCTGTCTTAAAAACTAAGAAAGAGGGATTGATGATGGTGCCCAGTGGCTTTGCAAAGACTGCTTGGGAGACAATTGTGGCTGATCAAATAAAAGACAGTGGTAGCCTGGATCAGTGGTGGTGGAAAAAATGGAGAGGAAAAAGGAGTTGAAAAACATTTAGAAACAAAATATGCCAATCTTTTGTGACCAATTGAATGTGGATTCTTCCTAGAGGTTGACAGAGATTTGCAAATAAGCCCAACAACATTATAAGGTAGCTTAATTCAGACAACTTCTTAAGGTATCATTTATATAAAATGGAAATAATAATATGCCATTTTAAAATGACAATGTATAATGATTTTTAAATTGAAAATAGTTATTAAAATAAAAAAAAAATTGTCCTTCCCTTTAAATAAGGAGGAAAAAACCACACAGTTTAGAATGCATGTTTAAACTGTGCATAAATGTTATATTTTTACCTAAAAAGGCCATTACAATAAGCTGAAAAGAAAAGGAGAGCATCTTCCACTTCAGGTAAAATGAAGAAACAGGACAGTTACCCACCCTCCTAAATCAACTAAAACCCTGGACAAGATCCATGAAACAAGGGACTACAGGTGCTAGATGACAACCAGGGCATGCTGGACATATCTGAAAAAGGAGGAACTAATGAGGTAAGTCATAAAATTACACAAACTTTCCTTTCTGCAGAGTTTCTAGGTGGAAAGGCAAGAGGGGGAAATTCAGAGTTTGGTGGTCTCCCTGAGATGAGTATGGAAGTATAAGTCTGGGGAGGTCAAGGAGCTCTCCTTTTTTATGGGGGCACAATACTGCATAGGAGAGAATTCAGCAAAAAGAAGGTTCCAGAGAACTTCTCAGTAGTCCCTACAGGTCTTTAGCTGAGAATTGGTAAATTCATGAGTTGAGGAAACTTACAATGGCCAGGCAAACAACATCCCAGGAGAAGCACAAAGAACAATCTTAAAATACAATACAGGGGCAGGTGCTGTGGCATAGCGGGTAAAGCTGCTGCCTGCAGTGCTGGCATCCCATATGGGCACTGGTTCTAGTCCCGGCTGTTCCTCTTCCGATCCAGCTCTCTGCTCTGGCCTGAGAAAGCAGTGGAAGATGGCCCAAGTCCTTGGGCCCCCGCACATGTGTGGAAGACCTGGAAGAATCTCCTGGTTCCTGGCTTCGCATCAGTGCAGCTGTAGCCATTGCGGCCAATAGGGGAGTGAACCAGCGAAAGGAAGACCTCTCTCTCTCTCTCTGCCTCTCCTTCTCTCTCTGTGTACCTCTGGATTTCAAATAAATAAATAAGTCCTTTAAAAAATATAATACATAGTTTGGGAATAGTTCCTTTTCACAAGAACCAGAGTAAAAACCTAATTCCATTACATGCAAAATTAGAAATTGAGCAAAACTAGCTGTAAAGTAAAATCTGCTCTGCTCCTACCCAAAATACTTCAAAGTAGCCTTCAAAAGGATAAAACTGCTTCCAAGTAACTTATGTATGTTTCAGAACAACACACACTTACAACACACACACACACGAACAGAATATATAAAAAAACATGGCAAGGTAATCTTCATGTCAAATCACAGAACATGAGAAGAAGATTGAAATTATACCCAGAATGAAAAGAACTTGAAGAAAAGGAAGACAGGAGAAAAACTGAATTAATGACTGGAGTCAACAAACTCACAGAGAACTTAGTACAAGAAACAGAGTGAAAACCACACCAAGGATCATTCCAATTATATTCTTTAAGGTCAGTGATAAAGAGAAAAATCTTACAAGTATATAGAGAAAAAGGCTCATTTTATGCAGAAGAACAAATATAAAAATAATGAAAGATATTTTAATCAGAAATAATACAAAATATAAGATGTTGGAGAAACATGTAGAAAGTACTAAAAGAAAAAATGAATAACTTCTAATTCTATATTCAGTGAAAATGTTTTCAAAAACATCATAAATAAAAATATTGATAAATATGCAAAGAGTGAGAAGTTTTACATTGCAGGGCCTAAAAAACAGAAAATACTAACGTAAGTGTTTTAGGCAAAAGAAAAGTCACACCAGATGGAAAGCTGCATCTGTATAAAGGAAAAAAATACAGTTTAATTAAATCTGTCATAGACCTTACTGTAGACTTAAAAGCACTGAATTTCTAGAAGAAAACATGAGAAAATATTTATGTCCTTAAGTTCAGACAGATTACTTAGCTAAAGAGAATGATCCACAAAAGGAAAAACTGATGAACTGTATTTCAGTAAAACCAAGAATTTCTGTTCTTTGAAAGGCATTTTAACAATAATGAAAAGACACATAGACTGGAAGAAAATATTGGCAAATCACATTTTGATAAGACATATCCGGAATATATAAGGATTTTTCAAAACTCAACACTGAAAAACAAATAATCCCATCCAAAAATTATTTTTCAATAAGAAAAGAAGCTATACATGATGGTAAATCACCACATGAATTCTCAACATCATCTTGCATTAGAAAAGTACAAATCAAAATCACTGTATGATAACACTGCACACCTATTAGAATGGCAAATGTTAAATGAATCAAAACAACAACAATGAAAAAACCTGACCACATTAAGCACTGCTAACAATGTAGAGTAAAATGACCTCTCATTTTACTCTGTTGGATGAAATGTAAAACAGTTACTCTGTTAGAAAAAAAATGTAAAACAGTTACAAGCATTTTAAGAAACAATTTGGCAGTTTCTTTAAAAAGTTAAACATAGACATATAACTTAAAATATGATCCAACAATTCCAATCTTAGTTATTTACTAAAGAGCATATTTCCTTACACCAAAAATCAAGTGCAAATTTTCTTAGTAGCTTTATTCATAATTGTCACAAACTGAAATAAGCTACATGTGATATACTACAAACAAGTGGTATATCCACATTATGGAATATTGCTCAACATTACAAAGGAGTGGGATATTGAGATTTTCAACAATATAGTTGACTCTAATTATTATGCTGAAAGAAGTCAGACTATATACTTCCCAACACCAAAAAGAACTTAATATACGGCTCCATTTATGTAGAATTCTAGATGTACACTATAACTATGAAAGAAAGAGTAGTTGCTGGGAAGGGAGTGGAAATACAGGAGGTATTTCAGAGGCATAAAAAGTCTTAGTGAGGCACCGGCACTGTGGCATAATGGGTTAAGCCATCACCCGCAGTTATCAGCACCCCATATGGGCACCAATTGCAGTTCCTGCTGCTACACTTCTGATCCAGCTCCCTATTAATGCACCTGGGAAAGCAGTAGAAGATGGCCCAACTGCTTGGGCCCCTGCACCCACATGGGAGACCCAGAAGAAATTCCTGGCTCCTGGCATCAGACCAGTCCAACTCTGACCATTGGGGTCATTGAGGGGGTGAACCAGCAGATTCAAGATTCTCTCTGTCTTTCCTCTCTCTGTAATTCTGACTTTCATAAATCTTAAAAAAACAAAAGAAGTCTTAGTGGAATGATAGGAATATTGGTTTCATATGCATGAACATATGTCAAAATTACATATATTTCAAGTTTGTATACTGCATGTCAATTTTACATTAAATGATTATTTGAAAGTATTTCTTTTTCTTTGCAAAAAATATTTTTACTTATTTTCATTTACTTGAGAAACAGAGACAGATCTCTGATGCTGGTTCACTTCCCAAATGCTTGCAACATACAGGACTGGACCAGGCTGAACCCAGGAGTCAACAACTCACTCTTGGTCTCCCACTGGGTGGCAAGGACTCAACTACTGGGGCCTTCAACTATTACCTCTCAGGGTGTGTATTAGCAGGAAGCTAAAATTGAAAGCAGAGCTAGAACTTGAATACAGGCACTTAAGACAGGATGGGGGCTGCCAGGACCTGCACAGCAACTTTCCAGGGTGAACAGCCAACAGTGCATGATGAAACTAAAACAAAGACAAGAGATTATAGAAGGGGTGAGGCATGCAGTGTGATCCTCTCTGAGTTATCAGGAGGAAAGTCTCTCTGGCTTGCCCTGCAGCTTTATCTGCCACATATTCTTGCTGATATCAGGCCAGGTTACTGTTTAGCTAAAAACAGTATTCTCTACAAAAGCAGATGTTAACCAGACTGTCACATGATCACTGCCAGAGCTCCCAAAGGAGGAAGGAGTTGAGTGTCTGGGTTAACAAGTTCTTTGAACTTGTTATACTGAGAACAACATTCCTGGAGGCAAAAGGACTTTGTCCTGCTACTGGTTTTCCAAGCTGTAATGCCTCAGGTAAGACTGTTCCCTATCTCTCAGCTTCATTCCATTCCATTCTCACAGAGCTGAGGCTTCCTTTTCCACCTGGTCTCTGCCAGGGGACATCCCAAGTGGCAGACCACCAAACCCTTGCCCCAAATTAATTTCTTCCTTTTCTTTTCTTTTCTTTTCTTTTCTCTTTTCTTTTCTTTTCTTTTCTTTTCTTTTCTTTTCTTTTCTCTTTCTTTTCTTCTCTTCTCTTTTCTTTTCTTTTCTTTTTTCTTTCTTCTCTCTTTTCTTTTCTCTTTTTCTCTCTCTCTCTCTCTCTCTCTCTCTCTCTCTCTCTCTCTCAAAGATTTATTATATTTGAAAGGCAGAGTTACAGACTGGCAGAGGCAGAGGTAGAGACAGTGAGATCTTCCATTCCTTGGCTCATTCCTCCAAAAGGCCACAATGTCCACAGGTGGGCTGATCAGAAACCAGGAGCCAGGAGCTTCTTCGGAGTCTCCCATGTGGATGCAGGGTTCCAAGTACTTGGGCCATCTTCTACTACTTTCCCAGGTCACAGCAGTGAGCTGGATCAGAAGTGGAGTAGCTGAGACTTGAATCAGTGCCCGTATGGCACGCCAGCATTGTAGGTGGGGGCTTTACCCAATATGCCATAGCACCACCCCCCCAGATTTCTTTTTAAAGAACAATCCTTACCATGTTAAGGATGCTGTCTTAAGGTCACTTTATTTTCTGTAAGAAGATTAGTTAATTAGTATACTGTTCCTAGAATCCCATCTAGAAATATGTGTGTATTTTTAAATACATGTATTACTATATGAAAGTCATTATACTTTAATGTGTAACTTTTACAAATATATCTAAAAATATTAATGAACATTTGTATATAATGATGCATATTACAGCTACTTCTATAAATACAAGATTGAAATAAATCTTAAATTTCCAAAAATAGTTGCACATATAATGAAATTACTTTAAAAAATTTATGGAAATGGAATTAAAATGTGAACTTATTTTGTTGCAAAACTTTTGAAATGCTTGTATAATTATTTTCATAATACACATTTTCCATAAACTTCTTTAAGACCCTTTTTATGCATAAATTTCAAACAACATAAATCTATCTCTTAATTCCACTTTCCATGAACCTTTTACAGTATATTCAAAACATAGGTAAATTATGGTACATCTCTATGAGGCACTCAAACACAGTCATAAAATTATCCTTATATAGAGTATCTATCGAAGGTTATTTTGAAGTGCTTTTGATACAAATTTAAGTAAAAGTTATGTGAGACTACTCACCACTTTCTCAATTTCATTAGTAAAAATACATATAAGTGAAATGTTAAACAGTTCCTGAAAAGTGTTTATTATGAAAAAACTATGCATGAATCTCATAAGTTTATTTTTTTTGCATCAACATAAAATTATTTTTAAATTTTTTTCCCCACAAATCTTTTGAAGTACTAGTACATGAAAAGGAAGAGTACACTAACAGGGCTACCTCTGCGGAGTCTTCTGTTAGGGAAGTTCAACAATGGAGATTTCTCAATAATAGTATTAAAGGTAAACATCTTCATTTTCATACATTTCTGAATTTTTAAAGGTTTATTTATATTTATTTGAAAGGCAGAGAGTTACAAAGAGGCAGAGGCAGAGGCAGAGGTAGATAGATAGAGAGAGAGGGAAGTCTTTGGTCCTCTGGTTTACTCCCTAAACAGACACAAAGGCCGGAGCTGGGCCAATCTGAAGCAAGGAGTCTGGAACTTCTTGCAGGTCTCTTACATGGATGCAGGGGCCCAAGGACTTGGGCCATTTTCTACTGCTTTCCCAGGCCATAGCAGAGAGCTGGATCAGAAGTGGAGCAGCTGGGACTCAAACTGGAGCCCATATGCGATGCCACCACTGCAAGTGGAGGTTTTATCAGCTATGCCACAGCGCCAGCCCCCATATTTGTGTTTTTAAATTTGTTTTACAAAGTCTATTCACTACTTTTAGAACTTCTGATAAAGATAAAAAAGATAAATATTTTATGTACATGTTAAATGTAAAATATTAAATTTGGTTTACATGAATTTATTCAAGTACTTATACACTCAAGTGAGAGAGAGGAAGACCAAAAGAGAATGAATGACTTCAAATCTGATGATGATTTCACCTGCCATTCTATTTGCTGATTCTACAGACCCAAGTGAAACAGGAAAGGTGATGGGTCTATGCCTTTCTCTCAGCTTCTCATTTCCCACCAATACCTCTCTAAGGAACTTAGTCTTATTTTCAAATTACAAGATCCTTACACTTAAGTCAATTGCTTTAATAGGTAATCAACTAAAGCAGCAGCAATTTGTATGATAAAAATAATTACTTGACATAATATGTTAGCCCAATGTGACACCTGCTTTGAAAAAGCTCAAGGGGGGACTGTGCTGTGGTGTAGCAGGTAAAGCTACCACCTGCAGTGCATCTCATATGGGCACTGGTTTGAGTCCTGGTTACTCCACTTCTGATCCAGCTCTTGCTGTGGCCTGCATGAGCAGTAGAGGACAGCTGCATTGGGAGACCTAGAGGAAGCTCCTGGCTGTTGGCTTCAGATCAGCTTCCGATCAGCTCAGCTCCGGCCTTTTGGGGAGTAAAGAAGACCTCTCTCTCTGGCTCTACCTCTCTCTGTAACTCTTTTAAATAAGTAAAATAAATCTTTTAAAAAAAATCTTAGGAGATACATGACTTTGCAGTATAGTACGATTAAAGACAGATCCCCATCCCCCCAGAAAAACCAATAAACACTACCATAAAAACAAATAAATAAAAACTGGCAGAAAGAATATCACAAACCTATACTTTATATCAAGGTGATTATGAGCAAATATTTCATATTTTTTTCTTTCATTTCAAACTGTTTCTATTATTTCATTTCTTTTACAATAGAAAAGTAAACTGGAACTAGAAAACAAGAGTTATATAACATAACTTCTTTGGTAAAAAGAATCATTTTGAATTTAAAATCTACTGCAGTGATCCATTCACAAGTAAAATGCCTTATTCTCCAGTTTATTCATTGTCACACATCAAAGGAGATCCTTTATAAACCACAATAATTTTAAATTAGGAAGATTGGGAAAAATATTTCCCTGCCCTCAAAATAGTCACATATAGAGGAAAAAACAAACAGGCATAGCTCTATGACATAATAAACACTATACAAAGATAAGAAACAGATGCTAAGGGAATACAAATTAGACACTTGATCTAAACTTGGAAAGCTAAGGAAGGCTTGCTTCGAGTAACAGGAGTTTATTAGGTGAAGAACGAGGAAAGGTATTACACAAACAGTGAACAGCGAAACAGAAGTACGAGATAGAGCTGGAGTGGTAGAAAGGGACCATATAATAAATGGCTTTTGTTGTCTAACAAATGACTTTGAATTTCATCCTAAAAAGTATGAGAAATCATTGAAGTTTTTTAAACCAGTGAATAAGATGTGTATTATAAATAAATAGTATTGTTTTTCAAATACCTAATTAGAGTCTTCAACTGAATATAAATTTCCAGACAATTGACAGAAGTCATTATGAAACTCAAAACTATCATTTTGAAAAGTTAAAAAAGGTATTCTAGTTACCTTTTTAATTTCTTTTAACCTGCAATGGTTGGTTAAAATAAGCTACTCAACAACTTTACCTTGATTATTTTTCTAGTTGATTCTATACACTTGAGTGACTTCTTAGTCACTCTGTTTGGAGCAGTCCTGCTAGGAGACTATTACACATACACCAATGATATCCCCAAGGTTCCATGTATTTTAAGAGTACCTAGTTGGCATTCAGCTTCAAAATCATGTAAATGTCTGGCTAGAATGCTACTTTTCTATTTTTTTCTTTAAAGAGATATATTTATGTATTTGGAAGGCAGAGTTACAGAGAGAGAGACAGAGAGAGCAAGGTCTTCCATCCACTGGTTCACTTCCCAAATGACTGCAACGGCCAGAGCTGAGCTGATCTGGAGCCAGGAGCTTCTTCCAGGTCTCCCATGTAGTTGCTAGTTTTAAAACAGTTGTCTTGAGGCCAGTGCTGTGGTGTAGCAGGTAAAGCTGCTGTATGCAGCAACTGCATCCCATATGAGCACAATTTCAGTGACTCCACTTCCAATCCAGCTCTAATGCTCCTGGGAAAGCAGCAGAGGATGGCCCAAGTACTTGGGCTTCTGTACCCACATGGGAGACTCAGATGATGCTCCTGGTTTCTGACTTTGCATCAGCCCAGCTCTGGCCATTGTGGCCATTTGGGATGCGGACCAGTGGATGGAAGACCTTCTCTCACTCTCTCTCTCTAACTCCGCTTTCAAATGAATAAATAAATCTTTAAAAAAATAGTCTTTCTACTTTTTACTTGTTGAATACTATATTTAATGGAATATTTATCCTATGATTATAAAGTAAATGGAAAATATGTTATTGCAAAAATTAAAAGAAAAAAAAAGAAGGAAGGAAGGAAGGACGGGAGATAGAGAGGGAAGTATAATAATGTTCTTAGAATTATATCTTTGACCTACATGAAATCTATTCTATCCATAGTCATAAAAATGCTATTTTTATGCTCAGGATGTTTTTGCCCTTCAGTTATGAGAAAGAATTAACTTTTTTCAATAAATTCTCTTATTACTAAGACTATAAAAACACATAGGGTCAGTTTTGGATGTAAAGATTAATCCATATTAATACTTTTTATAAAAATAAGCACTCATTCATTAATAGATACTTATGATATCACAATCATTAAAGCAAAAAGATGCTTGGAAAACAATGTGACAAATCTGTTCTCTGCTACTACTCAAGTTCTGATAAAGGCTGGGCTATGTCTATGGAATTTACTTTCTTGCCAGCTTAGAACAAACACCCTTCCTCCATATAATAGCCTCAAAGAAATTTCTCCAAGGCTCAGTGAGAACTCTGAAAATCACCAGTCAGATCAGCTCTAGGGTTCTTTTTCATAATTCTTCAAAATGTTAATATTTATGAAACAATTTAAAATTAAAATAGATATCAAAGTCCAAGGGAAGAAAAGCTTGAGTTTTGTTTATTAAAATAAGAGAAAAGATGCCAATGACAATGAAAGCCAATGATATAAAGGATAAACAAATTCAATAAAGGAAACTACCACATGACCCTATAACCTGATTTTTCTTACTTTTAGAGAAATTAGCATTTTCATATTCTAGGAATAATGATCTCTAAATTATCACAGACAGAAGTTTACTCTGTGGAATTTATCCTTTAGCTCTTTCTCTCTATGCACATTTTTGCATACCAACATCACATCTGGAATGTTCTAATTTAATTCTGGAAACATATTTTGAGCACTGAGAATACAGATGTGAATAAGACGTCACTTCTGTCTTTAAAGTGCTCCTACTGTAGAGACAGTAGAAGGCATGAGAAGAAATCAGTAAACATAATCACAGAACAAATTCCAACATACATATTTAAGAACAATTAACAAATAAGTATATACTCAAACATGAAAACATATGTATGGATGCTGATAAACTATCTGGTTTTAACCTTCTCAGAACTGTAGTCAAGATTATGATCTTAAATTGAGTCTTATTGGTATTATTTTAATGACTCTTTGCTTCTAGCTTTCCTGTTTATTCCTTAGCCTCTGGAGATTATTCTCAATGTAGCAACCAGTGTAATGCTTTAAAAACAAGTCAGACAACATCCCTGATTCCTCTACTATGCAATGACTTTCCATTTCACTTAGAATAAAATTCAAAGTTCTTTCAAGGGCCTACAAAGTTCCACATGATCTGTTGTCTGAGTACCACCACATCCATTGCACACATTAGCTGTCTGATATCTCTTTCTCCTGTTCATTATGTGCTTTCTTCATGAGTTTCCTTGTTTTCCTTGAACACACCATGTATGTGCAGTATAACTTTCACAGCTTTACATTGCCTGCATTTTCCTCTGCCTGAATGCTATCTTCTCAGAGCCATCTCATGCTAACTCTTTATATCTTCCAAGTCTTTGCTAAAATGTTATTCTTTATGAGACTACTCATCCTACTGAAAATTTTAGCTATGTCTACTCTCTTGCTTTCTACCCTTTCAATATTCCTCAGCCTTTGTTCTATTCTGGTTCTTTCCATGGCATATATCACTTTCTCACATACTTTCAATTTAGTGATATTTATTATGTATTCTGTTTCTGATAGCAAGGCCTAGGGGACAGGGCTCTGTGTATAATTTATCTCAAGCACTGAGAATGTGGTAGGTATTCAATAAATACATATTGAAACAATGAACAAATGAACCCATTTTTCCTTAAAAAACAGTATTTTTTAAAATCTCCTGAATATTTCCCTATTTTGAGAAATAATCTTTTAATAAGGTTCTTAATACAAAATTGTAATAAGCTCTTTAAAATATATTTTATTTTCTGATAATAAAACCTGATTAAATAATCAATTTCTTGAAGATTTTATTTATCTATTTATTTGAGAGGTGGAGCCAGAGAGAGAGAGGGAGAGACAGAGAAAAAGGTCTTTCATCCACTGCTTCACTCCCCAAATGGCCAAAACTGCTGGAACGAGGCAGATTTGTAGCTAGTAGCCAGGAACTTCTTCTAGGTCCTCTTTGGGGGTGCAGGGGCCCAAGTACTTGGCCCACCTTCCACCACTTTCTCAGGCCTTAGGCAGAGAGCTGGATCAGAAGAGAAACATTCGGGACGTGAACTGGTACCCATATGTTATGCTGGTGGCGCAGGCAGAGGCTTAACCTACTACACCATAGCAGCAGCTACCATCATTTTTTTTTAAGTTTAGAACATATTAGGTGATTAACAGGGTTCTTTATTATCCAGTTTCCCTTCATTCATATTTCTCTTCATTCATATTTCTCAAACTGTTCCAAAACTTGGCTGTCCTTTTCCCTTCCACAATCATCTAGGTTATACATCTTTTTTAAATCCTTTAAGTACAGATAAAAAGTTGGTTGAGGAAATCTGAGTTAAGTTAAAGGCTAGGCAGTTCAAGACAAGCTAAAACATATGTCAGTACTACTATATGCAGGCGCCTACATTGTGGCACAACAGTTAAAGCCACTGCCTGTGAGGATGGCATCCCATATGGCCTCAAGTTCCTGTCCTGACTGTTCCTCTTCTGATCCAGGTCTCTGCTATTGGCCTGTGGAAAGCAGTAGAAGATGCCCTAAGTATTTGGGCCCCTGCCCCCAGTGTGGGAGACCTGGATGAAAATTCTGGCTCCTGGCTTTGGCCTGGCCCAGCCCAGTACACTGCTGTCATTTGGAGACTGAACCAGTGGATGCAAGATATTTCTCTCTGTGTCTCTTTCTCCCTCCCTATAACTCTGACTTTCAAATAAATAAATAAATCTTAAAAAAAAAAAAAAAAAAAACACCCCAGCTCAATTCAAATCAACCACGTAAGGATCGTATTGTAGTCAAAAGCACACTAAGTTCTTTCTCATAAGTTTACATGTAAGTTTAAAGTGTTTTTGTTTTGTTTTGTTTTGTTTTGTTTTGTTTTACAGATTTATTTTATTTATTTGGAAGAATTACAGAGAAAGAGAGACAGGAAGAGACAGAGAGATCTTCCAACTACTGGTTCATTCCTCAAATAGCCACAATAGCTAAGGCTGGGCCAGGCTTGGCCAGCCCAAAGCCAGGAGCCATGGGCTTTTTCTGGGTCTCACACATGAGTGGCAGGGGCCAGAGCACTTAGGCCATTCTCCACTGCTTTCCCAGGCACATTATCAGGGAACAGGATAGTAAGTAGAGTAGCTGGGATTCAAATCAGTACCAATATGTTGGTGTTGCAGGTTGTAGCTTTACCTGCTACACTGTAATGCCAGCTCCAAGTTTAAGGTTTTAATCCTAGCAGAAAAAACTAATTGCAGTTGACCATGGATCTCTGTTGTTTTCATCTCAAAAAATAATATAGGAATACTAATCTTACATTTTACATGGTCAATATGATGATCATATGAAATAAATGAATGTGAAAGCACAATAGAAATTGTTTTTAAAAACATTTTAGGTATTGTTATAGCTATTGTTTCACAGTTTAATTGCTATCAAAGACATCTATATTAAAACCCTCAATGATCTAAAAATCTTTGAAAATATATAATTTCATGTTCTCTAAAACAAAATTATTCTTCTCACTTCAAAGTTTATGGAAAAGTCGAGGTGATTTTCACTTTCTATTTAACAGTTTTTGAATGAACTTAAGTGTGAATATGCAAGCTAGTTTTACTGAAACTGAAGTAGAGTTTATAAAGAGTCAATTATTATAGGGCAGTTTCTCTTTATTTTACATGAATTGTTTGTTGACTGGTTGTTCTACTGCTTCAAAAATTATATACTGACAACATACTATGATTCAGGCACAGTTACTGGTTTTTCAATCAATGTAAGTGACAGAAAAAACACTCCTGTTCTCATGGCACTTATATCTTACTTTGGGTAAATAGACAGTAAGCTAATAATTACTATGTATAGTAATTACATAATATGGCAAAGGGTGATAATGCTGCAGAGAAGAAAATGAAAGAAACACAATAATCTTCAGGATTCACATCCTGAACTGAAGGAGATCTATGAAATGACAGATAAAGAATTCAAAATAAAGATTGTAAGGAAATTCAATAAGAAGTAGAATACAGATAGATTAAAGAATGAGGATATCAATAAATGAATGTATTACTAAGGAGATAGAACTCATTAAGAAGAATCAAATACAAATTTTGGAAATGAATTCTTCAAACAGTGAACTAGAAAATACAATTGAGAGCTTTAACAGCAGAATAGACCAAAGGAAGAAAGAATTTCTGACCTCATGGACAAGAATTTGGAAATAACCCAATCAGACAAAAATAAAGAGGAAAGAGTTAAAAAGAATAAAGAAAGTCTATGCAAAATATAAGATACCATTTAATGACCAAATATTCATATTATAGGTATTCCTGAAGAAGACAAAAAGTAAAAAGGTGCTGAAAAAATGATAAATGAAATAATAGTTGAAAATTTCCCAGGTCTTGAAGATACATGAACATTCAGATACAAAAAGCTCAAAGAAACCCAAGCAGACTCAACCAAAGAAAGCCTTCTCCAGGGCATATCACTGTCAAATCACCAAAAGTAAAGTCAAGGAGAGAATTCTAAGCATAGAAATGAAGCGTCAAGTTACATATAAACAAAAACCCATTAGATCAACATCAGACTTCTCAGTGGAAACCCTGTAGGCCAGAAGAAAGTGGCATGATACTTCAAAGTCTTCAAAACAAAACAAAACAAAACAAAAAAAACTTCCAAGAATATTATATACAGAAAAGCTATTCCTACAAGTGACAGAGAAATAAACTATTTTCCAGATAAAGAAACTGAGAAAATTCACCACCACCAGACCAGCCTTTCAAAAAATTCTGAAGGACTGCTTGCATTAGAAGTATACATGAAAAAAATGTCACCAACAAATTCCCTAACAGAGCAGGAAGAAGAACTATCCAACGAACAAAATGAGAATTCTTAGTGCTTACCTATCAAAACTAATTTTGAATGTAAATGGATTAAATTCATGAACCAAAAGACTTAGCTTGGCTGAATGGATAAAAAACCAGGACCCCACTATTTGGCGGCTACAAGAAATTCACTTCACAAACAAAGACACACACTTACTGAAAATGAAGGGTTGCAAAAGATGTACCAGGTGAAGAGAAACCAAAAGTGAGTGGGCATAGCCATCCTGATAGCAGATAAAATAGACTTTAAATCACAAATTGTAAAAAGAGATAAAGAAGGACATTATATTTTGATAATAGGTTCAATTCAACATATATACCCAACACAAGACTACCCCGATATATACAGCAAATAATTGTTAGACCTAAAAGGATAGACAGACTCCAATACAATAATAGTGGGTGAATTCAACACCACACTGTCATCAATGGACAGATCAGACAGAAAATCAATAAAGACACCTCAGAGTTGAAACATACTATCCAGGAAATGAACCTAATAGCCATTTACAGGACATTTGGCCCAACAGTTACCAAATACATATTCTTCTTATCAGCTTATGGAACATTTTCTAAGACAGACCACATATTAGGCCACAAATCAAGACTCAGGTCATCTGAAAAAAACTGAAATCATACCATGTATATTCTCAGACAATAAAGGAATAAAACTAGAAATTGACAACAAAAAGCAGAGCAGAACACTTATAAATACTTGGAAATTAAACAGCATTCTTATGGGCCATCGAAGAAATTAAAGAGGAAAACAAAAACTTTCTTGAAATAAATGAAAATGAAACCAAAATGTATCAAAACCTGTGGGATACAGCAAAAGCAGTATTAAGAGGGAAGTTTACAGTATTAAGTGCTTACATTAAAAAAAGAGAAGTGTCTCAAATTAAAGATCTAATAATGTCTCTTGAAGACTTAGACAAACAAGAAGATTCCAAAGCCAAAATAAGCAGGAGGTGAGAAATAACAAGGATCAGAGCAGATATAAATTAAACTCAAACTAAAAAAAAAAAAAAAAAAATTGGAAAGAGCAACAAAACAAAAAGTTAGTTTTTTAAAAAGAATGCAAAATAGATAAACTCCAGCCAGATTAACAAAGAAAAAAGAGAAAAAACCTCAAATAAATAAAATTAGAGATGAAAAAGGAGACAATACAACCAACATCACTGAAATACAGAGGATCATAAGAAACTACTATGAAGTACTATATATTAAAAAAACTGGAAAATCTTGAAGATGTGGGTAAGTTCCAGGATTCATATAATCTACCAATTAACTCAAGAAGATATAGGCAACCTAAACAGACCCATAATAAGTAATAAAATTGAAGCAGTAATCAAAAGTCTTCCATCACCGAAAAGTCTAGGACCTGATGGTTTTACTATTGAATTCTACAAAACATTTTTTTTTTTTTTTTGACAGGCAGAGTTAGACAGTGAGAGAAAGAGACAGAGAGAAAGGTCTTCCTTCCGTTGGTTCATCCCTCAAATAGCCGCTATGGCCGGCGCGTTGCGGCTGGCGCGCTGCGGCCAGTGTGCTGTGCCAATCCGAAGCCAGAATCCAGGTGCTTCCTCCTGGTCTCCGATGCAGGTGCAGGCCCCAAGGACTTGGGCCATCCTCCACTGCACTCCCGGGCCACAGCAGAGAGCTGGACTGGAAGAGGAGCAACCAGGACAGAATCTGGTGCTCCAACCAGGACTAGAACCCAGGGTGCCAGCGCCGTAGGTGGAGGATTATTAGCCAAGTGAGCCGTGGCATTGGCCAAGAGGAAGTAATTCTAATACTCTTCAAATTATTCCAAAATATTGAACAGGAGGAACTCTGCTAAACTCTTTTTATTAGGCCAGCATTACTTTGATAGCAAAACCAAAAACATGACATGAAAAGAAAACCACAGACCTATATCCCTGATGAACATAGATAAAAAGATTCTCAATAAGATACTAGCAAATCGAATCCAAAATCACATCAAAAAGATCATAAACCACAATCAAATGGGATTTATCCCAAAAATGCTGTGGTTCAACATTCACAAATCAATAAACATCATAAATCATGTCAACAGAATGAAAAAGAAACATATAGTCTTCTCAATAGATGCAGAGAAGAGAAAGCATTTGATAAGACTCAAAACTTCTTTATGATTAAAAGACCTTCCACAAATTAGGCATAGAAGTACCATTCCTCAAAATTCTAAAGGCCATATATCACAAATCAACAGCCAATATCATACTAAATGGGAAAAAACTGAACACATTTCCCTTCAGATCCAGAACAAGACACAGATGTCCACTTTCACCACACTTCTTCAATACAGTACTCAAAGTTTTATCAAGAGCAATTAGGAATGGGAAATAAATAAAGGGCATCAACACTGGAAAAGAGAAAGTCAAATTATTCATTTTTCAGATGACATGATGTTGTACATGGGAAAAATCTAAACACACTACCAAGAAGCTGTTAGAATTGATAAACCAATTCAGTAAAGATGCAGGTTACAAAATAAACATACAAAGTACAGTGGCATTTTTGTATGCTAATGATAAACTAACAGAAGGAGAGAAATCAAGAAAGAAATTCCATTCCCCAGTAGCCACAAAAAATCAAATATTTAGGAATAAATTTAACCAAAGAAGTGAAAGATCTTTACAATGAAAATCATCAAACATTGATGAAATAAATCATCAAAGACACACACAAAAAATGGAAAGATATCCCTCATTCATGGATTGAAGAACCAATATCATTAAAATGTCTATACTACTAGAAAAATCTGCAGATTTAATGTAATCCCTATCAAAATACCAACAACATTTTTTACAGAATTAGAAAAAGCCATCTTACAATTTATATGGAATCACAAAGACCCAGAATAGCCAGAGTCCTGAACAAGAAAAATGAAGGTGGGGGCATCACGACAATTAACTTCAAAGCATACTACAAAGCTACAGCAATCAAAACAGCATAGTACTGGCATAAAAAATTATACAAAGATCAACTAGAACAGCATAGGGGCTGGCGCTGTGGCATAGTGGGTAAAACTGCCACCTGCAGTGCCGGCATCCCATATGGGCACTAGTTCACGTCCCAGTTGCTCCACTTCCAATCCAGCTCTCTGCTATGGCCTGGGAAAGAATGAAATACAGCCCAGGTCCTTGGGCCTCTGAACCCGTGTGGGAGACCTGGAAGAAGCTCCAAGCTCCTGGCTATGGATGGGCCCAGGTTCAGCTGTTGTGGCCATTTGGAGAGTGAACCAGTGGTTCGAAGACTTCTCTCTCTCTGCCTCTTACTCTCTGTAATTCTGCCTTTTAAATAAAAACGTCTTTTTAAAAAGTTGGAACAGAATAAAGAGCCCAGAAACTAATACACATACATACAGCCAACTGATATCTGACAGAAATGCTCAGATCATATGATGGAGTAAAGATAATCTCTACAACAAATGGTGCTGGCAAAATTGGATGTATATATGTAAAAGAATGAAACTATATGCATACTTCCCACCATATTCAAATATCAACTCAAGATGGATAAAAGACTTAAATTTAAGAACTGAGACTATGAAGTTGCTGGAAGAAAACTTTAGGGAAATACTCCAATACATTGGTGTGGGGGATAACTTCTTGGCTAAGACCTCCAAAGCATAGGCACTGAAAGCAAAACTAACGAAATATCAAACTCAGAAGCTTTTACACAGCAAAGAAAAATATCAATATAGTGAAGACACATCCAACAGAATGGGAAAAAACATTTACAAGCCACCTATCTGACAAGGGATTAATATTCCAAATACATGAGCAACTTAAAAAAATCAACAAAAAACAACCAATCCAGTTCAGAAAGGGGGAAAGGATTTTAATAAATAGTTCTCTAAAGAAGAAATACAGATAGCCAACAAATATGAAAACATGCTCAACTTCACTAGCCATCAGAGAAATTCAAATCGAAACCACAATGAGGTACCACCTCACCCCCACCAAAATGGCTAAAATCCAAAACAGAGAGAACAATTGCTGGTATGGATGTGGACAAGGGGGAACACACTTGTACACTGTTGGTGGGAACATAAATCAGTGCAGACACTGTGGAAAACAGTGTTGAGATGTCTTAAAAAATTAAAAATAGACTTGCCATATGATCTAGCAAGCCCACTATGGGTATATACCCAAAGACTCTGAATACAATGACTCAAAGAAATACTTGTAATACCACGTTTAGAGCAGCACTGTTCACAACAGCCAAAATTTGGAAGCAACCAAGGTGTCCACCATCAGATGAACAGATAAACAAAATATTACCGGTGTATACACAATGGAATATTATTCAGCTATAAAAAACAGAATGAATTTCTACCCATTTCAACAAAATGGATGCAACTGGAGGGCATCATGTGGAGTGAAATAAACCAGTCTCAGAAAGACAAATACTGCATATTCACCCTTTTATGTACGAGTTAATATTTAAAAACCAAATAAAACAAAGAAAAAATAAAGAAATGTCTCTGTGTATCAGTATTGCTGCATATATAATTTTGTAAAATTTTGCTTTATACCTTTGTCAAACCAATGATTAAGAATGCTGGGGCCGGTGCTGTGGCGTAGCGAGTAAAGCTGCAGCCTACAGTGCCAACATCCCATATGGGTGCTGGTTCAAGTCCCGGCTGCTCCACTTCCAGTCCAGCTCTCTGCTACGGCCTGGGAAAGCTGTAGAGGACAGCCCAGGTCCTTGGGCCCCTGCACCTGCATGGGAGAACTGGAAGAAGCTCCTGGCTTTGGATCAGCACAGCTCCTGCCGTTGCAGCCATCTGGAGAGTGAACCAGTGGATGGAAGACCTCTCTCTTTCTCTGCCTCTCCTCTCTCTGTGTAACTCTGACTTTCAAGTAAATAAATAAATCTTAAAAAAAAAAAAAAGAATGTTACACTAGGGGCCAGCACTGTGGCACAGTGGGTTAAAGCCCTGTCTTGCAGTGTTGGCATCCCATATAGGTATCAGTTCTTCTGCTCCACCTCCGATCCAGCTCCCTGTTATTGTGCTGGGAAATCAGCAGAGAATGGCCCAAGTGTTTGGGCCTCTGCGTCCACATGAGAGACCTGGAAGAAGTTCCTGGCTCCTGGCTTCAGCCCGGCCCAGCCCTGGTCATTGCAGCCATTTGGGGAGTGAACCAGTAGAAGGAAGATCTCTTTTTGTCTTGACCTCTCTCTGTAACTCTACCTTTCAAATAAATAAAATAAATCTTTAAAAAAACAACGTTATACGACCACAGTGTTAGTGATCTGTGATTACTTTAAAATTTACTGTATATAAGTGAAATGGTCATTTTCCCATTCAATTATTGTTTATACCCATTTTCTGTATCCTACTAATCTAGGGTCTTTTGCTTTTTACTTATTAAATTTGTTATTCATTGAAGTATTGAGCCATTTAACTATAAGCTAAAGTTAAAATAAGTTATCTCAAAAACTTAAAAACAACAACAACAGAGAATGCAAGAAGGAAGGAGGGCAAGAGGAAAAGAGGGGGAGGGAGGAAGGATCTATCATGTTTTTAGAACTGTATCTACAAATCACATTGAAACTGTTAAAATGAATTAAAACATAAAATAAATTAGTATATGCATTCCACAAGAATAAATAAAAAAGAGGTCATGGTTTTTGATGGAAAAAGAAATTAAATACTGAAATATGATCAATTATCTGAGCAAATTTTTTTAAATATACCTTCCTATTCTCAATATTGTAATTATTTAAAGACTCCTACTAGTATGCATATTACAATTCAGAATTTTATTCTTTAATTGTTACTATATATATCATTTAACTAGTAATTACTTTATGTCCTAAAAGTTGGGTACAAAGGGGAAACTCTTGATTTAAATTGTACTCCATTTGAGGGACATTTTTATTCATTGTTTTTGAGAATACAAATACACATTTTATGTCACTGTAAATAAAGACACATTCATTAAATCAGACGTGATTCCTTAATGTGAGAAATTTAGATTATTGAGGATATAAGTTGTAAAGATTAATTTTGGTTTACACTTCAATTCATTGAATACAGGTAGATATTTTTTTGAAATTCCAAGTTTAGACTTGCTCTTATTCTATTTTTCCCCATGATGCATATGCTGCTACCTTAATAAGGGAAAAAAATGGGTCAAGCGCTGTTAGATATTCAGAGTGTGGGTGGAAATCCTTTGACGAGCTTTCTGGGGATGCCTCTAACATGGGAACTGCTGTTGAGACTCCAGGAGAAAAAAGATTAAATTCTGTCAGTAGCAATAAATCTTACAAATAAACCCTTTCACACCCACTAAAACGAAGGCTAGAAAGGTGCTTGAAATCTTGCAATTAACCAATATCATTGCACAATTTTAGTGTAGAAAAATTTTACACTGAGCCTACATACTGCATGCATTATGTTCTTTTTAATGTGCTTGCTAATATAAATAATGCTCCATCATATAAAATAAGGGTACTAATATAAAAATTACTTCCTAAATTACTATATGAATCTTGCTATCTTTAATTATGAATAACTAAAAGTCATATAGTATTGACTTTGCTTCATTTCAAATAAATGATTACTTTTATCTACGGGAGTGTGACATCCCAACTCTATTGTTCAGTGAATACATATTAGCATTATCGGAGACTAAGTTTCATTATAAACACATTTTTGTAGTGACTGTATATTATACATATATATATATATTTCTGTATACATATGTAAAATGCCCACATAGGTTCCCTTGATGCAGGGCTTCAAGTAGAAACAGTATTGACAATTAATTTCTCTATAGTGAAATCTGGTAGTAAGAATTTTGAGATCATTGAAAGGTATATCATATCCAACCAAAGTTTACCATTTAATATTTCTACAAAAATACTTAGTAATACACAAATATTTAATGATGAATTTAATCTGCAGGAAATACCTTCATTCTCTTTAGACAGTAGGTCTAGTCTAGATTTAAAACACTATTTCAGAGAGGTTTAGCGATTTAGCAAAGTTCTGTATACCCTGTGAAATGGAAAGCAAGAGAAACTCAGAACATTGTATCTAATTTTTATGGTTTCTACATATGTGAAATACAAAATGGAAAACAACCATCCACTCATATTTATATACAGATATCTATCCAAATGTCATTAATCAAACACTTACTATATGCCAAGGATTGTACCACGTTTTGAACGTTTAAGTCAAATGTGACACAGATGTATGACATATTGCCATATACAATATGTGCAAATAAGTCAATACAATTGTGTAAGAGTTTGGATAGTGGCCAGCATTGTGGCATATCAAGTAAAGCTGCTGTCTGTGATGCCAGTATCCCTTATGGGCATCAGTTTGTGTCCTGGCTGGTCCACTTCTGATCCAGCTCCCTACTAGTGGCCTGGGCAAAGTAGGAGTAGATGGCCCAAGTTTTTGTGGTCCTGCCATTTAGGTGGGAGACACTGATGAAGCTCCTGGTTCCTGGTATCTGCCCTGGCTATTGTGGCCATCTGGGCATGAACCAGTGGATGAAAGATATTCTCTCTCTTCTTTCTCTGAGTGAACTAGTGGGTGGAAGATTCTATGTGTGTGTGTGTGTGTGTGTGTGTGTGTGTGTCTCCCTTTCTCTTTCTGTATCTCTGACTTTCAAATAAATAAATAAATCTTTTTTTCTTAAAGTCTGGATAAAGATTTCACTGGTTCTCATGGGGAACAGAGGATGGATATTGAAATCAAATTGGTAGTGTCTTTGGTGATTTTCCAGATACAAAGTGCTTACTCTTGAAAGACAAGTAGGATGCTCTGGGACATGATAAATGAGTAGCATGTAGACATGGAGAATCATATGACACACATTATAAGCCAATGTAAAAGGAGTATTTCATAAAGGGTATGAGGTGAAGGCTGTGAAATCATAATGTAAGAATCTCGAGAAAAGATAGGCCATATCTTTCAATGGCCTCCTGTGATAAGCAGAGAAATTAAATTAATTCTGAAAGCTATGGGACACTGCTAAAAAAAAAAAACTGTAAAAATTACATCATGAAAATAAAGCCTGTTGTATAGAAGTATCACTCACTTAACTTTACCATTGATAACTTGATCAGTGATATCTTATTATTACATATTTTGTTTTATGAAATGTATATCCTATGTCCTGTGTAATGAGTGTTCTTCCTTCTTGTAAATATTTGTTGTAATGATATTTTATTTAAATATGAGTTATTCTGCCACACTATAAAAATCTGTCTCTTTAAAATCTAATTCTTTTGCATCCTGGCACTAATTATTCCTTATTGTAAACACCTAATTAATATCTGTGTTTCCTGATTTTTAAAAAAAGGGATTATGTTGAATGTTTTATCTAGTTGTAGTCCCAGGTTTAGTATCTGCCCCTAAAATACAGTTTCTTGAATAATATTAAAGGAGTAAAAATCAAAACTACTAGAAAAAGTAACAAAATATAGTCCAAAAATAATTCAAGTTTGGGTTTACAATATGTTTTGTACTCTCTCTGCCAGCAGATTTAAGTAACTGATCTCGCAGAAGTTTACTGCCTATTAGATAGTGAGCTCTCTCTTGTGATACAGAGACCTTAACTTGGGCTTTTGAGCATTCCTTAGGCCACATCTATTTCCCTATACACAGTAGGTATTAAATGAACACTGAATTGGGCATTAAACTCAGACTGAATTCTCTCAGGAAAAAAAGAATAAAATACCAAACTAGATAATCCAATCCAACAGCTGTTTGCTTCAATTTTATTTCAAATATCAGGCAAAAATGGTGGTATGGAGAACAGGAGGATTATATATGCAATTATAGCAAACTCATTTTGATTTAATGAGTTTATGATGTTAGAATACAACTATTGTTTTCATTCTTTTAATAACTCAGAAGTCTAAACATAAAAGGTTCTACTAAAATTTTCTCATATGTGACAAATTATGTCTCTAAATATGTATTGTTTAGCCAAGATAAAATAAAATAAGACTTTCTAGGTATAGTCATTCTTGTACTGAACAAGCTGCTATTCTTATCCTGCACCATATGGATATGTTCAAATGACGTAGGCAATAAAAATGGATTATCTCAAGACTGTGAGGAGGTAATTCATTTTCTCATAGCTATCTTAATATAAATACCATTTGCATTTCAAATATACATGTTGACTTCCATGAATCAGTGTTGTAAAATTTTAAGCCAAATATTATAAGAATAAATCTTTAACACTATTTGGGAATGGGTGTATAGGAATTAACTTTGTAGATATGTAGTTAAATTTATATTTGTCAGAAAACAATCACCATAATTTATTTGAAATAAACACAGACCATGCCTCCTCATGTCAGTAATAAGCAAATCAATGAATAGCATAAGAACTTAAATCCACAGGTAACGAAGATGACTCAGAAATCAGCCTTCCAGAATTTTCAGACTTCATAACAAAGAGATTAAAATTTTAACCCTGAAAAACCTTTAGGTTTCCTCTTTAATAAAGAAAAAGTAGCTTTTTTTTGTTAAAGATTTATTTATTCATTTGAAAGGCAGAGTTACAGAGAGGCAAAGGCAAAGAAAAAGAGAGGCCTTCCATCCTCTGGTTCTCTCTCCAGATGGCTGCAATGGCTGGACCTGTGCCAATCCAAACCTAGGATTCTGGAGCTTCTTCCACGTCTCCCAAACAGGTGCAGGGGCCCAAGCACTTGGGCCATTTTCTGCTTTCCCAGGCCATAGCAGAGAGCTGGATCAGAAGCAGAGTAGCAGGGATGTAAATCAGTGCCTAAATGGGATGTTGAGACTGGAGGCAGTGGCTTTAACCACTACGCCACAATGCTGGCCCCGAGAAAAAGTAGTTTTTAAAAACCAGCAGAATAGGAATATAGCAGGAGTGACCAAAAGAAGAGAAGACATACAGGAAAGGATTTTTGATTGGCTAATAATATTCGTAAAATAGTATGATTGGAAGTCAACAATTAATGAAAAATGCAGAACATCTTCCCAGATGTTCTAGACTATATTAGATTCCTCTTAGAACATTCTGTACACATTCAGAGCCATGATCACAACTACAATTAAATGAATTGTGAAATTACATGTCCTTTCTATTTTCTGGTTATATTATACAATCTGTCAAAGTATGGATTATATGCATTAATTCTTTCTAGCGTCATCAGAATGAAAAGATTACCAAAAAACTAGTTAGTACAACTCATATTTACAGAATAAGCATAAATGAGCCTTCAAAAATTTCATGAAAAATTCATATTAAGAAAATATCATGCATGCTTTTCAAAAGTTTATTTTTTGCACCAAAATAAACATATCTTTTTTTTTTTTTTTTTTTAAGACAGACAGTGAGAGAGATAAAGCACCTATCGGCTGGTTCACTCTCCAAATACTCACAATGTTTGGGGCTAGGCCAGGTGGAAGCTGGGCACTGAGAATTCATTCTTAAGTCTCCCATTAGGGTGGCATGGTCCCAACCTTTTATGCCAGCACTTGTGCCCCCAGGGTCTGCATTAGCAGCAAGCTGGAATAAGAGTCGGAGCCGGGGTTAAACCCAAATACTCTGTCTGATATGTAGATATCCAAATTGTTAATGAATAAATAGGCCAAACACTTGAACTATATTCCATTTTTCCATATACTTTTGAAGTATTCTTTTTTTTTTAATTTATTTATTTGACAGGTAGAGTTATAGACAGTGAAAGAGACAGAGAGAAAGGTCTTCCTTCTGTTGGTTCACCCCCTAAATGGCTGCCACGGCCGGCGCTGCGGCGATCCGAAGCCAGGAGCCAGGTGCTTCTCCCTGGTCTCCCATGCAGGTGCAGGGGCCCAAGCACCTGGCCCATCCTCCACTGTCTTTCCGGGCCACAACAGAGAGCTGGACTGGAAGAGGAGCAACTGGACTAGAACCTGGTGCCCATATGGGATGCTGGCACCAGAGGCGGAGGATTAACCAAGTGAGCCACAGCACCAGCCCCTGAAGTATTCTTATATTACTCAAGCCATGGAACTCATTTAGTAAACCAGATTCAAGTAATTTTATTCCTACAAACAAAAAACTTACTCTTGCAAGGCTGATATTCCCTGGGTAAGAATTATATTTAACAATATCAATGAGGAAAAATGCAGTATCCTCTGAAAATGTTTGTGTTATCAAAAATGATGAAAACATGACAAACCATCATCAATAGTTCAAAATGGCCTAGTTAATTTTTGCATGTTGTTTTCTTCATATTTATTTATGAAAATTCTTCTACTCTGATGGTAAATACCAGAACTGACATTCTATGATCAATAAAATTAGTAACAGCTGTGTCTCTTGTCTATACAGGCAGTCTAAATTTTAGGTAGATAAAGCTAATGAAAGCATTTTCCTTTCATGGTTTTTATACTATACAAATCTGAAAAGATCTCATGGTTAATTAAAAATAGACTATGTAATACAGATATCACAACTCTCCAATCAAATGACAGTGAAGAAAACTGTAATAGAAAAGATGGAAGCTAGAGCGAGATGGAAGAATAGACAGTCCCAAGATACACTCCTTTCCACAGGAAGATCAAACTATAACTATCGAGACAAAAACATCACATGAAAGCCCCAAAACATGGAAATAACCATCACTCATGTGTCCATGGAACAGAATAAAAATTTCACTGAAAGGGGAAAAGAAATTGGCTCACTTTTACTGCATTATCACCTAGCCCAACTCTCAAGCAAACACAGGGCCATAAAGAGAGGATTCCCTAGAGTCCATGGTTTCTACATAGAGAAAAGAAAACTAAAGACGTTTTCTTCCCTAGCATTCCAAGATACTTCCCAGGAAGCCAACTCCATTTCTTGTCAAAGACAGTTGAAAACTAAGGTGCTAGACAACGTAGGTGAGGAAAACACAGAGGTAGAGCACACAGAGCCTAGTGTAAAGATTTTGATAAAAGTTCAGTGTACCTGCTAGGTCATCAGAGGTTCCAGTTAACAGCCTACATACAATGCCAAGCTGGACACTCCCAGAAAAGGTGGGAAGTACCACCTCATTTGAATCCCTAGATGGTGAGTCTCCATGTCCAGCCTCAGAATCTAATCCATTGGCACTGCTCAAGAAAAAGTTCTTGCCATGAATTTTGATAAAAAGCATACACTATTTTTGGGAGCCTAAACAGTACCCACCACAGTCTCAAAGCCTACTCCTAGATACTGCTCACGGAGCAAGACAAATCTCAACCATGCACTTCTACAGAGTACAGCAGACAGCTCACCCGTCCAGATTTATTTAACCTTATCCAACTGCTGAACTCAAATAATAGTATCCTCTGGCCAAGCAATACACCA
The DNA here is from genome assembly GCF_964237555.1 of Oryctolagus cuniculus. Classification (NCBI taxonomy): domain Eukaryota; kingdom Metazoa; phylum Chordata; class Mammalia; order Lagomorpha; family Leporidae; genus Oryctolagus; species Oryctolagus cuniculus. The sequence continues at coordinate 38,094,025 of NC_091432.1, forward strand.
TTGCTGACTGCAGTGCCCTTACAGTAGCTTAATCTGATAGCTGAACATACCCAGTCATTTTCTGTTTGTAAACAGTGGCTCTAAATAAATCAAAAGCAAAGGCAAGAAGGGGCTTGTACTGTGATACAGCAGGTTAAGCTGCCACCTGAATGTTGGAATCACATGTTGGAGTGCCAATTCAAATCTCAGTTGCTTTGCTTCTAAGCCAGCTCTTGACTAATGCACCTGGGAAGCATGAGATGACAGCAAGTATCTGTGATTCTGCAACCCACATGGGAGACGACGAAGTACTTCCTACTTACGGGCTGTTGTGGCCATTCGAGGAGTGATACAGCTGGTTGAAGATCTGTTGCCCCCATCAAGTAAATAAATAAATCTTTAAAAAAACATCAACAGCCCAATGATTTAGAGAACATAAAAATGATCATTGGTCCCTATGGTCATTACTAACACATTCAAAATCAAAGGCTAGACTAACAACTGAAGATCTACCCCTGCCTAAGAACTTCTCTAGATGCCATAAAGGGGGCTACCAATTAAAAATGAGTAAGACTAATACAACAAACAGGATTAAAGGTCTCTCTTTTTTTTTTTTAATGAAAGATCTCCGCGAGTGAGATCCCAGTGGAAAGAACAGGTCATCAAAGAAGGAGGTACCTTTCTCTGAAGGGAGGAGAGAACTTCCACTTTGACTACAACCTTGTCTAAATATGATAAGAGTCGGTGAACTCAAAAGGCTTCCATAGCCTTGGCAACTCATGACAAGAGCCTGGGGTGATTACTGATGCCATAAATAGGAGTGTCAATTTGTTAAGTCAACAACAGGAGTCACTGTGAACTTACTCCTCATGTAGGATCTCTGTCCTTAATGTGCTGTACATTGTGATTTAATGCTATAACTAGTACTCAAACAGTATTTTTCACTTTATGTTTCTATGTGGGTGCAAACTGTAGAAATCTTTACTTAATATATGCTAAACTGATCTTCTGTATATAAAGAGAATTGAAAATGAATCTTGATGTGAATGGAAGGGGAGAGGGAGAGGGAAAGGGGAGAGTTGCGGGTGGGAGGGAAGTTATTGGGGGGGGAAGCCATTGTAATCCCTAAGCTGTACTTTGGAAATTTATATTCATTACATAAAAGTTAAAAAAATAAAATATAAATATTATGATAAAACCATATTAAAGTTAGGATTCAAATAAGTTTTACTTATAAATGAAATACACTATAAGCATCATTGTTTTAAAATAATTTAAAGAAACAGGAATTTGTTGGTAATGTATAAGTAGAGTCAATCTTGTAAAATATATAGATGTATGAAATATACCTACATATATATATATATAACCAAATATGAATGCACATATAAGCAAATTGATTAGAAGGAAATATACCATGCTGTAAACACTGGAAGTGGTATTATACATTATCTTAATTTTCTTCTCAGTACTTTTCCACACTTAAATATTTTATTTTAGAAAAAATAATTTAATGAGAAACATGAAATATTAAAATAAATGGAAAGAAATATTAGGCTTCTGAATTGGGATATAGAATAAAGATGTCAATTATTTCTAACAGTTATATATTTAATACAACTAGCTTAAGTGACTTTTTTAAACTTTGTTACATTATTCTAACATTTCACAAGTATATGAAGCAAAAATTTCCAAGAAAGTTCCAACAAGTAATAGTACACACATACAATAAAATAGTATCAATTTAAAAGGCTGAATTAATGCAGATTATACAGGATGATGGAATTTGGGGTGAGTTTTTTTTATGTTTTGACATCAATTATGATTTTATTTTTGCCTTTATGTTGCATGTATATTCTCTAAAGTTACGGCACAAAACAGATACTTTCCCTCAATTTGGAAGGAAAAAATATGTTTTTTAAATATTCCTTTCCAACATCCAGTTTCCACTATATTGAACATCAAGCAACACCCCACTGGTCTAATTTAAATGTATTTTCTCTTACACTATCTGCAGAGGTAATGGGAAAATGTTTCAGTATTTAAACAGCAGGTGATCTAACATTCAGTGTTTTCTGAAAGAGCTAAAATAGTTTATCCTAAAACTCAATATTATTATGAAAGCTCAGTTTTCCATGAAAATAGTAGTTTCTATTTCTGACTTAATTTTGAGAAAGTAAAGAACACAAGATTTTTCAGGAAGAAACCTAAACTCCTAGGGCCGGTGTTGTGGTAGCAGGTTAGTCACGACCTGTGACACCTACATCTCGTACGGGTGCCAGTTCAGGTTCCAGCTGCTGCACTTCTGATCCACCTCCTTGTCAACGGCCTGGGAAAGCAGCAGATTATGGCCCAAGTATTTGGGTCCTTGCCACTCACATGGGAGACCTCAAAGAAGTTTGTGGCTTTGGCCTAGGTCAGCACTGGCCTTTGTGGCCATCTGGAGAGTGAACCAGCAGGTGGAAGATCTCTCTGTAATTCTCACTCTCAAAATAAATAAATGAATAAAAAAAACCCTAAAGTCCTATTTTACAGCAACAAGAAAATAAAGAAATTACTATATCTTCTCAAATAATGTTTACATTCTAATAACAAAATATTTCCTTTGTTGTGTGCTTTACTTCAAGAGTTAGTTACATACATAGTTTTAATATAACCACCCATCTAATATGTCCTCTATTCAGGCAATAATTTGTCTATTATCTCCAGAAATAAACCTTAACCACAATTTGTATAGTCCTAAAAACAGTATATTTTCCAATTACTACATTATACAAATAGTATACTTTTATGATATTCAATAGTCTATTTAATACACTATGACATATGTAGGTATCCATCAATAACATTCAGCAATATTTTGCATTTCCTATTTTGTAAATAGGTAGGAATATGATAATATAATCTCTAGGCTCATTGTTTTCCCTCTACTAAAAATCCTTTCTTCCTCAAGTTGTCCATGATTATAACTACAAGACAATACATGTACAAGGTATGTAATAAATCTATAAAGGTTTGCTTATGTCAGTTATTTCATTTATATGGGATAGATTTTAAGCAAATTATGTATTTAGTTAACAATTTCAAGAATCATTATTGAAGCCAACATTCATATAGTGTCTTAAGTGTGAAACTATTTACCAAAGCCAAATCCAAATAATATATAAATATTTAAAAAGTAATTACCCTGAGCGAGGAAGGAGGCAAGATGGCGGAATAGGAAGGGAGCACACTGATAGTCCGGGGAGAGATAGTTTAATAAAAGTGGAGATACTGCAGGTTCAAGGAAGAGTAGGGGAGGAAACAGCAGAAGAAACTCTTCTGGAATGCGTGATTCACAGCGGACCTGCGTGGAGAGCGTGGGAGCCCACAGTTCGGGACACCAGCGGCAGACTCAACACACCAGCGCTGGAACACGAGGTGAGCCGAACCTCAATAGCCCGAGAAACCGGCAGGCAAGCGGAGAGAGGAGACTAGAGGGAACGACCCCCGGGGTGGGGGGTGGGGTTTCACCAGGCTAACTGGAAGAGAGAGAGAGAGAAAAAAAAAAAAAAGTGACTTTGTACGGACACGGGTTTCTCTCTCTCCGCTCACCTCTCAAGGGCGAGCAAGACAAAGAGCAGGCGCCATCTTGGACATACATCATAAGCAGAGCAACCTCAGGTCTGCACCAGCCCTGAGCCTAGCAGAAAAACCTGACTCTGGGCGGGGCGAATTAACAGGAGATTAGGACCTAGTAAATTTGTGGTGCTACTGAACTGAGACTGTGAAAAAAGAGACGGTGGGGGAGAGAACTCACGGAATTCACGTGAGCACTCTCCAGAGACGCTACAATTCCGTAACTTTGGCAACCCAGTGGGAGACTGAAGGAGAATTTGAGCCCACTCTGAGGGCCAAACAGATTCCCTGTGTGGTCCTTGGGAAAGAGCTTCCGATCTCTGGCTCCTGTGGGTATATCATTTGCCTGCTAACTACCTCCAACTTCCTTCAGCTGTGCGGAATTACCTCCCTTTTGAATCAAAAAAAGAGAGAGAGATTTTCCACGCCTAACCTGGGAGTGTCACCTTTGGCACACCAAACAGAGCTCTCAGGCCACACCCATCTCAAGCCCTAAGGCTCCATCAAAAACAGATAGTCCACTTAATCTAGAGTCATAGTATAACAAGAAAAAGCACCACAGTGAAGAAACCAAATATCTCCAATATGCCAAATAACAAATGCAGAAACTGAGGTAACAAGAACAAGGAAGCCACCATGACGCCCTCAAATGAAAAAGACACCCCAATTCAAGATTATGAAGATGATGACATAGAAGAAATGCAAGAAGCAGATCTCAAAAAATTGATAAGAACATTAAGAAGTTCTCAAAAACAAATTCTTGAACTACAGAAATCCTTAATGGACAAGATAGAAAATCTCTCTCGTGAAAATGAAATATTAAGGAGGAATCAAAATGAAATGAAACAACTAGTACAACAGGAAACTGTGATAGTGACGGAAGTGAAGAATTCAATAGATCAAATGAAAAACACAATAGAGAGCCTTACAAACAGAATGGGTGAAGCAGAAGAGAGAATATAGGACTTAGAAGACAGAGAACAGGAAAGGATACAGTCAGACCAAAGAAAAGAAGAGGAAATTAGAAATCTAAAACATATTGTCGGGAATCTTCAGGATACTATTAAAAAACCCAACATTCAGGTTCTAGGAGTTCCTGAAGGCATGGAGAGGGAGAAAGGATTAGAAGGCCTTTTTAGTGAGATATTAGCAGAAAATTTCCCAGGTTTGGAGAAGGACAGAGAAATCCTAGTACAGGAAGCTCACAGAACCCCTAATAAACACGACCAAAAGAGATCCTCACCACGACATGTTGTAATTAAACTCTCCACAGTGAAACATAAAGAAAAGATCCTAAAATGTGCAAGAGAGAAACGTCAGATTACTCTCAGAGGATCTCCAATCAGACTCACAGCTGACTTCTCATCAGAAACTCTACAAGCTAGGAGGGAATGGCGAGATATAGCCCAGGTACTAAGAGAGAACAACTGCCAGCCCAGAATATTATATCCTGCAAAGCTCTCATTTGTGAATGAAGGTGAAATAAAGACTTTTCATAGCAAACAGAAATTGAAAGAATTTGTTGCCACTCGTCCAGCCCTGCAAAAGATGCTTAAAGATGTGTTACACACAGAAACACAGAAACACGGTCATCAATATGAAAGAAGGTAAAGGAAGGAAACCAAGGAAGGAAACCTCACAGCAAAAGATCACAGGGAATTCAAAGCATATATTAGAACTTATCTTTGGCAAATGGCAGGGCAAAGTTACCACTTATCATTAGTCACATTGAACGTGAATGGCCTGAACTGTCCAGTTAAAAGACACCGATTGGCTGATTGGGTTAAGGAACAAAACCCATCTATTTGCTGCTTACAAGAAACACATCTTTCCAACAAAGATCCATACAGACTGAAAGTGAAAGGCTGGAAAAAGATATACCATGCCAACAGAAATGAAAAAAGAGCGGGCGTAGCCATCTTAATATCGGACACCATAAACTTTACCACAAAAACTGTTAAGAGAGACAAAGAGGGGCACTATATAATGATTAAGGGATCAATACAAGAAGATATAACAATTATCAACGTATATGCACCTAACTACAGGGCACCAGTTTATCTAAAAGATTTATTAACGGACTTAAAGGGAGACTTAGACCCCAATACAATAGTACTGGGGGACTTCAATACTCCACTCTCAGAAATAGATCAATAGGATAGAAGATCAACAAGGATACAGTAGATTTAAACGACACTATAGCCCAAATGGATCTAACAGATATATACAGAACTTTCAATCCTACAGCTAAAGATTTTACATTCTTCTCAGCACTACATGGAACCTTCTCTAGGATTGACCACATACTAGGCCATAAAGCAAGTCTCAGCAAATTCAAAAGAATTAGAATCATACCATGCAGCTTCTCAGACCATAAAGGAATGAAGTTGGAAATTAGCAACTCAGGAATCCCTAGAGCATACGCAAACACATGGAGATTGAACAACATGCTCCTGAATGAACAATGGGTCATAGAAGAAATTAAAAGAGAAATCAAAAACTTTCTGGAAGTAAATGAGGATAACAGCACAACATACCAAAACTTATGGGACGCAGCAAAAGCAGTGTTAAGAGGAAAGTTTATATCAATAGGTGCCTACATCAAGAAATTGGAAAGGCACCAAATAGATGAGCTTTCAATTCACCTCAAGGATCTAGAAAACCTACAGCAAACCAGACCCAAATCTAGTAGGAGAAGAGAAATAATTAAAATCAGAGAAGAAATCAACAGGATTGAATCAAGAAAAACATTACCAAAAATCAGCCAAACGAGGAGCTGGTTGTTTGAAAAAATAAACAAAATTGACACCCCATTGGCCCAACTAACTAAAAAAAGAAGAGAAAAGACCCAAATCAATAAAATCAGAGATGAAAAAGGAAATGTAACAACAGACACCACAGAAATAAAAAGAATCATCAGAAATTACTACAAGGACTTGTATGCCAGCAAACAGGGAAACCTATCAGAAATCTATAGATTCCTGGACACATGCAACCTACCTAAATTGAACCAGGAAGACATCGAAAAGCTAAACAGACCCATAACTGAGACAGAAATTGAAACAGTAATAAAGGCCCTCCCAACAAAGAAAAGCCCAGGACCTGATGGATTCACTGCTGAATTCTACCAGACATTTAAAGAAGAACTAACTCCAATTCTTCTCAAACTATTCAGAACAATCAAAGAAGAGGGAATCCTCCCAAATTCTTTCTATGAAGCCAGCATCACCTTAATTCCCAAGCCGGAAAAAGATGCAGCACTGAAAGAGAATTACAGACCAATATCCCTGATGAACATAGATGCAAAAATCCTCAATAAAATTCTCGCCAATAGAATGCAACAACACATCAGAAAGATCATCCACCCAGACCAAGTGGGATTCATCCCTGGTATGCAGGGATGGTTTAATGTGCGCAAAACAATCAATGTGATACACCACATTAACAGACTGCAGAAGAAAAACCATATGATTATCTCAATAGATGCCAAGAAAGCATTTGATAAAATACAACACCCGTTCATGATGAAAACTCTAAGCAAACTGGGTTTGGAAGGAACATTCCTCAATACAATCAAAGCAATCCATGAAAACCCACAGCCAACATCCTATTGAATGGGGAAAAGTTGGAAGCATTTCCACTGAGATCTGGTACCAGACAGGGATGTCCACTCTCACCACTGCTATTCAATATAGTTCTGGAGGTTCTAGCCAGACCTATTAGGCAAGAAAAAGAAATTAAAGGGATACAAATTGGGAAGGAAGAACTCAAACTATCCCTCTTTGCAGATGACATGATTCTTTATTTAGGGGACCCAAAGAACTCTACTAAGAGACTATTGGAAATCATAGAAGAGTTTGGCAAAGTAGCAGGGTATAAAATCAATGCACAAAAATCAACAGCCTTTGTATACACAGACAATGCCATGGCTGAGAAAGAACTTCTAAGATCAATCCCATTCACAATAGCTACAAAAACAATCAAATACCTTGGAATAAACTTAACCAAGGACGTTAAAGATCTCTACGATGAAAATTACAAAACCTTAAAGAGAGAAATAGAAGAGGATACCAAGAAATGGAAAAATCCTCCATGCACATGGATTGGAAGAATCAATATCATCAAAATGTCCATTCTCCCAAAAGCAATTTATAGATTCAATGCAATACCAATCAAGATACCAAAGACCTTCTTCTCAGATCTGGAAAAAATGGTGCTGAAATTCATATGGAGGCACAAGAGACCTCGAATAGCTAAAGCAATCTTGTACAACAAAAACAAAGCCGGAGGCATCACAATACCAGATTTCAGGACATACTACAGGGCAGTTGTAATCAAAACAGCATGGTACTGGTACAGAAACAGATGGATAGACCAATGGAACAGAATTGAAACACCAGAAATCAACCCAAACATCTACAGCCAACTTATATTTGACCAAGGATCTAAACCCAATTCCTGGAGCAAGGACAGTCTATCCAATAAATGGTGCTGCGAAAATTGGATTTCCACGTGCAGAATCATGAAGCAAGACCCCTACCTTACACCTTACACAAAAATCCACTCAACATGGATTAAAGACCTAAATCTACGACCTGACACCATCAAGTTACTAGAGAACATTGGAGAAACCCTTCAAGATATCGGCACAGGCAAAGAATTTCTGGAAAAGACCCGGGAGGCACAGGCAGTCAAAGCGAAAATCAACTATTGGGATTGCATCAAATTGAGAAGTTTCTGTACTGCAAAAGAAACAGTCAGGAGAGTGAAGAGACAACCGACAGAATGGGAAAAAATATTTGCAAACTATGCAACAGATAAAGGGTTAATAACCAGAATCTACAAAGAGATCAAGAAACTCCACAAAAACAAAACCAACAACCCACTTAAGAGATGGGCCAAGGACCCCAATAGACATTTTTCAAAAGAGGAAATCCAAATGGCCAACAGGCACATGAAAAAATGTTCAAGGTCATTAGCAATCAGGGAAATGCAAATCAAAACCACAATGAGGTTTCACCTCACCCGGGTTAGAATGGCTCACATGCAGAAATCTACCAACAACAGATGCTGGCGAGGATGTGGGGAAAAAGGGACACTAACCCACTGTTGGTGGGAATGCAAACTGGTCAATCCACTATGGAAGTCAGTCTGGAGATTCCTCAGAAACCTGAAGATAACCCTACCGTTCGACCCAGCCATCTCACTCCTTGGAATTTACCCAAAGGAATTTCAATTGGCAAACAAAAAAGCGGTCTGCACCCTAATGTTTATTGCAGCTCAATTCACAATAGCTAAGACCTGGAACCAACCTAAATGCCCATCAACGGTAGACTGGATAAAGAAATTATGGGATATGTACTCTTTAGAATACTATACCGCAGTAAGAAACAAAGAAATCCAGTCATTTGCAACAAAATGGAGGAATCTGGAACACATCATGCTGAGTGAAATAAGCCAGTCCCAAAGGGACAAATACCATATGTTCTCCCTAATCAGTGACAACTGACTGAACACCAAAAAGGAAACCTGTTGAAGTGAAATGGCCACTATGGGAAACGGTGACTTGACCAGCATAGCCCTGACTGTTAATGAACAACTTAATACATTATCCCTCTTAGTAGTTTTTCTGTCTGTTCTACTTAATATGACTGGTTTAATTCTGTAATTAATACACAGTTATTCTTAAGTGTTGAAAATTAACTGAAATGTGATCCCTGTTAAACATAAGAGTGGGAATAAGAGAGGGAAGAGATGTATAATTTGGGACATGCTCAGGCTGACTTGCCCCAAATGGGAGAGTTAGAAACATACCAGGGGATTCCAATTCAATCCCATCAAGGTGGCATGTACCAATGCCATCTCACTATTCCAAGTGATCAATTTCAGTTCACAATTGATCATAATGAAAGGACTAAGAGTCAAAGGGAGCACATAAACAAGTCTAGTACCTGCTAACACTAACCGATAGAATAAATAAAGGGGAGAGTGATCCAACATGGGAAGTGAGATACTCAGCAGACTCATAGAATGGAAGATGTCCTAAATAGCACTCTGGCCTCAGAATCAGCCCTAAAGGCATTCGGATCTGGCTGAAAAGCCCATGAGAGTATTTCAGGCATGGAAAGCCAAGACACTCTGGCAAAAGATCTCTGTGAGTGAGATCCCAGTGGAAAGAACAGGTCATCAAAGAAGGAGGTACCTTTCTCTGAAGGGAGGAGAGAACCTCCACTTTTGACTATGACCTTGTCAAACAAGATAAGAGTCAGAGAACTCAGAGGGCTTCCATAGCCTTGGAAACTCATGACTGGTGCATAGGGAGATTATTGATGCCATAGACAGGAGTGTCAATTGGTAAAGTCAACAACAGGAGTCACTGTGCACTTACTCCTCATGTAGGATCTCTGTCCTTAATGTGCTGTGCATTGAGATTTAATGCTATAACGAGTACTCAAACAGTATATTTCACTTTGTGTTTCTATGGGGGTGCAAACTGTTGAAATCTTTACTTAATGCATACTAAACTGATCTTCTGTAAAAAAAAAAAAAAAAAAGAAATTATCAATTCCCAACTTGACTCTCACTGGGATTAAACATGACAATAGGTCTGATCTGATTTCATCATCATTTAAAAAAAAATCATCTATTATTTTCCACTTTATGTTTCTGTGTGAGAGCAAACTGTTGAAACCCTTACTTAATGTATACTAAGCTGATCTTCTGTATATTAAGATAATCGAAAATGAATCTTGATGTGAATGGAAGGGGAGAGGGAGTGGGAAAGGAGAGGGTTGTGGGTGGGAGGGACGGTATGGGGGGGGTAGCCATTGTAATCCATAAATCGTACTTTGGAAATTTATATTCATTAAATAAAAGTTAAAAAAAAACAATTTCAAGAATCATTATTGAAGCCAACATTCATATAGTGTCTTAAGTGTGAAACTATTTACCAAAGCCAACTCCAAATAATATATAAATATTTAAAAATTAATTACCCTGTTTTATGTTAAATTTAATTGTACCAAATAAACAAAGATTTTTTTAATCATCTGCACACCCAAAAATAAAGGAAAATTCATCTTGACAAGTGCTAAATGTCAAAAATCATATTAAACCAGAATGTAATTTGAGGCTTAATGTATATATATTTTTGATATTAACAATATCCACAAAAAATGTGAGAGCAGTTCTCATACCTTTAGTAGCAAAATTACTTTTCCAGTATAGCATTATTATTTCAATTTTATTTCAATCATTACCCCCACTGAGCTGGAGAACCTTTTCCTAAATTAATATTCCATGAATACTCTACTGTATCTATCTCTGCCCATTTTAATTGTTTAATATTTTATTAAACCATAGTTCAGCAGATATATAGTTATTGTAAATAGTAATCAAATGAAGAGATGTCAATTTCATTCATATACAGTAAATTTTAAAATAATCCCAAATGATTTCAACTATAGTAGTATATCATTCTTCACAATTTGTTTGACAAATATATAAAATAAAGTTTGACAAAACTATATTTGCTGCAGTACTGTTACACACTGGCATTTCTTTCCTGTTTATTATTTTTGTTTTGGGATTTTCTTTTTCTTTTTTTAATTTTAGCTTCCACACATAAGAGAGAACATTGGTATAAAACTGGATTTTGTTATCTTGTCAATTTTGGAAGAATTCTTATATGAAAGATATCAATCCTTTCCCAATCTTCTCCATTTCAAATAGCTCTTTTCCAAATTAATTTTTTTGAAAATTATGATACTCTTTTTGCCATACATTTTTGAAATGAGCATATTTCTATTTTTTAAAAAATTATAAGTATAAAGCAAATATATTTTATATATTTCATAGGTACAATTCAAAGAAGATAACCATAATTCTCTCCCTCCCTCTTTCCCTTCCTCAATTACAGATAAATATCTAGTCTTGGTTAAGGACGTTTCCCCTAGATTACAGACATTAATTTCTTCAATATTCTTAAGTCTCTTATTTTCAATTTTTCATACATGTATCTATAAGTTATTTTTAATCTAGGTTAAAACAGGGACCTATTTAGTTTCTTTAGGTTTGAAAGTTCTATTTATTTAATAATATACTATTTCTTCAGTGAATAAAGATACTTTTCTGTCAAATTCCTTCATTTCCTGGAATCTATTTTTCAATTCTCTCTTCTACTACTCTACTTGTCTATTTTTGTGGCAATACTGTCTAGATTTCATTACAGTGATTTCACAAATGATTTGACATCTGGTAAGGCAAACTTCTCACCTTTTTTTTAATTCAAAAAGATCTTCTCACTTTTGTCTCAAGATCAAATCATTCAAATAAAAAAAGATAAACAACAGTTAAGTTCAAAACTAAGCTGTTTCCTGGAAGTACATTGTATGTATATTTAAATTTTGAGAAACTAGGTACTTTTTATATTTATTCTATCTACCCTAAAATTACATCTTCCATTTTGTTCAGATCTTATTATATGTAGTCTTTAATAAAAATTACATGGTTTACTTTCCACTGGGAACTTTGCCTTTTTTTATGAAGCTTATTACTAAATATATGGTTTTGTATATTCTCTTCTATTTTGCTTTCTAGGGACTTCTACTTGAATAGATTTTTAAATTTTTATCTAACCATGTTATCATGTAACTTTGTAAATTTAACAACTCTTTTGGGTATTTATTCAGTTAAATTATTGTAAGAGAATGTTTTAATTTTCCCTTAGTTTCTTAATTATATTTGACCTTCCAAAAACATTAAGGGATAATATTTATAGAAGTTAAACCTTATTTACACCCCAATTCTCACTTAAATTGTAATATTTCACTGATTATGAAAATAATTGCTATTTGTCCTTATTTAAGGCAATATTCTATATTTCAGTAGTATCCTTATATTCTCTTGTTTACTGCAGAGATTTTAAATCAGAACAGCTGGATGACTACTGTCATGATTATCAATCTACCATTAGTTGACTATCTGACAAGAAACCACTCCTGTGTACCTGAAGAAAGTTTACTAGTCCCTAGGTAACATTCTTCTAAACGAATGAAGTGCAGATTAGATATATTTGAATTTCCTTTTCAATACTTGAATTTGTACACTTCAATGAGGCTGGGTTTTTAAATAATATCTCTATCAGGATTTAGTATTAAAATTATACTGAGTTCATAATATGAACTGAAAGAACCTTGCATCTTTACCTTGCTAAGGACTAGCATAAAAGGCATTGTTCGCTCAAATTTTGTTAAGACTAACTGTCAATTTGAAGAGGGTGTATTTTCCTATTTCCTTTAATTACTTTTATGATATATTTATGGTAATGACCTCTTCCAGTTTCATAACTGAGATAATTTTAATTTCATATTTTGCTAGTATACCATTCATTCCCCCTATGTTTTATAATTTACCACATATGAATTTATCTTGTATTTCTGAATAGGGCTGATCTATTACTTCACTCCTAATTATATATTTTTGTTCTAATAATCAGGTTCAAAAGGCATGTTGCTATTTTCAAAGAATTTTTCTTTTCTTTTTCCTTTCTACTTTCTTTTTTTGTTTCTTTGCAATGTTTATTAATTCTTTCTTCCTGGTTTGATTTATTTTATTGGTTTTCTATTTAATTTATTATGTTTAGCAAAGAAATCCTTTTGTGAATGGAGTAAAAAAAAGGTCTCCAGATTTGAGCCTAAGTAGTATAGTTTAGTAAAATGGAATTATTAGGCTAGGGATCAAGATACATACTCCAGGTTAGTCCCAGTTATATCATTTTGGCTTGTTAGAAAACCTTTCCATCTATGTAGCTAATATCTGAGAAATGCAAGTATAGAGCCAGAGGTTTAAGTTAGATGAATTAAAAAAAAAAAAGCTATATATAGTAAAACATGTAAACTTTGAACTCCATTTGATAAAGAGGGTGTTTAAAGGAGTAAGAGACATTGGAATAATATCTAAGAAAGCAGGGTTTTCTAGACTGTCGCTCCCCCTCTTCGTGGAGGAACGACACAGGACCCTGCGCTGTTCTTTCGTCTGCTCGGCCCTCCCCGGGTTTGCTGCTGGTTCTTCCCGGGTTGGCTACTGTCCCTTCCACCTCCGTGGAAGGGCGGTTCCCCCTGGCCACTTTCCCCACTTCCGCAGGGGAGTGGCACACCGCCAGCCGGCTCTCTCGGGGGCTGCACAGGTGTTCCCCTTAGATGTTCCCCTTAGATGTTCCTCGTGCATGCCGTCTCTCTCCTCCTTTATAGTCCTCCTCTGCCAATCCCAACTCGGCTGCCCACAAGCCGAGCACGCTGCTCTCCTCCAATCAGGAGCAAGTCCTACAGTTTATTGGCTGAACTGGAGGCAGCTGTGTAGAAGCTGTTTTCTTCTCTCCCAGCGCCATATTGTGGGAGAGCAGATGCATAGAATAAGTCTTAATTCCAGTAACTTAGTCTAGTCCGAGTTGCTCCCCACACTAGACTGTGAGATATAATGAAGATCTATAGCTTTTAGCTCATAATCATGCAAACTTATATATGAATATTCTAATATAAGATAGTATAATCTAAGTTGCTGGAGAAGACAGAGAAAGATTAAAACAATAAAAAAGTCATTACCATAGTACTATGGTCTTAAACCATATTTCTATATTATTCTTAGAACAAAATAAATAACCTGAGATCAAATGGTAGGTTTCATGGTTCCCATAAATCCCATTATCTGGCAATCAGAAATTGATATATATTTATTTACAAATTTATGAGGACAGTTAATTATATTAAGTAGATCTACAAAGAATCTAGGACCTTAAAATTCTAGATAGGTATTTCAACTTTCCATCCTCAGTCTCTGATTAAACTTTTCCATAGTCATGTTTAATAGATCATTTCATTGTTGGGTAGCTACAACCAGTAAAACATGATAGATCAGAAGTGAGCACTTAGTTAAAATGCTTGCTACATGTTCCAAATTCTCAACTAGATGCTTGCTTTTGATACCTGATTCTGGCTCCTGGCTCCAGCTTCCTGTTAATACAGAATCTGCATGGCAGCAGTGAGGGCTCAAATAACTGAGTTACTGCCAACCATGTGGGAGTCAAAGACTGTGTTCTCAACTTCGGGCTTCAGCCAGGACCCTACCCAGTCAAGGCCATTGCAGGCTTTTGGGATGGAAATCAATAGATGGAAACTATCTCTTTCTCTACCTTACTTAAATAAATAAATAATTTTTAAAAATTAACTCTAGTTCATACCAAGTCAAAATTTAACTCTGAAATCATCATCTGTTTTCTTGATTCTAGTCTCTGAAGCATAAGAAAATAAAAACAATTCCCCATTCTGAAAACACCCTTTACATGTTTGGAGATAGTCATCTTAGTTACAAGATTTTCTTTTCCTTTTTAGGGTGATGGCTTTTTTCAAACATGTATGATCAGTGCAGCATTGTGGTGTAGTGTGTAAAGCCACCACCTATGAAGCCAGCATCTCTCTTGGGCAATTCAAGTCCCAGCTGCTTCATTTCCAACCCAGATCCCTTCTAAAGGAAAAGCAGTGGAAGATGACCTAAGTGTTTGGGCCCCAGCCAGCCCCATGGGTGACCTGGATGAAGCTCCTAGCTCCTGACTTTCACTTGACCAAGCAGTCATCAGAGGAGTGAACCAGTGGACAGAAGCTTTCTCTGTGCCTCTCTCTTTCTAACTCTTTCAAAATAAATAAATAAATGATTCAACAAATTTGCCTTAAGTCCTTAATTAAAAATATTTCTTTAAAGGTAAATGGTTTTTAATGCTCATTAAAATATAATTTTATATTTTTTGAAAGCTCAATAGGGATAGTTAACTAATTGTGCAATGGCAATAGATTAAATTGACTTGCAAATGTCAGATGGAATTTAGAGAAAACTAGTAGGTTATAGCTATGTTTCATGAATTCGACAGAATGCTTATATACTTACTAAATTTTGGGGAAGCAAAAATTTTAACTCTTAAAAACTTTAAAAATCATTTTTTGACTAGATTGTTAAAATATTCATAATGGATTTCAATATATCTTCAATCTTGTAGTCAGAACCTATTTTTGCATTTGTTCTTGAGAACTGAGAAAGGATACATGCAGGAATATCATTTGTTTAATTGGTACTAAGATATTATTTGCATTAATTTTTTTTGACAGACAGAGTGGACAGTGAGAGAGAGAGACAGAGAAAAAGGTCTTCCTTTTCTGCTGGTTCATCCCACAATGGCCGCTGCAGCCAGCCAGGAGCCAGGTGCTTCTCCTGGTCTTCCATGCAGGTGCAGGGCCCAAGGACTTGGGCCATCCTCCACTGCACTCCTGGGCCACAGCAGAGAGCTGGACTGGAAGAGGAGCGACTGGGACAGAATCCGGTGCCCCGACTGGGACTAGAACCTGGTGTGCTGGCGCTGCAGGCGGAGGATTAGCCTAGTGAGCCGCGGCGCCGGCTGCATTAATTCTTTTTTGGGAATAAAAGAAGAAAACATTTAGTGGAATGAAATATAACATTCTACAAAGTAGAACAAATTCCAAATTGACAAGCTCCGTAAAACTCAGCACCAATACCAAATAAATACATGAGAGTATTACTTACGGATATAAGTCTGAAAGCTGTTCAGCTATTGCGTAAGCTGTTGGGTCTCTGTCTAAGGCATATAGAGTAATATCTGACTCTTTCTGTAGTATGGCTCTTGAGTGTCCTCCTGAACCAAATGTCATATCTAGAAAAACCTAGTCAATACAGAAAAAGAAATGACCAGTTAGAATGAAGAAAACAACTTTAACTTCTAGAATCCAATAATGATTTTTAGCGCTGACTATAAACAGAAAAATTATAAGTTTGGCATAGAGTTCCATTTTTTAAAAAAAGATAATTAAGTTACTTGAAGGGCAGAGTTACAGAGACAGAGAGAGATCTTCCATCTGCTGATTCACTCTCCAAATGGTCACATCGGTAGGAGATAGGTCAGATGGAAGCCAGAGCCAGGAGCTTCATACGGGTCTCCCACATGGGTGGTAGGGGCCCAAGCACTTGAGCCATCTTCTGTTGCTTTTCCCAGAGGCATTAACAGGGTGCCAGATCAAAAGAGGAACAGCCAGGACTTGAACCTGGAGTCCCTATATAATTTTGGAAATGTAGATTGCAGCTTAACCCACTGTACAACACAGGCCCCGAATAAAAATTTTCAACTATGAGCTCTGGCTTAATTATGAATGATCAATCCCAATAAACTGATCACAAAAATAATTCTTGGCACATGCTGGCTAGTCAAAACAAATTTATATTTCCCTCTGTAACATCAAACTAGACACATTACTGTGCTACTAGCTTTTAAATGCTTTCCAGAACCCAACTGTTAATAACATTTCCAACAATTTCTTGTCATTTGTAGATGCCTCACAATTAGTATGGCTCACTTTAATTTCAACTTTTTTAAATGCTTTATATGAAAATTAAAGATATTCAAGAGGTTGGAGGGAGAGAGTAAATGAGAATAAACATGAAAATGAATATATCTTACAATAAAAAGTCACAGGACAATTCATATATAACCTGGAAAAATAATAAGTTAACAATTATGACTTAGAAAAGGCCCAAGGCATTTTAGAAAAAATACCTAAAGTCAATTGTAGTTGTGACATTAAGCAGCTATAAGTCCTTGGGAAAGTCACTTACAGTCACGTTAGTCCACCATCTTTAGATGGCCCCAATATTTAAAAAAAACCAAATGAACAAGAAAAGAAGATACCATCATCATGCACCTAATTGGTCAGGTAATATAGGTTCTCATGTAAACAAAGATATTCTGAAAGTGAATGTTTGCCAATATTTGTGCAAACAACATAGGATATGATGTATATTAGTACATATTTTCAAAGTCTTGGATCATCCTATATACACAAAACAATTAATTGAATCTGTTTGTATTCCTTTGCTATTTGGCCTTGCTCTAAAGATAATAGTCAGGTCACAGTTGAATAAAAAATCATACCTGAACCATAAGAAACATAGAATATAAACAATGTAAATACAGTATAAATGTAGAAGTATTTTTTCTCCTTTTTAAAAAAGTTTTATTAATTTGACAAGTAAGGTTGATAGAAGGTTAGAGAGTGGAGAGACAGATCTTCAATTCAGTGGCTCACTTCCCAGATGTCTGCAATGGTTGAGGCTGTTTCTGGTCCATACTTAAGTCAAGAGCCAGGAACTTCATTTGGGTCTCCCATATGGCTGAAAGGGGCAAATGTGTTTGGATCAACATCCACTGCTTTCCCAGGTGCATTAGCACATTAGCACAGAGGTGAATCCAAAGTGTGGAGCCAGAACTTCAACCAGCACTCATACAGGACGCTGCCAGTGCCAAGGGACAGCTTAACCTGCTGTGTCACAATATCCATCCCACCTTTCCTTTTTAACATAATTGTTTTAATATAAATTAACTTTGTAATTCTATCATTGTCAGCACAAAAAGAAACAGTAACTTTATGTTTTTAGTAATACATACTTGAATCTTAACAGAATAATTTTCTTTCCCAATCTATATCCTTATTTTATGTATATATGGTTAGGTATACGTTCTACTATTATTTACCACAGCTTCAGAATTCCAGTGGCTTCAGTATAATTTAAACAAAAAGAGTTTCCCAGGAAAAGCTATGAACCATTTTCTTGTTAAGGAACCAATATGAAGATTTGCTATAAACCTGGATTTAAACTAAGAGCATATCAAA
The DNA here is from genome assembly GCF_964237555.1 of Oryctolagus cuniculus. NCBI lineage: Eukaryota > Metazoa > Chordata > Mammalia > Lagomorpha > Leporidae > Oryctolagus > Oryctolagus cuniculus. The sequence goes on from NC_091432.1 coordinate 38,112,348, forward strand.
TAAAATAATTTGCATATGATTATCTCATCCTGAGCCAAGAAACTCTCAATCAATATTAAAAAGAAAATTCCTCCTCATTAAAAATATTCTGGGAAATGTGAGTGAGATGATTATGATGTACATGATTATTTTTTAATATATCATGATTATGCCCTCGGAGATGTGCTGACAATCAAGGAACTTTCTACAGGGGGAAAAAATAATCTGCTATTACCAGTCAAGTGGAACACAGAAAGAAAAATTATTAGACAAATGGGATTATGAAACTACAAGTGAATCCTACCATATATCCTGGAGTTAGTAGGCGATTGGCACCAACAACTTCCATTTGTAAAATTCTAATATACATTGCTCATCAAATATAAAACTGGTATCTAAACCTCATAAATCATCCACCCTTACAATTCAAAAAGGAGTTAATTAGTTTTTCCCATCTAGGTCACTAACAAGACATAAGACCTCTTATTTTTTTAATCTGTAAAAATTGATAATAATGAAATTTTTTTCTTAGCAAATGCAAAAGAACAAATAAATCCTAATGTCTTAATCTTTCCATAGTTTTCACCTGTACATATATTTTCACTTGTATTTATAGCTATGTTCCAAATACACAGAGAATTTTCTCAAAATAACCTAATATAATTTGTATTAAAAATCAAACTTAAGGGGGCCAGGGCCATGACTCACTTGGCTGATCCTCCGCCTATGGCGCCAGCATCCCATGTGGGCACCGAGTTCTGGTCCTGGCAGCTCCTCTTCTAGTGCAGCTCTCTGCTGTGGCCTGGGAGGGCAGTGGAAGATGGCCCAAGTGTTTGGGCACCTGCACCCGCATTGGAGGCAGGGAGGAAGCACCTGGCTCCTGGCTTCGGATTGGCGCAGCTCTGGCCATAGCGGTCATTTGAGGGGTGAACCAATGGAGGGAGGGCCTTTCTATCTCTCTTTCATTGTCTAATTCTATCTGTCAAATTAAAAAAAAAATCAAACTTATGGGGCAGGCTCTTGGCACAATAGGCTAAGTTCTACCTTCAGTGCTGGCATCCCAAATGGGTGCCGGTTCCTTTCTCAGTTGCTTCTCTTCTGATCCAGCTCTCTGCTATGAGCCTGGGAAAGCAGTGGAAGATTGTCCAACTGCTTGGGCCCCTGTACCCGCATGGGAGACCCAGAAGAATCTCATGGTTGCTGGCTTCGGATCAGCCCGGCTCCACCCATTGCAATCATTTGGGAAACGAACCAGTGGATGGAAGATCCTTCTCTCTGTCTTTCCTGCTCTCTATTTCTCCTTCTCTCTATAACTCTGCCTCTCAAATAAATGAAATCTTTTAAAAAAAGCAAACTTATATTTGATGGTAAGGATTAACCCTGGTCATTTCACTTACTTACTACCTGTATAGCCCTGGAAAAATAATTTAATTCTGAGTTTCAACTATTTCACCTAAAGAGAAGTGGGAACAAAATGTGATGCTGTTTACTACCTCATAGAGATTTATAACATTATCTTATTTCCTCCTTACAAACAAAAAATAGATATTTTTAGATTTTACACATAGGGAAACTAAGATTAGACTAGTTAGAGGTCAGCACAAGAATTAAATACAGGTATATATGGCTCAAATCTGTTTTCTTTATCATAACACTCTGCCTCTGAATTAAGTCAATAGTCTGTATCTACACACTGTTTTATGATGGACCAAGCGCTAATATTTTCCTACCAGGTCTAACAAGAACTTTGTGACAACACATAGTGGGATTATCTCCATTTTTATAAAAGAGAAAATCCAGGTGCAGGAAGACAATATGACTTGATTAGGAGCATATTACTAGTAAGGGGGAAGGGATGGGAAACAGACACTAAACCTAGTCTCTTCAACTCTAAATTATCTGCTTTTTCTGAAAGAAACAGAGAGGAAGGAAGGGAAGGTCAAACAAAATTTAAAAAGGTAAAGGGCCAGTGCTGTGGTGATGAAGGTTAGGCTGCTGCCTGCAGTACTGGAATGCTAGCTTTCAAGTCCTGGATTTGAGTCCCAGCTGCTCCACTTCAGATCCAACTCCCTGCTAATGTGCCTGGGAACACAGCAACAGATGGCCTAAGTCCTTGGGCTCCTGCATGCACATGGGAGATCTAGAAGGAGGGAGTTCCAGGCTACAGGCTTTGTCTAGCCTAGGCCCACCTTTTGCAACCATTTGGAGAGTGAACCAGCAGATGGAAAGTAAAAGAATAAAGAAAGATATTCCATGCTAACAGAAACCAAAAAAGAGCTGGTATAGATCCTAATATCAGACAAAATAGACGTTAACACAAAAACTATTTAAAGAGACAAAGTGGGGCCAGCACTGTGGCACAGCAGGTTAAAGCCCCGGCCTGAAGCACTGGCATCCCCTATGGGGGACTTCAATACCCTAGTCTCAGCAATGGACAGATCAACCAGACAGAAAATCAGCAAGGAAACAACAGAGTTAATTAACACTATAGACCAAATGGACCCAACGGATATCTATAGAATTTTCCATTCTTCAGTTGCAGAATACACATTCTTCACACCCAGTGTATGGAACTTTCTCTAGGATAGACCACATGCCAAGCTATAAAGCAAGTGTCAGCAAATACACAAAAATCAAAATCATACCTTGCATTTTCTCTGACCACAATGTAATGAAGCTGGAAATAAGCAACTCAAGAATCTCTAGAACATATGAAACACACGAAGACTGAAAAAAATGATTCTGCACGAACAGTGGGTCATAGAATAAATCAAAATCAAAATCAAAAAATTTCTGGAAACGGACGAAGATGACAATACAACCTATCAAAACTTATGGGATATGGCAAAAGCGGTGTTAACAGGAAAGTTTATGGCAATTGGTGCCTACATGAAAAAATTGGTAGCAACTGAGAAGGCATCAAATAAATGAGCTCTTTCTTAATAAGAAGATAGATACATGTGGGACCTTTACACCTTAAGCCTATAACCCATTTAAAAATAACTGATCTAATTTTCTTAAGCCTTTATGAAGACACACCTGTTGAATTAAATCACAAAAAAGGTGATTATGTTGCATATGATCTGGTTTAAATGTCTGCCTGTTATCTATAATAGTCATGATATTAAAAATTACGAAGGGGCCGGCACCACAGCTCAACAAGGCTAATCCTCCACCTAGCGGTGCTGGCCCACCAGGTTCTAGTCCCAGTCGGGGTGCCGGATTCTGTCCCGGTTGCCCCTCTTCCAGGCCAGCTCTCTGCTATGGCCCGAGAGTGCAGTGGAGGATGGCCCAAGTACTTGGGCCCTGCACCCCATGGGAGACCAGGGGAAGCACCTAGCTCCTGGCTTCGGATCAGCACGGTGCAGCAGCCACAGCACGCCAGCCGCGGCGGCCGCTGGAGGGTGAACCAACGGCAAAAGGAAGACCTTTCTCTCTGTCTCTCTCTCTCTCTCTCTCTCTCTCACTGTCCACTCTGTCTGTCAAAAAAAAATTATGAAGGAAAAGTATCAGATAACTTAAAATTATAGAATCATGGGTGGTTAGAAATAATACTTAAAATAATTTAATTCCTTCATCATGCATACCGCTCTAACTTCCTATACTGTTATACATCTCACATCTGATATGCTTTAAGACAACACAGGCTCTTCTCTGATGATGGAGATTGACAAAAATCAAGGCTTTTTTCCAAGAATATCTAACAAAGACTTGATAATTAAGTGATTTACCCATTTTAATTCAACAGCTCTAATCACTGAAATTTTCACATTGGAAAAATATAGTTAAAATTGGACATGAAAGCATTTTTAGCCATGAACACTTACGAGGGTAGATCTTCCCATTTCATTTTCCTAATGTTGATTAGTCATTTCCAATCTGTGCAAGATTTTTAATAGTAAGTTCCCATCTGAATTTGGAAACAATATGGCCTGATTTCACTTTAAAATTTCTTCTGTTGAATCTTTTCTGGCAATTGCTGAATTTCAATGTTTAGAATTAAAGTGTTTTTGAAAAAAAATTGTTAAATTGCCCCCATGTCCAAGATGATTAACTTGAAAGTACTGAGGTGTGCAGAACACATACAAGTATTTATGCCTGAATTTTTTTCAGGAGAAAATTAAAGATATATGACATTAATTAATAATCTGAATATTTATTGAGTATTCAGTTTCGATACACCTATGACCATATTGATCATAGGAGGTAATGCAAAGATACTACATTATGGGGCTTTCAGTCTTAGGGAAGTAATAGACATGCACACAAATTACTATAACATTCATTAAAAAAAGTATAAGAAAGACTTCCCCAAGGAATAAACAAACTGAAATTTATTCCAGTAAGTAGAAAGATGGACTAAATAAGGGAAAGCTACAATTCAACTGTGCATTGAAGGCTGTGCAAAACTCAGAACTTACTCTATCATTTCAATTGCTCTTATTCTATAAATCTAGTTTATTAAATCCTTATGATTTTGTCATAAAATATGCATTGAATCTTTTCATCCCCACTTTTAATTTGGATCTCCATTTTCCTGTGCTTTACTGTAGAAAATGCTCACAATTTATATCTATGTTTCTAATAATTTCTCTTTCTACATTGTTAACAGGATATCCTTCCTAAAATAAAATTTTAGCATGTGACATCCTCCTTTAAAGCCTCTCAATAGTCTAAATTTCTAGGCCTAATAGAAAATTTTCATATTCTTATCGCTGTGTTGCTTTCCAATATCAACTCCCACTACCCTCAGACATGAATTTTACAACATATTTTCTTGCTATGGAGTACATGCTGTCAAATGTGACATGCTTTTACTTTTTACCTTGTTTTTACTCTCATATTTTATTTGCAAACAATTAGGAAAGTCCTAATAGGAGATCCAAAATGGCTGAATAGGGAAAAGACATTCTGATTCTTACCAAAGGAAGGTAACAGAAGAAAAGAAGAGGAACTGCATTCCCAGAGGACAGCTGGAGAGAAGCTTACAGTGGAAATTCTACAAAAACAAGAAATACACCACACAGCAGCGGGAACATTACAACCATGCAGCAGTAAGCACGAAAATGCCAGCAATTCCCACAGCTGGTAGCTGGAGGGGACACCATCTTCTTGGAACAAGGCACTGGACAACCAGCAGGGAGGAAACATCATCTTAATAAGGTGAGTAGAGGCTACTGTGGCCCACATGCCTGACATGGGTATTTTATCTGAGAGATAAATCTGCATTCCCCACTGACTTTGAGTTTGGCCTAGAGGATTAAAGGTGGGCAGGGAACTCACTTAGGCTCATGAAGTTCTCACCTCTCCCTCAGGCTATCATGGTGCCTGACTTGACTTGACAAGACAGAGCAGTGAGCAACCTATTGGTTAGGCAGCTGATCCCAGAACACCACAGCTTTTTCAGTAGATGGAAGAGACTTGTGGGTTGAGAGTAGAACCCCTGTACCCTGTAACTGTGGGCATTCTGTAAATGCGTGGTAGTGTGTGTGAGAGGCGACGGCTAGGTTTTTGGGCAGTCTATGTATTTGGCTTCAGAGGCTCAGGGTTCCATGCTCACATTGAGGAGTGTGTATGTCCATAGTGCAGTTCAGGTGCCTGCATAGGTAAGGTGCCCAGACTCTGTGAGGCGTAAGGCGGGCTTACCTTGGGTGGCTGGCTCACCTCGGCAGAGAGGTGCTGACGCTGTGATCGTTCCAGTCAATGCGATCATATCCTCCCCACTATTGATGATAGAAGAGATTTACCATGTCCAACTTGGGTATCACCCTGGTCTTCTGCCCCACCCTGGATCATTGCATTATGACCCCAGCTTATGCCTCTGGATATCCAATGAAAGAGCAGATAATCCAATATGCCATAGAGGCATATTTAAAAGAAAAAAGACATCAGAGGAGAAAACCAACAAGTATTTCTACACATGTCTAAAAATAAATGTACAAACAGGAACAAGGACGACAATATGACTCCCCAAAAGGAACACTTCAATATCAGAATGTGAGGAAGAACAGATTGAAGAAATGCCTGAAAAGTAAATCAAAAGAACAATCAAAAGATTACTCAGAAACAGAGAAGCAAATACATGAGAAAAAGAAATCCATACATGACAGGGATGAAAAATCCTACCACGAGATAGAGGTATTGAAGAGAAATCCAATTGAAATATTTGAAATGAAGAATTCAATGTGTCAAATAAAAAATATAGTGGAAACCCATAACAACAGACATGGTGAGGCAGGACAAAATATCCAAGATAGAGGACAAACTTTGGAAACAGTAAGACACACACACAATACACAAAAGAAAAAGAAAAATTGAAAATACTGTTCTAGATTTATGGGATAATATCAAAAGACCAAACTCAAGTGTCAGGAGTTCCAGAAAGTATGGAAAGAGGGAATAGAATAGAAGGCCTATTCAATGAAATAACAGCAGACAACTTCCCTTTGGAGAAATATAGGGTCACCCAAAATCGGAAGCACAAAGACCTCCTAATAGGTACAATCATTACAGATGTTACCATTACACATTATAGTCACACTTCCAGCATAAAGATTTCAACATAAAGATTCTAAAATATGAACAAGAGAAATGCCAGATTACCTTGAGAGAATTTCCAATTACACTGACAGCTGATTTCTCTTCAGAAACCCTATAGGCTAGGAGAGAATGGAGAGACATAGCCAAGGCCGTGAAGGAAAAAAAAAAAAAAAAAGCAAACAACAACAACAAAAACTATCAAACCAGAATAGTGCATGCGGCAAGACTCTCATTTATAAATGGTGGCGAAATAAAGATCTTTCAAAAGAAGCAGAAATTGAAATTGTCACAACACATCAGGCCTTACAAATGATACTTAAGAATGTGCTACATACAGAAGCAGAGAAAGATAGACACTACCATGAAAGATTCTGAAGGCAGAAAATCTCCTAGTAAAAGTAAAAGTAAATCCAAAGCAAACGATAGGAATATTTATGGGAAAATGGCAGGGCTAAGTTGTTACTTATCAATATTAACACTGAATGTAAGTACCCTAAATTTTCCAATTAAAAGATACAAACTGGCTGACAGGATTAAAATATTAAGACCCATTTAATAGCTGCTTACCAGAAAC